>NC_142589.1:6882500-7507500 GCF_965207765.1 Zootoca vivipara | reverse complement strand
CCCAAACTGCGGTTGGAATTTAATCTGAACTGGTCAAAACCACATTCCATAAAACCTCATCAGACATTCCTTGATGAAAAAAGGAATCAGCAACAGCAGGTAAACTTCAGCTTGCCCATCACAACCAATCTACCAATGCTCAGCATCAATCTTTGCCAACCTGGACTACAACTCCCACCAGGCTGATGGGAGGGCACCAGATTGGCAAAGGCTAGTCTATATGAACCACTGATCATGCACCTCAGAAATTCACCATCGTCCTCTGTGGCCTTCAAGACTTCTGATATACAAATGTTCTTCAGCAGGCAAGTTGATGCAAAATGGGGCTAGACTAAGTGAGTCTTTGGCTTCAGGAAGGGAGGCCAGAGCTGTGAGGGGCAGGGGGGCAGCTTGAAAATCACTTCTCACCATTCCCCACACTGCCCATTCTTTTTCAATGTCTCTTTTCCTCTGACCTTCTACCGCCCACCATCACAGCCCACCAGCAACATTTTTCCATTTCACAGATTCTGAAATGCAAGCTAACAGCACCTGGCAAAATCTTAATGGCCGTCACAGAATTTTGTGGGGGCTTGGCTGTGGGATTTAAAGGAGCCATTTTGAAAACCTGAAGCAGAGACCATAAAAAGCCCCAGACTCAACCCATCTAATGGAACCCAGAGGAAGAATGGGAGTTCCGGCAGCCACCGGCCGAGGTGGCTGCTCTATTTGTAACTTTTGTCCCGAGGCTATCTGGGGCTCCAGGTATATTTGGCTCAAAGTGGGAAGTGGCATCTTGTCAATGGCCAAAAATAGAAGGATTTGGGGGTGTATCAAGTCAGCCGTAGGCCAACAAGTTATGCCAAGTGGTTCCGGAAATGTGATCGGAACAACAGCGCTCAGACGTCAGACACTCATTTAAGGCTGATATACCACCCTGATTCTAGGTTCTGAGGTGGGCTTATGCCATTTTACGAATACAGAAAAGAAACTGATGGTGGGCCTGCAGGAAGCATTTTTTGAAAGAATTTGCTAATGTAATCAAAGATATGACAGGTTATACCTCTACTATAATGGGGAATATAAGGAAATACAAAGGGCTCTTATCAATAAAACAAAATCAGGAATTAAAAATGAATATGCTTGGCACTGCTAGAGTAGAACGTTTATTTAAAAGCAACTGAGATAACATCCAATCAAAAAATGTGACCAGGAGGGTATGGAATACAAAACTGACAAATTATAGTAGAGGGAAGTGTTTGAAACTAGCCAGACGTCAGGTACATTTTCCACCTGGCTTTCAATGACTTGTGATCTAGATGCCTGGGCACTGTTCTCATTTGCCCATAAGCCCTGAAGGATCAGACCAAAGCCGTTCCTGGTCCATCAACCTTCTTCTCAGAGTAGGCAGAAAGATGACCACAAGACAGGGCAGGGCACAAACACTCTCTCTGTTGTCCCCCAACAACTGACATTCAGGGATAGACTGCCTCTGAACCTGGAGATTTCGCACAGCCATCAATAAAATGATGTGTGGAGAAAGTGTTTATCCAGCTATCCTAACATGAGAACTTAGGGCCATCCAATGAGGTCAAATGTGGGAAGAGTCAGAACAGACAAAAGTAGGTGCTTCTTCACACATCACATAGTTAAAACTATGAAATTCATTAAAAGATGTAGCGATGGCTACCAACTTGTATGGCTGTGAAAAGGGTATAGACAAATTCTTAGAGAATAAGTATAGACATAATAGCTATGTTCTATTTCCACTGTTGGAGGCAGCATGCCTCTGAACACAAGTTGCTGAGAATCACAAGCTGGGAGAATGCTGTTGCACTCAGGCTGTCCAGAAACATCTGGCTGGCCACTGCGAGAACATGATACCTTTGTACAGTAGGCAACATTCCAGCAATACAAAAGTCTGAGTTTTCAACACCCCAATAGCAGGCAAAGGGAGGCACTATCACAGTTCAATGGCACATTCCAAATTGTTCAAGGCATCTGGCTGGCCATTATGAGAGTAGGATGCTAGACTAGGTGAGATTTTGCAGGGTTCTTCTTCAGTTCTTAATTTGCCTAATCCCATTCTACAGCTAGGGTAGTGGTCAACACCCCATCTGGCAGTGGGAAATTTTATTAACACATTTCTACCCCCACCTTTACCTTCTACCTTCCCCTATTTATCTACTTGCACTTTGACGTGCTTTCGAACTGCTAGGTTGGCAGGAGCTGGGACCGAGCAATGGGAGCTCACCCCGTCGCAGGGATTTGAACCGCCGACCTTCTGATCAGCAAGCCCTAGGCTCTGTGGTTTAACCCACAGCGCCACCTGCGTCCCTTAAGCCCAGAAGCCCACATGATCTGGAAGCTATACGCCGGCTCCCTCGGCCAATAATGCGAGATGAGCGCGCAACCCCAGAGTCGGTCACAACTGGACCTAATGGTCAGGGGTCCCTTTACCTTTACCCCCACCTTTAAGGGCTTCTGGGAAATATTTAAAAAACAGAAAACATCCAGCACAAAAATACAGCAAGTTACAGATTCAAAGTTTAAAATTCCACAAATTAGTAATGCATTGCATGAAGAAGTATCAAAAACAAAACAGTGAATCACAGTATGAAAACAAGAGAGCAAAGAACAGCCATAGACATTTAAAGTTGATAGTCACATCTTGCTGTGGGGAGCTTTTTTTGTGAAGAAGCAGGGCAGATCTTGCACCATAATTTTAAAGCACATCCAACACACATTTAAAACACATGACTTTCCCCAAAGAATCATGGGAACTGTAGTTTGCTAAGAATACTGTAAGAGGAAAACTTTTGTGTAGGGTCAGGTGAAGTGATAAGAGTGCGCTGAATTATGTAAAAGAAGAGAGAGGACAGATTCCCAAAGCCACCTTTCCTTGGAATGTGGGTTGCTTGGCTGCCTGCGAACCTTTAAGCCTTGTAAAGCCCCTGGCTTATATGTTCTGGGAACATCGGTGTTCCTGGCCTCCAAAGTCCCCTCCCCCGCCTACACACAGTACAGGACAATTCCCCCAAACCTCTGCAGCAAATCAAGACTTGGCCAAGGGGTCTGGCTGCCGACCCACATCCAGCACACATTCAAAGCAAGCACACCATGGCTTCTCCCGCCCCCAAAAGGAATCCTTGGAGCTGTAAGTCCAAACACACAACGAGAGCTACAATTCCCAGCACCTTGGGTAACCTACAGTTCCCAGGGTTCACTGGGACTCTCCCCCCCAGTCATGGGTTTTTAATGTGGCGTTGCATGTGCTTTTAAATGCATGGTGTGGAGAGGCACGGTGCGAGCTCGCTCTCTTCGCCAAGCTTGAACTAGGGACTGTCTTCATTGCAGGGGGGAGGAGCCCCTCTGCTTCTCCGCGCTCCCCCCCAGCCCCCGTATAGCCTGTCCTGCGGCAGGGGAAATGCCGTCCCCCACCTCACCCCACCCCGCTATGGACCTGAGGGATCGGGGCTACCCCCCAGCTGTCCCCATGGCAACAGCAGTGGGGAGGGGCCAAGCACCCTTCCCCCACAGGAAGAGCGGAGGGGCGGGGCCTGCCGTTCTTCCCCGCTCACCTCCTCGAGGTCATCTTTCCGTCTCCGGCTTTCTCACATGGGGCCCCTTCGCCTCACGGGGAGCCCGGCCCGGGAGGTGGGGAGCAGAAACCAACCCGGGCCCGGCCGCATTCAGGGCCTGGGAGGGAGAGCCACACAGAGCAAAGCGTCGCAGCCACTTGCGCGTCACACGCCCGCGACGCGGCGGCGGGTCCCGCCCACAGTGGAGGAAAAGGGACGCCTCCTATAATGACCATAGAGACAGCTGAGAGCAGAGGGGCACGCAGCCTCGAATTCTGATACTGTATTCATTGGGAAGCCGCTGCTCTGAGCGGAAAGTCTCCATATGGCGCTCTAGACAGCAGCATTTCTATGGTTGGCACCCTTTCCATACTTACATGTTGTTTTTCCTATTTTGCAAATCTGGGTGGTTCTGTTACCAGCGCCTGATAAGAATGATTTCCAGACTTTATTTTCATGCATGAAAGCTGTAGTAGAATTGCTGCAGTCCGCACTTTTTGCCATTTGGCTCCACTGCTTGAACTTGTCCTTACACCTATATCTGACGAACTTCCTAACTTCGTTTATCTGATAAAATCTACTCTCGATCATGAATACTCAGGCCAATAATAAGTGTACGAGTCTTGAATATACTATTTTGCAATGTAGGATATGAATATAGTATAAAATGTATTTTAATAACTTAGATTTATTACGTATATTCCATAATTTACAAAAATAATATTGATCCATATCTCTTCCAGTAATGAACAAAATACAGCTACGGTAGCTTTCAACAAACATGATATTCAGAGAACTGCCAATTTTATTACATTTACACCCCACCTTTCTTCCATCACGAAACCCAAAGCAGTGGTTCTCAGGCCGTCAACTATCCAAAGCACCAACCAAAAGCTCTCAGACCACATTCTCGGACCAAATTTTTTGTTATTTATATTGTGTTATGGTCTAAACCTAGGGCTTGTCGTCGGAAGGTCGGCAGTTCAAATCCCGGCAACGGGGTGAGCTCCCGTTTTTCGGTCCCAGCTCCTGCCCACTTAGCAGTTCGAAAGCACGTCAAAATGCAAGTAGATAAATAGGTACCGCTCTGGCGGGAAGGTAAACAGTGTTTCCGTGTGCTGCTCTGGTTCGCCAGAAGCAGCTTAGTCATGCTGGCCACATGACCCGGAAGCTGTCCGCAGACAAACGTAGACTCCCTCGGCCTATAGAGCAAGGGGTACCTTTACCTTTATGATAAGAGAAGGAAACGTATCATAAAGCATGTTTTATGACAGATGGCGCCTTTTGTAATGTTTTGTATTGCTGAATACGAAAACAGCAAAGACTCTGGAACCTTGAAAACAACCAACTGTGTTATAGTACAGTATAAGGTTTTTATGAACTGCCCATAGATCCCTGTGACCTGTGGGAGATTTTCTACTGCAAGTTCCGAAGATCGGAGAAGCACGTTCTGCAGTAACTCGGAGCAGGGCTTTTAATGTAGCTGTCCCTGTTCTTTGGAAGAGCATCCCGGTTGAAATCGAAAGGCACCCATTATCTACACTTTCCAGAAACTGTTTTTTGTTCCAACAGGCTTTGTCAGCTGGATAAATGGGTCTTTACCACGAGTGTCCACTTGTTTGGATTTTAGTCTGGTTTTAAATGCTTTAGATGTATGTGTGTTTTTAACTGGTTTTATATGTAAATTTATCTTATGTGCAAATCGTCTAGTCAGTGGTTTAGAAGGCAAGTAATAAATTAATTGTAATAATGAAGATGTTGAACCAGTATTCAGAAACCGGAGGAAAGGCAAATTCTTTGCTAAAGATCATTAGGCAAGGAATTGATATCATGCCTATCACACAGCCGTCTATGCTCCTTTCGAAATAGCAGCTACGACCACAAAGTTAGTTCGCATCCTGCTGTCTCCGGAGAGAATAGAGTGCGCCTTTGTGGGTGAAGTCAAACTCTGGGAAGGTTACAACACAGTAAACTACATCTCCCAGAGTGCCCTGGGTCTCGCGCGGTGACGTCACGCCCGCTTTCTCTTTTGCGCCGAGGTCCCGGATATTGCCTCCTTTTCCCTTCTCCGAAGGTAAGTATGGCGTCGTGGTGGCGTTTCGCTCCTCAGACCTGCCGTTATAATCCGCTGCCATCCGCCTTAAAGAGGCACCGAGCGAGGTGCGGATAGGAGCAGGCTCCTCGGCGGACGTGCGGCGGGCGCTGCGTGGCTGTTCTTTTGGGACAGCGGGGTGGGATTCCCCGGCAGGCGCCGCCGGAGTTTTAGGCCGCCGCAGATTAACTCGCTTGGCAGGCCGGTTGTTTGCAGGGGGCTGCCGTATTACACCGAAGAGTCGCGCGGCTCGGAGGAGGAACACGTGTTGTCACTGTTCTTGGGTGTCTGGCGACGGGGGGGGGGGAAGCATCTCCGACCCAACAGGTCGCTTGAAAGGTTTTTCAACGGGAGGAGCTGTCGGCTTCTTAGCCGCACGTTCTTGAGTCCTTCCACGAGCTTGCAAATGGTTCTCGCCCTCTGGAGATGGTCGTGGCTACTTAGGAGACACTTGATACGCGTCTCAGGTGTTTCTCCAGGGTCGCGCTCGGCCCATCCTAATATTGTCTCTTCTAGGCCACGATTTCACTAGCCTCGATGTGTGGCATGTTTCGTGGATGGTCCTTTATTGGTGCATTGATTGGGTTGGGTCTTTAAGCATGAGAAAAGGGTCGTGTGTTCAAGTCCGACCTGGGAATGTCTCTGTAGACCAGTTGACCGGGAGTTCTTTGTGACTTTAGTCACCTCCTTACAGCTTCTTTTTAATAGTCAGCTGACCTCTAGTGCCTTATTTATGAAAAGCAGGAAAGTGCCTATATAGGATACCAGTCGTTTAGTGAACATTTTGTCTAAATATAATGTTTTTTAACCTTTTGGACCACAGTTGGGAGAGAGTTGCTCTTATGCTTGGGTCCGGCTTGCGGGTTTACCCGTCCAGCATTTTAATCTTCTGTTCTTATAATTCATTGAGGATATGTCTATCAGTGGCTACTAGCGATGATGGCTATGCTCTGCCTCCGCAGTTGGAGGCAGCAATGCTCTTAACCCATGAGAGGAGAGGGCTCTTGTGTTTTGATCCTGCTTGCGGGCTTCCCACAGGAATGTGGTTGGCCACTTTGAGAACAGTATGGTTCCAGCAAGCTCTGGTTATATTCTTAAAACAAGCCTGAAGTCTTCCCTCTCCTCTTCTAGGAGACTAGAGCTGTAATCCTACATAAGCTTGCTTGGGAAAGTAAGCTAACGGAAGTAAAGACCAAAGGGGGACTGTGCAACATGTCTAGGCCACCATATCTTTAATGCACATTCTGGGAATTAAAGTTTACCCCACACAGAGCAAAATTCCCAGCACCCTTAACCAACTACATTTCCCAGGGTTCTGTGGGGGAATTTGTGTGCTTTAAATGTATGATTGTGTGCGCAGCTAATATTGCAGCATGTTTTTGTGGACTACAGTCTGCTTCATAATTGATAATTATCATCACATACACATGTATGTTTATGTATATATGAGAGAATATATCTGAAAGCTAGGATAACTAATGGAAGAGGCCTGTTATCATTAAAGAATGTGGTCTTTGTTTTAGTTTCATGCTACTAGCTCGTGTTTGAGATTTCAGAATTATTCTTTATCCCAATGAAGAAATGCTGTATTGATTGTAACTGTTGTGCGGTGTTGAGGGCTAGAAACTTTTTAAAAATAAAAAACAAGCTTAAATGTCTATTTCCATTGTGCGGTGCTCCTTTCCTTTTTCTTGCTTACATCCTGTAAATTGCTAATGTTGATTTCTCTGCTTTCTAGATGGCGGGCGAGAAGAAAGCAAAGAGGGTTCGGAAGGTTCATACCAGCCGCAACCCAGTGCTGGCTCGGGGAATCGGGAGGTATTCCCGGTCTGCCATGTATGCTCGGAAGGCCATGTACAAGCGCAAGTACAAAGCTCCAGAAACTAAGGTAGGGGAAACTAGCAATTTAAAAGGGCTAGATAGATTTCATTTTTACCCTGCTGTTCAATGGAAAAGGAGAAGGAATGAGGAATAAATCCAGCTCAGACACTGGTTCTTATTAGTGTTCTTCCTGGCATGGAGAAGGGAGCAGGCCCTCTGAAGCATTCTCTTTTTTGACCAATTGATGGGGACCTTACTGTGATGTCCTTCCTGGAAGGCAGGGTACACATCCTCCCAGTGGCTCTGGGTTCTAAGTATTCTAAGTATGAGGCAGCAGAACCTCTCTTCTGCACTGTATTGAAAGTTAGTTTGCAAATATTTTTTTTAAGTAGTTTGTGTTTTGTTTTGTCTTCAGATAGAAAAGAAGAAAAGAGAGAAAGAGCCAGCTACTATCACGAAGCCTGTTGGAGGTGATAAGAATGGAGGCAACAGGGTGGTCAAACTTCGCAAAATGGTAAGAAATTATCTGCAAGCTGGTGCACTGTAGCAGTTAAGGCTTTCAAATTTGAATGTGCCAGGTCTGGTCTCAAATTACACCTTCTGGCTGACCACTTTCCCTCTTCCTGTTAGCGCTCCCATGTAGTAAATGGGGAATAAAAAGTAGGTTGCAGCAGTTTTTTGCAGGAGGAGGTGTCAAGCTACAGGTGCTTACATGTCATCCATTAAATGCTGCAAATCCCTGCACAGCAAAAAATTAATCAGGCTTGAAAATAGCCACTCACTTTGGGGGAGTACATTCTGCCTAGTGGGGGCTGAGTGCAGGTGAGCAGCCAGGCTGCAGATACAAAAGTTGGTTCATTCATTTTAGGCATAACAGATGACTTAATCTGTGGGTAGGCTGACTAGTAAAACAAACAAAAAAATACTTTATGCTAGTGTGTTCTCAGTGCTATAGTTCTCTTCAAATAGCTTAATGTCTTCCTCTCAAATAAATTTGCCTGCTTCAACAGTCTGTATGGCAGTACTGGGTCACGGGAAGATCAGGATCTACTGGTAGATCTCTGGAGAATTTGCAATAGATTGGCAAGGGCTTTAGGTTCCCAAGTATCCTACTGGACAACAAAACCACTTTGGGGCTACTGAAGTGAAGTAAGTGAACCAGGAGTGGATTTTGCATAGAATCATTCTGAGCTCTGTTCCACCCTGTTAACGGTACTGAAAGCAAATTCTTTGGCTCAGAATGTGCTAAGAGGTACCCTGTTTTAAATGATTATTAATATTATCTATTTTACAAAACAAAGAACAAAGGCGAATCAAAGGGAGGAGGGATGCAGCAATGTGTATCTACACATAAACAACCATTTTCCAGCTCACAGTGCTGCTCCAGGCAGACAGATCTGGATACACAACAATATACATCTGATTGCAAAAAAAAAGTCAGCTTAGGCATATATAGTTCAATAGATGCTCACTATCCAGAACTTGCTCTCTTGTGATAGGCTGCACATACAGATACAAGTGCTTCAGCAAGGTTCTCACTCTTATTACTTGCTTAACAGTTGGAAAGAGTTTGTCCATCTGCTGTTATATGATCAGTCCCTTGGCAGTCATGAGGGCCCTTGGATTCCTTCGTATGTTCTTCATCCCTTCTGTTTCCTGTTTTCGATTTTGTGGCTCACTTTGTTTTGTACCTGTTGAAAAACAATAAAATAGTTAACAATAAATTATAGAGGTGTGCTTGAACCTTAAAGCAGTATTTAGTGCCATATTATTGAAACCTATAGCCTCTTCTCAAAACAATTACAGGATATGACAAAATTGTATGTGCCAAATTTGCCTGATCTGTTCAGAATCGTCAGCTGATAGCTGACTTAGTAATATTGGTTCAAGTGTAATTTTCAGTCCAACTTAAACCTTCATCTCAACTAGTAAACACAGTGTTTGTGAAAACTTCAGTAGAATAGTAGCATACCCTCTGTTCTTTAATTCTACTTATGTGTCTTTTGCACCTGACGCTAGTGGCTATATTTTGGGCTTCTGCTGAAAGGGAAAGAAAATCCCATGAGCTGAAATCTGTCCCCTCCTGCTGTGTGCAGGAAGGAGAATAGCATGATACTAGGAACAAATCTGGACTTAATTAGGAATGGTACAGTGGCCTGCTGCTGTTGCAGTATGATTGTGTAAAATGTGTACAGATGATCACAGGTGGTCTGCATAAATGTTGCTACCTGTAACAGGTGACACTTGAATCAAAACAACTGCCTGCTTGTTTAGGCCACGGGTGGGGGTGGAAATGTGTCCCTCTGGGTATTGTCAGACTCTATCTGCCATTAACCCCAAACTGCATGATCAGTGAGTGTTTGCAGTCCAGCAGACAGGTGGCAGGAGAGTTGAATGTTTAGATCCTTGAAGTTAGGCCATACAGTGTGGTGAATGCTCACCTGATGTTCTTCTTTTGTAATAAGATACATTCCTACCATGCAAATAAGCTCAAAAGCAATTTGAGACTTGTGCAGAGTATTATCATTAAACATTGCATTATCAATTTTCACCATTTTTGTGCAAAGTAGAAAAAGGCCCTCATCTGTGCAGG
Source organism: Zootoca vivipara (assembly GCF_965207765.1). Taxonomy (NCBI): domain Eukaryota; kingdom Metazoa; phylum Chordata; class Lepidosauria; order Squamata; family Lacertidae; genus Zootoca; species Zootoca vivipara. Next base: position 7,497,434 of record NC_142589.1, on the reverse strand, counting down.
GCTGATTTTGTGCTCTGTAGGGGTTTTGTCTGTCATTGCTTTGATATGTTTAAAGACGGATGAATGGAAAACTTCATAAGCAGCTTTCTTTAATTGGATCTGTGCTGTGATGCTTTGTTGCACGAGAACACATTCAGATCTTTAGATTTCAGAATTGGTTGCATGCGTGTCAGCACTTTATGCTGGAGAGGCTGCTAGACCTTTGGACTGTTGGGAAACACATGGCTGGGATTTTTGCACGTCAAGCATTAAAAGTGGCAAGAATGAGTGCTTGGAAAAAAGGGGGTGCTGAAGTCAAAACTAGACTGCAAAAGCTAATAATTCCTCTCCTTTCAGCCGAGGTACTACCCAACAGAAGATGTTCCCCGCAAACTCCTGAGTCATGGCAAAAAGAATTTTGCCCTACACAAGAGGAAGCTGCGGGCTTCAATAACCCCAGGAACTGTTGTGATCCTTCTCACTGGTCGCCACCGAGGCAAGGTAAGGGGAACTCTGTGAATGACCCACAACACTCTGACCTATTCTGAGCCATTATCAGCTTCTCTAAAACAACCTGCAGTTCATAAACCATGGCTTCATATTGTGGTTGTTAGCGTAAGCGTGGCAAAGTTCAGCTATGGGCAGTTTTCAGACATAAGGTTAAACCATGGTTTAGCGTTATTTGCCGGTGATTTGGTGTTCCTTCACCCTGCTTCCAAATTTACAAACTTCCTCTGTCTTGTTTCTAGCGTGTGGTCTTTCTGAAGCAGCTCGGAAGCGGTCTGTTGCTTGTAACAGGTAAGCTGCTTTCCTATACTCTCTGCTCACCTGGATTTAACTATTTGATGCATTTTGTATGTTGGGGCTCTTAAATAAATTTTCTTTCCTTCATTAAAACAAATACAGATATTAAAGGGGTGGAAGTAGTGAATATAGTAAGTACACCTCAAATATTACGGTACCACAATAGTACTTAACACATAGAGCTCTTTGACCTATTCAAAGAACTTTGTTCTAACTAGTTGTAGCCCTTACACCAGGCAAGGGGGGACCTGTCACCCTGCAGATGTTGATGAACTGTGGTTCACAGTGGCCATGGACCAAACTGGCTGTGGCGGTTCAGAGTCCAGCAACATCTGGAGGACCATGTCATGCAACAGCCCCTAAAGGTGAATCACTATTATCCCACATGATGTGAGTGCAGGGGCTGAGTCTGAGAAAGAGTTCCATTTGGTACAGTAAACAAATCTTGGAATCCCACTATTGTGTGGTGAATCTTAATGGATTTTACGCCTCATATCCCTTTCATATCACACTCATATCAGTGTGCACTGCTTTAGAAAGTACTGTGCAATAAGCAGTAAATGTTGCACCCAAACTTGACAAATGACACTTCCAGAATTACTTTCAAGACCCAAAGAAACCACATCCCAACAATACTTTGTGCCTCTTCTGAGTTCTATTTCTGTTCCTTTTTAACCCTGAAAGCCACTCTGGAAGTTCTTGAACCAAGGTGGAGTAGCAGGTACTTGGCAATAAATATGTACTTTTTTATTTTATTTTTAAAAAGTGTGTTTTCCTGCCATTCCCAGGCTGTTCTATCAGTTTCCTGTGCTGGCTACATTTTTCTTGAGAGTATAGAATGGCTGAATTCGCTTGTTTTCTTTTTCTTGGGGGTGGGGCAGTCAGTTGATTCCTTTGAGCAGAGCAGCAATGCTGCGTCCCACTTGAATGGCAGGAAAACGCATACCTTTTCCTGGTGCCTCAAGGCCACCGTATGTAATTTACCTGTCCTGTGTCTTGCCTGCAGGCCCCCTTACTATCAACCGGGTCCCCCTGCGCAGGGCTCACCAGAAGTTCGTCATTGCCACTTCAACCAAGGTTGACATCTCCAGTGTGAAACTTCCAAAGCACCTCAGCGACCTTTACTTCAAGAAGAAGAGGCTGCGTAAACCCAAACACCAGGAGGGCGAAATTTTTGACACCGAGAAAGAGGTGGGGGTATTTTCTGGGTGAATGAGATGGGCCAAAGTGGGGTGTGTGTGTTTTGAGCACCCACAATGAAACACTCTCTGAGCTAGCAAATCTTGGAGAAAAAATAGATGAAGATTTGCAGGCCACCAAATCTTAGTAGTGACTCTTGGGGGACTGCTGAACAGGAGAAGTGAATCAAGTGTTATGCATTTGACTGTTGTGATGGGGTTGGTGTGATATACAGTGGTACCTCTACTTACGAATTTAATGCGTTCCGAACGCACATTCGTAAGTCGAAAAAAATGGTAAGGCGAATCCCATAGGAATGCATTGGGAGAAAAAATTCGTAAGGCGAAGCAACCCTATCTAAACCGCAACCAAGATGGCGGACTGAGCTCCGTTTGTAAGTAGAAACATTCATAAGTAGAGGTACCACTGTATACAGTTTTCTCCAACTTTGGGCCCTTTGCATGTTTTGGATTCCAGCTCCCACTGCCCTGGCCTGCAATGATGGGAGATGTACTCCAGCAAAATATGGGGGAGCTGGCGTAAATCTTTAGTGCAGTTGGGCTGCCTACCTACTTCAGAAAAAGACTTGCCTTTCACAGAATAAATAGGACCAGATTTTAGGTGCAAATTTTATCCTAAGCTTGCAGTAAACAAAATACCTTCTATGGGGATTCATTGGCTTGCAGAGCTCATGCTTGTCTGCTACATTTTTTTAAACAGAAAACGTAGCCTTTAATCAGATAGCTTGGTTGGGAGGGAGGGCAGCCCAGCACACAAACACCGCTGCTGGCTATTGTCCTGTGCCCAGTTCTTTTTCCTAGACCACAGCATACACACAGGTGTGCCAGTACAGAAAGTCAGGTTCCCACCATAGATGGGGAAATAGAAGCCTCAGCTGCTCCCCACCCCCAAGTGAGCTTTTGACAAACAGAGGAGTTTCAGAAACATTTTGTGAAATGACATTGGCAAGTGTGTAGAGAGGTTTTGCTATTAAAAATATATATTAAATGTCACTGGGTATATTGAAGACGTTCTTTGGATCCTAGTCCACAGCAGCAGCCAAGAGGAAGCGGGAGGCTCCCTGTTAAAGCAAAGGGCACTGAAGGGTGAACAAATGATTGACGTGCTGTCCTACATTTTCAGAAATACGAGATAACGGAGCGACGCAAGGCCGACCAGAAGCATGTGGACTCCCAGCTCTTGCCCATCATCAAGAAGGTGCCTCAGCTGCGAGGCTATTTGCGTTCAACATTTTCGCTTTCCAATGGAGTTTATCCTCACAAATTGGTTTTCTAAATTGTCTGGAGACACCACAGTAAAGTTTGGAGAAAAAAAGAACCCTACAAAATGTTTTACTGGTTGTACTTCCTTTCTATAGAGTTTAATTCTGCTTTATCTCAACTTAAACAGCTAACTATCTGAATACTCTTTTGCAGGGGCTGGATGGAGGAGGGTGGATGGTATGGCATTTCTACTTGACAGTTGGTTAGCCAAGGGAGCTTTACCAGAAGTTACTTTCGTTAGGTTTACTTTCTCAGTAGACCTACGCTGGGAACCAGCAGTCTCTTTCATTTTGAAATTCTGCAGGCCTTTTTCAAGTGGGCATGGTCAGAATTCACACACTCTCATTTCAGTAAACAAGGAAAGTCTGCATGGGTGATTCAATAAGGAGCGAGGGAACTTTGGCCTTTGTGGGCTGTGTGCCTACATTTCTCCAAAATTGCAGTTTTGAGGGTTTTAACATCACAACTGCACACTGCGTCCTTTGCTATTTATACATATATTGTATGCATTGCATTTAATTCTGGGTTTTTCTTTTGTCTTAATGCCTAAACATGATGTAGCATATTGCAGGTAGCTGTAGAGAGTGAGATAATGGCTGGACATAGTTGTTGCAGAATCTTCCTTTGTTATCTATTTCAGTGTTTCCCAACCTTGTGCCTCCAGATGTTTTGGGACTACAACTCCCATCATCCCTAGCTAGCAAGACCAGTGGTCAGGAATAACGGGAATTGTGTCTGAAAACAGTTGGAGGCACAAGGTTGGGAAACACTGATCTATTTGTTCAGTAAGATTCATATGCTGCATAAAGGTAAAGGACCCCTGACTGTTCAGTCCAGTCGCAAACGACTCTGGTTGCGGCGCTCATCTCGCTTTACTGGCCAAGGGAGTCAGCGTTTGTCCTCAGACAGTTTTTCCGGGTCATGTGGCCAGCATGACTAAGCCGCTTCTGGCGAAACCAGAGCAGCACACGGAAACGCCATTTACCTTCCCACCAAAGCGGTACCTATTTATCTACTTGCACTTTTTTGGGGTGCTTTCAAACTGCTAGGTTGGCAGGAGCTGGGACTGAGCAGCGGGAGCTCACCCTGTTGCGGGGTTTCGAATCGCCGAGGCTCAGTGGTTTAGACCACAGCGCCACCTGCTTCATTGTAGGAAAAAATCTCAAAGGGGAAATACTTGTTTCCTGCGATCCTGCTTAGTTTACAAGGCCAGCAGTGTCTTTGTAGCATATCAAGAAGTGAAGGAGATAAGACTTCACAGCTGAAGTGGGAATCTCTGCACTTCTGTACACCAGGGATCTGAATTGTGCAGAGGGAGGGGCTGTACCTCCGAGCTATTAAAATGAGGGCCTTGAGTGGTACACAGTGTTAGTCATACTCGGGGTATACCCATTTCAGTGGGCCTACTCAGGGTGTGGCTACCAATTGCTTTTTCTCTTACTTCAGATCAACTCTGCCTTCATGCTTTCACCGTCTTCCAGCAGTCCAGCTCTTCACCGTAGAACAAGATTTAATTGCCAAATTGGCTGGTCACAATTTGAAGCAATCTATTAGAACGGCAGTCCAACAACTCATACCAAGCAGGCAGCAAGAATAATTTGACACCGAACCCACAGGCCACACCCTGAATTAAATTTCCCTATCATTAATTATAAAGTGTTTGCAGTACAGTTGATATTATTTAATATACATGATATATTTAGGCATATATTATTACATAACTAATAGTTTTAATATATATTTTTATTTATTAAACAAGTTTAATAAACTCCGGGTGTGTCCCTGACAGAGAAAGATGCACAGCACAGAATTACAGAAGAACCCGGGACCAGGGTTTGTGAGGGAATCCGACTCTTGAAATCCCACCCAAGAAAGGTCTGAAGTCAGGTATAAAAGGAGCCCTGAAACAATTGGCACCATGTCCCATCTCTCCCACTCAGTTGCAGTCCAGACTCTGGAGAGGATGGAGGGAAGAGGCAGAAAGTCACAGATCCAAGCCTTACCAATATATGTGTGGTTTGGATGTGAGGCTTTAGAATTGGGGATCTTAAAAAATCTCCCCCCATGCCAATCTAAAAGCAGGAACCTGAGTTTGCTCTTCCCCACCAGCTGGTTTTTCTGCACAGCTGAGATCTATCTACCCTGACTGCCCAACCTCCACTACTCCCTACCCCACTGGACTTGCTTCTCTAGATCCCAGCCAGGCCCTTGACCATGAGGAGCACCCCCAACACCAGTAGCAGCAGCAGCACCCATCACCACATCTCTGCAGTATGGCCAAAGCTGAGAAAGTCCTTTTAAGAAAATCTTCCTCTGGACAGGGAACCTCTGGCCCTGCAGATGTTGGCTCCATCAGCCCCAACCCACATGGCCAATAGGGTGGATGGGATCTGGAGTTGAGCAACAGCTGCAGCAGATGTTTCTTCAATTGCCCCTGCTGTGTTCGCATTATAATTCTCCCCCTGCCCGGTACTTTTGAGGGGAGAATACTCCAGTTCTCCCCGATTCTGCACATTCTTTGGTAGGGGCCATGGCATTTATGGTTTTTAGGCACACAGTTTTAGTTCCCGATATGAGGGTGGGACTCTGTAGCCTTCCACTTGAAATACAACTCTCACTATCCCTAAACAGGGGTCCGACAGCATCCAGAGATAACTATAATGTTATGCAAGAGATGGGCTTCCCACCATTCAAAAACGCTTCACTTTTTAGCAGTGTGGTTTAATCTGTAAAATTGTGAAGAGATCCTCCAATTGGGATGTGATTGGCAAAATCAAGGTAAACACTGCCAGAAATTGTGTAAATACTGTACATAGATGGCTCTACATGGACAATCATTTCAAGTCATCTGCTTTTTTTTAAGTTTTGGCTGCTACCCAGTTTAGCTGACTCATTGCTTTTCGCCAAGCACAGAATGACTACAATCCTCCCCACCACTACCACCAGCCTTGGGACAGCTAATAGAAGATGTTAGAAAGGTATCTGCTTCCAAAAATAGATGCAAAAACTCCCTGGTGTACTTTATTAGCATCAGATCTGCCTTTGGCAAAGCATCTCGCTTAAAACAGCAATCAGAGGGCAAAGGGATGGAGGAGGAAGGTTGGATTGCCTGAGGAAGCAGTGGGAGGAAAGCTTTGGGTCAGAGAGCACAGAAAAAGTGCAGCTAAATTATTTTTCTGGTTCGTGTAATTGGTTTCGGTAGTCAATAGGGAGGAAATACGCTATGGAGCACTTCTTAAAATTTCTATTTGATCACCTGCAAGTAAAACTGGACATACTTCAGCTGGGAGCCCACTAAGCACAGTTTTGGTTCAAGAGTGGATTGCTGGGCAGGAAAGGATTGGATCTGCCAATCTTATCTTTAGACATGCACACTGGGTGATGGCCACTGTGAGTCACAAAATCACCCAGTGGTTGCATCTTTACAACAGGAGATACAGGGCAAGTGGCAGTGCCTGAATACAACCCTTAAGTCATAAATAAAATGATGTAACAAGCTGGTGTTGCCATGTTTGACGAGTCCGGAAAGTCCTGCTATCATCCAACTATGTATATAGGAACAAACAGCAGGATTATTTGAATGAGGCCCTTGTTAGTCATCATTAGATACACACGTAACGCCTTTAATTTGAGAATTTCAAGGGCAAATAAGTTGAACCTCATAGGCTGCCTGTGTTGCTTTATACACTCTGAATACCCTGGGGGCAGAGGCAGGAAAACTCAAAATATCCAAGCATGAATAAAGATTCAAATACTGTGTAGAACAATCATGTTTGATAACATAAGAATGGAGAGCTGTAGAAGAGCCTGATGGATCAGGCTAGGGCCCATTTAGTCCAGCATCCTGCTCTCACGGGGGATAAACAGATGCCTGTTATGGGAAACCAGCAAGCAGGACCCAAGCACAAGGACACTTCCCTCTTCTGTGACTTTCAGCAACTGATACTCAGAAGCATTGCTGCCTCCGACCATGAACAGATAGCACTGCTACCGTGTCTAGAAGCCAGCAATAACCATCAATTTCTCAAATACTCTAAAGCAGGCACCCCCAAACTGCAGCCCTCCAGATGTTTTGGCCTATAACTCCCATGATCCCTAGCTAACAGGACTAGTGGTTGGGGAAGATGGGAATTGTAGTCCAAAACATCTGGAGGGCCAAAGTTTGGGGATGCCTGCTCTAAAGTCATCCATGCCAGTGGGTCTCTTCCAAACCTGCAATCTTTTGTATGGGAGGCTAGAATCTATAGGAGGAAGCTTGCTGAACCAGCCAGGCTGGTTCTTTTGTTCCTTTGCCTTAGTTGCTCAGCTAAGTACCTGCCATTCACATCTTTAAAGACTTTGCTCTGTTGCCATAGTGACATTGGTGGGCCCACCTCAGCTGGTGGGATGTGGTTTCTACAATTGGCCAAGGAAGGGCTGTGTATTAAGAGTTTAGTGTGATGATGCGTAGAAGCTGGTGCAGGAAGCTGGAGACAAAGAGACATGTCTGCTCCATGCTGGAACCAAAGACACCAGAGTTTCCATTGACCTTCATTCCAAGGTAACTGAACCCTGGGCCAGTGCTGGAGTCCCTGTCCATTCAGAGATTGGGCCCGCATGCTGCAACGGTGTATAGAGTCCTATAAAGGTAAAGGGACCCCTGACCATTAGGTCCAGTCGTGACCGACTGGGGTTGTGGCACTCATCTCGCGTTACTGGCTGAGGGAGCCGGCGTACAGCTTCCAGGTCATGTGGCCAGCATGATAAAGCCGCTTCTGGCGAACCAGAGCAGCACACGGAAACAGCATTTACCTTCCTGCTTGAAACGGTACCTATTTATCTACTTGCACTTTGACGTGCTTTCGAACTGCTAAGTTGGCAGTAGCTGGGACCGAGCAACGGGAGCTCACCCCGTCACAGGGATTCAAACCGCCGACCTTCTGATCAGCAAGCCCCTAGGCTCTGTGGTTTAACCCACAGCACCACCTGCGTCCCAAATATAAAAGGATGTGAAATTGCCAATAAACTTGGAGTAATAGACTACTAGCACATAAGCTCTGTTGCAGCAGCAGTTACTGAAAACTGTTCCCAGGAGACAAAACCCATCCTGCAACTCTTCATGCCATACAAATGACACCAGTTAGGAACTCGGCTAAAGAATAATAACAGAGGAAATGGCTCTTCCAAGGCTTGACACTCCTGTCAACACACAGGAAGTGCACGGGAATGAATCAGTGTGGAGCAACCTGGCTGAGAACCATGCTATACGCTTTTTCCTGTAAGACCAACTGCAGTTGTTAACAGTCGTCAACAGGTTTACCACACCTATCAGCCAATTACCCGTTCCCACCACCCTTCTGACTAATACCCCTCCCCACCCTCCCACTATATATAAGGGTCTGGTGACTTCTGTTTCAGTGTATCTGAAGAAGTGTGCATGCACACGAAAGCTCATACCAATGACAAACTTAGTTGATCTCTAAGGTGCTACTGGAAGGAATTTTGCTATATATTACCAGGTCAGGAGCATCCTAGACCGTGGGATTTCAGGTTCCAAACCAGAGACCTATAGGTGCCCCGTGGTGATATAATTGGGGCCATCCCTGGTGATTCTTCTGTGCTCCCTCCCATTACTGAGCCCTGGAGACAGAGGTTAATTGAGGGGGGGGCAGGGACAGAGAAGTGCAGGCACCCACCCACACCAAGAGCATATGCAATAATTTGCAATTGACTCCTGCCAGATTGAAGCTTGCAAGCTGCATGCAGTTGTCTAAGAAAAAATTTTTAATGCACTCTCACCCACCTGGCAATGCAAGCCCTCTCCCTGTCACCTGGAGGGATCAAGGAAAACCTGGATTCTTCATGTCACCCCTAGAGGTCTGGCAACCCTTCTGATTATGCTTGCCCCAGTTTGGCATTTTTACCTTAGTAAACTAATAGTCAGCACTACTGCAAGGTAACCTTTTCAGGTCTTTATTTTTTTTGTTTGTGCCTTGCAGACTACATCACTTACTGAGAAAGAGAAAGGGGTTGATAGGATTTATATAAAAATGTCTATGGTTCTTTAATAATAAATCTTATTGTTGCTGATTTGTATAAAACTTAACAATTTAATGTAATACCTCTCTTCCCCTGAAAGCCGCATCTGCAATAATAGCTGGGGAAATGTGCTTTGAGGCATTTTGGGTAGCCCACAGCCTTCTGTGAGATTAAAATAAAACAAGAGTGGGATCTGCCTGCCAATCTTAGCTGGACAGAGGGTCCAGGTTGGCCCACAAGGTCATTTCCCCCAAACCACACCAACCTGCCCATCAACTGACATCACTTGTGGTGTCAACTGATGAGAAGGAGGGGGGGCGGGTTATTTCAGGCCTTGGTTGTGCACTCCTGTTCCTAGAAGGGGACAGCAGCATGCAGCCATAGCAGTAGGATTTAACCCCCCCACTTATCAGCTGATGAATGGGGGGCGAAATCATGCTCAGTTAAGCAGGTTTCTATGCAAATCCCTTTTGCGATTCTTTATCTGTTCTGCCAGACCTATGCAGGCAAATAAGAACACACATTTCTACAATGGTTAACTGGTGTATCTGTTTTTAAGTTTTTCTGTACCATTTTAACTATTGTTTTATGTATTTTTTGTTGTAAATCACTTCAATATTTTTAATGAAATACTGGCCTATAAATATTTTTATGAATAAATAAATAGTTAAGGAAACATTGGGGAAATGGAGTGAACTGCCTTGTGAATCCCCAGGAACATGCCATTATTTATCGGTTTAGCTGCGACTTTGCTCGCTGGGGCTGATGGGAGTTCTGAGCCCAAAACATCTGGAGGGCACCAGATTGGCAAAGGCTGGTTTAACCCACTGGGCATCAGGGACAAAGGAAGGAATGCTGAGTGATTAACTTACACATTTTCGAAGGTTGGGCTCTGCCAAAATGCATCTCACCTTTCTGACTTGAGCACTAATTTGCACATTCTCCTTAATAAAATGCCAATAACTATTATATTTCCCTCTTGCTCCCCACTTTTCATCACTCAGGTATTGCTTGTCTTGCATTTATCTCAAATAACTTCACTTAGGTTTCTCTCATAATATGTATTGTGTATAAAAATACGTTGCAATATGACACCAGCTATTTTTTATTTTCCTGTATATTTCTGGCTTCAGATGATTGCCTTGGAAAGACTGCATTGCCTCTGCGAGAGAGTATTGCAGAGCACTAAGCCTGTTATCAGATGGCACTTCAGAGATCTGTGCATCAATTTAAGTGAAGCAGGATAAGAAAACCATCTAAGGCATCTGATTCTATCGCAGGATCGGTTCAGCTGTATATTGGAAAGAGTCCCCCCATTCTTACATACGTTCTAACAGCAGCCCCCTCAATTGCAATAGCATGAGATGAAGGGTCCTGGAAATAGCCAGCGCAGCAAGAAGGTATTGAAGTGTGAGTGGAAGACCTAGAAACCAAAGGCACAGGAGGAAAGGATGGCTTTGAAGTGCAAGGAGGAATCTAGCTAATTTAGGACTACTCTTCTTCATCTGGAAGATGGAAGGCTTCGAACCTAACCAGACTTTTATGGGAATAAACCTGTATGAAAACCAGTCATCCTGTGTAGGGTAGGCTTAGTCATTTGGCACTGTTTGAAACATCTAGAAAGTTTTGTTTAGTAATGCTGAGCTAGAAATAAGAAAGGAATTGACTATAGAACATGATAGGGAAATCAACTCAAATAGGAAAATAAATGATCAGAAACCATTCTAAACCAGGAACAAACGATAACATCAACTTAGAGTAAAAATACTGCCTTTTCCAACCTGGTGCCCTTCAGATGTTTTGGACTATGACTCCCATGGGCTGACAATGCCTTTCCAAAACCAGACAAGAGATAAATAATAAAAGTTTATTATAATAAACATGAAGGAGCGTCTCCACCCCCATTGTTCCTCCCGGACACTGAGGTCCAGCGCCGAGGGCCTTTTGGCGGTTCCCTCACTGCGAGAAGCCAAGTTACAGGGAACCAGGCAGAGGGCCTTCTCGGTAGTGGCACCCGCCCTGTGGAACACTCTCCTATCAAAAAGAAAAACAACTACAGTACCAGACTTTTAGAAGACATTTGAAGGCAGCCCTGTTTAGGGAAGCTTTTAATGTTTGACACACTAGTGTATTTTAATATTTTGTTGGAAGCCGCCCAGAGTGGCTGGGGAAACCTGGTCAGATGAGCAGGGTATTAATAATAATAATAATAATAATAGTGACAATAATTTTATTATTTATACTCCCACCCATCTGGCTGGGTTTCTAGGCCGCTTACAGCATATCTAAAACATATGGGGCTCAAACCTGCAACCATGGCATTATCAGCACCATGCTCTAACAAACTGAGCCACCTAGGCTGACAATAATTTTTAAAGCTGGCATGTAAAATGGGAACAGGATTCATTGGTTTGTGGTTTGTTTTTTGCTTTTATTATGTATCTAGTGTTTTTTATCTTGCGTTTTGAACCGCCCTGAGATCTACAGGTGAAGGGCAGTATAGAAATTTAACTAATACAAATACTAAACGAAAATTTAAATGTATGCCCATTTACACAAACAGGGGTGGATCGGAACTTTGAAATACATAACTTCTTTACAACTCGTTTGGCTGGGGAGAGCCGTTTTGTGGGTTATGAAACTCACGATGAACCCTGGTAGCATGTAATAGTATTGTAATAAAAAATAATGTCGATGATGACAGCTAAGTGACAAAAGTTTTATTTGCGCTGAGGGGCATGTACCCTGCGACGTGACATATACATATTTGGAAGCTCTTTGAGGGCAGGGACCCTCTGCTCTTTGCTTATGAAGCTCTGCCACACGCCATGTACACACGGAATAGGTCGCTATTACAAACAGCGAGGACAACGGTTCGGTGGAGAGAAGGAGAGAGACAAAGAACTCTCCCCCTTGGGCCAAGCCGAATTTTTAATTTTCTCAGGGAAATTAATAAAGAAAAGAAGCAAAGCCGCCTCAGGGAGACCAGGCAGGAGGCGCCTGAGGGGAAAGGTGGGCGGAGCCAACCGGCTCGAAAGGGGGCGGGTTCCTTATTCCCTGGCGGCCAGTGAGAGGCTCGGTCGTCGACGTCGCCGTCGCCGCCGCCGACGCTCTCCCCCCTCCCTTTCAGAGCGCGCGCACCTGTCAGTCACTCCCGCCCGACCGCTCTCCTGCCCGCGCGCCGCGGCCTCCGCTCCCCTCGCCCTCTTTCTATCACGGTTCGGCGCGCGCGGTGCATGCTGGTCCCTCCGCCTCAGCAGCCCTCCGCCTCCAACATGGCGTCGCGCTGTCACCTGTGTGTGTGAGGGAGAGGAGAGGGGAGAGGGGAGAGAGGCACAGGCTGACTGACTGCCCCCCCCTCGACCCTCATCACCCACCCCACCCCCCAAAAAAATCCCTTCGCCCCCCGCTTTTCCCTTTCCCTTTCTCCTCCTCTCCCTCTTTCTCCTTGGCTCGGCTCCTCCCCGCCATGGCGGGGGGCTGAAGGGATCCGCCTCCCTCCCTCGGCAACAGCATCCCTTCCCCTCCCCTACGCCGAGGCAGGTGCTGTCAAAGCCGCCTCGGCTTCACCCGCCGCCGCCACCGCCGCCGCCTCCTCTTGATGGGGTCCCCGGCAGGCGTGTCGGGTTCGGCGGCTGCTGCGGCAGCGGCCGCCGCGGCAGACTCTGCGCAGTGGCTGTCGGTGAAGGAGGAGACCATCTTCCTCCACGACGGGCTGATCCGGGTCACGGACCTGGCCGAGCTGCCCAGCGAAATCATCGGCGTGGCCGAGCCGGGAGACACGGAGCTGGAGGTGAGGAGGAGAGAAACGGGATGCGGCGGGCGCGGGGGGAGGGAGACGGGGACTGGACCCTGGCCTCGTCTTCCTCCTCCTCTTTAACAATAAGGTGGGGCGGGAGGGGGGGAATCTGTTCTTCACCAGCGCCACAACTGTAAACACACAACTTTCTCCCACCCCCACCCCCAGTTTAGGCTTATAAATGGAGCGTGTATGGGGCGAGGAATCGGGTCAGCATCCTCATCCCTGCAATTTACCGATGGATTGTGTGGGTGGGGTGGAATTTGGCCTCTTGCTGCTGCTGCTGCTGCTGCTGCTGCTTCATCATCTTCAGGGCCTGCTCACCTCCGCTGAGTGGGCTTTTAACAATAAGATGCGTCTGGCCATCATCTATTCTACATCATTATATCCCTCCCTTCCCTGTGATGTTTTTAGCATTAACATTGGGCGAACATCTTATCATAATCATAATTGGGCTTTAACAATAAGATTGGTGGGTGGATCTGGTATTCATCAGCATTGGCTGTCATCATCATCACCAACATCCGACCTCCTTAAAGGGGCTTTAACAATAATATTGGGGAGGGGATGTCAAGGTGAATGGAGTGGTAGAGAGGGGAGAGATGCCAAAGTGTCATAATTAGGTAGAGGATAAAGAAGAATCTATTACCCCTTGTATCTCTTTCCTCCTCTCAGTGATGATGATGATGATGATGATCTTTTTAATCAACAATTTACAGTATTAAGATCTTTCAGAGGGGATGATTTTGACATCTTTTACAACCCCAAAGGATAGGGATGGTGGAGGAGTAAAAGATGAGATGTTCAAGGGATATGTCTATGCAGTACCCTAAAGAGGGGTGTCTCCAGAATTTGTGGTGTTGGGAAGAAATGTTAACATTTAGGAGGAGTGTTGGAGTTGGGTGTACCTCCAAATCAAGGCTTTGGAATAAGGTAGGATGTCAAAACTGTGATATGGAGGATCAAAAATGGTGGGTTACTGAATTGGAGAGATTTGAAAGAATGAAAGTTGGAAGGAATATGGGGAAGGGGAATAAAAGAAGGGGTGAGGGATCCAAAGAGCAATAATCAAAGGTGGGGCACCAGTTAGTAAAAGATAGGGTAAGATTGAAGAGCAGGCCAAAAGGGGAGTGGGGATAAGATGAAGAGTCAAAATGAGAAGGGTATAGGTATGCTGAGGGCACGGGGATGTTGGTTAGTGAGCAGACTGGATAAACTGCCCTTAGGCTTTGGTAAAATGTGGGGAGCAAGAAGAGTGAGGAAAGGGTGAAGGGAGCTTAGGAGAAGCAATGTGAAGGTGATGGAGGATAGTAGTAGGGGATTGTGGTGACTAGATGGAGAATGGGGAGCTGTGAAATCTCAGATGCAAACTCAAGAAGTGGTGGTGATCAATGGTTTTGGGTGGGGATGAGAGAGGAGCACCTGACTTCCCCCCCAAAAAAGCCTTGATGCATTAGAATCATAATTAGGTTAGGGGAGAGATTGACAGATAATTAGGAGAGAATGAAGCAACAAGTCATACACATGCCTGCCAGGTCTGACACCCAATTTTTTTGAAATGATGATGCAAAGGTGATTCAGCACCAGGGAAGGTACAGGATGTAAGATGATAAGGCTTTCAGAGCCTTGTTTTGAACCAGGAAGGGCAAAACCTTCCTTGCCCTTCATTGCCCAGAGAGCAGTCTCTTGAAAATTGATTTTATGGTGTTCTTAATTATTCTTATTTTGTTATTTACCAATAATTATTTTCACAGTGAAATATCTGGGGTGTTCTTAAGTACTGAGTATCTAGACTAGAGGTTATAATGACAGTTGAAAGGCCGAGAGAAGTAGCTACGATTCTTTTCCACTTCAGCCTCCTCTTCTCCTCCAGTAAATGTGGGCAGTTGAACTATAGATAAAGAGCAATTGTGTGTTGTTTGAAATATGTACTTTGGGGAAATTGCTGTCAGTCATTTCTGCTTGCATCTCTTCCCTAGTCTGCATCTCTTTCTCATGCACCTCCCTCCATTACCCCGCCCTCTCCCCCAGCAGTGTGGCTTGCAGTGACACAGGTTCTTTGTCAGAAGCCGGGTGGCGTGAACCGAATGGGGATGGTTCAGCAAGCGCTGCATTGAATGCTTATATATGACCACCTGCAGTTGTTGAGGGGCTCAACAGAAGGTTATTTCTTATTGCTAAAAAGAATCCTGAGCAGTAACAGCTTTAGTAGTGAGCAGCCTGGACAAAATTATTACTGTACTGTACTATCATCAGATAGCAAGGTTAATTCCTTGTTCATGCCCTTCAGCTTAATGTGGAAAAGAGACTTAATATTTCCAAACATATTTTCTTTTACTGTTGTGCCCACCCCCACCCCCACCCCCATGTTATTAAAGTGACTTCTACTAGCTCTCCAGGGCTATGCTTTTGTTACTGACATCTGCTGTTTCTGGGGGAGTGAAGAATGCAATGATTAATTAGTCTTGTGGTCTTGAGGTGTTTTTTTTTTGTAACAGTGCAGCTTATTTGCAAAGATAGAGTTGAACCCATGAGTTAAGCAAACTTTAATGGTCAAATCACATGTCTGGTAGTTGTTATCTGGGCTTATCCATGGCATTCCTATCCATAAATTGATCATGGATTGTGCCATGATTCCAAGGTTTGCTTGATTAAGCCTCCTGTTGTCTAGGCTTGAAAATTTACCATATGTAAAACTTGCTACAGAATCAAAATGGATATGTGAGGCCTTTTGGTAAAGTGAAAGAAACTGCAGCTGACAGACATTTCACTCTTGTACTGTATAGTATGGATTACAAATTCGACATGGGTTTGTTGGAATAACAATATTAAGGGTTATTATATTTATCTATCACCCCATGATTAAAGGAAGCCATGGAAGGAAGGAGGGAGTAAATTGGTACCAGATGGAAGAGGTAGCATGCAAGCCCACCAGACAGAGAACAGGAATATTTGTCTAACCCGACCCTAAGCCAGATAGTGCTAATTTTGGCACTAAGGTTTGCAAAGCCACTGGAGACTTGGGCATAGCTGTCAACTTTCAGATTTGAAAATAAGGGATCAGCAGCAGCCTCACCTGTCCCGGGGACAGTCTATGGTATATCTAACAATCCAGGATAGCCGCAGGAAACAGCGCTGGAATAAGGGAATTTCCAGCAAAAAAAGAGAGGGAAGGCTGACAGCTATGGGCTTGGGATAACTGGCAAGGATGGGGCTGGAGCGTCTGATGGTTGTGCTTTGGGTGGGGTTGGGGAGAGTTGACTCTTTTCAGCTCTGTGTTACAGACACTCCATTGACTGACTACACTATGCCAAAGGTTCAGCTTATCTAGAACCAGAGACACTCTAGTAGCTTTCCATTGTACACATAGTATAAACCCTTAAGTGTTTTGCTGTTAAATGTGTTTGTTTAAAAAAAGCCCCTTGCAGCACTTTATGGTGTATTGCTGGCCTTTTCATCTTGTTTCTTTACTACACATTTCATACATTGTTTCTATAAATTTTGTTTGTGCTTGCCCCAGTACACCACTGACACACACTTTGGCAAGAACTTGGGAAAGTTGCCTCATTAGAGAGGTCACAGTTAATTAGAGCTCTTTGCAGCCTGTCTCAGTAATTGTGTCATGAAAAGTATTTAAATTGAATAACAAGAAGCTTGAGAAATTCATTCAGGCAAAGAAAGAGTTAGAAGTGATGGTGATGGAGCCAATTCAGGCTTTCACATGTTGGGGGGAGGGGGAGAAAAGGGTTTGGGCACATATGGTTGCAAAGATAAAACTTCCAAACATTGGCAGACTGTAAATTGGTGCAGCAGCATCTCACTGTCCTACTGTGGTGATATGGAGAGCCCTGGTGGTCTCCCATTTGTGTTATTCATATGCTATGAATTTCAGAAAGGGGGGAGGAGAGTAATGGGACTATTTTGAGGGCAGGGTGTTGTAAAATGGAATAGAGAATACATGTTACCACAACAAGGAGTATGGAGAAATAATAAAGATTTGCAGTATACTAGTCAGGAATAGAGGTTCTCACTCGTAGTAGCAAGCAGTGTTGGAGTTTCATTTGAAATACGTGAGTTTCAGGGCTTCTTCATAAGGATTGTAAACAATAGATTTAATGTGGTTTTACCCTGCCATCTCAGGGAGCTCAAATGCACAGTATTAGTGTTTGCTCCAGGATCAGAAACATGGGAAATAATAGTAGGAGATTAATATTGTGCTTATGTCCTGCTTGTTGACTGCCCATAGGTGTCTGATTGCCCACTGTAGGATACAAGATGCTGGACTAGATAGGCCTTTGGTCTGATAGGCTAATAAAAATTGGTGCTTTTTTACTGACTCAAGTGTCAGCTATGCTTTGTTATAGGTTCATAATCTAGAAGCGACAAGACCGCTCAGTTGCAGCCTTACTGAAAAGAAAATAGTTCTTGGCCAGTAGATATTTGTTTTTGACCCATCCACATATTGGTATTACCATATTTTTCCGTCTATAAGACGCCCCATGTATAAGGGGGGACTCAGATTTAAGAAAAAGGGGGAGATGGCCCAGAGTATAAGACGCCCCCTAATTTTTGACATTATTTTTTAGGGAAAAAACCTAGTCTTATACATGGAAAAATATGGTATATTTATGTGAGGCTGTTGGACTTGAAACAATTTTTGTCTATTCCAGACCCCTTAATGTGACTGTGGGGAACCTTTTGCCCTCCAGATGTTGTTGAACTCCAACTCCCTTCAGCCCCAGCAAGCATAGCCGATGGCCAGAGATGATGAGAACTATAGTTCAGCAATATCTGGAGGGCCAGAGGTGCCCCACTCCTGCCTAAACATCTCAGAAAATGTGCATAGCATATACTGGTAACTCCCCCACCAAAGGGAAGAAGGTACCTCACACTTTTGTTTGAATGTATGCTTATAGGAGCCTAGACATTTCTTAAGAGAGTACCTGTTCTCTGGACAGCTGCTAGAGAAGATCAGATTGACAGATACCAAGTGCACAACCTTTTCAGTGATGGATCCAGAACTGTAGAATAGCTTTCCTGGGCAACTCCATTAAGTGAGCTTTGAAGCAAGACTTAATATAAAAATATAAGCCCAATATTCATAATAACAAAATACCGTAAATAATATTATTTTACTTATTTTTAAGGTACTTTAGAAAGACTTCTCTCTTTTAAAGGTAGGATTTAAATTATTATAATGAATAAATGCCTACTGCTTTTGGGCACCCCATCGTTCATAGACCTGTCCCCAGTCATGTGTGTTCCTGAAAATTATGCAGTGATAGTAATTTTTCAGCAATGCACTTAGAAGTATGTAGCCAAACTTGACAACTATGCCCTGGTATATTCTTCATTCAATAAATATTATGAACTTAGGTATATCAAAGATACATAAAAAGTACTCTCAGGTCCCCTTCTGATATTTTACATTCTGTGGTTAGAGCAAATACGTTAAACAACAGCAGAGCTTGGCAGCTTGTTCTAATCAGGGTGTTATCAGGTGGGCCAAACCCCTCTCTGACATACTATCTGAGGGATATTGTCTGTCCTGCTGGGGACTTGTTAACGGACAGTCCATGACTGACTATAATGTTCCTTGTGAGGAACAGGTTTAGACAGGCTTGGTGGGCCCAGTGGTAATCATAGCCCATCTGTTGAGGAGCAGGCTTCTGTCATCTTCTTGTTCTATATTGCGTCTTCGCTCTCACCCTTTTGTGCTTTTCCCATGTAATCAAGAAGCCTCTGGATTTGAGGATCTTAAATGCAAGGGGGAAACTACTGTAAGTGACAGTGGCTACCACTCTGTACTTGATGATCCTAAGCATCATTGAAGGGGGGAAAAAACTAATTCAAAGGAGCCAAATAAGTCGTCGTCTTCTTCTTTGGCGATCACTCGTAGCCGAGTAAGATTGTCTTCCATAAGCACGGTTTTAACAATGAGTCTGTAAGTGACTGTGGAGGCCAATTCTGGATCCGCACGTCCTTCCACAGTGGGGACATTGGTTTCTGGGCAGGAGTTGGTCACGGTGTGGATTTGCCAAGCGTGCCTTCCTCTTAGCATGTTTCTCCCTTGCGTCCTGAGATCGAATGTCTTCAAAGCCCATGACACCATTGGTAAAGGCTGTTCTCCAACTGGAGCATTCGCAGGCCAGTGTTTCCCAGTTGTTGGTGTTTATACTACATTTTTTTAGATTTGCCTTGAAACAGTCTTTAAACCTCTTTTGTTGGCCACCAGCATTACGCTTTCCATTTTTAAGCTCAGAATAGAGTAGTTGCTTTGAAAGACAATCATCAGGCATCCGCACAACATGACCAGTCCAACGAAGTTCATGTTGAAGAATCATTGCTTCAACACTGGTGATCTTTGCTTCTTCCAGTACACTGATATCAGTTCGCCTGTCTTCCCAAGTGATGTGTAAAATTTTTCAGAGACACCATTGATGGAATCTTTTGAGCAGTTGGAGATGTGGTCCATGTTTCACAAGCATATAGTAAGGTTGGTAGTACAATAGTTTTGTAAACAAGCATTTTGGTTTCCCTGCGAATGTCCTGGTCCTCGAACACTGTGCACTTCAATTGGGAAAAAGCCGCACTCGCAGAGCTCAGGTGATGCTGGATTTCGGTATCAATGTTGGCCCTTGTGGAAAGGTAACTGCCTAGGTAGGAGAAGTGATCAACATTTTTCAACGTTATGCCACTGAGTTGGATTTGTGGCACTGCAGAGGGGTTATTTTGTACTTGTTGGTGCAACACTTTGGTTTTTTGGATGTTGAGTGATAGGCCAAGCTTTTCATAAGCTTCTGCAAAGATATTTAGGATGATTTGGAGGTCATCTTCTGAGCGTGCGCACACTACGTTGTCACCAGCATACTGAAGCTCTATGACGGACGTTACGGTAACCTTACTTTTTGCTTTCAGCCTGCTCAGATTGAAGAGCTTTCCATCTGTTCGATATATGATTTCTACTCCGGTAGGGAGTTTCCCTTCGACAAAGTGTAGGATCATGGCAATGAAAATAATGAATAGAGTTGGGGCAATAACACAACCCTGTTTAACACTTTGAATGGTTTTTGAGAGCCATTGTTTTCTGCGATTGTTGCAAATAAGTACCCTGCAAGTGTGTAAGATGGCCATTTTAAAAAACTGACTTAAACTTTATTCTACTTCATTTAATCAAAGTCAGTGGTGCATATTTACCTGGAGCTGCTGTAAGCCCTAGGAAGCTTTCATGTGCCCTAGAAATTACTTTTGCTACTAACTGGTGTGGCAACATTCTCCAGAGGTTCTCACCGGTGATTCACCTTGTCAGTAATGGAAGGCTGTACAGAGAGGAAATTATGATTTCTTAACTGGCCTCATTTGTATCTCTCTTTGGGTGGCAGCATGTCAACCCACTAATTATTTCATTAGTATTTAACTGATAGGTGTCTAATGACTAAGCAACCTGTGCAGACAGAAACATGCAGGAATGCTCTTGGGCAAACAAGGGAGTGATAGTTCAACTGGAAAAAAAGTTGAAGATGCAAATGACTTTTTCATTGTGAAAGGTGTAAGGTATATGATCGATTTCTTAGCAAATATATTGTACTCTCTGACTTGAAGGACTGGATCAGATATTTTGAGAAATGTTTAAAGTAGCCAGATGTTAATACAAAACATTTTCATTTTATGGTTGAAACAAAAAAATAAAAAAATTTCCTTCCAGTAGCACCTTAGAGACCAACTAAGTTTGTCATACCTATGACAATACCTATGACAAACTTAGTTGGTCTCTAAGGTGCTACTGGAAGGATTTTGTTTGTTTGTTTCGACTACGTCAGACCAACACAGCTACCTACCTGTAACTAATTTTATGGTGTTTGTGTCTGTCATTCTGGAGGGAAAAGTAAATAGCCCTTTTGGTGCATTTAAGCTCTTGGCCACGTCCAGCTCAGCTTTTTGGATCCTAGCCTTTGTTTTTCTCCAAAGAATCTCATCCCATGTATTCATGTCATTGTCTTTTTTAGCATGTGCTCCATTCAACTGCCAGCTTGTGCAGTGTAGGTTAACTGAAATGTATGAGCATAGACGAACTTTCTTGTTCAGTGCTGGGCTTGGGATGTTGCCAGAGCTCCACAGAGATTATTCTGGCACCTGAGAAGCATCCGTGATGGATTAATTCTCAGGCAAAGGCTTCCAATTGCAAACTTCCAGCTGAATGTTAAAAGGTAGCACCATTCAAATTAGTAAAAAAAAAATTGTTGAGGCGGCCAGTTCTGCTTCTTTGAACAGTGGTTCTCTAGGATTAATACATTTCCTATTTGGGAGTGTTTCAGCACATAAAATGAATGAAATATGAAGAAACGGGAAGGGGGGTACCCTGTACCAGACAAGAAACTGTCAACTTGCAAGCTCCAGGGATCTTTTGAGCTGCCAATTGATGAATCCTGGTGAGCATTACCATTATTGAGGAGCTGTGATTCTTGCTTCCTAAGCACTGTATTAAAAATACACCTCTTTGTAAGTTGCTGTTTCTTTCCAGGTTGGGATGAGAGAAGCTTTAAGTTATTCTGCATGTATTTTTTTTAATACCCTGGCTTATCATAGGCTTATAATCAATTGCTGCCAAAGTGACTTCACATTGGGTTTCAGTATTTGTGACTTGCTGCTTTGCACTTTGTAAGTGGCACTTCTGAAAATGCTGGTTAATACAGAAGCAAAAACCAGAATCTGCATCTACATTTAAGAGCAACCAGTCTACTGGTGTTCCAGGAGCAACACACTTCCATGCTTTGGGCTCACTGAAATAGACACAGGGTTGTAACAAGAGGAAAGACAATAAATAGGAAATGCAAGCTTTGTGCTAGGCTTTTCTGCCAGGGAGCCTTGTTTGTTGTAGAAGTGTTCTATGCTGCACAGCCTGTTCAGGCATAGTCTTGTCCGATCCTCTTGTCCCTTGCTGCAGTGCCATGTGAGTATTTGGGCTGTACTTATTGCAGGCAAATTTTAATAGTATGGTGAGTTTTCCAGGAAAGCTGTATACCATCTTGATATTGTATTGTGTTGATATGCTAGCCTGCCTTGAGTGGTTAAAAATGTGGGCTAAAATCCTTTGAAAATAAAATAATAAATTACTGATAATCACAGGACCCCAGGGTCCCCCAATGAAGTTGCTGCTCCAGACCCTGAGACAATTTGGCGGTGTGTGTGTGAGCTGCTTTCTCTCAGTTTTGCAGATCTCTGAAATATGTTAAAATTATATCTTAAACTGTCCTAAGCTGCATTGGAATCACATGGTCAAAAAGTTGGAGTCATTGGGCATTGTAGTATCTCAACAATTTTGTCATGATGCAGAGCACAGTTTAATATCTTTCAGCACAAAAGTCTCAGTTTCATGCATGTTTGATGTTTAAGTGACACAATAACTACAGTAACTACCAGTCCCCCTTTTCTTTTGTGTCATGTCTTTAAATTGTAAGTTTGAGAGTAGGGACTGTCATTTTTTTATTGATCTGTAAGTTGCTCTCGGAGCCTTTTTGGCTGAAGAAAATGCTTTCAATCAATCAATCAATCAATCAAGGCTGCAGATGTTTCCATAATTTTTAGACAGATAGAGCTCTAGTCCCCCTATTTCACAGTTAATGAACTGGGGAAATGAAACAAGAGCCTCTCAGTTTGTCCAGGACAGGGATGGAAATTATAACTGTCTATCCATTGAGCTGAACATCTAGAGATTCAAAGTGAATAAATCAAATGTGAAATGGGTGTTGAAATGTGTAGACCTCCGAAAACATTGACTGTTTGTCACTAAGTCCATCTGTATTCAGCAGTGGTTCTTGAATTTCACTGGATCCAGGATGAGGAGGACCATTTGACATGCCTGAATGAGACCTGCCACCTCTGACATTCATAGAAGTATATTTAATAGCTTTAGAATTTGTACAGACCCCTTATGCTGAATTTGGCTAACAGCCCATGGGATGCGTAATCTTGGGGAAATATTATGACACCAGTGGTAGTAGCAGAGTCAGTTGCAGACCATTAGTACAAAGCCTCTTTCAGGAAAAATGATATCCCATGCAGGAAGAAAAACCTTGGTGATATTTTCACTATTGTGAGAGCTGGAAACTGTTACAATTTTGTTATTGCATTTCTTGATCATTTTTTTCTGTGGTGTCTGCAACACATACTTAGTTTCCTCATTTTGTTGCTGTCAAAAATGCAAAGTCTGCACTCATGGTATCAGTAAAGAAAAAGAACTATTCCCCCTCCATTCTCACAAAATTCCTTGATGGCTTTTCAGCTCTCTCTTTTCTTTTATGGCAAAGTGGGTCATTGAAACTTTTCTGCTCTTTTTAGCCTAAAGCATTTTTATAAGCTGCACACAATATATGCCACTAATTGGGCCATGCTGCTGCAACCAGGGAATCTATTTGCTATGGCCCAGTGATAGCAGAGTGGTAGCACCTGTTACTTTGTTAATTTCAGTGTGTGCAAATTTATTTATGTGGCTTATTTAGAGCATCATTCAAACGAACTGAAAGATGTTTAACCATAACTTTAATTAAAATATAGAATGAAAATGAACCTTAATAATTTTGCTACCACATTTTCCCAGCGTACTATTCTTCATTTACAGAAGGGGGCATGAAACCATTTAGTATTGTGCTTACCTGGTGCAGAACTTGGAAGGTTGCATACCCAATAAAAACTGGCAGAACAGATTTGTATTTAAAGAGTGCCTTCTGGGCTACACTTTTTGCAGGTGATCTATCATTCAGCATTTTGCCTATGTTCCATATACCTTTCTTTCCTGTGACACTGAAAAGTCATCAGGTTTTGGCAGGCTTGGAAAATCATTTGATTTAATCCATTACCACTCTATAAAGCCTCTCTTTTACCACTGTGTGCAGAATCATTTATTTATTTAATATGCTGCCCTGCCTCTCCTGTGCTTGAAGCCCCTCAACAGAATGAAATAAAATGAAATCCTAATTAGACAGTTCAGCAGCAGCAACTGTCATCTCCAATACAAATCCTTGCTGGCTTCAAAAGCCCTTTGTAGATGTTCCTAAGTGTTCATAGATGGATCTTAGGAACATAAGCTGCTTAATAATAATAATAATAATAATAATAATAATAATAATAATATTTCCCCAGCCACTCTGGGCAGGCTCCCAACAGAATATTAAAAACATGATAAAACATCAAACATTAAAAACTTCCCTAAACATACTATGCCAGACCATTGGTCCCTTTAGCTCTACACTGACTGACAGCAGCTCTTCAGGGTATTAGACTGGGATCCTAGCTTGAGATGCCAAGGATTGAAAGTGGACCTTCTGCATGCAAAGCATGCTCTATCACTGAGCTGTAGCCCTTCTCCTAAGTATTGTACAGTGGTACGGTACCTCGGTTTATGAACACAATTGGTTCCAGAAGTCTGTTCATAAACTGAAGCGTTCATAAACTGAAGCGAACTTTCCCATTGAAAGTAATGGAAAGTGGATTAATCCGTTCCAGACTGGTCCGTGGAGTACTCAACCTGAAGCGTACTTAACCCGAAGCACAGGTGTAATTGGTTCCAGATGTCTGTTCATGAACTGAAGCGTTCATAAACTGAAGCGAACTTTCCCATTGAAAGTAATGGAAAGTGAATTAATCCGTTCCAGGTGGGTCCGCGGCATTCGTAAACCGAAAATTTGTAAACCGAGGTGTTCATAAACCGAGGTTCCGCTGTAATCCCTTCTTGAAAGTATGTGCTGTGACGCACCCGCCTCTGGAAACATAAGTGGTTGGGAGAGACCTAAAGGCACTGAGTTTACCAATAAACCTTTACAAAGTAACCAATGACTGAATCTGACCAGAGCAGGACTGGCCAGATTGCAGAAGTGACTAAAGTGTAACTTGGGGTGGCAGCATATTTAGAAACAGCAAGAGGAAGACTTGAGATCCCTTACAGAAGCTATTGGGGCACAATATTTAGGTCATGTTTAGAGGTTGCAAGGAATATTGGCAATATTATTGAAGGTGTGGTAGCATCTTGGACTAAGCCTATTGGACCCATTTCAAGCAGGTCTAATTTTGAGACTGAGAAACCTTTGGTCACCTTGACAGGTAAACAGTGTCAGGAAGTAGATAGGGACAGAATGTCTGCCAATTTTGCTTCTCGACTGGAGGGAATGGGCTTAGGTGGGAAAGTATCTGATGGTTTTGGTCCTTGCTTGGAGGCCAGTTTCAGAAGATAATGTGGGATTCACCTTGGCCATTGGAGCATAATCTCCCACAGGATTGATTCTTTCCCCAGGTTCGAGGGGAAGAAAAGAAGCTGGAGTGTATATATACAGTGGTACCTCGGTTTATGAACACAATTGGTTCCGGAAGTCTGTTCATAAACTGAAGCGTTCATAAACTGAAGCGAACTTTCCCATTGAAAGTAATGGAAAGTGGATTAATCCGTTCCAGACGGTCCGCGGAGTAACCGTTCATAAACTGAAGTGAACTTTTCCATTGAAAGTAATGGAAAGTGGATTAATCTGTTCCAGACGGGTCCGCAAAGTACTTAAACTGAAGCGTTCATAAACTGAAACATGGGTGTAATTGGTTCCGGAAGTCTGTTCATAAACTGAAGCGTTCATAAACTGAAGCGAACTTTCCCATTAAAAGTAATGGAAAGTGAATTAATCCGTTCCAGATGGGTCCGCGGCGTTCATAAACCGAAAATTCATAAACCGAGGTGTTCATAAACCGAGGTTACACTGTATTGGTTTAGCTGGCCAGTTGAAGCCATCTATCCTCCCCTAACAACCCATACACCTCTTTGTCTGGATTAAGCTTTAGTTTACCTCTGGTGGGGGATGTGCCATGCACCTTCTGGGGTAGTTTGTCCATCTTTGGTCCCCACCCTGTTCTCAGCGCTCACCTGCTGCTCCTATAAGCTATCAGCATGCAACAGCAGACACACCCTGAGAAACGGGTAGGTACAAACAGTGGATACAAATAACAGAAGGAATCAAGAGAGAAGACTCTGAGAGGAATCCAGAAATGTTATAAGCTGGCTTTCTGTACCACCCATTTTCTAAACTACTTGTTGGAGTAGCAGTATTCACAGTCATCCTGTAAAATTTCTAGCCGGGTACCAGATTTTATTGCGAACTATTTAGGTGGCACAGAGATGTAAGAGGAATGTAATTGCACACAGTTGGAAGAGTTGGGCCTATTTCTCACCTTCTGGGATGTAAAATTAGAATACCTTCTTGTTTGCTTTAATACAACCTTGAACAATATAGGCTGTTGTGTGCTTAAGATTACCTGACTTCTTACTGAACTACTGCTGAAACTTGCAGCTATGAGTTGATTGTGAAATCAGTGTTTCTTGTGCATGCAGGTTTTTCTATTTAATGTTGATTTCCCCTTACTGTGGAATATCCAATAAATAACTCATTATGCATCTGTAGCCATTGCTGGTGTGAAAGCTCTTTTGCACTTTTTTTTTTTTGGGGGGGGGGTGTTTTTCACATGTGGCACTTCAGTGAGTGACCTTTGTTGCCACACCTTTGTGTCCATTTGCTCCTCAGCTGAGTACAACCTAGTCATTTTGTTTCTGGGAGTTCAAGCAGGTGATCCCAAGCTCATTGTTGCCAGCTCATCAGCTGCTTGTTTGGTTATTCTTCAGACTCATGGGCTTTAGCTGGTATGGAGCCTCAGACTCTCCAGTAATCATTAATTGAAATGCTGCTGCTTCAAGTATTGTCTGGTTCATATATATATATGGAAGCAATGGAAAAGGGGATGTTGAGGTGCCCTTGCCCTCCTGCCAGTCCCCCCAAAAGCACAACCATTGTGGTGTGGTGGTTAGAGTGTTGGACTAGGACCTGGGAGACCAGGGTTCAAATCCACACATTGCCATGTGAAGCTCCCTTGGGAGACCTTGAGGCAGTTGCTGTCTCTCAGCCTAACCTACTTTACAGGGCTGTTGTGAGGATAAAATGGGGGTGGAGGAGCTCTTTGGATGAAATGTGAGATACAAATGTAGTAATAAATACAAAGTAAACCATCCATTTCCTCCATTGTGCAACATGCTTACAACATTTGTTCTTGCACTTGGACACTTATTGTAGGTCTTTTTTAAAGTTGCACTCACAACACAGGAACAGAAATACTGTACCTACATGCCTGCCCAGAATGGAAAAGGTAGTGGAGTGCAA
The DNA here is from genome assembly GCF_965207765.1 of Zootoca vivipara. NCBI lineage: Eukaryota > Metazoa > Chordata > Lepidosauria > Squamata > Lacertidae > Zootoca > Zootoca vivipara. The sequence continues at coordinate 7,470,186 of NC_142589.1, read as the reverse complement.
GAAAGGAGAGTGATTGAGGGGAGGGACACAAAACACAGCTTGGGGCCCTTCCGCCTTCATTTGATTTCAAAGTCACAGGTCTGAGAGGGGTTTTCTTGTCCCACTGCTTTCCCTGGGAAAACCAACTGCTGAATACGGAACTGGGAAAAGTGGCAGGACAAAAAGAAACCCTCTTGGACTCATGACTTGAAATCATGGGATACATTCTGTCATGCTCCTTCCGCTGGTGTGGATGGCAAGTAGCAGAATTGCAATGAATATAATGACTGGGAAAAGGGGGAGTGTGGAAACATTTGCATGACAAGTGTGCACACAGAAAAATCAGATTTGAACAACTCGTTAGCAAGAGAACTCCTCTGTGTGGACACGACCAGTCTTCTGATTGTGAATGGGAAACAGGATCCATAGTGCAAATTCAACAGCACATAGTTACTTGGGCTATGTTTGGGCAACTCTGAAGAGGTGCAATTTTCTTGAAACTCTAGCATTTGCTTAGCAATGTATGAGATTCAAAAAGCTATTTCAGTCATGCCTAAAGTCTTGTGCGGATCAGCTAGGCTCTTTGAACACCAGGTTCCTATTCCTTTGGCTCTTCCTTCAGTTTCAGAAGTAGTTTATCATATGGTGGGCTGCTGTTCAAGAAATAGAAGTCCAAAGCCCTTTGGGCTTAATCAGTTGCACAATTCTTCATCCTATCTTTTACATGGCCAACAAATTAAACGGGCCTTTTTATTCTGCCATGGTATTGCCTCCAGTAGAATTTGTCCATCTTTTGTCTCATTCATTTGTCTCTATGCACACATAAAATTCCTAGGCTCCTTCCTCCCTTTGCATATTTTATTGTCCTTGGGATAGTTTTGGCTGAGGGGCTTCTGTCACTCTCTGTTCCACGAGTTCTTTCTTGATAAGATGACATTTTATCATTCAGCTGAGTATCTGGAGTATGTCCAGGCCCTTTTGTGTGTACAGAGTTCATTATCTGGATCAACTTATTATACTGTTTTTTTTCCTCCCCTGACTCTGTACTCATATGTAATTACTATTTTGATTTCTCCTCTCTGCTACTTAATCATCATCCTCACCTTCATCAGCTTTCAGTTCTGACCACTGCTTTCCTCTCCATTGCCATAACAATCTGGCAGGCAAGGGTGGAAAAAGTGAAGATTGACACCTGCCAGAATTTGCATTCCTCCACTTTTTCTGTACATCATAGTCTGGCTGTGACTCTAATTCTTTTCCTTTAATGGAATAGAGTTCTTTCAGGAATTGCAAGATTCTTAGATTTGAAAATGGGGTATAGGACCACCTTGGAGAGAGTGAAGTGGGAAGTATCACTGTTTACCTCCAATAAAACTGGCTAGTTCTAGAACTGACAAGGTGCCACTGCAAATTAGTAACGCTTAGTACCGTAATGGATTTTTAAAAGCAATTGTGAATTTTGGGCACTGCTAAATCAATACTTGCAGCAGTTGCTAAAGAGTGTACACCAGCTGATTTCATTTGGTTAATTATCCTTGAAATCCTTTCTAGATAATCCAATTTGTTGTTTGTTGAGTTTGTCCTTGAAAATTATTTAGAAATAACGCAAAATGCCATTTAAATTGTTCTGGGGGAAAACCTTGGTATTGCATGTCATGTAATCTCACCTACAAAACCAAAAGAGCAGCTCTTAATGACCAGAACGTTGTAAATTCAGAAGAGATAAGATAGCCCTTTAGATATTTGAAGATGACTGTCGCATGAAAGATGGAGCAAGCTTGTTTTCTCCTACTCTGGAAGGTAGGACCTGAACCAATGGCTCCAAGTTACAAGAAAGGAGATTCCAACTAAACATCAGGAAGATCTTTCTGCTAGTAAGAGCTGTTCAGTAGCAGAACTGACTTCCTTGGAATGTGGTGGACTTTCCTTCCTTGAAGGTATTTAAGCAGAAGCTGGATGGCCATCTGTCATGGATGTTTTCGTTGAGATTCCTTCATTGCAGGGGGTTGGACTAGATGACCCTTGGGGATCCTTCAAACTCTACAATTCTGTGATTCTGTTATTATGTTTGTGAGTATGGATCAGAAACATTACAGAGGACAAGAGGGGAAATCAGCAGAAGGGTTCTCCACCCACCCACCTACCCCGCTGCCACAGCTCTGGCTTTAACTGCTTGGCTATTTAGGCACAGTAATGAAACTGGTGAGGTCAGGAAGTGAATTAACAGGTGCTTTTCCCAGGGTGGGAATAAGTGGTAGAGCAGAAGCATAAGCAGTGGCCAATCAGTAGCAGGAAATTAGTGTGGTTTATGCGAAAGTTAGCGTTTGTTTTCTTAAAAAAAAAATTCTACAGAAGAACAAGAAAAAGATACAGAAAGTGTCAATTTACACAAGTGGTGGGGAACCTCTAGCTTGTGGGTCTAATTAGCCGCAAGATTTTGTGGGTTGGCCTGCCAAGTGGTTTCAGGCAAACCACACTCACCTAAAAGGAAAATAGGAATCTATGGAGATGGTTTTTATGTGAACACGTAACATATGATTTCCTGAAAATGCATTTTGTTCGGCTAGCAAGACCTGCATGTTCTATATTGATACCTCAGAACATGAGTGATTTTATCCTCTGTATTCAATAAATGGCTACCAATTTACCTTAAATCATTTTATTGTCTCGCCCCTCTCCTTTAAAATGAATAATAATAATAATAATACCCTGCCCATCTGACTGAGTTGCCCCAGCCACTCTGGGTTGCTTCCAACATAATAAAAATACAAACCTCAGTTCTATAAAGGGAATTTAAATGATACATATGACAACACATTTATACTATGTAAATTGCACATTGTTCTGTTGGTCATGAGCTGTTTAATATAAAAAACATTTCAAGTAATATCACATTTTCTTAATGCTAAGAAATTCAAAGATGGGGATAAAGATAAAACACAGATTTTTTCTTTCTTTTGTTTGGGTTTGTAGAGTCCGTGTTTTTGTGACCAACATAATTTGCTAAAGCAGTATGTGTTGCATTGTATTAAGCTTCTCTGATTTTATTTTTTACTTAAAATTTCTTCTCCGTATAGCAAATGAGAAAGCAAAACTATCACTAAATTAAGTCTCATTAACCTATTGTCTTGATGATGTGTTTACCTGAAGATTAGAAAAAAATAGAGAAATTCTGAATCATCTTGCATGTCATGCTTCTGGTTACTCAACTGTAAAATGCCACTTTGAAAAACTGTTGCCAGTTAATGAAACTTTGGAAAACTAAAATGATATACGTAGAACATGTTTATTATAGATGGGAAATGTAGTTTGACATACCCCACCATGTCGTTATCTTGTAACCCTTTGTGTTCATACATAAAAATAAGATATGTGTTTTTTCTATAGAGTTTCTTATGTCTCCTATAGAATATTTCCCCCTATATTTTACACCTGCTTAATTATGAATCCTTTTACTTGTTTAGTTTCTGTCTGAGTGGTTTGAGGGCGGGGTGTCCCAGCTGTGTATCGCTTGGTAACGAATTGATGGGTCTATGGACCGTAATAAAGATTGTTGTTGTTGTTGTTGTTTAGTTTCTGTTCCATATTTTAGGAGTATTTTATGTATTCTTGATAATATATATTTATTTTAGTGTTTAATTTCTCAACATCTGTTAATTCTCTTAATTTACTCTGTATTTGAGCAGGAGGAAAGACCTAAAATACAGTTTTGATACTTAGCAAAGCTAGTCTTTGCTCAGAGGTGTAAGCATTTGCATCACTGTGCTGTTCCAACGAGACAGTTACTACGGCTTAATTTCTAAAAAAGAGAAACCAGCTAATTAAAGAGGAAAGAACTGCCCACTTTGATTCTCTGTCATAATCTTCCATATCATTTTTCTTTGAAGTGCTGGTGCTTGTTCTCAGGAGGAGGGAGGTATGTCATAGCATCTTGTATCTGATGGGAAGCTAGCTGAAGAGTGGGGCATAATGTACAGCTTCAGATCTCATAGCTTTATTTGTAGTGCACAAGGAGAGAAAGTTCTGTCCATGAGTTTTCTCCCATTGCTAATTAACATGTAGGGTGCAAATTTCTTGGAGATTGTAGTTAGGGATGAAAGACTAAAAACTTCCCTTCCTGCATACTGTGATCTGGGTTGCAATCCCCCTTAACCTACATGCTCAAATTTATTTGATGTAAATTTAATTTAGTAAGCATCTTAAAAACATTTATTAAATGTGATTACAAATCGTGTTGCAGTTGTTACCTCCTAAAGTGCACAATTTGTTCAGTTACTCCTGAATTCAGAGGACCTGATTCAACTGAAACATATGGTTTTATTTTATTAGAACTTTCTGCCTTCGTGTCATATTTATTTACACAGGTACTGAAAGCAAGTGCCTTGACTTGTGCAAAAGTTCTTCTAAAGGCATCCTGCCACATTAATTCATCAGCATGCACTTCTTGTCCCTGCCTAGATCTTAACATTTGAAACCAAGAATCCAACGGAGCTGTCGGAGCGCCTGCGCTCTGTCTGTGGAAATCAGAGCAACGCCTATGCCCGCCTGCTAGAATACCGCTTGAACGCTCTGCGTGGACTCTGGAATGCCCAGCGCCAGCTTGCCTTGGAGGAACAGCATGAACGGGAAAACTCTGGGGATGAGGAAGCCCTTGCCTTGCTCAAGCGGCAAGGCCTGTTACAGCAACCTGAACAAGCACCTTTCACTTCGCGGATGGGGCTGCTCTTGGTTTTCCCTCTCATTGAGTCGCAGAGCAGAACAGACCCTTCCCTTTGTAACATAACTGCTGAGGTGCTCTTGACTTGCCTTCGTGACTGTCAGCCCTTGAGCTTGACTAAGGAGCCTGTGGACTGTCTCAATGGCATTGAGTCCTTGCTCTGCTCATGGCTGGAGGAGACATCCACTTCAGGCCAACAGATTCCACAGAAGCAAAAAGAAAACGCTGCTGCTGCCCTTGTTGCCTTGGCTTGTGCAAGGTAGGAGAGAGGCGTAGGGTGGGAAATCTGGGTGTGCAGATCTTTTCATTGATGACCTTTTGTATGCCCATGTTAAATTGTAGCAGAAATATTAAGATGTGCCCAGGGATTCAGGACTGTGCTCAGGGATGGGAATTTAGCTTTGTTGTCTCGTTGCCTCATTTTCTTCGGTTGCACCTTGCCACAACTTTTAATTTATAGCAGTAGAGGGAAGAATGAGTACTGGCATGGATTGAGGCATAGGTGGCAGTGGTGGGAAGTTGTTTGCTTCCAGGATTGGTCTAACATAGCCTTCCCATATCATAAAAGCAGGAGTTCCCCGTTAGCTAAGTACTGCAGACCCCTGTATTTCAAAAGCCAAGCCATGGACCCCCTACTTTTTGGGGGGGAAATGATATCTCTGTGAGAGTTTTTGTTATGTGAATGGTGCTATGCAGTGCTTTCCCCCCTAAAAAAAGTGTTTAGGGGTACTCTCATTTTCTACTCATATTGAAATACTGCCCCTCAATGAGGCCAAACTTAGATTCATAAAATGTTTAGGGGTATGTATCCCCCTGCGTCCCACCAGAAAAAAGCACAGGTGCTATGGTCCTGCTGGGTGGGTTACATGAACCCACAGTTGAGAACCACTAATTTAAAGGAACCTGTACAGTGGGGTTTCTGTTATTTTGTTGGTCAAGGAATCCATTTGTGAATATTAAAGTACACTCAGGTCCCACTTTTCAAAAAACAATGCATTCCCAGGAAATCATTTGTTAGGTGAGCATTCGCATAATAAACGAATGGTTTCCATTATTTTCTATGAGAACTTTTGTAATCTGTGGTATCTCTCTCTTCCGTCTTGCCATGGTTTCTCCTAAAATGGCTGTAGCCAATCACCAAAAGAAAAAAAAGACTTGGGCATGTGAATGTTTTGTTGTAGAAGAGCTCTCTATAAGTAAAGGCATAAGAATTACAAGTAAAATGTAGCTTCCCACATTAGTATACACTGTACAAAAGCAATTAGCAATTTTTTAAATATTTTGAAGACCAGATCAGTAGAACTATGTTCTTAAAAGTTTTATATAGGCATGTTCTTTGCTCCAGCTCTTCTTTCTTTTATTTGTTTTTATAATCATTTTTGATTATGCTTTTTAGCAGCAACAGGTTCTTTGGATGCAAATGCTAGTCTGACTTACAGATAATGTGACAGAAAGCTCAGGTATATGGGTGGACAGTTCTGAGAAATGGCACTTACAAATAATCTATTGATTCAATAAAATTCTGGTATTGGATATTCCTTAGCTGCCTTAGTGCCAGGGAAGGAGCCCGTAACCCTTTGATAGTGATCGGTATTAATCTTGTTGCCCCGTTGGGATTCCTTTATGTACCATCATTGGATCTTGTGAAACTGATGGTTTGAACATTGGCTCAGAGAACATGAGATTTCCAACTATGCATACATGGAATTAATGTCATGTAATAATTCTGTGGTCTCATTTTTAATCATTTTTCAGAAGTAGACTAGCAAAGTAGGTATTTGTTTTTGTTGTGCTTCCAGCTCATTTATGACCTAGCAGAAAACAAAACCATAAAGCTATATTTAGAGAACATGATGCCATCATTTTCCAACCGTGATCCATAAAGATCACAATAGATACACAATTTGTATTATACTCAAAATGTTTTAATAAAAAAAAAATTGCAGAAAGAGTTACAGTGAGTTGTGCTGGATTTTATTTGAGCTGCAAAAATTATTAGATAGAAATGGTTGAGAATCCCAGCACTTTTAGTGGGCAAATTGAGAACAGCTGTCAAATTAAATTTCTCCCCCCTGTTAGTCGCACAGCATTGCCAGTAGTATTTATTCATGGACTTTTCCTGGAATCTTTACTGTCATCTAAATAAAGCATGACAGAATCATTTGATGTACCTGGATGTATGCAGCTTCTTTGCACATCTAAAAAAAATATTTTTTGAGTATAATACAAACAATGAAATATGAGAGTACAGTGGTACCTCGGTTTACGAACGCAATCCGTTCCGCGGAGGCATCCGCTCACTGAAGACACGCTTAAGCGCTGATAGAGTACTTCTGCACGCGTGCGCTGCGCAGATCGCATCTGCACATCCAACGCCGCGGAACCCAGATGTAAACAATTCCAGGTCTGCAGCGTTCGTAAACGGAGGTTTTTGTAAATGGAGGTAGTCGTAAACCGAGGTTCCACTGTACAGGTAAACCTCAAGACAATTACATAAAGGAAACAAGGGAGGAGGGGGGCACAGGCCAGTTTCACAGTTGACAGATAACATAAAGTAGATTTGGGGTAAAAGGAGAGGAGGGAGAGCAGGAGAAGGATAACACAACAGTTCAAGCTCAATGAGTTTTTCAGTGGCTCATCTGAGAAGATGGTGGAAACTGTCCTCCTACAGAATCACTGATGAGGGAGACCAAGGGGAACCAAGCTGTAGCAAAAGCATCAAGTTTAACACAATTCATAGCAAGCCGGATGGCATGAGTCAGTTTCTCAGGTAAAGCTAAGCAGCAAATGGGTCTATACATGCCCTCCAGGATAAAGTCTGAGGACGTTTCCCAACTCTCTACAATAGTCATCCAGGCTGCCACAAGGAGAGACCAACAGATCCTTAGGGAGCAATTTAGGGCCAGTAAAAAATGATAACAGAGCAAGTACAGGAGACTTAGGAACTTGCTTATTATATTATATACTAGCTGTACCCGGCCACGCGTTGCTGTGGCTAAGTCTGTGAAATTGAGAAGAATGGCCTCCTGTAGGTTGTCCCCCACGTGCTGTGGTGAGTGTGCGCCTTCGGAGACGAAGCATTCTGCATGGTTGGTCGGTCGGAGACGGCTTCAGGTTCTCCTGTGTAGGCACAGTGTCCAGGAACCTCAGAGGGTGCACCTGTGCAGGAGCACCTGAAGTCCCCTCCGAGCGACCGAGTGGACGAGGGAGCGAGGGTTTGGCGGCCAGAGTGGCTCTGTGGTGGGGTCTCCATCATTGCAGCCAGGCAGGAGGCCTCGGTGGGGAGATAGGAGGTGTAGGAGGAGGGGGGCGGGTGGGGGTGTCGTTGCTGTTGGAGACTCACTCAAACATGGAGCTGGTCAGGGGTCCGGACGTGGGAGGTTCGTATTGTGTGTCTGTAGGTTAGTGTGTGTGTGGGAGATGTGGTTGTGGACGTTAATGGTAATGCAACGGTGCAAGTTTTATATCCCAATTCCCTCTCCCCCCCCCCGAGTTCCCAGTGGGGTCGTTGGAGGAAAGAATGTGGAGGGGAAGAAGGTTCTATAGGATCTGTTCCTTTGGAGTCCAACAGATGGCGCTATTGCTACACAAAAGGATATGGCGTCTGTTCCTTTGACGACCGCTGAAGGGCGCTATGTTTTTTAGACAAAATCATGTTTTTACTTGTGACAGGTGTGACATCTGTATAATCTAAGGTTATGCAAACACTCACATATTGGAATGGAACGTTGTGTGAAAATGTGAACGTAAACGGTCAAGCAGTTTCAGAGAAAAGTCATCGCACACAAACATGGACATTTTACATATATATATATATATATAAAATCAGTGGTACCTTGACATCCGAACGACTCGACTTCCAAAGGTTTCGACTTCCGAAGTCAACAAACCCGGAAGTCTTTTCACCGTGCGCGTGTTCTGCGCCTGCGCAGAAGCGGCACGCGCGGTCGGCACATGCGCAGAAGTGCAAAATCACGCTTCACGCATGCACAAAACGGGTGCTTCGACAACCGAAGACTTCGACTTACGAAGAGCGCTGCGGAACGGATTGCCTTCGTAAGTTGAGGTACCACTGTATATAGTTATAGTATAAGCTGGGATTAAATATATTTTCCCAGAAATGCTCAACATAGGGAAAAGCTATGGACAGTGTTCTCGAAGCTACGAACATGAGTTTGACCAAACTGCGGGAGGCAGTGCAAGACAGGAGTGCCTGGCGTGCTATGGTCCATGGGGTCACGAAGAGTCGGACACGACTAAACGACTAAACAAAACAACAGGGAAAAGCTACCTACCATTTAGGCGACTGTGCCATAATTTAAGCGGTGTGAGGTACCAACAATGAATTAGCCTAAGAGAAGCTTTTTTAATTCCTGCAGAATTTGCCCTAAAAGGGACATGAGTCCACATAGCTGACTAAGAGTCCTACATTCTATGTATCTTTACTAGAGCTCCTAAACAGTTGTACAATTTGTTCTATGTACATCTTATTAAGGTCTCCTGCTTTGAAGGTAAGTTCCATATAATTTGCAAAAGCTCTCCTCGCATGGTTGTATTGTGCCCGTCTTTCTTAATGGACTTCTAAAACCCAACCAAATACTTTGCATGATATTTTGCTTCCAGGGCTTGGCTGCTCTTCTGTTGTTTATTCATTCTTGTCTATTTTAATATGAATTTTCACAGAAGGTACATAAGGTACATCATCTTTCTGGTGCAGGCTTGACCTCTCACAAATTTTGTCAAATTGTTGAATAACTTCCTCTTTTTGCCATTTTTTTCTCTTTTAAGTTTAGTAGAGTTGAACCGAATTTTTCGGCTTATTTTTTCTGCCACTTAGATTTTCTTTGAGGATTATTTTTCATTCTGATAAAGAGTTCTGAATATTACTGCCTGTGGCTCATCTATTGTAGTTGTCTGTGGGAATGTAACCTGCATTGTATGATTCCTCAGTACCATTATTTGCATAACAGCACAAAACATTGTGTCATTTGAATACTGATAAAGAATGCACAATTATCAGTCCAGAGATGTATGCTGGATATTTCTCCCAATCTTCTACCAGAATGCTTTCACAGACCAGTTTAATGTGTTGTAGTGTGTTCAGCATTATCTGTTTTGAAGGGTTATGTCATCAACTTTCACACCAAAAGAAAGAAAGATACTATGGATAAATTATAAATTATTTTAAAATTAATATTATTATAGTTATTTTAATGTTCACAGATGGATTCCTCAACTACAGAAATGACTCCATATGTGTTCTCATATGGAAATGGTTACATGCAATAAACATTACCAAAATGTTCTTATCTGGCTGCCATATTGGAGACAGTGCATTTTCCAAGATGATTCTACATCTGATACTTTTTGTGAAAAGGATATCTGTACTTTTGCAGAAATGGACTCTCTTTACACAACTTAGGCTAATTATTGCCTACAGAAATGTTTTGGGGCAGTGTTGGTTTCTGTGTACTTTTATGCTTCCTATCTTAATCATGTTTACAGTTTGTGGTAGATCTTAACTATATTGTAACTGCATTTGTATCATATAGAAACCATACAAATATTATTGTAGTCTCAACGACTGAGACTGCCCTTCTGCTCCCCCCCCCAATTTTCTTATTTGAATGCAACTCAAGACATAAGACAAGCCAACTCCTTCTAATTACATTTTCTACAGTTTCATGCCTTTGAATTGATTTTGCTCTAAGTTTATACAAAGAAGAAAACTCCTTTGAGTAGGGCTGCATCTGCTTTCCATGCTGAAATTCTGTGCTGTGGACATTCCTTTGAATTTCTGACTTATGACTGTCCTCAGCCTTATAGGTGCTGCCCTATAAGGTAGCCAGTGTTGATTCCTTCCCCTATGTCTGTCTACCAATGTCTTGCCTTCACTACTGGTTCTTCTTTTGTGATGAGTATTGGCTCTGTAGTATCCTTGTGTCTCTACATGTGCAAATCTGCTGGCCAAGTTCACATCAACTCTTGTGTTGTTGCACACAAGAGTTTGCACAGTTCACACCATGCTGCATTGCATCAGTTGCACACCCAATTTTTATCAGTGGTAGAATAGCTGCTGCAGGCCAATTTGCTGATGTGATCACTGTACTGATGGCTGCATGGGGTGCAGAACTGTTGTTTTGATGGATCTTTCCATACCAACTATGATACTACTTTAACAGTTCCACTGCATGGTAAAGAGGCAGTCTAGGAGAAGAAAACTGATGAGGATGGAGGCGTTAGCCTATTGTTAAGTGTGTCCATTGTTATCATCCTTCCATCCCAAATTATAATAGAATCTCAAAGGCAGGTGAAAGTCTCCAGGCTCTTCTGTGAAACTGGCAAGGTATCCTGAAGCTTTAGATCAGGCATCCCCAAACTGTGGCTCTCCAGATGTTTTGGCCTACAACTCCCATGAGCCCTAGCTAGCAGGATCAGTGGTCGGGGAAGATGGGAATTGTAGTCCCAAACATCTGGAGGGCCAAAGTTTGGGGATGCCTGCTTTAGATAATAAAGGTTTATGTAAAAAGAATCTCTGGTATATAATATGGCTATCTACCCCATGTCATTGGTGTTCCATGAAATTCAGTAAATGTTGAAACACACTCAGAGGAGGTGTGTTCAGTTGTATTTCAGGAAGACTTCTTGAGGCTTTGAACCAGTAAGAGTTTGCCTGACTTTTTAAGAGCATCTGTTGATCTCAGTTGGTGTCCTGCAGTTTCCAAGAGTGACTGCTGCTTTGTATTTTAACTCTTTCCTCAGGGGATCATTGAAAACGTTTGTTCACACAGTACACCTTTTACAGAAGCAAACAGAGTTGGGATCGCTGCCTGTAGCTGATGTGTTACACAGGTAGGGAGAAGGCTTCTGGGGGCAATCACATTGCTATAGATCAAAGACTAATCTTAAAAATACGCTCATGCATCAATGTAGGGATTTTTTTTTAAACTTAGAGTGAGCAATTCCTCACCCTTACCCAGAGCTATTTACAAACCTGAACTACGCTAATAGTCCTTGCTGTTCATACACAGGCCGTCTACCATTTAAGAACTGTATTTTTCCATGTATAAGACTAGGTTTTTTCCCTTAAAAATAATGTCAGAAATTAGGGGGCGTCTTATACATGGGGCCATCTCCTCCCATTTTCTTAAATCTGGGTCCCCAAGAATAGGGGGCATCTTATACATGGGGGCGTCTTATAGACGGAAAAGTACAGTATATCTTAATGTGCACTGTATGTCTGTCTTTAGCTAATTATTTCCATTTCATAGAAGCATTTCCCCCATTTCTAAACTTTCATTGTATTCATTCTCTAAAGGTTGTTGCTTTTGGAAGGGGGGCCTGGATCACCCTCTTGTTTGCTTGGGGGCAAACACATGGTGTCCTGGGGGTTTGAAGATATGTTGCCAGCACCTGATGCCAACCCAGGGTCAGGCTCAGAAAATAAAGGTGAGATTTGTGAATTTAAAGAACAAGAATGTTTTTGCATTGGGATTGCCTTGCCTTGTTGTAAGGGTAGGTAGAAATCTTGTCCAGGTGACAGCTGGTGCTGCACAGTCAGTCAGAATTTATTTGTTTGTTTGATTGATTTTATTTCCACCCTGTTGTTCAGCCGAAAAGGCTCCCAGTGTAGCTTACGTGGAAAGCCCTTGTGCATGAGGGGAGTCCACTGCAGCAGACACACATGTTAAACTGTTGTTTGTACAAAGATGGGATTTTACCAAGTAGACTGCTAGATATGGCAAAGTTGTTTTCCAGTCTGTAATATGAAAAATCATCTAACAAGAAGGAGACAAATATTGTAACACTCCTATTCAGGGTTCCAGCTAACCAGCCATGCCCTCTTCAAGGGTTCACCATTCCACTTCTCTTCCCACCCCCTTCTTTTCTGTGTGTTTCCCCTCTGACAGTCAGCCAGCTTTCTGTGGTCACTGAGCATGTTCAGTCCTTAGAGAGCTGTTTTGGGAGAGGGGTCCCCTCAGGTCTGGTGTGGGTTTTTTGTGTGTTTTTTGCTACTTCTGCAACTCTTGGGGTTCCACCGAGCCTGCTAATACCTCCTGTTGTGTGTGGATGGGTGCCACCTTGGCTGCCCAAGGCTCAACTCTCTGAGGATGAGCTCACAGTTAATAGGATGATGAGTGTGTGTGACAACAGCACCTTTGAATATTGGCCCTTGCAGTGTAATTTTCAAAATGGTTTGATGTATGAATGAAGTGTGTGTATGTGGTTTTTTGTCCTCTTTCATGGTCTAGGGCAGCTTTACGTATTGGTATTGAAACTGATACTCAGTCCAGAAGTTGTAAGTAATGTGAGTGAAGTAGAACACATCAAGGAGTCTTCTTCTAGCCAATAGTGTCTGTGTTGTCCCAATAGTTTGAATGACAAGCTGCATCTCCCCCGCCACCCTCAAAATATTATGAGTTTTGTTTTTTAAAAAAATATTTTTTATTGATTTTTTGACATATAACAACAAAACATGCATCACCCACACACCAACTCCAGCATTACCTAAAATAGAAAACAAGAAACACAAATAAAAACACAAATAAAAATATTATGACTTTGGAAAAGGTTGCCTTCTAAAGCTTTGTTTCCAGTGTTCGAAACGCCTGTTGTTCTAGGCACATTTTGTGACAGGGAATTTCATTTGCGCGAGCAATTTCTGAGCTCTGGGCACAGTGCTGTGCCTAAGATTTCAGATTAAAAGTGTGGAGTAGAAGGAAAGGAGGACCTTTTTCTGCCTCCCCTCTTCCATCTACTCCCTGAAGATTGGAGAAGAGATGCGGGGTGGGGTGGGCAGGGGAACTAGACCATGTGAAACATGAACATAATATTTTAGCTGCAGTTCATTCATTTTCAGCTTGTTATAAAAAAAGCACACCTAGATATTCCATTGTTGTGCCCAGGTTTAAGGTGCCATTTAGCTCCTAGCTTTCATATCTCAGTTCCCCCCTTTTTTCTTTTTTGGATTTGTTGTTATTTTTATTTTATTGGGTTTTAAAAACAAGAATAATGTTATGCAAACAAGTATACCAAGTTTTCTCATGTTTTCTAACACCGTTTCCTCATACAGATGCAGACTTAGGACGCTGCCTTGCAGCAGATGGGCTTTATCTTTATACAACAAACTCAGTTGGCAGAGGAATAAGCAAATTAGGATCTGGATTACATGGTACTTTACGGTAAGCTATGGCATCATTAAATGTTCAGTATGACTTTATATTGTCAATTACTGTATTTGTCATCCCAAACACAGGACAGCAAATGGTGTTGAGAGTCATGTCTGCAGCAGTCTTCTGTTGGGAGCCGCCCAGAGTGGCTGGGAAAACCCAGCTAGATGGGTGGGGTATAAATAAGAAATTATTATTATTATTATTATTATTATTATTATTATTATTATTATTATTATTAAGGATTCTGAACTGTAATAAATAAAGGTGCATCATAATTGAAGTGTAACTTCCCTTCTTTTCCCTTCAGAGGCTTTGTGTACTGCCGTAATGAAGAGTTGGAGCCAGGCTGGGTTGCTTTTGGCAATGGCAAGCTTCTTCACAGACCTGTCTCTTTTGATAACAAACCTCACTCCCTTTTCCAGGTTATTGACCAGAATACCCTGCAGGTAAAGTAAAAAAATTAGAGCAACATCTTTAATTTCATATCCATGGCATAGTGTTTTTTAAAAAATGTTTATCATAGATTTTATAGTCCATTCAGCCACTTTTCTCTATAGCCACACTTTGCAAACAAACTCTCCTTGATAACACAGTGTTCCAGGTTCACATCAAGACTCTGGAGACCTGCTGCTATTTGCCATTACCCTAGAGCAGAGCTTTCCAAACCGTGTGTCGCAACACATTAGTGTGTTGGCTGCAGTGTGTAGATGTGTTGTGCAAACGCTGGAAAGGGGTTAGTTTAACCTTCGGTTTGCTAGTAAAAATGAATTATTGTGTCAAGAAATGATGCATTACTAAAAAGTGTGTCACCAACATGGAAAGTTTGAAAAGCTCTGCCCTAGAGCAGTGTTTTTCAACCTTTTTTGGGCAAAGGCACACTTGTTCCATGAAAAAAATCACGAGGCACACCACCATTAAAAAAGTTAAAAAATTTAACTTTGTGCCTATATTGACTATATATAAAGTAATTCTCTTTATATATAGGCCATTTGTTAGTTAATGCCCTTTGTTGACTTTAAGCCTGGGTGGCTCTTTTTAATTTTTTTCCCCTTGCCACACAGTACAAACATTCTCAGGCGTTAAGCTTTCCTTGCCCTGACTGCCTCCTGTTCATCTGGGACTGCGTGGGAGCTACCGTGTTTCCCCCTTTTTAAGACACCGTCTTATAACTTTTTTTCCTCAAAAAAACCCACGGTGTCTTATTTTCAGGGGATGTCTTATTATTATTACTGTTTTTATTACAGTACCTTACAGCTGTTTCGGGCTTTGTATATCTACAAAAGAACTTGAACTTAGCTTGGTAATACCGTATATGGGAAGCCAGAGCAGGTGGAGAGCATGCAACACTATCCAGAACAGGGGCCAGCAAACTTTTAAATGTGGGGGGGCCGGTTCACTGTCCCTCAGAACTTGTGGCGGGCTAGACCGTGCACGCACGCACACACACACACACACACATACGCCCATGCCTTCCTTCCCTCCCCGCGTTCAGATGGAGCAGGCTGGGCTGGGTCTCGGCTTGTGCTGAGGGGCCGCAGCCACCCTGCCAGGAAGGGGCCCTACCCCGGGGTGTCCATGACCATGCTAAAGTGCCACCGCCAAGCAGCACAGAGGAGTCCTCCTCCTCCTCTTACTCCTCCTCCTCCCTCTTCGCAGGCTCTCTGCTTCCGCGGTGCTGCTGGGCTCTCCAAGCGCTCTGCGCTGCAGCAGCCGCCAGTACTGGGCTGCGGGGTGGCAGGCCTCCTCAGCCGGGCCAGGCAGAGGCCCGGGTGCTCCGCCCGGTGCTGCCGTGCGCTCCATGCAGCTGCCAGTTGTGGGCTGCGGGGAGAGCAGGCAGGGCGTGCGTGCGCAACCTGCAGGAATCAATGCGCTCCCATCTGCGGTGCGTGCAAATGGCCCGGGAGGGCCGCCTCCGCTGCCAGGTCAGGTCCCCGCCGTAGCTGCAGGCTTCCCACGGGGGCCACCTGCGAAGCGCCGCACCGAGGCTCCCTGGGAGAAGGCGCGCGGGGGCTTAAACCAGAGGCAGCGGGGAGCGGATTCTGGCCCCGGTGATGACAGGCGCGGCAGTCCCCTGAGCCAAAATGCAGCTCGGGGGACTGGCGGCAGCAGCGGGGCTTCCTCAGGGAAGGCAGGCAGGCGACAACAGCCTCAGATGAGGGGATAGTTGATTGCTGGAGGTTGGGGGTCCTCTGTTGTTGCTGCTTTTTGTGTCATGTTAGTTCTGTGCTAGGTATGTTCAACAGTCCTACAAAGCATAAAAATTGGCGTTAATTATAAAATGAGACAAATGAGCTAGTCTTCTGCAGAATTGCTCATTGGTAATGGCTTGGCATATCATCTGGGCTCAAGCCCATGGTTTAGATCTCTCTGGATTAATCACAAGATGGTAACCATGAGATTGAACAGTTGATGGCTCCATGAGAGCTAAACCATGAACCAAGGTTTGGTTGACATATTAAGCCAACCTATGGCTTGGTTCAGGAGAGCACTGCAACAAATTGACCAGGAAGGAGTAAAGCACCTTAGCATTACACATAAACCAGGCCAGTTTATCATGTCAGTGTTCATGAGAGTTAGTACAACATAATTTTTATCCCTTCTCCTCCCATCCTCTCTCTCACCTTCCTGTCCCTTTTGCTTTTATGTGCTGCTACAGGTATGTCAGCTTCTCCCAATGCCAGCAGATCACTTTCCAGTTGGCAGCACTATGACCACTGTGCACCTTTCTTCGGATGGCACCTACTTCTATTGGATTTGGTCTCCTGCAAGCTTGAATGAAAAAACACCAAAGGGACACTCTGTCTTCATGGATGTTTTTGAGCTCACAGTGAGTGCTGTTACAAAATGTGGTGTTTTTTGTGGGGGGGAGTGGCAGTAGGAATTGGGCTCAGTGTATTGATTTTCCTCTGTAACTAAAGTTAGTGCCTGAGCTTCCTTTTCCCCTCCTCCCTCCTGGTCCTTTTTCCATTTGTGTCATCTTACGATTGTGAGGGTAAGGGACCATATTGTAAGCTGCTTTTTTGACTAAGGAGCAGGATACAAATGCCTTTAATGCTTAAAGCTAGTTACTGCTTGTTATTTGCAGAGTACTTTCAATATGCAAAATATTTTCCCTTCTACGCCTTGTAGCTGTGACTACTCCATCTCTGTCTTCCACTTCTCCATTTGCATTTACTTGCTGCTGAATGTGTGCTGTGTACCCTTTGATATTTTATTTCTCATGTGTTCATCCCTTTGTTTCATAATTATAAAATGCCCAAAGCCAATATCTTTCTCATTGCATTGTGATCAATGCTGATGCTGCTCAGGATGGGCAGTCTGCATCGTATTATGAATTAAGGCTCATCTCTCCCCCATTTGAGCTTGTGCTCAGGGACTAGAGTTTGGGGTGCATTTCTCCCCCCAGACAGGTAATGCTCTGTGTTGTCTTGGCTCATTGGACTAGGTGGAAAATGGCGCCTGTGTGGCCAATCCCCTCCAAGAGCGGATAATACTCATGAGGAAAGAAGGGGATTCAGCAAAAAGCATCAATGAGATGCTTCTGAGCAGGCTTTCAAGGTACAGAGCCTCTCCCTCAGCAACCTTGGCTGCCCTGACTGGCTCCACCATCTCCAATACACTGAAAGAGGACCAAGCAGGTGAGGAGGGGGTTTGTTTTAATGATTTTGCACCTTGATTTGCTTTGATAAGCAGAGTCCCGTATTAAGGATAATTTTGCTTCTCATGCCCTATGTGTTAGAACACACCAGGAACATCTCCTGCACAGTCACTGCTGGAAGTGTGGGGTCCTCTTGTTTCAGATGAAGGCATTATCTTGGTAGATGGTGTCTCTAATTGTAGGCTTCTCTGTGGGGTTTGAATCTCGCTTGTCCATCCATCCAGCTTTCATCCCAGAATCTAGCTCTCTCCCCCCCCCCACTTTTCTGACTTTTTCATGGGCAACAGCATTTTTTTTTTTGCTTCTCATGATGTTCATCTGATCTTTTCAGCTGCTAACACTAGTTGTGGTCTGCCTCTAAAAATGCTACGAAAGACTCCAATATACACATGTGGGACTTATTTGGTGATGTTAGTCCCACCCCCGGGTGGCTCTGGCAGCTCTGCCACACGGTCGCTCTTTGGTGGAACAAGTGGCTTGTCATCCTTGAAAAGTAAGTCCTCTCCAGCCTGCCTTCTTGTTCCCTCTGAGTTGGTTTGATTTTTTTAAAACCTAGCAAACTGAATTGCCATGCATCTTGCTCTGCTTTGCTGCTTGGCCCCTAGATAATTCTCTTAATGTATCCAGAGCCATTTTATTTATTTATTTATTTATTTATTTATTTATTTATTTATTGTAAATCATTATTTTGCTCCATCTGTCCACCTTAAATAAGGCACTTCTTCCAAGTTTATTTCTCAGTCATTGATTTGAGCTAGCTGGGTATAGCCCTGAAACCTATTTCCAGCATAGGTTCAAATTTGATGAAAATATTTGCCCAGTTGACATATAAAATGGGGATAAGGGTATGCTTTGATGCAGCAGTTCCTTTTCTTGCAGACGGTTTTCTTTTAGCCCCACTCTGATACTGAAAGATTTGGGGGAGCGGTAATTGCTTGAGGCAGTGAGCACAGCAGAGGGAAAGAGGGGTGGATTTCATTCCTCATCTCCTTTTCATGTAAGACTAGACACTCCTCCACCCTTGCTTTACATGTGAATGTGACAGTCACATGACTAAAATACACATGACTGCCCTGCCCCTTTTGAGAGCATAGAATCATAGAATTGTAGCGTTAGAAGGGACCACAAGGGCCATCGAGTCCAACCCCCTGCAATGGTGGTGCTATTGTCACTGGACAACATGCTGATATAGTACCCACATTTTTCAGCCCAAGGGGCACCGTCCAGAAGCTGCATATCAGTAGTGGGTGTAGCCATAGGCAAAAGTGGGTAGTATGGTGGGTGTGACTCTTACTGTTATATAGTGGGCTACATTCCAACAATACAAAAAGCCAGGGGTTTCTATGCGTATACTCCTCTCTGTTTAGGCAAACAAGAGGGATTATCACAGCTCAAGGAGACATTCCAGCCAGGCAAAAGCATTCAAGGAGGTTGCAGAGCTGGTCTGGGCAGAGGGCTTGGCCTAGGTAGAGTCCCAAGGGTGAACTCTTTTGGCCCCTGGGTCTGAGGTTCTATACCCCTGACCTGCAACATATGGAGGGAGGCTTGGGGTTGCCAGCGACCTGTGGGGCTTCAGCTGAAGTTTGGGGAAAGCAGGTAGAGTTTCCAGGGCAAAAGGCTTCCAGTTAAGTACAAGCCTCAGTATCTCAATTCTCTCACTGTAGAAATTAAATAACTGCCTGTGTTTAACAATTAAGCTCCTGTGCATAATGCACAGTTCAGATAATTATGTGAGCTTTCAAGGGATTGATTGTAGGCTCTCTGTTTAAAGTTCTGGCTTCGAGTTTGGTGTACAGTATCTCAGATGGACAGTTTGCAAGCCGAGCGGATCTCATTGATGCTGCTGGGAGCTCACTTGGACGTGGTGCTCTTGTTCCTGGTCTTGGTAAGGAATTGATATGCAGTTTTAGATACAATAATGGCATTTGATGCCCTTGATTCTCTGAGCAAAATCTGGCTTCCTTTAAAAAGCTAATCTGTTCAGGCACACCTCTTTTTCTCTTTTTTAAAGTAACAGAAATAACCTGCCAAAGTAAGAGAAGGCTAATAAAGTTTATAATAAGAAGCAATGAACAATAGGGGAACTGCTTGAAACTGTATATTTGCTCTAAACCTTGGCTGACCTAAGGTGCCATTGGCAATGTAATGGTGGTGGGGTTTTTTAAGTTAGCATTTGTGGATCATGGCAGAGGGGAGTTCAGACAGTCGTTTCTTGCTTTATTTTGTACCATTGATAGCAATATCTACCATATAAATCTATTTGCAAAGTAAACACCAGCCTTGGAGTGGTGAACACTGGAGTGCTTGCTGTGGTTGAAGGGAGGGGGGGAAGTGCTTTTACCAGCTTCTCCCCCAAATTTGGTAAACTAGAAAACGTTTAAAAATCTGAGTTGCAAATAAACTGTAATCTTGGAAACATCTCTTATTAGATGTAAGATTCATTGCAAGAAAACCTCCCTAGCCGTTGGCTAGCCTTAGCAGCTGTTATGGAATGCTTACAGTCTTGATTTCTGAGAAATAAAAAGAAAGGAAGTCCTTTAGGACCAAATGAAGATGGTGAGAAGGGATGCAGAGGAGGGAGGAGG
This sequence comes from Zootoca vivipara, assembly GCF_965207765.1. Lineage (NCBI taxonomy): Eukaryota > Metazoa > Chordata > Lepidosauria > Squamata > Lacertidae > Zootoca > Zootoca vivipara. Next base: position 7,450,074 of record NC_142589.1, on the reverse strand, counting down.
TGTATGTGTATGTTAAGAGACAGAGGAATTGTTACCAACCCAAAAGGCATCTGTCTTGACCTGTTTTGCATTATAAGCCACTTTTGATAAAGAGAGCTATTGATTGTTTTTGTTCAGGAGCGTGCTATGATGCTATGAATAACATGATCTGGACATGCTCGAATGACTATATTGATCAGTGGTGCAATCCAGGGAACCAAGCCTTCCATTATGTTTGCCAGAGGCTAGGAGTCAGCCATATAATTATGGAGCCAAAAGGTAAGGGGGAAATCAGCAGTCAGCACTCTGTACAAAGTCATTGTTAGTGAAATGTGAGATGGACAGCCTAGATCAGTGGGCATTGCCTTTGAGCCATGCTGCACCTGACTGAGAAACCAGCAGGGCAGAACAGCTCTTTCATACAAGGTTGGTGAGGGTATATATAGAACAGAACTTCCTTTGATCAGAACCAAAATAATATTCAGGATGTTTGAAGTTCTCTTGCTTTTGAAGTTACAAACTACAAGACGCTGGGATCTTTCCTTTGAATTTCTGTGGAATTCTGCTGAAGGAAGGCAATTGGCTATTACAGCTGCAGGAGAAAGGCACGAAACTGTGCTTCTCTGAATGCAAACATCACCAGTGAAATAATCAGATATTGATACCACATCATCAGCTGTATAGCACAAATTGTAGTGTGGGGCAAACTTCAACATGTTTATCCTGTCAAGAGTCTCATGAAGTAGTTTGTTAATTGTCTTCCATTTGTAAAAACTGGGTTTGAGAGGTGGTGGCTTGCAAAGGCCAAACCAACAAATCCATGCTAGAGGGATCCAAGCTGTGCAAAATACCCTTGCGCCAGCACTGCATGTATAGTTGCTATTCCCAGTTATATGAAACTTGTGGGCAGCCAGCTACACTCAATCTCCATGCCCTTCTCTTGCTTCCCTTCCATCCATATGAATATATGAAGACGCCTTATACTGTCAGATCATTGGCCCACCTAGATGTCTACCTAGTGTTGCTTATTCCAGCTGAGAGTGCCTCCCTAAGATCACAAGCACCAAACTTCACCATTCTCCTTATAACCTGGAAACACTGAGGATCATACCTGGGAATTCTCTGTTTGAATTCCACACGGTTATGTGAATATTTGGGGGTGGGGAACCTTATGTTTTAGACTAGGCACAGTTGAAAGGCACAGAATGAATAAACCTTGACGATACCTTGAAATGCACACTGCCGATTTATAAAATGTTTCTTACTGCTTTAGGAGACGCCATAACCACAAATGAGGTTATCAATCAATTACTGCACCATGTTGGTGCTATGTGTATCCATCAACTCAACCTGCTGGCAGCGAGTAACAACCTTCCAATCACAAACTTTCTGGGCAAGCAACACCCAATCGAGGGCCATCATCTTAGCAGCATTTGCGACATTATGGAGAAAGCTATGGTCAATGGGGACACCTGCATTATACGCTGCATCTTGGTTGTCTTCCAGGTGCGTGCTATCCTAGTGTAATTGTGTTAAAGGTAAAGGGACCCCTGACCATTAGGTCCAGTCGTGACCGACTCTGGGGTTGCGCGCTCATCTCGCATTATTGGCCGAGGGAGCCGACGTATAGCTTCCAGGTCATGTGGCCAGCATGGCAAAGCCGCTTCTGGCAAACCAGAGCAGCACATGGAAACGCCGTTTACCTTCCCGCTGTAGCGATTCCTATTTATCTACTTGCACTTTGACATGCTTTCGAACTGCTAGGTTGGCAGGAGCTGGGACCAAGCAACGGGAGCTCACCCCGTCACAGGGATTCGAACCGCCGACCTTGTGGTCAGCAAGCCCTAGGCTCAGTGGTTTAACCACAGCGCCTAATGTAATTGTTTGCTTTTTGGATTGGAGGTGTGGGATACTCAAGCAAAGTACACTTAGTGGGGTTCCCTTAACCTGGGAGTGGTGAGAAAATGTAAAGATATTCTCATGCTTCCTGTGAGCACTTCCTCTGCCCTCTACCGGTTAAGTCAGTAGAGGGCAGAGGAAATGTTCACGTTTTTTTCTGTTTTTTTCTTGAGCGTCTTTTACTTTTTGTTCCTCACTTTTGGCCACTGGAATGAAGCTGATGTGAGGGGTTGTCCACCTTTTTTGGGTGCATGGTCACATCTGGAAACTGAAGCAATTGTTATAGGCATCACACATGCACTCTGCTACCATCCACACACTGCAAACTAATCTGTTGGCTCCAACACAGTGCTTCTTTTAAGTCTCCTTAAATGGGCATGGGAGAGACTGCAATAAATATTAATATAAATAAGTAAACCATAAGATTCCATATACTCTTTTTATGGTACTCACTCATATCTGACAATTCAACATGAGCATTTGTGCATACAATCCCATGTTTGTCCTTGCAGGTGGTTTTTAAATTTTTCTTCAGCCCTCAAACTGAGAAGAATCGTGACATCGTAAGACGATCCGGCCTCTTGCTTTGGCAGTTACTGATGGCACCAGTGGACCAGATCAGCCCTGAGATTCAGAAGGAAGTCTGCCTGGCAATCAGGTATGTCCTCTTAGCTCACTACAATAAATCAGATTCTACAAATTCTGTTATCCTTGTGAGGATAATATTTCTAAGGCCTGAGTTGGTAAAAACCACAAAGCAGCCATTCTAAGCTTTATTATAGTAAAGTGTGAATTTTCTGTGCTTTACACTAGGGCTTGGCTGAAGGTAGCCCAAAGGAAGGCAGCTGGTTTGGTCTCCAGTATATGCTAGGCTTCCTCCCTGTCTATTCCAGGTCACTGGGTGTTTTTTTGGGAAGGAACTGCTACTGTCACTTTCCAGCCTGCTTCTTGCTAGCTAAGGTTAGAAATCTTAAAAGAGAAGAGGTTGTGGGTGTGGTGGATATTTGCCAGAGAACATCCAAGCTGTGTCATTGGGTTCTGTTTTATACAGGACGCTTACAGCACACAGTGGTGGAGAATATAAACCTGTCATTTAAATGCATAACTTTTAACCAGCTGGCCAGCAGATTTCCCAGCTTTGGGCATTGCACTCTTAGGAGGCCATCAGTTAAAATGGTCAGAAAGTCCTAGATATTTGGTATCAGCTATACAGAAGAAAGCAAGCATTTCTACCATCTACTTTAGGGTGCCTTTGAAATTTTGTTGTGAGAGCTACTGCTACTGGTGCTGGTTGGGCATAGTTCTTTTGGCTAGTTGTAGTTACAAGGTTGAAGATGGTCCTCGCTCTTCTATCTGCCACTTCTTTCATCTTTTGGACAAAGCATGGGGAGTGTCACAGTCCTGTGTTAAGATAACCAGATAATGTACATCTAAAGGGCAAAGGGCATTCATCTTGGGCAGACATAGGCAAACTGGGCCCCCCAGATGTTTTGGGACTACAATTCCCATCATCCCTGACCACTGGTCCTGTTAGCTAGGGATCATGGGAGAGTTGTAGTCCCAAAACATCTGGGCAGCCGAGTTTGCCTATGCCTAATCCTGGGTGTCACATTTTCCTGTATATGGGACACACTCCAAAACTTGAGAACAAAATCTTCCTGAGTAGTTTGCATATCTATATTTATGAGGTGCCATGTTCTCAGTTCTGGAATAATAACAGCGTATTTTGAATCCAAAGCCTGTTCTTTTCAGCTATGGTGATTAATATTAGAAAAGTATTAACGGGTTGCTGCACTGTATGACCAAATAATGTTGTTGAAGAAACTTGGTTTAATTCTACGCTGGTGAAGTGTAGAATTAAATTTCCAGAGTGTAGAATTAAATTAATAGCCAGCCAGCATGCTCCTGCAGCTGAGTGATGGACTTTGATCTGGCAAACTCCTGAGCCACAGGCTGACTGCATAGCCTTGGATGAGTTGCAGTTATAGTGCTTAGCCTCAGATCCTCTTCTATGAAATAAGAGTATATTTAATTTACTTCACTGGGTACTGAATGCAATAGAGATTGTACATTGTGTAAGTTGCTAGCAAACATTTCAAGAAATGACACAGGTAAGACTTAAGCTAAAATATAATTGCTTCTGTAGTATGTTTTTCTTGCTCTCTGTGGCACAAGCAGCAGCAGCAGCAGCAACAACAACAACAACAACAGACAAATAAATAAAGAGGAAAAAGCATGTGTGTTTTCATTCCTTTAACTGTAGAAGCAATTGCTTGCTTGAACCTTATTTCCCATAAAATAATTCTTAGTTTGGGTCTGGTTACATAACAGGGTGGAAAAGGCTTCCTTTTGATATCCTTTTTGAACATAGAGGATATTCCTTGATATCCTTTTTGAACATAGAGGCCCTTTTTGAACATAGTGGTTTTCTTTGTATATATTATTATTACATTTACATTTAATTACCATATATTTACTTTTCTCCAAGGAGCTCAAGTTTTCTTCCTTGTTTTATCCTTCAAACAACCCTGTGAGGTAGCTTAGTCTGAGGTAGTGCAACTGGAAGATTACCCAGTGAGCTTCATGGTTGAGTGGAAATTTGGACCCTGGTCTCCTAGGTCTTAGTCCAGCCTGCTCACCACTTCTGCAAACTGTCTGTTGATGGCCTTCTTGCTTAACCATAAATATCATTCAAAAAATCCCAACATTCCCAACTTTTCTTTTATACTCAGGAAGCAAATGCTAAAATATTTCATAAAGGTAGTCTCAATAGTCTGAAGAAAGAGAGAGAGAGAGAGAGAGAGAGAGAGAGAGAGAGAGAGAATGTGTATGCTACAATTAATCTGTTTGATTTTAAGGTACCCCGATACTCTGTTGCTGCTGTCTTTGCAGATACTATATGTTACCTTTTCTTTTTTCTTTTTAAGCTCTGGTCTAAATAATCTGTATCCTGGAGAAGTGGAAATTAATAACTTGCTTAAATTGGTTTTAACAGAAGGTAAGCGTTTTCATTAAGACTGTAATGAAAATTCATTGTAGGCAGCTTCCACACTGATCTTTTGCTCTAGAGTAGCCATGTTTTCCTGACGTTGTCAACAAATATCTCCCTATCATGCCTTTCCTGTTCAGCTTCTATTTCAGAGTGCCAAAAAATCCAGCTCTTTCCCCCCTGCAGATGCCCCAGATGTAGGTGGCCCATTGTGCTGCCATTCTGGCTGGTTGTGATCTGTATAGATTATGCTAGCCATTTCATTCTATGGAAATCAGATCTGCCAATGTAACCCTTTCCTTTCCTTTCCAAATCCAAATTAGGAGTACAGTGTGGGGAGGAGGGAGTATTTAACCAATAATAATAATAATAATAATAATAATAATAATAATAATAATAATAATAATTATTTATACCCTGTCCATCTGGCTGGGTTTCCCCAGCCACTCTGGGTGGCTCCCAACAGAATATTAAAAACATGATAAAACATCAAATGTTAAAAGCTTCCTTAAACAGGGCTGCCTTCAGATGTCTTCTAAAAGTCAGATAGTTGTTTATTTCCTTGACATGATGGGAGGGCATTCCACAGGGCGAGTGCCACTACCGAGAAGGCCCTGTGCCTGGTTCCCTGTAACGTCGCTACTTGCAGTGAGGGAACCAGAAGGCCCTTGGAGCATAGCCTTTTCTCGTGAGGAAGCCTATTCAGCATAAGGGAACTTCCCTTTAAAAAAGGGAGAACTTGACAGCTATGCCTCGGAGCTGGACCTCAATGTCCGGGCTGAACAATGGGGGTGGAGACGCTCCTTTGGGTGTACTGGGCCGAGGCCGTTTCACAATAGTCTCAGTGAAAGCCAGCATTTGGGGTTGGAGAAAGTGGACTGCACACTTGGCTGCAGAGTGTTAGAAGTCTGGAAGCAGAATTTGTATTCCATTTCCAGTTTAAAGCAGAGCAGCAATGCTTGGTAGCTGCTAAATCATCCCCATCTAGAAGCATCTACCGGCTAAAAGTATATGATCCAGAAAGCACAGTCTGTTGCACATTTAATAAGAAATATTTTCATCTAGCATGAATTTACAGCTGAGGCCACCATCTATATATAGTCAGTTTCCCGCATGAATTATTTATTCCCTTGTAGGAGACAGAAACAGTGGGCTTGCCCAGCTTCGAAATGTGATCATGACTAACCTGGCTGAGCAGCTTCAGAACAACAGATTTGGCAGCGAAGATGATGAGCATTACAGGTAAGTGACATGGGTCTTCCTGCATGTAATTTGCCAAGTGCACATGCTGAAAGCTCTGGATCATATCTAATGAAGACTTCTCTCAGAGTTGCTGCTTTTGTCGTACTGCTTCCAAATGTTTCATCACAGCTTGCTTGGGGCAAGTGGCCCCTTTAAAAAGGAATGGAGATGGCACAAATCCTGTGTCGTTCACCGTGTCTTACTAAGCAATAGAAAGGGAACAATTAGTAACGATTTCAAGAAACAATAATCACAACAACAGAAGCTTACAAGAAATTGTGTTTTTTGTAGCTTCAGGCCAGTTGATTTCCCCCTCAAGAAGAGTGTCTAAAAATTGAGTTCAAATCACAAAGAAGATTTGGCAGTAAGATAAATAATGTGGTACATCCTCCACAGAGCCAGTGCTAAAAGGACAGAATCTCAGATCATAATATATGTTTTTATTATTTATTTGTTTACTGCTTATCCTTCACCCTAAGGTCCTAGGACAGTTTACACAGCATTACAATACAATATTAGAAACAGATTAAAACAATCCTAAAAATATACACCTCAAGTGTCAAAGCCACTTTGTAAGCTGTATAATGAAGGTGCTAGACACGCCTCTGTGGGGAAGGAGTTCCATAGAATGCCCTATCCTGGATCCCCTGGAAAGAGGAACTACTAAGATGGCCCCCTCTACCAAGAGGGTATGTAGGAAAGGAGGCGATCTTTCAGATATTTCAGGTCTGTGTTGTTCAGGGCAACTTATTTTGAAAGTACGGTACTCCAGATCAAAAGAGGTAACTCAAGCCCTAGATCTTTACTTGCTATACTTACTCTCCATGGACATAACATAAAAATGTGACTGAAAAACTATGGGTAGTATATTAAACAAACAAACAAACAAACAAACATTAGATGATAGGATTGCAAGACAGATAAAGGAAACTATTTGTTGCAGTTTTAGGAAAGCGCATTTGGAATAACCAAACAGAAGCTTGAAAGTGTGAATTTGCAGTCCTCAGCAATTAAATGATGACATAAAATGGTCTGTTTTATATTTCCCCAACCACCACCACAGACAACTCTCTTGTGCACAGCAATTATTTGCAACGAGATCCCCTTTGGATCTTTATGGGCAGTGCAAACTGTCAGAAGGCCCAATCCACAGGGAGTTTCCTCTGCTCAGGCATTTGCTAGGAATGTGCTTGCTTGCCTGCATCAGAGAACTTCTCATAAATTTGTGCTCCCATTTCTGGGATCTAAAGAGCTGCTTCAAACACTTCTGAGTGCTAGAGTGCACCAGTGGAGTTTTGAGCTTGGAAGCACAGACCAAGCTAGGTCTGTGCTTCAACAACACCACAGCTAGGGCCAGCCCACCCATGAAGTGGGGTGAAGCAGCTGCCTCGGGTGGCAGAAGCCCCCAAAGCAGCCTCATCTGTGCCTCTGCCTCTGCCATTGGCACTGAGAGATCTTATGAGAACTCTTGCCTAAAACCAGCTTTGATACTGGTGCCACTTCTCTGACAGCAGAGGCAGTGGCATGAGGTGGTGCTGGCAGAGGTGGGTGGTGTGGCAGAGCAAGGTGGCGCAGCACTTTCTGTTTTGCCTCACATGTTGCAATGGGACATGCCACCATGACCCCAGCAGTATCAAAAACTTTTGAAACCCCCCTTTTTAAGGAGTTTGTTGTAAGGCATAGGGTCCTGCTCTTAGATGTGTAGAACTGTCCTGTAGCTGTAGACAGATGTAAGTTAGGTAAATAAAAACATGGTTGTGTCTTTTATATTAGCTACTAGTTCACCATTACCAAAATACTTAATATGCTTGCACATGAGTGTTTTTGTTTCCAGTACTGAACCCTCACCATTTTACCATATATTTCCTACATTTTTAAAGACTAAACGATGAACTTTTGCACTACATTCTCAAGATCGTTGTCCGAGAATCATGTATCTTAATCACCAAGTGCCAAACTGTATCCAGAGATGAATTTCAAAGGCTCCTCTCAACTGTGCCTGTGAGTAATACCTCCTATCTTGCTCTTTTTTCCAAAAGGGCCCCTTGTTTTATGGGTGCAGTCAGGATAGGGGCAGTGCAGCAGTCTGTGCGAGGTTTAAGGGGAGCATTTGGATTGTCAAATGTTATAGATGAGGCTGCAAACCTCACTGATTGTCTTCTGGATGCCACCTGCATGCCAATGTATTGACACTCTCCTACACAGGAGAAACAAGGACTTATGTACCTAGGAGAGGTCGGAACTTTTGATTCAGATTGTACTAACAGGCAGCGGCTGCTGATGCTGCTCTTCCAGTTTCTTTCCCAGCCTCACCTAGGAAGAGCAGTCTTATACTTTGTCCTGCCATGAAATTGAGCACCTGGCTAAACCAGCATGAAGCTTTCCATGCTGTCTGCTGTGAGTGTTTGGCCAGATGTCTGATAATGCCTTGCCCCCACATGTGCCCCCGCCACTTATTTTAAACATCAACCACACACACACAAAAAATCCTAATTAAGAGCTAATGTTAGCATGGTAGTTAAAAGTGAATGGCATGATGGGAACTCCGGTTTAAGTCTTGGCATTAGTAGTAAAACTCAATGAACAAACCAGTGTTGATTGCTTTTAACGTGATTTTTTTATTTTAGATTGTATTTTAATCACTTGTAAGGTGCTCTTGGTTCTATCTGTAGAAAACTGGGGTATAAATAAAAACAAATGAATAGATCAGAATCAAACCAAGCCACTCTGTTTTAGCCTCAGCCCTCATTGTAATAGTGTTTATCTTGTTACGTTTTTATCCTGCCTCATTTGCTCAGAGCTGCAGCCTTTCTGCTATTTTTTTTTCTTTGTAACAGTCATGAGAGGTAGGTGAGTGTGAGTAAATGACCCAAGCTTATCCAGTGAGCTTTGCACCTGAATGGGAAACTGAACCTAGTTACTTCAATTGTTTTCTGCCACAGTTTTGCCACTACGCCACACTGGCCGCATAATGAACATAACGATCCTGACCTGCTTTACAGAAGAGTCATGGGGTTAGGAAGAAGCAGCCTGAATATCTGGGTTATGACTATTTTGGAAGAATTGCAGAAAATGCTAAACAAATTGGTATTGGTGTGGGAAGTAGTACAGTAGTTGGGACCAGATTTAGACCAGTGTACTGTGCTACTTGAAATGCTGGGCCCAAGCCATCCAAAGTCTGCACCAAGAATAGTGGAATTCTGTGTCCTCTCTAGGTATGCAGATTTGCATGACTTCTTCTATTTTGCAACATTGTGGTTTTGCCAGTTGTGGAGGAGGGGCAAGGAGATAGGCAGAGTATTGGAGCTCTCCTGCCCTGTTATTTTCTAGTTGCCTCCACTCCTGAGATTTCAGCAAACATTTCCTCACACTTTGAAGCATATCTGAAAAGCCAATAAGGGCTAGCAACTTGCTTTAAGTAAAAAAAATGAAAGCATGAGGTTTTCAGGAAGCTGAATTCAATTTAGGTTTTCTGTGCCTCCATGGAATCAAAGCATAAACTATACAGCATTGTTTGAAATTTACAGTTACACTGTGTACTGCAATAAATATGATGAGATCCCATTCCCACTCTGTTGACCTTTCCTGAATGTATCGAATGTATCCATTGATCCCTGTGAATTCAGCTTTGTTTTAAGAATTAATTTGACTATCTGTTACTTGCCTATGTGTCAACTAAGCAAAATCCAGCAATTTGTGACACATCTCTCAAATTTTAGCTTGAGTTAGTGACTCTTTTGTTACATTCTTGTAATGCATTGCAGAGCTGTGACAGTAGCAGAAGAATGATATGACATTTCCCTGTTCGTTTTCTTTCTCCATGTTTCAAAAATAGCACACAGCCTTTTTCTGTGCTGATTTTCTAGTTGAAGTGTTAAGATGATAATGCAAATGGTGCTCATTTATATTAAAGGCTGCCTCTTCTTGCCTGCGGTATCTGATGGCCGTACAGAACCATCTTCTGAGTAATACAATTTTGATTAAGCCTGACGAAAACGATGACAGTGACAGCTCCTTGCAGGGAGAGACATTGAAGGTACAGGTAAACACCAATATTAAATTCCAGTTCTGATTTCAACAGCCCATGCTCTCTTCCGGCCCTTGTATCTCTGCAGTTCAGCTGATGGGTATACCCTCTCTGTGCTGTCTTGTCCCTTCTTGTTGTCTCAGTGTAATTTTGTGACAGCTTCAGTTAGAATTCTCAACAGTGACCTCTTCAAGAGGGAAGGTGCTGTTGAAGCTATGTGTGCCCTGATTCAGGAACTCTTGTGCTTTGCAATGCATGGCTAGGCTTCCCTGTTGACCTGCACCAGAGTGGCATTCAGGAAGACCAACAGAGATAATTGTGTGCTGACCCAGAAGCTGTACGCTGGCTCCCTCGGCCAGTAAAGCGAGATGAGCGCCGCAACCCAGAGTCGTCCGTGACTGGACCTAACGGTCAGGGGTCCCTTTACCTTTACCTAAGTCAGTGTGATAACCTCTTAAAACTTTAATCCCAAGTGGTTGCTGCCTCAATGCCCATTCTAGATGGACCTCTTTGCAGACATGTTGCGCAGGCCAGGTGACTGTCCTAGAACTATTGCTTTAACTGAACCACTGAGTATTCCTGATAAGGGAAAGCTATCCCTACACTTTCCAGTACTTTAAAATTTAAACATGTTGCTAGTTGTACCACTCAGGGAGATCTGTGTTCAGCAAAGCAGTGCTGTAGAATTTCTGAAAACACAATCCCCCCATCAACTCCACTACCACTCTCTTGGGAATATTGGTTGCTTATCTGAAGAAATGGGGCAAAATATGCTTTTATGCAGGGTCTGTGCTACTTTTCCAGTTGGCTTTGCATTTATTATCTCAGCTGCTTAAGGGAGGAGCAGAGAGGGAAAGGTAGCCCACAGCCCACTACTCAAGGCTGAGCCCTTGGGCTGGTAGATAAGAGCAGCTTCCACTTTTTTTCTATAGGGCCCACACAGGAGGCCCATGTTTCGTTTTGCCCCTTTATTTTCAATTCTGTCAGTCTCCTTTTTGCTATTCTTTGGCGTACTTGTGTACTTGTATGAAGTAAATGCTAACTGTGTCCATGCCGTCTTTCATCCGACAAACACATTTTTATTTTTTTTCAGTTCTTCTCTGCAGTTCGTATCATCCTCTCTTCCCTTCTAAGACTGTCTGTTTCGTTCCTTGTCTGGCCAGCAGACAGGGCTGGATTAACCATTCTGATAAGTACTGTATGCAGTCTGGGCCTAGCCCACTAGAGTCCCTAGTCTGCAGTTAACTAGCTGGAGTTTTCCAAATGCAATATGCATGTTTTATTTCCCACCCCTCTCCCACTTAAAAAAAGAATCTGGGGGGGAAATGATTGTTTCAGTCAGCCACAGGAAAATATCAAACAACATTGTTTTTCTGCAGTATAAATAGCGTCATCTGATCTGCAGAAGATTTGCCAATTGGGCAGGATGGTGAGGACAGAAGAAGGGGGAATGTGTGTGTGTGTGTGCGCGCTCCTGTGTCCACTAAGGTTGCTGAAAAAAGGGGGGGAAACACCTGTATCTAGTTGTTGTAAAAGGTTTAATGGATTAAATCTGTGTCTTTTGCATAGGAGGAAGAGCAATCATTCTGAGGGAGGTATTATTTTATTTGGTTTTGGAAGTAAACAGCATATTAGAAGAGGAATTCCACCACCCCTGTGTGTGTGAGTGTGAGACAGAGACACAGAGAGATATACAAATATAATCCTTCTGTTATGGGTGCCTACTATTTGTATTATTATTATTTTTTAGTACTTATATTAAAGGAAAAAGTTAACATTTTTTCTACAGTCTGCTGCCGAATGACTTTGGCACTTCAAAAAAATCAGTTAATCAAACTTAATTCCTCACTAGAAATTGTGCCCCTTGTGCTCACCTTCATACATAGACATTGGAAGACACATTGTGTCCCCGAGAAGGAACCTTCCCTACTTCAAAAATGACCCAATAGGGCTTCCATATTGTTTTTATCAGGCCTTATTGACAGGGAGCCCTCCTAGTCAAAATCTGTCCTTCATTTCCTGCATAGTGCATCTTGCTAGTACTTTGGAGTTTAACATTTTAAACTTCCAGCTGACACAGGAAAAGAGAGGTCGTTTCCCTGCAGAGTCGAAGGTGGAGCAATAGCAGCATCTGTTTTCATGGTGTGTCCACCCATTTCTTGTGTCCCAGTTACATCTCTGATCAAGGTGGATGAGTGGGGATTCTAAAGCACAGCAAAAGACATCTGGATGGAGATGGGGACCAAATGAATGTATCTGCCACAGGCAGTGGTGCCTCTCTGACCATCTTCAGTTGTTTGAAGGAAGCTATTGTCTGTCTCCAGTCTCGGTCCTGGAGAGATCTGTTGGTGTCGGCTTCATTCTCATGATCATCACATAAACTTCAGAAGCCCATGCTTATTTTTTTGTTCTGTTTGCTTATTGTTTGTTTTTAAGACCAGCTGTTCCCTTGGTCATGTAAACACAAGTTTCTTCTTAACGTTTTTGTGCCTAGGAGCTTAAAGCTAGTATCTTGGCTCTGGCTACTCAGATCCTTACGGGATGCGATGAAGTTCTAGAAATGCTGCAGCAAGTCACCACTGCTCTGATAAACAGTGATATTCCAGACAGGGAGCAGCGGTAAGTTTATGTACTTCATTTGCTTTGGAGATTCATGCCCCAGTTTTATTTTGAAAGGTCCTCAAGTTAGTTTACAACAGACTGCAAAGCATAAAACAAAAAGACACACAACCTGATATCCCTCAGATGAAGGATGGGATCGATATGTGCTTCCATTCTGGTCTGCAGTCCCAGGACACTGGCAGTTGGTGCAGAGTGATCTTTCTGGGAGAGGGAGGGAGGGAAGCAAGCTATCTGCAGCTGCCCTTTCTCTGGATGAGAGAAGTGGCCATGCTGCTATTATTCCCTTTTCCTGGATGAGAGAGGGAGGTGCAGTAGTCCAATGGCACTAATAGATGGCACTAGAATGTGCTTCTTTTCAGTTCTGGAAGTTTCTGTTTGCTTCCTTGGCAAAGGGCATTCACCAGAACTTGCACCATTTTGCTGTATCTCTCTTTACTGTTGCCAAAACTGGGGAACTGTCATGCAGTTTTTGTGTGTGCTGGAGGCTATTTGGTTGGCAGGATGCAAGTTAAGGCAGGGTCTGAGTCTCAAACTAAAATGTGCAGGGCATAAGAAAAGTCTGAACGAGGGGCATTGTGAGCAAGGGTCCATCCTTCAGAGGGTGGGAGAGGCCTAAATATGAGCTGTGTCAGAAGGAGAAGTTTGACAACAGCAGCAAGAAGGGCATGCTCCAGGAGGCCCAGAAGAGATGATGGAATGTTGAGAGCCGTCAGGGATCTGGGGAACAGCACCTAAGAGAGGTTGTTGCACTGTTGAAGATGGAGAAGATAGGATGTATTTGGGAGGTTAAGGCAGGCATAGGCAAACTTGGCCCTCCAGATGTTTTGGGACTACAACTCCCATCATCCCTAGCTAATAGGACCAGTGGTCAGGGATGATGGGAGTTGTAGTCCCAAAACAGCTGGAGGGCCGAGTTTGCCTATGCCTGGGTTAAGGCAACCTGGGGTGGGACATTCACAGTAAGCCAGTAGGGTGTGCCAAAGCAGGACTGGTAAGTGAGCATGGCAGCAAGATGCTCTAAATCCAGAGGGTCTCTCGTTGCAGGTTAAAAGGCCTGGAGCAGGTGACCAAAGCCACAATGCTGGGCCATTTGCTTCCGGTTTTGCTGACCTCTCTGATGCACCCCAATCTCCAAACATTGACCATGGCCGATGCTCTGATGCCTCAGCTGGTGCAGCTGGTCCTCTACACAAGTCAGGTATGGCCTCCTTTTCTTCTGCTGGTCGTTTCCCCCTCCTCCACCCCTCCAAATGGTTTTGTGTTTCTTTTCCTTCCCTTGAAATGATCTTTGCTACTGAAACCCTTGTGCAGAATAGCAATATTGTTACATTCTACCTTGTAACAAACTTTTTATAATGCTTATTGCCCCACTGGGTTTGCCATTGGGGTGGCATTCATCCTTTTATGGCATACAGTGTCACATTATTTTCTTAATGAACATCCCTGTCAAATTTGAGCTCCTACCACAATGCATTTAGGATACTGAGTTGCCTTGTTACAAAGACTTACACATAGCCATAATACGGTGCTATGTGGAGCACAGTTCAAAATCTGCCAATAAGCAGAACTTCAGGCTGCATCTAGATGGGTGGCTCCTAGCATGACCCAATTATTGCTTTTCCGTTGTAAGATATAAGTGAAATTGCAGCTGACTTTCCACCCTGTTGAGTGTGTTGTGCATTTTCTGTGTGTACATTCCACTGTGTTCTGTCCATACCAGTGGCGGAGCTTCATGCTCTGGCACCGGGGGTGGGGTGCGCCTCCCGGAGGGGCGGGGCACACATTCCAAGGCCGTGGCGCGCCTCCCGGAGGGGCGTAGTGCACATTCTGGGGGTGGGGCGTGCCTCCCGGAGGGCCATGGTGCACATTCTGGGGGTGTGGTGCGCCTCCCGGAGGGGCGTGGCACACGTTCCGGGGGCGGGGCCCGCGTTTTGGAGGCGGGGCGGGTGCCCGCGATGGCGCCCCTTGGAGCTCACCACTCGGGGCGGCCCGCCCCCGCCCCCCCGCCCCCATCTTCCTATGCCCCTGGTCCATACCATCCCTTCATTAAACCCCTTGTGGTATGTTATAACCGCTGTTTGTTTTCTGACCTCTATTTATTTCCTTTTGAAATAAATATTTTAGTTATCACTGAAACACTTTTCTGACTATTTTAAAATGGAACATAGCTAAAGTATTAGAACACTGTAAGCTATAATATAATTTATCATGTTGCTATGGTGCTGTAACTATACTAAAATAATGCTTTAGCTGTGGAGTGTTGTAGTGCTTTGCAACTTTCATTAAAACAATATAGATGGAAAAACATATAAATAATTACAAAATAGCAATTAAAATGTCATAAAACAACATTCCCCACAAGTCTTATAATATATTTGTGTTGAGCTGTGAGACTGCACTGTTGCTTTGTTCTTCCTAAAGAAGTTGGACTTCTTGTGGTCTAAGAAAAGATGGAAGAACCACAGGGCAACTACAGGATGACAATGTTTAGGTGATAGAGTTGTGTGGGTGCCCTGTAAAAAGTGAGTGAAGGAATTGTGTTGATGTCATGCTAAATGCCTATTGAGGAAGCATCTTCATTCTCCTTCCAGGCAATAATCTGGACCAGGGGACCTGTGGTATCTTTGAGGGCAATAGAGAGGATTGACAGGGCATCAGTACCAATGTATTGAATTGTAGAGTTGCAAGGGACTCAAATGGTCATTTAGTCCAACCCCTTGCAAGGACAGTCTCTCTCTTTCTCACCTCTCTCCCTGCCTCTCCAGTTCCCCCCTCCCTATTTGAGAGATATAATTATATACTACTTTACTAATCACAAGCAAACCATATTCATTTTGCTACAGACAGCCTTGCTGCTGAAAACCCAGTCTCCTGTTTTCTCTGAAGCGGGCAGTTCTCCTGGAGGGGCATCAGAGCAGAGGAGCAAGCTGTTCCCTGATGAGAGGTAATCAACGTAACATCATCCGACTGCCCTTTGACCCTCATCCTTCACTACTTTAATATGTTGAAGGCACTCTCTCATATGCTTGCTGGCAATGTTGCTTCTGGACACAAATCATTATGGAAGAATGATTCAGAGGCAAGGAACCCCACAGGGTCCGCATTGCATTGCTCTGTAAAATTGCCTTGTAGGCTCATGGGGAAAAATTTCTCATAAAGAGCTGAAAGTTTTATAGATCCAACTGAAGGTGTTTCTGGAGATCAAGTTACAGCTTTTATTTCTCCTCTCTTTCACTGCCACCTTAAGGGTTCTAGAGGAACAGCAGCAAAATTAGAAAAGGTTGAGATTGTTTCAAGAGCTTTATGTTTTTAAATTCATAATGGGCACAATGTATATTACCTGATCCTGCTTTTAACAACTTATGTCACAAGTAGGTGGGATGTTGTGAGATCTGTTACTGAATCTTGTGTAGTTTTATGAAACTGAACAGCAGCCATTACACTGCAGCACTGGGGTAAGGGGGTTAACTCTCCCCACTTTTCCTATTTTCCCAATGGCAAGCACCCTCAAATGTGCTCTTTGTGCTTCAGGAAAAGCTTGTGTGTGCCTGTATGAAACCTGTGTGGTTCCTCTGCATGGTAAATATTGGCTTGGAAGTAGATTTCAGCAATGCCTGATATTAAGGGTGCATAGTTTGAACTGCCTATTTGTACTGGTACCCACAGGCTTTGAGGTCCTTCTTGGGTCCGTACCCCCACTAGATGGGAATTCAGTAAGCTGAAAAACCTTCCAAGCCTCTTGAGCAGAGCTGAAAGTCAGATGAATGTAACCCACATGAGCAGCGACACCTCTGTTGCTGTTGTGATAGGTTTGTTGTGCAAATTCAAGTTTTTATCTGCTAATGTTTGTCCTTTTTCACTTTTTTTTAAATGCTAGAATGCTAGAAGAAAAAGAAGAGCCAGGTTTTCTTACTGGGTTAAAGATTCCAGCTCCTTGGGCTGCTGGGAAGACAGTAGAGACAGTCCATCCTGTCAGAGACAATTACAAATTTAAGGAGACGGTGCATATTCCGGGAGCCCGTTGTTTGTACCTGAGGTTTGATAGCCGCTGCTCTTCACAGTATGATTATGATAAGGTTAGTAGAATGCTAGAAAGATCTTCCCAGTGGAACAAGTCAGTGCTGTGGTGCAATTTCCATTTCCTTCAGTACCCTGTTTCTCATATTTTAAGACATACCCATAAAATAAGCCATAGCAGGATTTTTAAGCATTCAATGAATATAAGCCATACCCCGAAAATAAGACATAGTGATAGGCGCAGCAGCAATGCCGGCCGCAGCAGGAGGAGGAGGAAAAAAATAAGACATCCCTTGAAAATAAGCCATAGTGTGTTTTTTTGAGGAAAAAATAAATATAAGACGTGTCTTATAATATGAGAAACACGGTAGAGTTTGCACAGGAGCAGCTTCTGTCCCTTAATGCTCTCTATATTTATCATGGACAATATGATTATTGGATTATTGTTATTTATTAATTGGTTTCCATATATGTCCTAATAATAATAATAATAATAATAATAATAATAATAATAATTTATTTGTACCCCGCCCATCTGGCTGGGTCTCCCCTTTAATTGGCTTTAAAGGTCAGCACCAACACTTTGAATTGTGCTTGGAAACGTATAATAAAAACAGCTTTAAAAAAACAGTTGAGAGCAGCACACACACAAAAAAGAATTTTAAAACAATACAAAATGGACACCCATGGCTGAGACCTATTTATCCAGCTGGAAAAGCTTTTTTTTTTTAGGAAGAAAATGGCTTCAGTTGTTTCCATAAAGTGCAGATCGTGCCTATCTATAGCACCGTTTTTTGCCATGAAGAAAAAATGGGAAAGCTTTGATCTTAGCCTCTGTGTGTGATCACAGAAGCTGGGTGTGTGTGAAGAGGAGATCCCTTGCAATTAATGTATTCATTGCTGAATGGTGACCGCTAGTTGAGGGCCAAACTAGATGTGACACCATACATGTCATTAGCCAGTGGCTTTTTTTCTTTTCTTTTTTAATGTAAACACCTGCAGAAGTAGGATGGAGTGGACTGTGATCTGGATCAGAATCTGAACTGGGTGGGGCAGGTTGTCTCTTGCTGTGACCCTGATTGGGACCGAAGTGCCTGCACCTGATGTTTGCATTGGAAGGGAAACTTCAGTTGCCAAGGATCAGATCTTTCTCTTGCATACAAACAGCAGGCCAGGAGCTCTGATCCTGATCAGGATAATGGGGAGTAGGGTTCAAAAGGGAAAGTGGCCTTTCCTGCCAGGTTCCTCATCCAGATCTGAGGCCCTGCACCTGCTACTTACTTCTAAAAAGCCATTTGTATTATTGCTTCAGTGATTTGTGTGTAAAACCAGGAAGCCACCTGCTTGTCTCCTTCACAACAATTTGGAATTAACTTTAAATATTCAAACTGCCGTAAGTCTGCACGTTGTTTTCGTCTTTATCCCACCTAACAGTTTATTTCATGTTCTTGAAGTTGGTGATCTACGCAGGCCCCAACACAAATAGCCGGAAGGTTGCTGAATATGGGGGCAACACCCTAGGGTATGGCAGCCGGAGTGTCTTAGGAACTGGTTGGCCCAAAGACTTAGTAAAGGTACAGAGTAAATATTTCTCCATTTTTAAAAAAATAACCAACAAGATTTCAACCAAATTTGAATGTTGTTTGGGAACTACTTTATAGAAAAATGGTTTGCGTTTTGTTGTAGACCCATAAAAAAACCATGCAAGGAGGACTGTTGCAGCTGAGTTCAGTACTGTATTTATTTTGTAGTGTTAAACGAGGAGTGGCAGGAGGAGAAAGGGAAAGCAAATTTGATCTGATCTTCTGATACAGTTATAACTTGAAATGTACAGAGAAAGGCTGGCTATTGTCTTTGTGTTTTTTTAAAAACACTCTTTTTTAAAAAAAGAAGAAGCTTGTGGTCATTTTTAAAAACAAAATTATGAAATAATAGTGCCATTGTAGCTAGGCATAAGGGTAATCTCTTGTAAGAGAGATGGATTCATGGACCTGGAACAATCGCGGTTACTTCCTTGTCACCTCCAGTCCTTGTGTTTTCTACATTGGTCATGGTTCCATGGTCAAGGACCTCTACCAGTTGCAACCTCCGAAATCAGATTATGTATGCGAGTATTATTTGGGTTTTCCATCTCATGTCTGGTCAACCAGAAGAAGGATGATTGGCTTTTATATCCAAAGCCAATTCTTGCCCAAGAATGTCCAAGTTAGCTTTTCTCTAGATGCTATAACTCTGCACAGTTACAGATTTGGGCTTCCCAATTATATTTCCACAGTCCTGTTAGATAGGTTCCGTTTGCAGTGCTGGGTGGGGAGACTAGCCAAAAGTTACCCAGTGAGCTCCATGACTGAGTGGGTGTTTGCTCCTGAATCTGTCCAATGTGAATTTCAGTGATTTTTAGAGCCATCTCAGCTGTTGTAATGCCTTGCTACCCCATCATACTCCTGAGACCCCCATTGAAAGTCTGTGAAGACAGCAGTGCATGAAAGAGGGATTGCACCCTATCTTTAGCTGCTTGTTTAACTGTTTCTCCTTTTGCCCTTTCAAAACATAAGGTGGAAGGGGACACCGTTACCTTCTCCTTTGAAATGCGAAGTGGCCGGGAACACAACACCCCAGACAAAGCAATGTGGGGCTTTGCTTGTACAGTTCGAGCACAGGTAGGCTTGTGTTAGGTTTGTATAGGGGACATGAATGGAAATTTGCTATAATAAGTCTAAATATGCTGGATTTGAGGGGAGAGGAAGGAGGACAGGCATGTAATGGTACTGCCTAACATATTGTAGGCCCAAACTATGTTGTCTGAACCTTGACTACACATTCATATGTCGCTCAACTTTAACACTTATAAGCATATAAAAACCAATAGCATTAATTGTTGGGTGTGCATTTTTGCCTTTCTGTGCTGAAGGAGTCATCGGAAGATGTGTCGGGGGGATTGCCATTCTTAGTAGACCTTGCTTTAGGCTTGTCTGTGCTGGCTTGCTCTATGCTGAGGATTCTGTACAATGGACCAGAAATAACCAAAGAGGAGGAAACGTGCCAAGATCTTCTGAGATCTAAACTTTTACAGAGGTAAATAATATGTGGCTGAATGCAAGGGGACAGGATGTTAATTCCTTGTCAGATGCCAGAAGCCTCCTAAGCTTCCCCCCCCTTGTGTGCAGGTAGCTTAAGACCAAAGCCCATATGAAGTGGTACTCTTGTGCTTAGGAATCCCCCATGTCTTCTTCTCTGTTGAAAAGCAGCTGCTGGGGAGGGGGATTGTGGGAGAAGAATCATAAAATCATACAATTGTAGAGTTGGAAGGTTAACATTTCTCCCCTGCACCTTTTACCCAAGCGAAATCACACCTAATGGCAGCTTCGGTGTGTGGCTGATTGTGTCAGAAACAGTTCATCAGGAAAGGGTTAACATACACGCACCCCTTCAGTGCCACCAAAGAAAAAGGCATTGGGAGATTGGGTAAGAGACCTCCCAAGTCACATCCAGATTGGCTCTGAGTTACAGCAAGGTTGTTGAAATTTGTGAAAGATGGTTGTTTTTCCTAAATTCATAAATTGGTTGAATAGCTGAATTGCAAACAAAATGGGAGTAGCAACAAAGAGATTCCACAGTGTGCGAAAGAGATGTCAGAATGACTCTTAAACTGAAGGCCCAGTTGGTGTTTGTCAGACAGCTTCATTGTGAAGCTGCTTTAAGGTCTTTAGAGTTGTTTTGAGGAATAAGTGTGTTTCTCTGCTAGGAATGCACACTTCAGGTACACTGTCTTCTAATCTGCTTTACTTTGGAAAGGACAGATCTTGTTTTGAGGCTTCTTAGGTCAGGTTGATGTGATGAAAGTACAAAGAGCCTGAAAAGGAACAGAAGACTTCCTCCCTCTCTTTCATTTTACAGGTGCCAGTGGCAAGTGGAAGCCAATGGCGTCATCTCTCCAGCCCTCACCCCAAGCCCCTCCCCACTGCCTCTTACCATTGATGAAGACCGAGAGTTCACTTATCCCTCCGATATTCTTGTGCCTCCTGTTGGTCACTACTTTGACTTGCCAAGGATCAGGCTCCCTCCTGGAATCATGATCAAACTCAGGGAAATATCTGGTCGAGCTCGGCCTCAGTTCAGACCCAGCATCAGGTATATAACAGCATTTCTTCCTCCTTTTTTTTCTTGTTCATTTTGGGTCATATGCACTTGTAGCCTTAACAAATGCGTATGTTTAAAATAATCTCATTTTAAGTAAACTGAAGGGTGGGTTTATTTAATTCTTCAATAGCTGTCATTTCATAATATGTCTATTATATTAAGTATGTTTAGTAGTTGGATTTCTGAGTTTAAATGTGATTTTTAAATAAATGGTTATGGTATGTAGGTAGATGCTACTTGAGACAGTTTTAGGCCCCAGAGCAAGTGTGAATCATCCCCTTCCCCCACCACATACTAATATTATTAAAAACTGACCCATGTTGTTGATAGATTACTGGTCCTTTATACAACTTTCCCCTTTGCTCCCCTCATAGTGGACCCACACTCTGAGGCCAAACAAATCTACAGAATTGTCATGCCCATTTGCCCCAAAACCTTTTTACCAACTTTTCATTTTTGATTGTTACCTTCAACAGAGAGGTCATCCAGCCAGACATAATGGAAGAAATGGTAGTTTCGTGTGTGATCAAACATTTGAACCTGGTTGATGCACTCCAGTCCCTCATAAACTTCCAGTATCAAGAGGAGCATGCAGAAGAATATGACTTGCTTTGTAAAATTATGGGAGAAACTTTTAAGAAACTAAATGCCATGGAAAGACAATTGCAGGTAAAAATGCTACAAAAAAAATAATTTTCTGGTGTAGGGAAAGGAGATGGTGGGCCCTTTATAATTAAGATGTATATCTCCAGAGGGACCCTTATATTCTTAGCACACTGAGCACATTTCCCCTTACCTTTGGGTAGGCTAATGATGCTCCAACACTTTCACATCCCCCCACTTTTTCTTTTTCTTTTTTGCCCAGAGTGTCGCCGAATTAGAACAGAAATGGCAAAGTGAAGTGGAAGATGCCATGCATGGGAAATTGGAGAACAATGTGCCCTTCTTTTATGATTATCATTTTAACGAGGTGAGTATCATATGTTGATCCCCTTCAGTGCTGGTAAGAACGGAGCAACTCAGGCAATGCTTTCTCTAAATTGCTGCACTCTTTTCCTCTTCCTATAAAATGTTGTGCTGGCTTTATTAGTGCCCATGAACAAATCATGGGCACTTTGAAGCAGATGGACTGATCGACCCTGTGCTGGAAATTAAGCTGCAAATGCTGATTGCTGTTTCTTCCAGGAACAGCTGGGTTTTGCAGGCATAGATGTAAGGGAAAGGATCTGAGGGTTTCCTCAGTATGTCAGGGTAATAAAATAGAGCAACTGGAAGCGAGCAGTTTGAGGGAATTGTAAAAATAGTTGCCAGTGTTCTACTCCTGCCAGATAATTTAGAAATTGTGTCCGGTTCTGGGTAATTGTTTCAGTATAATTCAAATTCTTTAGACTGAAGGGGAAAGGGAACCTGCAGGTTTGGCAGAGCATTTACCGTGCATACAAAAGGCCTGGGTATCTCTAGGTAGGCTGGGAAAGTCTCCTGCCTGAAGCAGTAGAGATGGGGTCTCCTATGTAGCACCAAGGGGCCCTCAGACATCCCCTTTGAAGTTGTTTTGACTTTTGGTTTTGTTGTTTGGATGCAGGCGTTTGCCTGTTTGGGGGGGGGGTTCCTGATTTTTGGCTGCATTTTGTTTCAATGGGATGTAGAGGGATGTTGAAGTCTAAAATTAGAGATCTGGTGGTAAGGAGAAGGTGCTCTGCAGACAAAGGCATTGCCTGTGCATTTAGGGCCTAACTAATGTCTGTATTTCCTTTCCAGCTAATATTTGGTGGGAGTTTCCTGCCTTTAGCTACCTGAAGAGTCTTTACCCTTTTGGAACTAGATTCTCTTCCTGATATGTATACCAGTATACCTGAAGGAGTGTCTCCACCTCCATCGCTCTGCCCGGACATAGAGGTCCAGTGCCGAGGGCCTTCTGGCGGTTCCCTCGCTGCAAGAAGCCAAGTTACAGGGAACCAGGCAGAGGGCCTTCTCGGTAGTGGCACCCGCCCTGTGGAACGCCCTCCCAACAGATGTCAAAAAGAAAAATAACTACTGTACCAGACTTTTAGAGGACATCTGAAGGCACCCCTGTTTAGGGAAGCTTTTAATCTTTAAGAAATTAGTGTATTTTAATATTTCTGTTGGAAGCCGCCCAGAGTGGCTGAGGAAACCCAGCCACATGGGCGGGGTATAAATAATAAATGATGATGATGATGATGATGATGTGCTAATCTAGCCTTCCCCAACCTGTCGCCCTTCAGATGTTGTGCACTCCAGCTCCCATTAGCCCCAGCCACGATGGGAGATGTGGTCCAAAACTGCTGGAGGAAGGGACAGAGCAGAAAATTGTGTCGGTCCACTTTTAAAGTGAATCTTCCTAATTCATACTTCCTGGAACAATGTACAAACTGTAGTGCAGCTGTCCTTCAAAATTCACACTTCTTCAGATTTTGTGATTGAGTTCTCCAACCAAAGAATGTGTATAAAAATATGTGATTTAGAGGAAAACATGCATTAAAATGCATATGTTAGTAAAAATAGCATTCAAAATACAGTATATTTTGGGAAATGTGTATATTAGGAGAAATTCACACAAAAATGCTGGTGAATATTTACGAGGATTTTTAAAAAAATTGTAAATGGATGCAGAAAGTGGCAAACTGAATTTAAGACTAAAAATATGAGAAACAGGAATTGACTGAATTTGTCCATCCCTATTTGAAGGCCACCAAGTTGGGGAAGCCTGGGCTAATCAGTCTGGTTCAGGCATCCCCAAACTTTGGCCCTCCAGATGTTTTGGACTACAGTTCCTATCATCCCTGACCACTGGTCCTGTTAGCTAGGGAACATGGGAGTTGTAGGCCAAAACATCTGGAGGGCCGCAGTTTGGGGATGCCTGGTCTGGTTGATTCTTAGTTTGGAAATGAAAGGAACTGAATCTTGATGCATTCTTTGTTTCCTAATGCAGCTGGTGCAACTAGCTCAGAGCACCAATGCTGTGCTCGATCTGTCCACTGAAGAGGAAAGATGGATTTTATTTCACAAATGGAACTGGACATTTCCTGTCCACGTAATCAACAAAAACTCCACATTATCTCCTGAATCGGATATATTCTATTCTATTTATTCATTAAAAAATAATAACCATGCTTTCCTATAAAATATTGCAAGGCACTATACAACCTAAAAACGCAAAATCTCGCCTCCCTTTTCAGTATATTTTCCCCTTCTCTCTAGAACAAAATGAAAGAATTGGAACTTTTGTGTTCAATGAAAGAGATTTCTTTTGATGGAAGTGATCTCGAGAATATGGTTCTCTCACTCAGGTTAGTGTGGCTGCTGAATTTGGTAGAAATTCTGTTCTCTTTATTTGGGTGGTTTATTTGATTCGTATGTGTGGGTTGGTACATTTGTAAGTTCCAGTCTGAGGTACCCAATATCCAGGTTTTCTCCTAATGCAATCTCAGATTGAATAGCATTGCATGTTCTCTTCCAACGTGTTTCTGAAGATCCAATGGACATCTGACCTGTGTGGGATTTTATTTCCCTGCTTTTTAGGGAGAAATTCTTCCAAGAAGTAAACTCTCTGCTTCAGAAGCCTTTGCATCCCATGGGTAAAACAAAAACACTGGTCAAGAGCCTGATGAACCGAGCAGAGCTGCTCTTGCATGTCACCATTGCTGCACAGTCTGGGCTTACCAGAAGTATATCTGGCACACCTGCAGAGACACCAGGTAAGGATAGTGGCCAAAAAGAAAGAAAGAATCTGATGACTTAAAGCGAAAGATGCTCTCAGTGCAGTGATTCCTGCAATTTTCAAGCTGCTTCAGAGTAGAAACTCAGGCAATGAAAGAGGAAGAGAAGGAGAAAGCAGCAGCAATGTTTTTAAGGGATAGGAGGAAAGTGTTTTGGGTCTCTCCCCCCCTTTTCTTACTCCATTTAATTCTGCTTCATCTCCTAAATGTAAATATAACATGCCCAATAAAAAGAAAATCGAATTTACAAAGGACAAAGAGAGGTACTGTATAACATATTAACAGTAGATATAAGCTTTTATTAATCAACCTGTCTTTTTTTCTGTTAATCTTATGTCACCTCATTTGGAGCGGGGGAAGGGTTGGGATTGTATGCAGCGGGTACATAGCTTGTGGGCGCTCCTGGATCCATTACTGTCGCTTGAGACCCAGGTGGTCTCAGTGGCACAGAGTGCCTTTCATCAGCTTCAGCTGCGCCCCTATCTGGGCAGGGGTAGCCTAACTTTCTGGCAACCTCTATGTTGGCTTACTGCAATTGTTATACATGGGGCTGGTGCAAAATTTGACAGCCAGGTTGCTCACCAGAACGAAACTGTTTTAGTATATAACGCCGATCCTGGCCCAGCTGCACTGGCTGCCAATTCAAAGTGCTGGTGCTGACTTATAAAACCTTACGTCTCTGCATATAAACTGACACGGAACCTGCGTTTGTCATCCGAGGCTTTTCTCTATGTCCCCACTCTCTTGAGAGGTTCAGAGGGTGACAGCACAGGATCGGGCCTTTTCTGTGGTGGCACCATTATTACATGTCTTTAGCAGGGCTTGCCGATCAGAAGGTCGGCGGTTCAAATCCCCCCGACGCGGTGAGCTCCCGTTGCTCAGTCCCTGCTCCTGCCAACCTAGCAGTTCGAAAGCATACCAAAAATGCAAGTAGATAAATAGGTACCGCTCTGACGGGAAGGTAAACAGCATTTCCGTGCGCTGCTCTGGTTTGCCAGAAGTGGCTTAGTCATGCTGGCCACATGACCCAGAAGCTGTACACCAGCTCCCTTGGCCAATAAAGTGAGATTAGCACCGCAACCCCAGAGTCGTCCGTGACTGGACCTAATGGTCAGGGGTCCCTTTACCTTTAGGTGCCAGGCAAAAACATTCCTCTTTAATGTGGGGATGGG
Organism: Zootoca vivipara; assembly: GCF_965207765.1. Classification (NCBI taxonomy): domain Eukaryota; kingdom Metazoa; phylum Chordata; class Lepidosauria; order Squamata; family Lacertidae; genus Zootoca; species Zootoca vivipara. The sequence continues at coordinate 7,424,250 of NC_142589.1, read as the reverse complement.
GTATGGACTCTTATTATGATTATTTTATTATTATGCTGCATAAATTATGTTCTTAATATTGTACACAGCCCTGGGATCTTTGGATAAAGAGAGATATTGATATAGATATAGAAATAGCAGCAGCAGCAATAATAATAATAATAATAATAATAATAATAATAATAATAATAATAATAATATCAAAGCTTCTTTTTGTTCCCGTAACACTACAGCTTGCAAATCAGCATCAGAAACAAAGGTGATATCCCATGCAGTTCGCCAGCCTGTTTTCCTCCGCAGTATGTCAGCACCATCTGACCTTGAAATGATTGCAAATGATGACCTAGAGTTCACGAGGTCAAGCCAGAGGTATATGTTGTCTCTCACTTCCTTTAAGCTCAGTCAGTGTTTTGTTACCCTCCCAGTGCAATTGGAGGTGACTGAATCTCCCTAATAAGATCTGTTTTTCCTCTCTGTAGGCGGCGCCATGTGACTAGTCACAGAAGCAGCTCTTTTACTCTTCTTCAGTCTCTCACCGTTGAGGACAGCCGAGACAAGCCCACCTATAGTGTCTTGCTGGGGCAGCTGTTTGCTTTCATTGGGACCAATCCTGATCAAGCAGTAAGTCATGCCAGTGACAGAAGTTAGTGTGCCTATCAGTCAAAGTTGCAGTCAAAGAGCATTAATTCTCATACCTGTGCATGCTCTGCAACAAAACAATGTCCCCCAGGGCTGTATAGAATAAAAGCAACAAACACATTACAATAGAACACTAGGTAAAAGCAATACCAGCGAAGAATCAACAAATCTTCAAAATCCAGCAAGCTATTAAAAGCATGCTTGACCACCTACATAATGTGCTGGGATGACCAAGCAAATTTAAAAAATATTTGCCTGGCACCAAAAAGGTACCAACATTATCACCAGGAGAACTTTTCTGGGAAGACTATTCCATAAATGGGTCATCATGACCAAGGGACCCCTTTCCTCATCCACCACCTGTTGAACCTCCGATGACGGGGTTTGTAGAAACATTGTAGAAAGGCTCACATTGTCAAAAGTCATTATACGTCTGAAGCTGCATTATACTGAGGCCATTGGTCTACTTTTAACTGGGAATGACTCAGATCTGCTGCCTGAGATCCTCTTAGCTGGAGATGCCAAAGACTGAGACCTGATTTCAGAAGTGTGTAGGACTACAGTATGTAGCGATTAACCCTAAATCCTGTTCAGAATGGAAGGAGTGGCAGGGGTCTAGTTTTGGCATCCAGTGACCTGTGAGCATGTTTAAGGGGACATAGTGCAAGCCAGGAATTGAGCAGGAAGAGTAAACGGCCACTTGTGCATTGTGGCCTTTTGAAGGGATATTTACTGAGACTTGTGGACATCATAGGGGACACTGATGAGCACACTGGCATCCACAGGCGCTGCATTGGCAACCCCTGCACTACATGCAACTTTTTATTAGTAACCCTCACTTTGCATGCTTCAAGGAAGATGGTACGCTCTGAACCAGCCAGCCATCACAAACAGAAACATTGCTGAAGTCCCCAGTGGCAATGTCACAGGATTCACCCATCCCTTTCTCATAGGTATCGAGCAGCAGTTTCCTATTAGCTGCTCAGACTCGGTGGCGCCGTGGAAACACCAGAAAACAGGCCCTGGTGCACATGCGAGAGCTCCTGACAGCAGCTGTTCGTGTTGGTGGTGTGACGCATCTTGTGGGTCCAGTCACAATGGTGCTTCAAGGAGGCCCCCGGTAAGTTCCCTTCAGAGACTCACATCTGGAGAGGGCTGGAGGGGAATGTGGATTGTTGGTGAAGAAACACTGGAGATGGCCCAAAAAGCACTGCTCGTGGCATGAGACTGTATCACAGGGACACCTTTGAGTGGTGGTTGGTTAGACTGTCTTGAAATTGATTGCTAGAGCCAAGGTTCCGACAAATTTGAAAGCTGAACAGATTCTTTAGGCAATTGTGTAATACTTGGCACCCCCTTATTGAATGCATTGACCAGAACATGTCACAGCAAGTCCAACTTGCCAATCTGAGGAAAGACAATTGCTGTTTAAAAACCAGCATAAGTTTGTAATTTAACATGCCTCTGATTCCCTACCTCTTCCCTTCACAAATATATATATATATTGGATTTTGCTTTGCTCTTTTCAAGGGTGTGGGTATTAATTGCAGCAAGCTGCTAAATGCGTGGCTGGTTCAATGCAAAAAAAGTCCCTTCTATCTTACATCGCACCTCACACTTGCATCCTCCAGGGATTTGGGGGCAGTTTATATTTTTAAAAAGTATTTTTGAATAGGGCCTGACTGTTTAACTTTCCACAGAATTGAAGAACTCACCTGCGGTGGGATGGTGGAGCAAGTTCAGGAAGCCTTTGGGGAGACCATGACCTCTGTGGTGGCACTCTGCGCTCGGTACCCCATTGCATGTGCAAACAGCATTGGCCTGCTGTGTACGATCCCATACACCAGGTAGGCATGTCCCACCGTGGGAGAGCTTGTGAGCAGAGTATCCTGTTACATGAGGAAATGTGTCCAAAATTAAGCTTTACCAATAACCTGCAATTGTTCATGAGAAGCGTTTTTACAAGTGGTTGGTGATGCCTCCCTCACTTATCTGTGTTCCTTTTATGGCCGCACTGCTGCCATTGGAATGTTCTGTTATGCCACCCCTTCCCCCACCTCTGGAATTTTGCCTTCACAAACTGAGCTCCCCACATCTCATTTTGAATTACTGGTAAAAAATTTATCAGGTGCAGTTGTGCTGATAAAAAGTTAGACAAGTAAATACAAATTGATTTCACCAATGCTGCTGACCAGGAGGGAATGAGTATAGGAAATGATTAAAGGGCCAATTTCAGTAATCTCTCTCTCTGTCTCTCTGAAATGAGCCCTTTAATTGGCTATTATGGGAAGGGCTTATATTTCAGTGGTAGAACACGTGCTTCACACACAAAAGGTCCCAGATTCAATCACCAATGTATTCAAGTAGGGCTGGGAAAGAGTCCTGTTTCGAAGTGACTCCCTAGGTTTGCAATCATTGTCGGCGAAACTGAGCTGGACGGAACAATTGTCTGACTACTGGTATATGGCATAAAGGTCTCCCCATTTTGATGTAGTTTAGAGCAGTTCCTGATTCTTCCAAATATCAGCCCTTTAGTTCTTTCCCCCTAAACTAGTTCTTTTCTGACCTGGTTGAAGAAGAAACTAATCAAGGGGAACTGGAGAAATAGAAACTGCTTTAAACCACACTGACACTTTTTAAAAGCACAAAGTCCTACTGAACTGAAAGGAATTTACCTCTGAATAAACATATCAGAATCTTGCCTGTGAGAATACCCATAATGGGATTATTATGGGGAATGTGGGAGCATACATTAAATGCTATGTAGAACTGTAGCAGTAATTTAGTTTCTAGATGCTTGTGGAAGAGCAGTGCCTTAGTAGCTCTAAAGAGCCCTAGTGTGAAAAGGGCTAGAGTAACTCCACATTGTGCTGAGAATGCCAAGGCAGCCCATATCAGTTTTTATGTCCAAATTTGCCTATAGATAGTTAAAGATCTTGCTCTTCTTTCTGGCCATAGCTTAACCATGGGACTCAGCATTCAGAATATACAGTGGTACTTCGACTTACGAACGACTCAACAACCGAATTTTTCAACTTACGAATGGGGCAAATGGCCACACGCTTACGAATTCCTCGACATCCGAACGGAAACCACGACGGTTTTAGATAGGGTTTTTTCGACTTACGAATTTTTAGATGGGGTTGCTTCGACAATTTTTTCCGTTTCCAATGCATTCCTATGGGAAATCGTGTTTCCAATGGCGCTTTTCGATTTACGAATTTTTCGACCTACGGATTAAATTCATAAATCGGAACGGATTAAATTCATAAGTCGAGGCACCACCGTAATTAGAACAATGAAAATAGTTAAGCACAAGACACCATGGAATTATATATAGCAGCAAAACAGGAAATGAGATTGACAGACGCTGTATATTTGTTGTGCGGTTTCAACTTGGGCATGTATTAAGAGGGCTAAAATGTTACTGTCACCCCACTATTGTGGTTCATGTTTCTGGGCAGGAGTGAAGAGAAGTGCCTGGTGCGGAGTGGCCTCGTCCAGCTGATGGATCGGTTGTGCAGTTTAAGCAGCCAGACTGAATCTAGCTCCAATGAGAAGCAAACAAAGAAGCAGAAAGTGGCCACCATGGCTTGGGCTGCATTCCAAGTGCTAGCCAACCGTTGTGTCGAATGGGAAAAAGAGGAAGGTAGGAGGGGCTTGCAAGCCTGGCCCTGGTTATGTGAACTAAGATGCTTGACAACATATTTATGCATTAAAGAGATATGGAAGCTTTTGGTTGAACTGAGTGTTCAGTGGCAATAACTTAGTGTAAAACTCTCCTGACTCCTTTTTGCTTCGTTGTCCATCTACATTCTCATTTTCCAATGTTGCAGCTCTCTTAAAGCATCTCATCCCCTTTTTCCTCTTTTGCAGCTCTTCACTTTTTCAAGTTTCTGACTCCTCGACTTTTTCAAACTAGTTTCTAGGCTGACTGGTGTACAGCATTATCACTTCCCACCTGAGCCCCTTTTAGCTAATCAGGAGATAGACTCTTGGAGATGCTTATTTTTCTCCTTGGCTGCCAGACTCTGAACTTTTGACACTCCTGTGCACAACTTCCTGAGCAAAACATCCTATTATACTTCTAATTCTCCTGTGGACTTTTGACTTGCAGGAGAGCATCTAAATCAAAAGCAACCATCTTATAACTCAAGTTTTACAACCTCAAACCCAACAAAAATACCTAAAAGGCTCACTCAGGACTATACTGCTTTTAATGTTTTTTGTTGTTTTTATGTTGCTGTATACCATCTGATAGGGACGCGGGTGGCGCTGTGGGTTAAACCACTGAGCCTAGGGCTTGCTGATCAGAAGGTCGGCGGTTCGAATCCCCGCGATGGGGTGAGCTCCCGTTGCTCTGTCCCAGCTCTTGCCAACCTAGCAGTTCGAAAGCATGTCAAAGTGCAAGTAGATAAATAGGTACCACTACAGCGGGAAGGTAAACGGCGTTTCCGTGTGCTACTCTGTTTCGCCAGAAGCGGCTTTGTCATGCTGGCCACATGACCTGGAAGCTATACGCTGGCTCCCTCAGCCTATAGAGCGAGATGAGCGCCGCAACCCCAGAGTCGGTCACGACTGGACCTAACGGTCAGGGGTCCCTTTACCTTTACCACCACCTGATATTTTATGAGTGGGTGGTATTTAAATACTTTTCTAAATCAATAAATGTTTCTACATGTACACCAACCTCCAATCTACATTTTTCATTATAGGTATTCTCCTGTTTCTAATAGCTTCTCAGTGTGTTATAGTTGGATCTCATCAACTACGATCCCATTTATATTCCTTTTGCAGGTGGATCAACTGAGGCTGTGCACTCAGGTTTGGCTCGCCAGGTCTCCAGTCTCTTAACCAACCACCTAGCACGTGCCACAGAGTGCTGTGGCAACCAGGCAGCTGGGAATGATGCCCTGCAGGATGTGCTCAGTCTCCTGAATGACCTGTCTAGGTACAGCCGAATTCTTGGTCTCTGGGTCACACTTTAGACTAGAATGAACTCGTTTTAGTAACGTTGGTGGTAGAGCTTTGGAGTTAAAAAAAAAAAGAACTCTTGAAAATGTTGTGTGAATCATAAATCAAGTATATTTGAGCAGCTGGATATGCTATGCTACTGGACCAAAATCCATTTGGGTGGCAGAATTTTAACACCCACAGTTTCCTGTAGCACATTTTCTTCTTAGTATGTTTTGTCATTAATGTAATTAGGAAGATTAATTTGAGTTGACTCCGCAATCTTGTTCTGTCCCTTGAATTTTGTGGGAAGTCATAGGGAAGGTTTTGTAGTTTAAAATGACTCAGCCAATTTCAATGCCTTTTATTTTGTCCAAAGCTGTGTTGTTGTGAGAGCTGTCCTCCTACCTTTTTCCGTGGAAAGTGGAAAAGGTTGTCTTGTAATTTGGCCCCCAAAGGGACATTTTGAACAAAAAGCCAAACAAACCCACTGTCAATCCCAGCAATAGCTGAAACGCATCCCAAATAAATGGTTACAGTTCCCAATCGTTCCCTGATTGATGATGCATTGCTTCTAGTCTTTTTAGCTCTGTTTCTGCTCTCCAGTTGAGAAATCACTTAGAATAATTTTACCAGGCTTGGACCACAAGTTGTATAGAACATCCTGTTTTTATCTGATTTTGTTTCAAGACTATATTCATATATACAGTGGTACCTCTGGTTAAGAACTTATTCCGGAGGTCCGTTCTTAACCTGAAACTGTTCTTAACCTGAGGTACCACTTTAGCTAATGGGGCCTCCCGCTGCCACTGCGCCCCCAGAGGATGATTTCTGTTCTCATCCTGAAGCAAAGTTCATAACCCGAGGTACTACTTCTGGGTTAGCAGAGTCTATAACCCGAAGCATCTGTAAGCTGATGTACCACTGTATATATATATATATAGAGAGAGAGAGAGAGAGAGAGAGAGAATCCTTATTTGCATCAGACTTTGGCCATAGCAATAAAACAACAACACAATATACAAAGAATAGAAATAAAAAGTCAGTTATAGAAAATACATTTTAGGGTTTTGAATTAATAGTCAAATAATGGATCTTTCTAATTGCCCCAGCTAAAAACCTTGCAACCTTCACTGTCACCTGCTCATCTTGATCTGCCAAGAGAAAGCACACTGTGGCAGTGGCTGGGTGACCCGGAATGGACAATAAAAGAGGGGTAATAACCTCATTCCTCAAGTCTTTATAAAGAGTGCAAGCCAGAAGGGCATGCGCCACTGATTTGGTACTGCCATCTTTTTTCTTTCTTTTTTAAAAATGCATTCAAAGCTGTTGGTGTTTGTCCTTTTTCAGGAGTCACATTGGCAAAGCAATCCTAAGCCAACCAGCCTGTGTATCCAAACTTCTCTCTCTGCTCTTGGACCAGCGCCCCTCTCCAAAGCTGGTCCTCATCATCCTTCAACTTTGTCGTGCTGCTCTTCCACTCATGAGTGTTGAGGACTGCGGGAATGTCGAATTGCCGCCCTGGAGTTACTCTGTGCCCTCCCTAAACAGTGAGCAGGATGACCCCAGTGACCCAGCTTCTAAAATTGCCTCCCTGCTCTTAGCAAAACTGGCTGATTACGTGGTACCAGGTAGGGAATGCGCAAGATCTTGAGAAACTAATCATTGCTGCATGAGAATTCAAGGAGCATCTTTCACTTTTGTGATCCTCCTTTTATGACAGCTTGGAAACCTCCACAAAACGTTTCAGGGGTGGGTCACAGAAGCATGTTGCCTCAGTGCTTCCATTGTCTGCCCTGATCTCCCATAGCCTTTGGGAGTTTCCAGATAAGCAGGTGCTACAGGCCACTTCTACCCCTATGTTCCAGCTCAGCCTTTAAGGTAGGCTTGGAGTCTTGTTTCAAGCCCCCCATATATGTGCTTAGCCTGGAGCTCAAGGCTTTTCAGAGAGATGCTCCCAGTGGCTGGACCACAAGTCTGGGCTTTTCTTCCCCAGAGATTCTCTATTGCTCAAATTGTAAATCTCAGTCTGCACATGCAATATACTCAGGACAGGACAGGACCATTTCATGCTGCAAGTTTGTTCTCCAGTGCAATGGATCTTAAGACGCCACCATGAAATGATTTTTTTGCAGACAGAAATGCCATTTTTGAATGTTCTTTGAAGTAAAAACCATGTGCCAAGAAAAACTAGCAAGGCTTTCTTTTCCCTCTTCCTTTGCTCTGTGGTTCTAGCTTAGCAAAAGATCAGAACTGGGAAAGGACTCTCAGGAGCTAGCTAAACTTCTCAAAACTTAGATGTTTTTGCCTGACCTAGGCGATTGTGGGGAGGTGGTGTTAACCCGTTAGTGTCTCAATATCCCTGTTTGCAGTTTAAAGTATTACAGTCCAAGCAGGACTCTACCATCACATTTTTCTGCATATACCTATCTGTAGACCAAGCCTACACCCATTGGAATAAGTGTGAGACATTTTTTTTCAAACTGACCTTTGGAAGCCTGAGATACTTCAGGATTAGGACAACAGATGGTCTCGCCATTGTAGCTAGGAGTTATGTGATTAGCTTGCCCATTCCTGTAGCTTGGTATAGGGCAAACTATAAATTGAATTAAATTTCTTTAGTGTTTGTATACTACCAGAAAGGGTATAAAATGTGTTTACAGCTATTGCTTGAAGCTTGTTTTCCTCCTTGCTTGTAGGATGTCAGACAGTTCTTTCTCCAACTGCTTCTGAACCTGATACTTCACTGACAAAAGCCAGCCCAAAAGGTTCCCTTAAAGGAGACAAAGATCCAGGAGAAGAGAGTGAGGCTGTGGATGGCAAACTTTCCATTTTTATACATAAGCGGGAAGACCAGTCATCTCATGAAGTACTTCAGCCATTGCTGAGGTAATTTGAACTCTGTGGAACGCAGTTAAGAAATCTGGACGCCGCAGCCACATTTATTCTGTATTTTATCCTTCCCTTTGTAGTAGCTCAGAAGGTCGGCCATTTCGTCTTGGAACAGGAGCCAATATGGAGAAGGTGGTTAAGATGGATCGAGATATGACCAAAGTAAGGGCAAAATAAATTAATTGTGTGAATCGCTTAATCCACTTTGCAAGAGTGAAAAGAATAATTACAATTTTTTCCAAGAAGATGTGGCTTGCCAATTGATGCTTTTATAGTTAGCCTGCAGGACTAGAAAAAGAGGGATTTCTAGTGATAGCTAGCCTTGGGGTAAATGGCATTGGCCCGTGCATTCCAAATAGTGTGTGAGTTGCAAAAGAGCTGTTTCTTTTTCAGAGTGGTTGCTGCGAAGTGATCACGGAGGAAGCAGCTGCCGCTTTGCGGAAGGCCACCAAGTGGGCACAGTCCGGATTGATCGTGAGTGTGGGGCCACCAGTAGAAACGGTCAGTCCTGAAAGCACTAGCGGCCTGTCAACTGGGGACAAAAAGAAAACAGCACAAATCTCCATTTGCAGGGAACGGAACTCAGAGCTTGCCAGGTACAGAATCTCTGCTGGTATCCAGAATACCCTGATGTAGAGTGGAAGTGGACTGTACTCTTCCACCCTAGGCTTAAGTGGGGACAGGGATATATCCATGTTGCCTAGAGATGGTCACAAAGAGGTGGGCATAGGACTTTTCTACTCTCCCTGTTTACTCAAACTCTGCTAGGGAGAAACTTAAATATTCTTGTAACTTCTCCAAACTGGTTGTAAGCACATCCCATTTCAGCATTTTCTCAAAAGCACATGCCATTACTGCTTTAGTCTTATGGCTTTATCAGCTGCTGAGTCACTAAACAAGGTATTTCTCACCTTCTTTATCCACTAATGAGACCGTTCCCATCCTTTTTATCAACTAACCAGGCTTTTCTCCTCTTCATTTTTTTTTCCAAGCACCAAGGTCTCATCTTCTTTGTAAGTCAAAGGTCTTAACAGCCATAATCTCAGCCACACAATTGGTTTGTATAATCAAAGGTCACTCTGGCACCTAGTTAGCTTCCCTGTAGAGGTAGGGAACCTCTTTCAGGCTGTGTGGGCCACAGTCTGTTGTGGGCAACCTTCCAGAGGTTGCATCCCAGTGGTGGTCGGGGGCCACAGGCAAAAGTGGATGGTCTTACCTTTGTGTAGTGCATCATATTCTACCCACACAGAAATTGAAGGTTTCTGACTTTCTTTATGTTTCTGACATGCACACCCATGTCTCCATCCTTTATCCAGGCAAGCATTATCACAGTTCAAGGACACTTTCCTGCCAGAAAAAGGCAACGAAGGGGGTAATGGAGTAGGGCTAGTAAAACGTGGGGCCAGGCAGAGTGACCTTGAGGGCCTTGTTTGTCCTGCAGACCTGAGGTTCTGCTGCAGGCAAAGATGACATGAGATCTTTCCACTACTGTCATCCACTAGCTAATCAAAGAGTTATTTGGGCCTGGCAGGGGTGGGTTAGCAACTCACAGCCCACCATTCATTTTTCTCAACAGAACCGACCCTGTGAGGCCCTTCATCAGTGGCCATGTAGCAAACAGCATGGCGGCAGAGGTGATTGCTTTGCTTCACAGCTTGCTCATGGCACCAGAATCCAATGCAGCTCAGATATGGACAACCACAGCTGAAAAAGTAAGTCAGGGAAGGATCCTTAGCTTTTTGGGTGTGAACATGGAAGTTGTTAATAATAATAATAATAATAATAATAATAATAATAATAATAATAATAATATTTATTTATACTCCACCCTCCCCAGCCAAGACTCAGGGCGGCTAACACCGAATATAAAAGTTAATTAAAATACAGCTTAAAAACAAGATTAAATACAACATTAAAATTAAAATGCAGCCTCATCAGAAAAAGGAAAAAGGGGGAGGGGATCAAGTTGAATCCAGGCCCAAGGCCAGGCAGAACAACTGTCTTACAGGTCCTGCGGAAAGAAATCAAATCCCGCAGGGCCTTGGTCTCATGAGACAGAGCGTTTCACCAGGCCAGAGCCAATGTTGAAAAGGCCCTGGCTCTGGTTGAGGCTAATCTGACTTCCTTAGGGCCTGGGATCTCTTAAGTTGTTGCTATTTATGGACCTTAATGTCCTCCACGGGGCATACTGGGAGAGGCGGTCCTCTTTCCCAAACTGGAACACGAGCTTTTTCTGTAAGCATAAAAAGTCACCTAGAATTCAGTCAGAAGAAAGCAATTATGCAAAGGTAGGGCCTACCACAAAATATTGGAGTGAATCCAGTATCAAGGATATTACATGTTGTCAAAGGCTGAAATTGGCCAGTTCTCCACACCCCTATCCCTGTCCTTGTTTTCCATTTCCTTTTCCTAGCCAAGCCCCTTTATAGAAAAATAAAGTTTGTGTGTATTTTCCCATACTCCCTCAGGTCCTTTCGCGTGCTCTGATGTATATTCCTCAGCTGGGAAAATATGCAGAAAGCATCCTGGAGAATGGCAGCAGCAGCGGAAGGAAACTTGCCAAGCTTCAAAGGATTGCTCGCCAGGCAGTCGCTGCTCTTTGCGCTCTTGGTGGCTTCAAAGAGACAATCAAAATTGGCTCTGAAGTGCAGGTGACTGGCCATGCGCCCTTTAATTCCTCACCCCACCCTCTGTTTTGCAAATCAGTGGCAAAGCTTCTGTTTGAGGATATAAAACACTTGTCATTCTTTCTGTTATGGCTGCCATGTTTCTCTGTGCAGTATGCTAGGTTTGTTACTTCATCCATAGCAGTGAAATATTTATAGCCCCAGATAAATCTAACTTTCATTCCTGACTGTTCCCTCTTTCTCTTTTCAATAGGTTTTGGGTAGGGGAATAGCAGGAAGCATTGGAGTGGTGGCATCTATTAATGAACAGGAAGGTATAGCAACGGTCAAATTTCCGCCTACCAGTATAGACTGTAGAAAGACCTCCCAAGCATCAGACATTTTAACTATTCCATTATCTAGGCTCTGTGTTCCAAGATCAGAGGTAAGGTCATTTTAAAATCCAACGCTGAGCATAATACTTCAACCGTGTAAATAAGCCGACAAAAGTTGCTGGCCTGCAGTTTTATTTTACTACCCTGCTATAGAGACCAGTGGCCTGCATTTCAAGAGAAGCCTTCTCATCTGTGGCCACCATGGGAACATAGGAAACTAGCCTCAGTTAGTTGTGGTTTTGTAATTGCCTCATACCAAGTGGGCTGGGAGAGAAAGGATAGGCTTCCCTTCCTCTGTGGCCAGCACAGAACCCATGTGGGATGCTGGAGATGCGACAGAGACGCATTCGTTTTCTGCTAGCCCTCTTATTTCCCTGCATGAGATTATTTGTCACATATAGCTACTGGGTGAGTTGTTGCATGCAAGGCTATAGGACTGAATTGTCAAATTCAAGCTGCAGTTTAAAATCTGAGCAGCTTTTTAGAGGGGGCACTTCATGAGTGGGTTGTTGTTGTTTTGAAAAGCTGACGTGGGGCAGTTTGGGCATTCTGTAAGGAAGGCAGTTTGAAAGTTTTATTCAAGTGATATATAATGTAAATCATTGAGATTTTGTGGCTATCTTGCCATTTTCCTATTGGTTTGTAACTTTTTAAACCGTGCAATGTGTTTTTGTGATGATGTAATAATGAGGCTATATAACTCCAGGTAATTCCCTCATTTCCCAGAAACTAACAACTTGAATTTAACTTTTTACCGTGCCCCCTCCTCCACCACCACCAGGCATTGCCTCTCCATAAACTGTCCATCACTGAGAAGGTAGTACAGGCAGTCCAGTCCATGTTGCTTCCTCAGGAGGGAAGTCTCTCTATTCATACCTCACTTCCTGCAACAGGAGATGGCTCAACTCCAGTAATGGCAGTGGTCCGACTCCTTGCTGAAATTAGAACCAGGTGAGTGGTGGCGGTTCTGGCAGTGGTTGAGCTATGGCTGGGAGGCAGGTACCACGGAGGGCAGGGTACTTTGCTAGGTGGATTGAAACTAGGGTTGCCATATTTTGAAGAGCAGAAAAGACAACACAAATGCTGCTTCTACTATTAACTAAGGGACACGGGTGGCACTGTGGTCTAAACCACAGAGCCTAGGGCTTGCCGATCAGAAGGTTGGCGGTTCGAATCCCCGCGACAGAGTAAGCGCCCGTTGCTCGATCCCTGCTCCTGCCAACTTAGCAGTTTGAAAGCACATCAAAGTGCAAGTAGATAAATAGGTACCACTCTGGCGGGAAGGTAAATGGCATTTCCGTGTGCTGCTCTGGTTTGCCAGAAGCCGCTTAGTCATGCTGGCCACATGACCCGGCTCCCTCGGCCAATAAAGCGAGATGAGCGCCGCAACCCCAGAGTCGTCTGCGACTGGACCTAATGGCCAGGGTTCCCTTTACCTTTAATTACTTTTAACTATGGATCGCTATCACAATTCTACCCATGAAAAAGAGGACACGTCCTGGAAAAAGAGGGCTTATGGCACCTCAGAAGTGAAGTGGATAACGGGGTGAAGACGGATAGAGAAGGCAGAGCTCATGGTGAATCCCTCAAGTGTGGGACAAGCTCACCTTCCTCCAGACTCAGCAAATGAAAGGCCAGGCATGCCTACCAGTGCATGCTGTCTGCATCTGATGAGCGTCACTCTGCCTGTTTATTATTAAAAGTGTAAAATGAACACTTAGCAATTGATTCATTTCTTTATTAATTGTAAGTTCCTTGGGATAGACATTTGCCTAGAAAGCAGCCCAAAATATTTTAAATTTTATATAGAATATTATAGCAAAAAAGGGGGAAACTGCTCCATTCAAGAGAAATCTTTGGCGACCTTGCAGAGGGCAGCCAGTCAGTATCATGGATAGGAGGCTTCTGCTTCAAACTTGTAGAACCAGATTTTTTTGAGCTCTGGCCTAGAGAGGAAAAGTGCATCTCACCTGTGCACCGCAAGTGCGCTTCCAGATCACGCACTGCTCTACATTATGTCTGCCTTTACCCTTAATTCAGCAAACAGCAAACATATCCACTGGATACAGTGTATGGCTATACTGAAAGGACTTGTGCCACTTTCAGACAACCTGTTTGTTGAACATTTATCCTGATTTGTTTGCATAAAGTTTGCAAGGAGGGTATATAATAACAACTGTATGCAGGCAGTGACTGATTTACATGCATCCAATTGACGTTCAACAGTGCACACTCGCAACGTGGCAACCCGGAGGTTGCCGGAAAAGGGGGCAGGGCATATCAGGGTGGAGTAGGCTTATGTTCCCTCCTCTGATGTACGCGGGGGTCAGGAATATTTTCCCCAGCCTAATTGGTTGTTGCCTGTGTTGAGCATTTGTTCTGATTTGTTTGCAGGAAGGTTTTATCACGTTGCGTCAACTATTGTTATCTCATGCTTCCTATTGCCTTTTCCCATCACTTTCTTTATCACAAAAAGCCCAGTGAGACCTAATGAACAACTAAAACCAGTAGTCCTAACTAGCAGGCAAGGGATTATTTCCCCCAAGACACTTGTTTCTGCCAGCAGTACAGAAGGGATCTGCCAGCAATGCAATCTGTGTAATCTTGTGTATGTTCTGGCAGGATTTTTCAATCCTTGTTGTCCTTTTTGTCTCCTCCTCTGCTCTCTCTCCCAAGAGCATGCCTGGTGATGGCACAGTTGCTGGAGGATAGCTCCTTCTGTGAAGAATTCATCCAGCAGTGTCCAGCTGCTGTGGAAGTCCTTAACCTCGTTGCCCAGGAATGCAGCCCTGGTAAGAACTCAGTCTTGCTTAATGCAGCAATGAGCTTGGCCCATATTTAAGATACAGTGTATGTTTTTGCTGTGGCTTCCGCATGCAGTTTGATTGAAATAAGGTTAGTAACTAGGTTTGACCAGTCTGGAGCAGGACCCAGAAGTGGTCCTACTTACTTACTTACATCTGACAGCTGTGCGGTCTGTTCTGAAGGGAGAAAAAAAGGATGCCAGACAGCAAGCATTTCTCAGTTTCTCCTCCTTCCTACAGCCAGATGGAGCTTAAAGGGTTCACTTTACCCCCCTGAAGAGCATGATAGCCAACTAGCTGCCATCTGGAAGCCAGTTTGAGTCCATAAGCTACCAGTAGCTCACTGAGCTGAAATAAGCTATCCATCATCTACTGAGAAAGGGGCAGAGGTATAATCTTAACTGGGGAGTCCATGTTGTATATTGGCTAGAGTATCAGCCTTGAAGCTCACTGGATGAGTCTTGGCTCAGTTTCTTACCGAGAGGTTGTGAAGGTGAAATGGAGTTTTTGGTACAACCCACGTTTGGCACCCTGAGCTCCTTGAAGGAAGGGCAGGATTAAACTAATACAGTGGTATTTCAGTTTACAAACTTGATCCATTCTGGAAGTCCGTTCTTAAACTGAAACCGTTCTTAAACCGAGGTGCACTTTCTCTAATGAGGCCTCCCACCGCCGGTGCCCTTCCACTGTTCAGCTTCTGTTCTTAGACTGAGGTAAAGTTCACAAACCAGGACACTACTTCTGGTTTTGTGGAGTTCGTAAACCAAATCGTTCGTAAACAGGGCTGTTCTTAAACCGAGGTACCACTGTATGAATAAACAGCTGGAACAACATGTCACAATCTCTCTTCGCTAGTTAGCAAGTCTTTTGCTAATTCCACCTTGGAGGTATTTGAGATAAGATTCAGAGGTTAAAAATAGGGTATAGGAGGACTCCATGAAGTGAATGGCCCCATTCTCATCTTAAGGTCTGACAGGCACATTGTTGCTGGCTTTGTTTGTAATCTTCTAGGGGAGCGGCTCCTTGTTGTAGAAGTGCAGTGTGAAAGGTTAAGGATGCTGTATCGTGACAGCGCTCGCCCCCCACCGCCACCTCTCCAGGCAGACCGAAGGCAGGTAAATATATAAGCAGAGGCTTAGCTTCCCTCCTCCTTGAACTGTTTTGGTGCCTGAAGAAGGCAGATGATGAGCTAGTATTACAGCATAAAATGTCCAGTTGTACATCTGTTCATGATTGTCTCTTGCCAAGTGTACTTTGGAGTTTGCAGGCAAAAAACCAGTTTATACATTGCAGTTATGTATAATTAAATGCAGGCCCTTCTCTTCTTGGTTCAGCCCAAGGAAGTCACCTGGAATCCTTCTAGGGTCTTCCCACCTGTGCGAGCCTGTATGTTCTCCTCACATCTTACAGCCGTGACTTTCCTTGCGGATCCCAGTGCCGGTGGAGGGCTGCCTCGTGGCACCTTCATTTACGCCACATCGCCAGTTCCGGTACAGGTGAGAATTCATGATGGGTATAGTTGCCTCTTTACCTGTGTTCAAGCATGCACAAATACTGATTCAGAAGGTGCTGAGAAGTGCCTTTTATTCTGGGTTAATCCGTGGGTGGTTGTGTGTGTGTGTTCTTTGTTCCTTTCTCCAGGCACCATCCTTCTATTGGGAGATTGAGATAGTGTCCTACGGAGATACAGATGATGACACAGGGCCGATTGTTTCGTTTGGCTTTGCCACAGAAGCAGAAAAGCGTGATGGAGCATGGACCAACCCGGTGGGCACCTGCCTCTTCCACAAGTAGGTTGCAAACAAATCTACTGTGAAGCTGTATCAGTATCTGGTGTAGGAAATCTTAAGGAACTCATGATCAGGCAACCTTTATTTCTGTTATGAGGGTGCCAGAATGAGACCAGTGGGTGTCGGTGTTCTGTGTATCTTCCTTCCATAATCTGCCCCAGGTATTGAGCACAAGCCCATTTACACATCTAAGCGCATTTGTACTGTATGCCCTTTGGTGCTCCACAAAAGGTCTGAATGTTTTCTGCTATCTCAGTATGGTAACAATTGAGCATGGGCTTGTTGAAGTTTACTTTTAGGGACCTAACCCTCCTAGTGCTCAAGTGAATTATTAAGTGAATTGTTTCTCCAGCTAATACTTCACCCCTTTCTTCACATGGTTTCAGCAATGGAAGGGCTGTTCATTACAATGGTTCCAGTTTGCTGCAGTGGAAAAGTGTGAGACTGGATGTGACCCTCTCTCCTGGTATGTCGGCTATGTTTAACCTGCAAGCATCTTATGAGAGCCCCATCCGGAGTAGCAGAGAGATACAACCTTTTACCCTTTTCCCCTTTTCTTTCCCCCTAGGTGATGTTGCAGGCATTGGCTGGGAAAGGGCAGAAGGCACCCCTCCTCCTCCAGGGCAGCCAGCCAAAGGCCGAGTGTATTTTACATACTGTGGACTGCGGTTGGGGCCATATCTGGAGGATGTTTCTGGGGGAATGTGGCCTGTCGTCCATATCCAGAAGAAGGCAGGTTAAACACCCACTGTATCTCCAAGCTAGAGTTCACCAGAGCTTGGCCCCAGATCCAATTCTTAAATCCAGGCATTTGAACACATAGAGCAAAAATTATGGCGAAAGCCCCTGTTCTTGTGCAGAGTACCTTTCTCTGTTTCTCTCTATTGTGTAATCATAACCAGCCCAGACACACCTAAGGGGATAAATGAATTTTTAATATATATATATTGTATATTAGGTTGTTTTCTCTTTTGTTTTTGCCTTGTTTTTGATGTTCACTTTTGAAAGTTGCTTTAAGTTCCGTTTTGAAAACTAATAATAATAATAATAATAATAATAATAATAATAATATAACAATAACAACTGCAATAATGAAAAATAATCCAATTCCTCATGCTCTCTGACAATTGCTCATGCTTGCTGGGGTTGATGGGAGTTGGAGTCAGATAACATCTGAATGGCACCACATTGGCTACCCCTATCTTGGCGCTGATGTGTTTGTTCTGTAGAGAAAAATTCTTTCTGTGGTTAGAGAGATCTATAAATAAGTTTCCATAACGCTTGGCGTTGGATTCCCAGCAACAGATTCAGGAGCTTGCCCCTTTTAACCTGGCTGTTCAGCTCTTCCTTTCTTACACAGACTACTGCTTTTGTTGGCTGCTTTAATGCCCTCTCTTGGCTTCATTTGGATCTCTTCTTGTTACTTTATATGCATTATTAAAATTTATTTAATTCTATCCTGATTGAGGGGTCCAGCAGAATTGAGAAGCGACTGAAAATAACCCAAATAATTAGATATAGAGTTCAATATTCAATATTATTAATAGCACAGTGGAGAATCTTTTCATGTTTCCTTTTTCTAATACTAATTTCCTTTTTGGACAACAACTGCATTATTAATAATACCATTTTTTAAAAAAATGCTTCTTGGGTTATTGTGCAACAGAAACCGTAGTTCTCAGAAGTATTTAGCAAGCCAAACACAACCCTCTGTTGCCAGAGTACAGCAAAGAGCATGAGACTGAAAGAGGTCACAAGCTGACCCCTTCTGCTTTGCTTCCGTCCCCTTGCAGAACACCAAAGTCCGAGCCAATTTTGGGTCTCGTCAGTTTGCCTATGCAGAAGGCCAAGCTCACCGAAACGCCGCCGACCTCTGCATCGACCTCGCAGAAGAAATAAGTGCCAACTTTGAAGCATTGCCTTTTGCCATGGCTTCCGATAGTGATAATGACGCAGGCACCAGCACCGCCTCCGACCCAGGGACTCATGGGCCGCCTTGCCGGATTGCCGCTGTGGCCACAGCTCAGCAACGTAAGAAGAGCAGCTCCCCTCTAGTAGCAAAACAGACTAGACATGCCAGTGGAGGGTGACTGGAGCTCTGGCATTAAGTGCTGGAGTGTTATTATTACTAACACTTGAATACCTTAATTTGGAAAGGAATCAAAAACCTTTCCTTGTTAGTTTTTATGATGGCCCTAGGAGGTAGGTCATGAACCTTCTGCCTTTGCAAATGAGGATCTGAAATGCAGGGCATAGCTACACTGTAGGCCTGACCCAGTTTAAGTGTCATGACTGTCTTGCACCACTTATGAATTGTATTTCCATAAGAAGAATTATTGGCTCTGTAGCAGAGAAACACACAGTTCCTTAGCGGTTGGCACAATCATTTAAAACTGGTTGCAACTGTGCTGTATAGCCTCATATTTTATCTAAGTTGGAGCAGGGAGTTGAACCCAAGGCCAATTCCAATGCCCTGTTTGCAGAAGTGAGCTGATTATACCAGTTATACCAGTTTCAATGTTACAAGGTATATTAGCCATTTCTAAACTGTAATCTAGAGTCAGTTTTACTTCTGATCCTCTGTTGATTCCACCCAGTGTTGCAAAAGTCACACACTTGATGTTGTCCCTTTCAAAGCTTTGCTGTTGGCAACCTGCAGAATGCCACCTTCCAGGTGGCTTTTGTCTCCTATCGTGGTTCTAACCTACCTTTTGAGAATCACTTATCATTGGCAGTCAAAATGATATTTCCCCCTTAGCCAGTAGGGAGAAGCTGTAGTTCAGTGACTACAAAGAGCACACACTATGCATGCAGAATGTCTCAGATTTCTGGTAAAATAGGGCTGCCATAGGTCTGGATTTTCCAGGATTTCAAAGGCAGTAATTTCCAAAATGTGGTGCTTTGTCCTGTTTCTTAGGCAAGTCAATCATAAAATCACTTTTGGGGGGGGTCCTTAAAAAAAAGCTCAACAACCATGGGGTGTCCTGGTATTTACTTTTTGAAATATGGCAACCCTAGGTAAGAAAAGAGACCAGTTGGATCAGATGAAAGGCCTATCTTGTTCACCATCCTATTTTCCAAAGGAGATGCCTCTAAGACAGGCATAGGCAAACTTGGACCTCCAGATGTTTTGGGACGACAATTCCCATCACATGGGAGTTGTAGGCCAAAAACATCTGGAGGGCCGAGGTTGAGGAAGCCTACTCTAAGAAGTCCTCAAGCAAGGCTGCAAGGCTTCCCAAGGACATCTGGTTGGTCACTGTGAGAACAAGATGCCTGATGCAGATCATGGCAATAGTCCTCTTCCACTGCTGTGGCTGCCTGGTGATTGGTGTTCACAGGTTTGCTACCTCTGCTCCTGGAGGTACCTTTTAGCCATCACGACTTGGAGTCACTGGTGGCATTAGCAAGACTGGGAAGTCTTTTCCTTCCCCAAGACCCTGGAGAGATGCTGTCAATCAGAGTCAGCAACACTGGGACAGATAGACCAATTAGCCTGATTCCATGTAGGGCAGCTTCACATGTTTGTACTTGTTTGCAGCCTCCCATTGTTACGGCAAAAGCATTATCAGGAAGCTTTCCCCCAAACTAAGGGTCATGTTGCATTCATCAAATTTGTTGGTTGGCACAACTTTATCTCTCTCTCCCTCCCTCCCTCCCTGCCACCCCCGACTTCCTGCTTGATTACAGAATATGACAGTGACACTTCTTGCCATTATAAGATGGAACTCAGCTATGAAAACTTCATCACATCGGGCCCTGAGCCTCACCCTTCTCCCATTGCAGATGATGAAAGCGATGATGAAGATGATGATGACATCCCAAGGGTAAGCAGAACGAGGCACCTCCATGCTGGGGTTCTTACATGCTCAGTTGCTTTTTATTTCAGACTTTCAACATTAGCAATAACAAATTTCAATTCACTTCAAATGCTTGCTTCTGGGTGTTCTGGCATTTGATGTAGAAATTCACAGAGCTTCTACATTGCCTCTTTTGTAGACCTCTCAAGCTGGTTGTCCGTATCCATGCAACCCCGTACTGGATCTCATATGCGCATCTCCTTGACAGCACCACATGGTTCCATGCTAAGCAGGTTCCAGATTACACCCAAATGATGGCTTGAAAATAACACGAACAAACATAGTAGTTTAGGAAGGAAGAGTTTGTCTGGGCAGTCTCCACCTGGTGCTTTGTTTGTCCACCAGTTCCCACATTTACAGATTATCATCAGTGTAATCCACTAAGTGGATTCCCTCAACTCCTCAGCTTCAATTAGCATTCTTTGCTTGCCTTTTTATATATGCTTTCTGCACTCACCCCATAACAGAATTCTGTATTTTTCTGCAAAATCTATAGAACCGCCTTTTTCTAAATGCCATGATTCACACAAGGAGGGATCAGATCAAAACTTGGATATACTGTAGATACTCTTGTTGTTCAACACTGCAGTTTGCATAATGTGCGTTTTCTTGGATTTTTATGTGTATATATACATACAATTAGTGTATGCAGTTTACTGTTGCCTCTTTGTATGCATTTTAAATACTTTTGGTTGTGACTCTTTTTCTTGCGGTTCTATTTGTAAAATGCCTAATAAAGGTTTGATAGTCAGACTTTTATGCGTGCGCGTTGAGGTGGGAGGCATACCTCTGAGTTAATTAAAATGTTTTGCATTTAGAAGCTCTCAATCTTAGTTAGACCTCTTGAGAGCTGCTGCTTGTCGAGATAAATATTCCGTGGCTGGATGGACTGATGTCCCTCCCTCGATATGACATGGACATGCTTGGCTTCCCTTGGCAGGAGGATCACTATGCCTTGCTAGTGAAAGCTTGGGAGACCAAAGTATTCCCTACAATTAGAAGGCGGTTCCGCAATGAAGCAGAGAGGAAGTCTGGCTTGGATCAAATTAAAGGAGCTTTGCAGCTGGGTAAGTCCACCAGAAGCATTTCTCTTCTGAATTTAGCACCAATTTCCAGGCCGTTTGTTAATACCCACCCTGGCAAAACTTTGCTCTTGTGCTTATTCCTCTGTTTCAATACAGAGCTAGATACTCATAAAAGGTTCTCCATGTTTGCTAGAGAATCTGGCCTGTAGTGACCTGCTCATTCAGCCATTGCTTGAGAAGTCTCGCTTCCAGTGGGCCAAACTGCTAACCTTCAAGCTGTTCCATAGGCTTGCTTAATTGAAGGCTGGTCTTTGTTTCAGGAATGGTTGATATAGCCCGGCAAACAGTGGAATTCCTCTATGAGGAAAATGGGGGCATCCCTCGAGACCTGTACCTTCCCACAATTGAGGATATCAAAGACGAAGCCAATAAGTTCACCATTGATAAAGTTCGAAAAGGTACGTTTTGGGAGGGGGTCGGTCTTTGACCTCAGTTTTACTTGGGTTAGATTAAGGATGGCTTCAGGGCCTCACCTTGGATGGCTCCAAACAGAATGAGTGAGCCACCTCCACTGAGAAGCAGGTGAAGGTCTGCTTGGGGTGGGTGTGCTGCAGTTACTCATTCACCCACTCGCATCAGCACAACCCCCGTTTTGAGGCCACAGCCATGAAATGTTGGGCGTGGATGTGTGAACACCCACACTCTGTTCCTGTAGGCTAACGGAGCAGAAGGAATTTAGCTGCCATCATAGTTTGAGCTAAGTCAGAGGCCCTGCTTCTCATCACCGTGATCCCGTGCTGCTTTCCTGTAGGCCTTGATGCCTTACAAACACAATATGACAAGAAGACATGGCAGCGAGAGCTGACTTGCTTATCATAACTGCAAACAACAGGCCACAGATTGGAGGATGTACAAGTCCTTACCTACTCCTCACACATGGTCTGGTCTGTATAGGCTGTATAGGCTGGACTTAGGAGCAGCTGCTAGCTTTAGCCCTTGAGAAAGCCCAGCTTTATCTTACCAAAGATCACAATGTTAAGACCACCTTTCTCTTGGTTTCAGGTCTCACAGTCGTCACCCGCTGCCCAGATAGTAACAACGTGGCCACCAATGCTGTAGGAACAGCCCTGCCTAAGTTTGCTATCCGTGGGATGTTGAAGACATTTGGACTCCACGGAGTTGTTCTGGACGTTGATTCGGCAAGTGGAAGCTATGTTTAAGCTTGGGTGGGGTGGCTCTGGCGTTTTGGCTGTAGCCTGTCACAAAGGCGCAGAGTTGTCAGCTGAAAAACATTTTGTCATTTCAGGTGAATGAGCTTGTCCAGGTAGAGACTTATCTCAGGAGCGAAGGTGTCTTGGTCAGATACTGGTACCCTATTGATATGCTGGAACGACCACCTGCTGGCTATAGGAGGACTGCAACAAATGGCCTGGTCTCTCTGGACAATACAAACATTCAGATTCACAGGTAAATTAAAATTAAAGCATTGGGGAGGGAGCCTGTGCCTGAGACCATTATCCTGGCAGCTACATCCAAGGTCTCTGTTTCTGTCCAAGAGATGTAGCTTTGTGTAATAAAATATTTTCTGACACCTAAGAGGAAACCTGACAGTGTTTATGAAAGACCTTCTCCACCAAAGTTCAACTAAGGTTCTGATAATGGTTATTTTCAATTTTTATAGAATCTATGTGATTCTTTTTTAATTTAGCTACTTAACAGTTGTTAATTTCTGTTCGTTCTTTTATTAATTCAGGGTTAATTGGTAGTTTTACTCACAAGTCTTCCTGTAACCTGTCCTATTCAGCTGGAGAAGTTTGCCCTTCACTGCCACAGATAGTAAAGGAACAACTACCGGTATTTCTCAGGAATGAATGCTGCACTTTGTCCCTAGATGCTGCTGTAGTGCTGCTTGCTGTCTCTTGGTGCATGCCAAAGCAAGCTGTGTTGCAGTGCCATCTAGTGAAAGAATATAAGCAGTATCACACATATTTAGAATACAGTTGAAGGGAAGAGGGGGAAAGTACACACATTTTTCAATCCTAAGGGATTACTAATGCTCTAATACAGCTGATCAAACACAGTGGGTGGGCAGTGACAGCTGGTGGGATTGCTGGGGGTCATGGGGCCAATGAACCCCATGGGGTGGCCAAATTCTGTTTTTCTCCCATTCTTCCCTTGCAAAGCTACTATAGGAACATGAGCATTGCAATTTTACAAATAGGACCCAACTAAATGGAAAAAAACATCTTAGTTTGATTCAGAAGGTTCAGGGACAAAATATTGTGTGTTTACAGAGGTTGTTTTTTTAAAAGAACCTTGAAATACGTGTTTTCTTTATCTCTCTTTTTACAGAGAACTTTTACGATGTGAAGCTGCACTCGCTAGGCTGTACTGCCGCATGGCTCTTCTAAATATTTTTGCCCCTAAATCTCCCCACATGTTTACTCACCTGTTTCACATCCCTGCCATTCGGGACATCACTCTAGAACATCTCCAGCTGCTATCCAATCAGCTTCTTGCACCACCTCTTCCTGGTAAAATGGGACTTTTAAAAGCAAATAATACAGTAGTTTTAACCATATCCGTAAATGAGATAGTGTGCGCATTTGTTTATTTGTTTAATCAATTCAGTCTTTGTAGCTCTTGGGATCAGTTTGTTCTTGTCATATGATGAAGGGAAAATGGATATCCAAAGATGAGTGAGTTGAGCCGTGTCTCCTTTTTCACTTAACAGATGGAACGATCAGCTCCAGCTCTATCCTCCTGGCCCAGTCCCTCCAGCACTGCATACATTCCCAGAACTGCTCAGCCACAGACCTCTTCTACCAAGGCAGTTCCCAAACAGTCCAGGAGTGGCTCACAGTTGCCATTGCTCGGACCCTCCATCAGGGAGAGGAGAGTCTGCTTGATCTGACAAAACAGATCTGTTCCTTCTTGCAGGTAAGTTCCCCTCCCCCAATATCACATTTTAATTTACAGTCGTACCTTGGATCTCGAATGCCTTGGCTCCCAAACAAATAGACTCCCAAACAATCAAAACCCAGAAGTGAGTGTTTCGGTTTCTAAACAATTTTTGGAAGCTGAATGTCCAGCGTGGCTTCTGTGGCTTTCGATTGGCTGCAGGAGCTTCCTGTAGCCAATCAGAAGCTACGCTTTGGTTTCTGAATGTTTTGGAAGTCGAACGGACTTCCAGAACAGATTCTGATCAACTTCCAAGGTACATCTGTATTATAGTTTCATAAAAAAACATTCTCAAAGCTATTCAGGCTTTTCTTTGATTAAAATGCCCATTCGCCATCTTGAAATAAATTATATGTAGTATTTATAGTAGATCAGAGAAGGCTCTGAAGTAGGTAAGAGCACAAACAACTGCTAGCTATGCTCTCCCTCCAGTGCTGGAGGCATTGTGCCTCTGACTACCAGCTGCTGGACATCACAAATGAGGAGAGCGGTGCTGCTTGCAGGATTCACATATGCATCTGTTTGGCCACTGTGAGAACAAGGTGCTGGACTAGAAGGGCTTTCTTAGACTCCTTCCTTGTCCATAGGAGAAAAGAGCTGCTGGAGAGGAAAACACCTTCATCCATTCCCTGTTCAAAAGAAATCCAGCCCCTTCCCTTTGAGAAAAGGCCGGGTGGTGCTGGAGTCCCTGGCAGGATTGTGCTTTCTGCCTCTTGCTTGTTCCCCTTGTTTGTGAACTATAAGGGACTGCCTTTTCAGCTCCTTTGTAGCTTAAGAGGTGGCATGTTCTGACTCCATAAGTTTTTGAGATGTAGGGGCTCTCCAGTTCAGCTCCAAGCTTGCTAGCCTAGCTCAGCATAGATTTAATTTAGAAATGGTAGAATGGATGGCTGTGTCTCCAACCTCTGGTTTATAACTGTTTAAAAAACTCTGCTTTTCAGAATGCTCCCGAACAGTTCCCATCTGAAGAGTTTCCCATTTCTGAATCCAAAGTCAACATGGACGTGAACTTCCCTGGTGCAGCCTTTATAGTTGTGTCCTGTAAGGAAAGTCAGTCTGGATTCCGCAAAGAGTAAGTCGCTGCGAGCAAAGAGAATGAGGATGAAGGGAAACTGGCTTTAAAAATCTACCTGCCCACCAAAGAATCCTAAAATACTGATTTTTCCCTCCCCACAAGCCACACCATGGTTACAGAAAGGAAGAAGTGTATGTCATGATAATGACAGTATCTTGTACAATCTCACTAGTGATACAGTCCTGTTGCCTTATAGAGTAACGCAGGTGACATGATAAATCCCTGACCCCAAGGAGCTTTCAAAGCAATTGAAGATGAGACTCCTGGGTCTGTTTTCTTAAAAGCTTCTTGTGCTGTACCGTTAGCAAACCTTCCTCCTCCTTTTTTTGTAGCTCCTCGCTTTATAAGGCTCCCTGGGCTCGGATTCTTGTTTATGGCCTTGGTCACAAAGTGAAGAGGAGTGGCCAGTTGAACCTCATTGAGGCTGTGTGCTACCCTCGAGATGCTTCTCCAACCAACACAGGCTTGACGCCACCCCCCACAACCAATCAGTATCCTTCCGTCATCATATCCACAGACAAGGTCCACATCAAACTTGGTAAGATTTAAAATGCACACACGAAAACGTCTTTGGAATAGGGATTGATAACTGCAGCAGTAGATCATAACTGCATGCCATGAATCAGGATCTGAGATACTAGCTTGAGTGATCTTAATTTACCCAAGAGCTATTCTCATCATGTTATAATTGATTTTTAAAACCCCACTCTTTAAACCTTGCCTTTGAGAATTCTGGAGGTACACATTGCTCAAGGATTTTTCCTTGGGGAAGCTAAAGGGGTGGGGGCTGATTTTTCTTTACCACAAGTCTCCTTTTCAATAATGCATATAACACCATTGCTGAAAGCAAACTTCAGCGGCTACTCTTATTTCTGTGGGTCTCATTCAAGGAGTGTCACCGCCTCCTGGAGCTGTGCTCATCCTGCACTCCCTCCCCCTGGAATTTCCCCTGGCGATGGCATTTGCAGAGCAGCTGCTGACCTGGAAACTCGAGAATGGCGACGGAAAATCTGAAGAGGAGCTGGACACAATCCCTGCCTCAGTTCTCTTGCAAGTGGTGGAAATCCTTGGTGAGAATGGAGCTCCTTGTTGTACACAAACAACCATGGGTGGGGAAATACAATAATGTTTTGGAAACTACAGTGACAAAATGGCCTCAATGTCATTAGCTTAAAAAAAAAACATTAAGACAGCCCTTCCAATGAGCCACCCTGTGGCCACCTCCCTGCCCAGAGTTAAAAGACCCGGCTGGATGCAACAGAGTTCTGATATGTACATTGCTGGTGGATTTCCTCCCTCCCTCCCTACCCCCTTGCCCTCTTTTTGGTAATGGTAATGATGAATGGTGAATAAGGAGAATTAGCAGCTCATAGGATTTAGGATCCCAGTTCTGGTAAATAGGCTTTGGTCAATTTTAGTGCCCTGTTAAAGAGACCCAATTCCTGCCACCCAGAAACCTACACTATGCAACAGATGTCCATGGCTCTGGGGAGGCACAACACCAGCTATGTCCTCTAACATGGCATCTTTTGAGCTCTGGGGAGGCCTAGAGTCTCTGCTCTTGCTTTTCCTTGGTAACAATATGACTCTTGGTTTTTTAACGCATGCAGGTTGGAGGCGAGCACTCTCGACATGGCTAGCTACGGATGGGGTGCTGTCTTCACAGCTTCCGCACAAACTGGAGCAAAAGAGCATATTCCATTTTAGGCTGCTAATCTCTAAACTTACTTATAAACAGGAGTACATTCTGCTGCAAATGCCGTAACCCCCATTGTGTTTTCTTTTTTTACAATCAAGTTGTGTATAAATTTTATGAAATAAGTAAATAAATAAATAAAAGCCCTTACTTTTCATCCTGTTTGCACATTTCTAGGGAATTTCCTGTGGACAATTAACATGGCAGCCTGTGTGAAGGAACTGCTCTTTCATCTCCTAGCTGAATTGCTTCGCAAAATTCATGGCCTAGAGCAGAAGAAGAACCCAGCAGGGTTGTCCTCCTCCATTGCGCTTCAGCTCAACCCTTGCCTGGCCATGCTGATGGCTCTCCAGTCAGAACTGCACAGGCTGTACGATGAAGAAACCCAAAACTGGGCATCTGGAAATGCTTGTGGTGGGTCTGGGGTTGGAGGAGCTGACCAGGGGAGATTTTCCACTTATTTTCATGCTCTGATGGAGGTCTGCCTGGCCGTAGCAGAAGTAACCTTGCCGATCAACATGAGCATCACAGCCAATGTGATGTCATCGACCAGTGGCCCAAATCTAAGCGATTCTTCCTCCTCCTCTTCATCGTCTCCTGGGCAGACCCCGCAGAGCCCAAGCCTCCTGTCAAAGAGGAAAAAGGTTAAAATGAAGCGAGAGAAGACAACATCTTCAGGGAAGCGAACTTCATCCCGAGCTGCCGAAACGGACACTGCTCTGTTGAGCATTGGTGGGAGCAAGCCAGAGGACATGTTGTGGTTCCATCGGGCGCTCACCTTGCTAATAATCCTTAGGCATCTAACAAAGAAGGATCCCCAGGGGCTGGGTGTGACAAACGATGCTGTGGCCGATGCTTGCCAGGCCTTGGTTGGGACAACTGCTCACAGCCGATTACTGGTGATTTCGGGGATCCCCACCCACTTGGAGGAAGGTACTGTGCGGAGCGCCATCCGCAAGGCCTGCAATGCCCACGGTGGTGTCTTCAAAGATGAGATCTACATTCCAGTTCAGGAGGAGGAGCCTAAGAAAACCAAGGACAAAGCGGAGGGAGGGGAATGTAAGACCGAGATGGACAAGCCTGTGGTCTCCAGCAGCGTGGACAGCTTGGACATCAGCAGCTCCAGCAGCGTCACGCCTGCCATGAGCATCAGTGCCTCTGCTTCCACCAGCCAAGCCTCTCTTTGTAGCTCCCAGGGGATCTCACGGACCATTAGCGATATCTCTGTAGACCAGTTTCAAGCTGGGCTGGAGATGGTCATTCCGCCTGGGTTGCTGGAGCCACATGTGGTTTCCAGCCAGGAGAGTTTAGACCTTTCACTCTGCAGCACTGGGAGTCTGGGCAGCCTGGGGAGTCTCGGGGAGCAGCTCGACAATGTGGAAACTGCATCGGTGTCAGATGTCGGATCTATGTACACTGTTACATCTCTGGACAGCCAGCCGGTCCCCTCGAGGCCCATCAAGGGCTTTGCAGTTGTGGAGGTAATTGTTTTCTGCAGAAGAGGGTGTAGCGGTAGGGGAGCCAACCCTTTAGGGTAGCCTTACTAGCCCTGGGGGACCTGCCCTGTTCCTCTTTCTCAGCTTCCACCACCCTCTTATGTGTCACCTAGGGCAAGGGGGCAGGATTCCCACTTTTTTAAAGGTGGTCTCCATGAGAGTGAGGAAACAGCCAGCTGAATTCCATATATATTGGTGTTATCACCAGGTTTCGCCCTGTCACTGCAAGATAGATCTTGGCAGGAAGGAAGTGTCTCCTCTGCTTATACATGATGGGGGGCCTGGGTATTCTTAACATGACGGACAAGGGATAGCATAATTGCACCACAGCAGGTTGATCTGGATAGAACAGGCTGATTGTACAATTAGTTGTAACTTTGGTACCTCTTAGTGTGGAGAGCTGACAGGTATGTGCTTGAGGCAGCTTGAATTAAAAGATTGTTGGTAAATCTGTTTGCTTCCTATGATGAACCTGATTCCTGCGCTCTGCAGTTGTCAAGATTGTTCCATGCAGCAGGGAGGGAAAGGAAACATATATCCATTTCTCTTGAGTCACAATAAGCTGCATAGCATTTGGAGGCTTTGCATGTATATCAGACAAGACAGCAAAGAGACTCTAGGATTCCTTAAAGATTAATTTGTTGTACTATGAAAAAGCTGAGGATGGAAGAGCCTGCAGTTCATGAGTGTATCTGTTGAACTCAGCTTCTGCCTTACGAAAGAAGCTCAGGCTATAATGAATTAGCCTGTAAGGTGCCACAGACCTCTTTGCTGTGTTTTCATGCAGCCATCTAACATGATGTGAGGAGGGGCCATAGCCAGACTTTGGTTCATCTCAGTGGCTCCTAGGCCTGGCTAAAAAGTAGTAATAGTGGCTCTCCTGGCTTGTAAGATGAGGTATATTTCAATGCAAAAGATAT
This sequence comes from Zootoca vivipara, assembly GCF_965207765.1. Classification (NCBI taxonomy): domain Eukaryota; kingdom Metazoa; phylum Chordata; class Lepidosauria; order Squamata; family Lacertidae; genus Zootoca; species Zootoca vivipara. The sequence goes on along the minus strand of NC_142589.1, from coordinate 7,395,159 downwards.
TACTATATTGGTACCCAGCCATCTTAAAATGGACTGTGGTGTTGCAGCAGTTTAATTTCATTTGCATAGTATTCTTATTATTTATTATTAACAAATTTCTTACTAGCACTTCACCATAAAGTCAAAGTGCAGATTACAGCACTGTAAAAATACAACATGAAATTAGATTAAAACAATTTGTGGTTGGGTGAGTCCTAAAATATATAATAGGTTTTTCATCTTGTTTTTTAGAATTTGGGATTTAGAGGAGGCAGAGCGGATTGATTATGTCAGAAGTGAGTGGGAAAGGGTAGGGGAGAATGTAAAGCAGGTCAAGAATTCAAAAGAAGCATTAGCCATTGATTGAAAAGAACTCATTTACCTTCATAAATTTACCTTCATACATTTACCTGGATGTGTGTGTTCGTTGAAAATAGATACGATCCCGGGCCAAGATAGAAAAGATCCGAGCCAGCTTATTTAACAGCAGCGATTTGATTGGCTTGTCGAGTCTGGATGGAGAGGATGAGCTCATGGAAATGTCGACGGAGGAGATTTTAACTGTCTCAACTGTGAATCAGAGTTTGTTTGATACACAAGGGAGCCCTGCACTTGAAGACTATTTCAATGACAAGACCATCAAAGGTGTGTGTTCAGTTATGTTTTGAAAGCACTTTGCACTCATGCTGTATGTGCCTTATGCGTGGTTTGAGAAACAGACCTTCATTTCATTTCGTTGGGGTTTGTGCAAGAGAAAATGCCAAGGGGGTTTGCTGCCATTGTGAGCTGAGCCACGTTCACGGCACTGCCGGAGTTCAGTTATCCAGACCGTTAGACTACAAGTCCTCTCTTCCCTAACCTTGCCTATGCTGGCCAAGATGATGGGAATTGAAGTCCAATGCCACAGCCTTTCGCAAGAGATACAAGAAGCACACGTTTTCTGGCAGCGATTAACGAATTGAACACCCATTAAATAGTCAATTAAATAATTGTTCATTCTGTTGAGAAAATTACAATAGACAGCCTGGCCTCTGCACAGACATGTGAAAAACCGACACCAGAGTAACTTGAGTCCTTAATGCAGTGGGTCTTTCCACAAGTTTCCATGAGTTTGGTCTTCTACTGGCTTTGTCCCATGGTTGTTCTTAATATTTTGACTTCCTTCAGGTGACAAACTTGTGCCAGGTGCCCGCGAAGTCCTCACGGAAATATTTAAAAGCTGCCTCCATTCTGAGCAAATGCTGAGCCTGACACCTGCAAAGCCGACCAAAGTGGCAGAGATTTTCCTCAGCAAAGAGCAGATTAACGCCCAGACACCAGGAAACCTGCTGCACACCTTCTTCACCAATGTCCGCCCCCCAAAGAAAGTTCTTGAGGATCAGCTCACCCAGGTTGGCATTGCTCTACTCTGTGCTAAAGATAGTGGCAGTCGTGCTCTGCGACTAGGGGAAATGTTTGTTTTATGTTTCCTTGTATGAACCCTTTTCCTCCTGATCTCAGGAGCCCACTTGTGGGGGCTTCTTTTTGGCAAATGTGCTCAGCCTTGCCTTAAAAGTTGCAGCCCTCACCATTCTTTCCTTCTGTGCTTTGAAGATCCTGCGAAAATACGGGGCTCCCAAGCCAAAGTTTGACAAGAGCAAGTACAACAAGGCTGGCAAAGAGCAGCACCCGGTGAAAGTTGTGAGCACCAAGCGGCCCATCACAAAGCCCCCTGCCAAGGAGAAGGCAGTGCTCAACAGTGTCAGGTGAGATTATTTGACCACTCTGGCTCCGTTCCCAATGCTTTTCACGCGGCTGCCCTTTGAAGCGCCTCTCGGTTTGGCACTTCAGCCCCCAACTGGAAATGCAGGAAGTGACTTAAGGGGAAACGGGCGCGGGGGGATGCACTAAAAGTCACGCACGGTGTGAAAGCCATCCACTGAGTCAAAGCCTCTTTCTGGATTTGGTCCGACACTCCTTGCAGTGGGCATCCGGTTCATCTCTTTTTGTAAACTGCTTTGAGGGCTTTTGTTTACAATTTGGTGAATGCTGAAGGTGCACGTCTTTATCCTGGCCTTTGACCCCTGAGGTGTGTGCTTTCAGGACCCACCCTATCCCTGTGACCATTTCCCCTGTTTTTAATTCTGAATCTTAAATTGTCATAACCCTCCCTGGGACCTGCTGGTGACCGGCGAGTAATAAATTTGATTATGATGATACAGTGGTACCTCTGTTTACGAATGGAATCCCTTCCAAAATGTTCGAAAACCGAGGTGTGGCTTCCCATTGGTTGCAAGAGCTTCTTGCACTCAGTGGAAGCTGCATCACACGTTTGGGTTCAGGAAAACATTCAAAAACATTCAAAAGCATTTACTTCAGGTTTTGGGCATTCGAGAACCGAAACGTACGACAACGGAGGCATTCGGGAACCAAGGTACCACTGTACTTTAATAACAACAACAATAATAATTCATTATTCTGGGTATTTTCTGGGACTTAAAAAATGTTATGAATTATCTCTGTGTTCTATATACAACTGCTTTGCACAAGTACAGTGCAAACACACTATCTGACACACTATTCCTCACATTAGCAGGACAGCTCTGAGTGAGAAGAAGCCGACTGTGAAGCCCAAATCCCCAGAGAAAAGCAAGCCTGAGGAAAAGGACCCTGACAAGTCACCCACAAAGAAACAGGAGGGTAGCTGCCCACTTTCTCTTTTAGGCCTCTGCAGAAACACTCTGCCCAGTTGCTTCACTAGGCGAGATAAGTGAAAAATACTTTCCAGGCAACACATTTGCAGCATCTAAAGTCCCCCTTTGTGCAAAAGATGGAAATTTCAGCCAGCACTGGCTTACATTCTGGGTACTATAAGCAGGGGCAGAGGAAGGGGTGGGGGGTGGGGGGTACGGGCCGCCCCAGGTGTCACCAAACGGTCTGCCCACTGCCTCCACCCCCACTGAAGGGCGGCTGAGTGGGAGGAGGCAGGCAGACTCTGGAGGCCCCACAGTGCACCCTGCCCTTATGGATGGCTCTCCCCGCCGCTGGGCACACCGCCCCAAGCACCCGAGCGGCTTCCTCCGCGGCTGACTGTAAGCTCATCTGGATTCATACGCGTTCATTCAGAACAGAGTTCCTCCAGCACCACTGTATATTTGCCACACGTGAATGTACTTAGGAAGCATGTAACGTCCCAGTCCTTAACTCGGATGGCTTTACAACAAGCCCTCTTGAGAGGCTTCACAGCCATTCCCCATTTTCCAGGGTGAGAGCAAGTGGCTTGCTGAAGGTCAAGCCAAGGAATTGGTGGCTGAGCCATGAGTTGGCATCTGTTTGCTAGCCCTGTCATAGAGGGGCCAGAATGCTCCAGTGCTGAGAACTTTAGGAGCAGGGTTTTACAGAAGTTGTGCCTGTGCTTATTTCACAACCCATAAATGTTTGTTTGTTTTTTATTTAAATATTTATAAGTACATTATCACAAAACAGTAATGATTGCAAATTATCAGAAAAGGAGGAGTAAATGTACTCAGGAATCAAATGTTAGTTTGATCATAGGCAAGGTACCTTTAACCAGTATAAACCTTCCCTTTGGACGTCTTGTTAGGAGTATTAAATAATAATAATAGAAAAATAGCTAGGAGAGGCTGTTGCAGTTGTGTGACCTGGGTCCAAGAATCTTGAAAAGTCACACCTATTTTCTACCACACAAGATTGCCTCAATGCCCTAATATGGTCAGAAAAGGTCCTGCTTTTGAGTGTTCTCACCACCAGTTTGAGTGGCCCCCTCGGTATAAAACTATCTAATAAGCCATGTCACTTGCAGTTTCCTTGGAGAGCCTTTGCAGCATAGCATGTCCTGCTATATTTCTTTTCAACATCTGGACTAGATTTATTCCTTCGGCTTTGGTGCGGCCCTTATGCTTTACTGCCTTGAAATTATTTCATGGCATATTTTTAAAATCACACACAAATGCCATTTGAGAGCTTGTGTTACAAGCTAGAATAGAAGGAGAGATGTTTTAACTTGAATAACTAGATACTGAGGGGGGAAATGATATGTTAGGGCAGTGGGGAGTCTACACCCCCCCCCACTGAATCCTTTCTTTCGCTTTCACACCCATTTCAGTTCCTGAAGAGAAGTACCTGACACTAGATGGATTTCACAGATTTGTCATTGACCGGGCAAAACAGGACATCCGTAGCGTGTGGCGAGCCATTTTGTCATGTGGTTATGACCTTCATTTTGAAAGGTAAAGAATTGGCTTTCTTCACCACCCCCCCCCCCAAAGTTTCTTTTGCAAAAGAGGAGCTGAATGCCACTTAGCTCACATCTGCCCCATCAGGAGGTTAATTTTGGCAAGTGGCTGGCTGAAAACATTTGTTACGATGCAAGTGCTCACCAACTGTGCAGGTTTCAGTCTGCCCCTCTTCCTCCAGGTGTGCCTGCATCGATGCCAGACATGCCCAGAAAGCTTCCCGCAAGTGGTCCTTGGAAATGGACGTCGCCCTGGTTCAATACATCAACCGTCTCTGCCGCCATCTGGCAATTACACCAGCTCGACTCCACCCACACGAAGTGTACTTGGACCCTGCTGACGCTGCTGACCCGCGCGTTGCCTGCCTGCTGAGTATGTGTGAAGTTCTGAGCTGTGGGACCTTCTTCCTCCCAGATACTGGGTTTCTGGACCAGTTTTGGGGGCAGGTGTGCTGAGGAGCTCATGGCCCGGCTGGGAATGCGTTTATCCTTTGTCTCATCCCCTTCCTCTCATTTCCTGACATCTCTCTTCAATTGCAGACGTCCCTATTGAAAGCCTCCGCCTGCGCTTTGCTCTACTCCAGTCCCTCAACACCACTTTGGAGACGTTCTTTCTACCGCTAGTGGAGCTCCGGCAAACAGAAATGTACACCAACAGCATTGCAGCACTTCTCCAAGAGGCCAAAGGTCAGGGCTTCGCATGGACTAGGTGGCCGGGTGATCCTTATAATAATAATCCTATTACTAATGCAGGAAACTAAAATCATGTCACTCCACGAAGACGGATTTGAAGAAGTCATTCACATATCAAACTTTTCAGAAGCTGCTTTAGTTATTCCATTCTTTCCTGTCAGTTCTGCTACTTTTTCATCACAAAGTTTTGGTGCTTCAGAGAAGTCATGTTTAATTTTATTTTGAGATTTGATCTTAGAAGCTTTTGACTGTTTTCTCTGTTTTCGGTGCCTTTGTTAGGTTGCTGTGAAATCTTAACGTGAGTCAGTCAGAGCCTCTCTAGTCTTCAAAATACATATCCAGGGCTCCTTTCTTTAACATTTAAATGAGTACTGCTTGTTTTTGTTCTGTTTCCTTTTGGTTAAGGTGGTTTTATTTCATTACTCTGCTGGAACAGAAGCTAAGGAACTAAACTGCCATCTTGGTCAGTGCCTGCTTCTCTCAAGGCTGTCTGTTAACAAAGAACTGTTGTCTGTTGTGCCTTTTCCTTTAGGATTCATCTTTTATGATACAAAAGTGGCTGTAATGAACAGAGTGCTAAATGCCACTGTGCAAAGGACGGCGGATCATGCAGCCCCCGAGATCACCCTGGACCCGCTTGAAATTGTTGGAGGTACGGTAGCCCTTCTTTGTTTATATCTGTAGAAATAAGCAGAGGAGGGGGTAGGAAGCAAGCAAGCGTGCCTTTGGAGCAGATGGAATTCAAATTTCTGCCCACACCAAGCTCCTTTCTTTTCCTCTCCCTGCTTTCTCACAGGAGAAATTCGTTCTTCAGAGAACTCCTATTTCTGCCAGGCCGCTCGGCAGCTGGCGTGCGTGCCATCCTCACAACTCTGTGTGAAATTGGCCAGCGGGGGAGACCCAACTTATGCCTTCAACATTCGCTTCACAGGCGAGGAGGTCCATGGCACAAGTAAGCAGCTTCTACATTTCATCATGGGCTGCCAAAAATTTTACTTGAGCAACTATTTTCAGAAGTAACAAGCCACCAGCATTTAAGTAAGCTTGTTGTTGTTGTTGTTTGGTCAAACTCATGTTCGTAGCTTTGAGAACACTGTCCAACCATCTCGTCCTCTGTTGTCCCCTTCTCCTTGTGCCCTCCATCTTTCCCAACATCAGGGTCTTTTCCAAGGATTCTTCTCTTCTCATGAGGTGGCCAAAGTATTGCAGCCTCAGCTTCAGGATCTGACCTTCCAGTGAGCACTCAGGGCTGATTTCCTTCAGAATGGATAGTTTTGATCATCTTGCAGTCCATGGGACTCTCAAGAGTCTCCTCCAGCACCATAGTTCAAAAGCATCAATTCTTCGGCGATCAGCCTTCTTTATGGTCCAGCTTTCACTTCCATACATCACTACTGGGAAAACCATAGCTTTATCTATACGGACCTTTGTCGGCAAGGTGATGTCTCTGCTTCTTAACATGCTGTCTAGGTTTGTCATTGCTTTTCTCCCAAGAAGCAGGCGTCTTTTAATTTTGTGACTGCTGTCACCATCTGCAGTGATCATGGAACCCAAGAAAGAAAAATCTCTCACTGCCTCCATTTCTTCCCCTTCTATTTGCCAGGAGGTGATGGGACCAGTGGCCATGGCCTTAGTTTTTTTGATGTTGAGCTTCAGACCATATTTTGCGTTCTCCTCTTTCACCCTCATTAAAAGGTTCTTTAATTCCTCCTCATTTTCTGCCATCAAGGTTGTGTCATCTGCATATCTGAGGTTGTTGATATTTCTTCCGGCAATCTTAATTCCAGTTTGGGATTCATCCAGTCCAGCCTTTCGCATGATGAATTCTGCATATAAGTTAAATAAGCAGGGAGACAATATGCAGCTTTGTCGTACTCCTTTCCCAGTTTTGAACCAATCAGTTGTTCCATATCCAGTTCTAAGTGTAGCTTCTTGTCCCACATAGAGATTTCTCAGGAGACAGATGAGGTGATCAGGCACTCCCATTTCTTTAAGAACTTGCCATAGTTTGCTATGGTCGACACAATCAAAGGCTTTTGCATAGTCAATGAAGCAGAAGTAGATGTTTTTCTGGAACTCTCTAGCTTTCTCCATAATCCAGCGCATGTTTGCAATTTGGTCTCTGGTTCCTCTGCCTCTTCGAAATCCAGCTTGCACTTCTGGGAGTTCTCAGTCCACATACTGCCTAAGCCTGCCTTGTAGAATTTTGAGCATAATCTTGCTAGCGTGTGAAATGAGCACAATTGCGCGGTAGTTGGAGCATTCTTTGGGATTGGGATGTAGACTGATCTTTTCCAATCCTCTGGCCACTGCTCAGTTTTCCAAACTTGCTGGCATATTGAGTGTAGCACCTTAACAGCATCATCTTTTAAAATTTTAAATAGTTCAGCTGGAATACCATCACTTCCACTGGCCTTGTTATTAGCAGTGCTTTATAAGGCCCATTTGACTTCACTCTCCAGGATATCTGGTTCAAGGTCAGCAACCACACTACCTGGGGTGTACGAGACCTCCATATGTTTCTAGTATAATTCCTCTGTGTATTCTTGCCACCTCTTCTTGATGTCTTCTGCTTCTGTTAGGTCCTTACCACTTTTGTCCTTTATTATGGCAATCTTTGTACGAAATGTTCCTTTCATATCTCCAATTTTCTTGAACAGATCTCTGGTTTTCCCCATTCTATTGTTTTCCTCTATTTCTTTGCATTGCTCGTTTAAGAAGGCCCTCGTCTCTCCTTGCTATTTTTCGGAAATCTGCATTCAATTTTTTTGTATCTTTCACTATCTCCCTCACATTTTGCTTGCCTTCTCTCCTCCGCTATTTGTAAGGCCTCGTTGGCTAAGTAAGCTAGTAGGGAATATTTAATATGAAAATTTATCTGGATCTTTTTCAGCAAGAAGGCATCAGGGTATATCTCTTGCCTCAAGTACAACCCACTCAGGAAAACGGTGCCTTACTCCCCCTTTTAGATCCGTCTCCATAAATATCTGAGAAGACACCTTAAAAAGATGCCATTGATGGTTCTTGACCCCAGTCCACCTTATACATATAACTAAAGTGCATTGGAGGGGATATAGCAAAAGAGAGATCTGATGGTGCAGGCCTTGCAAATGTGCACACATTTTGGGAAGAGGCAATGAAAGAAAGAAATTTCTGAAGTATGAGTTGGCACCAGTGCCTCTATACCCCAAACTGTGTCTTCTATCACTTTTTGATGGGTCAAATACAGACCTAACATGTAAACCATAGTAGCTGTCCATTCGATCATATCACAGGGCTGGAAGGAGGTTTTTTCTTTAAATACTTGGTTCAATAAATTAATGTTTGTTTCATTTCTGAGAAACTGACTCATAAATTAAGGGTTGCTGGGGGTGCAGCTAAACCTATGGATTTTGCCTTCATTTGGCAGCCTTTGGGAAACTGATTTGCATTCATGAAATTTGCTTTGTGTTATCTCTGCATCAGTTTGTTGTTGTTGTTGCAACATCTAATTTATTGTGTAGTCTCTTGAGAATGAACTTTATTTTGTAAGGTGATAGCTGTGGACCTTGTTTTTAAAATTTTGTACAGGGTTTTTTTCTCTCTAACAAATGGATGTTGGCTCCAACAGCACAAGTTGAGTGGGCTGGTTAAGAGGACTCCTTTCTGGGGGGCTGCTACCCCATACACCATGACTGGTTGTGGCTGCACAGCTCTCAAAGCTTCATCTTCCTTCCTTCCTTCCAGGTGGTTCTTTCCGTCACTTCTTGTGGCAGGTCTGCAAGGAGCTCCAGAGTTCACTGCTCTCCCTCCTCTTGCTCTGCCCCAGCTCAGCAGTCAATAAGAACAAGGTATGCTAAGCCAGTGCAGAAGAATGGGGAGCTGCCTACCGCCACCCTTGTGAAGCTACAGCTGATTTGCGCTCTTGCTGCTGCTGCTGGCCACAGGCAGGCACCATACGTTTTGTTGTGATACAGCCAGGGCCGGCCCACTCATGAGGCAAGGTGAGGCGACCACCTCATGCAGCAGGATCACAGGGGCAGCAATTCCGGACTCCAGGGAATGCATTGCTTCTCCTGTCGCTGCAGTGGCACCAATGGCTGCAGCACACTTCTTGGAGGCTGGATCTTCCACCTCTGTGGAAGGCCCACCCCCTCCTTGCCCTGCCTCTGCAGCGGTCTCTCAGTGAATAGGAGGCACTGTTGGTCTCCTTCCATGCCTAAGGAGGAAATGGCATGAACTGCCCTCTGGGGTCTCCTGGGGTCTCCACCTGCTCAGCATGATTCAGAGTGGGCCCCTTCCCACCCCCTGCCCCCATGATAGCGTTGGATTCCTATTTCAACTGTTGGATAAAGTTGGTTTAGCCCCCACCCCCACCCCCGGTTTCCAGTGTGGCTCTTCACTCACCCCTTCTTCCCTGATGTTGGAAGCCTCCATTTTGTGGTTTGTCTCTGATGACAAAACGTCTTGGGCCAGCCCTGGATAGGACATCATTGAAACCCTTCCCTTTTTAGTGGAGAAGAGGAATACAGTGGAACCTCGGTTTTCGAGCGTCTCGGAAGCTGAACGCTTCGGCTTTCGAGCGCTGAAAACCTGGAAGTAATTGCTTCCGTTTTCGGACACACCTCGGAAGTCGAACGGCTTCCAAGGTGTGTTTCTCCATTTTCTCAATGGATTCCACAGACCATCCATTGAGCCTCGGTTGTTGAACATTTCGGAAATCCACTGGTCTTCCAAAACGGATTACGTTCAACAACCGAGGTACCACTGTACTTTAATGAATAAATACTATTCCTGGGCAGATTCTGCCTTCCTGGCTAATGCTGTTCTCCACCACCAGGGCAAATACATCCTGACACCCAGCCCCATCAGCTATGGGGAGGAGCAGCTGCTGCATTTCTTCGGGCAACTGTTGGGCATTGCCATCCGGGCAGACGTCCCCTTGCCCCTGGATCTCTTGCCCTCCTTCTGGAAGACTTTGGTTGGAGAAACACTAGATCCAGATGTTGACCTCCAGGAGGCTGACATACTGACCTACAACTACATCAAGAAATTTGAAAATGTAAGTGGTGCTTCCTCCCCTTCCCCTGCTCTTTAGTCACCTGTAGAAGCTGCTGGATGGCAGACTATAAAAAGGGAGTCCTGATTGTTTCAGCCAAGATCTGTTTTGGATTGATTGTGGGTCTCTTTTCATCACTCTGTGTACTTTGGTGGCATCCTGGGGAAATCCAGTGGGGCTGAGTGTGGGTCAGACTGCAGGTTGAGAATCAGGAGGGCCAAGCAGCCTGGAGATGTTGTGCTTTGCAGTGCATCAAAAAGTGAGGCTAGAAATTTTCAACATTCTTTTATGATTGGTTTTCCCCAACAAAAGCCTCTGTGCATCTACAGCCCCTCTTGTGTTAACCACCCTTTTAAATAATCCACAGATTTACAGTGTGAATCTCAAGGCCTCTAAGTGCTCAGATCAGAAAGTGCATGCACCTAAGTGATAGACATGCCCCATTTCTCTGCTGGTTTGTCTTTAGAGTTTTTAATTTGCGATTTAATATTTTATTGTTTTACAATGCTCAGAGTGCTTTATATAGGCTGAAAGTTGTATAAATAATACATTTCCAAATATATACACAACATGCTTGTCCAGTAGACAGCAAAGAACTCCCAACTGTCAAAGTAGAATCCACCAGGAATGTCTGCAAAAGCCTCTCTGGAATGAATGGAACTTTGGCAAGAGCCCCTGCAATGTTGGTGGGACTTGGGTAAGAGAGGCTTCCAGGGAACTGTGCTGTCAAAAGTTCTGCTCGGTTTTAACCAGCTATTTGTTATGTGCGCACTCCCTGGCTCTCTCAGAAATGCCAAAATCAAGATTGCTGCTCCATTTTGCAGCATTTCCAAAAAGCATCTGTCTCTTGGCTCACAACTTAGGCAGAGTGCTGTGTCTTAAAGAAGCCATTTTTTTTCTTATAACATGTGTCATAGTTCTGACTCAGCAATTGAGGAGCACCTCCTCAATGACATCACAGATAGACACATGCCAAAGTTGTGTCTAGTGTGTCTGAAAGAGAATGAGTGCTCCTGAATGCGACCCAGGTGTCCTTAATGCCTGCCCAAGGCAAGTGGGGCAGGAAGAGATCTGTACAACTTTTACTGGCTACCTCAGTGTTTCTGGAAAGGCCCAGAACAGGTTTAGGAAAAATGGATGGACCTTGTTGTCTGTCCCTTCTGGCTCCAGCACTCTGGAGGTGCCACTCATCATGGCCTTGGCCTCCCCTAGCTAGTTGCTGCCTGATTCTCCTGCCCGCTCCAGAAGTCCTCTTGCCCTTCTTCTCAGCAACTTTTCCAGTCTTCACAATGCCCTAAGCAGTTTTCTCATTTCTGAAAGTCTTCCTTCAGTGAACCAAGGCCAGCTGTCCTCCCACAGTGCCTGGTGGCTGTTGTCCTTCTGCACCTACTCCTGTGTAACATGAACCTACTCCTCCAGTTTAAGTGAATTGGGAGCCCCATCCATTGACACTCCAGCTGCAGATCATATAGGCCAGGGCATTGAGGCATTTGCTTTGCCTGGGAAGGCTGAGCCAAGCCCAGACCCTGTCACGTTCCTCTCTGGTGTTGTCCTAGCTGAACGACGAGTCGGAGCTGGAGGCCCTGTGTGCTGAAATTGCTTCCCAGCACCTTGCGATGGAGAGCCCCGACTGCCCCAACAAACCGAGCTGCAAGTTCACATACCTGACAATGACGGGGGAAGAAGTAGAGCTGTGTACCAGAGGCAGGCACATCCCGGTTGTGTGAGTAGCAGGGGTCTTTGGGACAAAAGGATCCGCGTGGGGGCAGCAGGGGGAGGCTGCATCATGGGAGTGTGGCAAGAGTTTCATTGCAGAGACCTGACTGTCTGCCTCTTTCCCCTCAGGTGGGAGAACAAGGACGTCTATGCAACAGCCATCCGGAACCTGAGGTTACGCGAGCTGCACAATCCAGAGTGTGCGACGGCCGTGAGGGCTGGCCTGGGCTCCATTATCCCTTTGCAGCTTCTGACCATGTTGACTCCCCTGGAGATGGAGCTGAGGACCTGTGGCCTCCCCTACATCAACCTGGAGTTCCTCAAGGTGTGTAGCAGCTTGCCAGGCTGCAGAGTGGAACCTTCCCCAGCTAAAGGTTATGCAGACATTGAAGCTGCATCCAGAGGGTTGGAAGAAACCGGCAGCATGGAGCCATTATTTATTGGATATCGGATCCAGTTTAAAACACATGACTCAAGTCCAACAATACATGCTATGATTCTAGTAGCAGAGGGGGGAAATGAACCAGAATCATCCCAAAAGCTTGGTGGGGGAAAAGATCCATAAGGTTTGGGGTCCTCAGAAACTTCTCCCCCTTGGGTCATAACTGTTCTCCCTCTCTCCCTTTGTCTCTTGTGGTGGCCAGGCACATACCATGTACCAAGTGGGACTGATGGAGACCGACCAGCACATTGAGTTTTTCTGGGGGGCGCTAGAGATGTTCACACAGGAGGAGCTCTGCAAGTTCATCAAATTTGCCTGCAACCAGGAGCGCATCCCTTTCACCTGTCCCTGCAAAGATGGCGGACCAGACACTGCGCATGTCCCTCCGTACCCCATGAAAATTGCACCTCCGGATGGCACTGCAGGTGAATGGGCCACTGGGCTCTGAAAGAGATTTGCTTGCAACTTTGGGGAAATGAGTATTTTTACCGAATCTCACCAAGCTGAGGACTTAAGTTGACAGACAAGCAAACATCCCGAAATGTCGCTATGAGATCAGAGTATGTTTCTGACATCACTTTGACTTTCAAAGCAACTGAACCAAATGGGAGTGAAACTCTTCTTGACTTTTGGGGACATTGATTTACTTTGTTGTGTTTGTAAACTTCCTTAATCAGGGAAGTGGTATATAAATTGACAGAAAGGCTTACTGTGCAAGACACACAATGCAAGAGAAGAAAGGGGCAGAGGGAGGGAAGAAGAGAATAAGTAAATACACAAAGTTCTTCTCCAGCTCATGTGTTGAAGCATCAATTATATATGGGAGTTGCCATATATTTGTCCTGGTTTCCCTCCAGATCTCTCTGTTGTCTGGTTTCAGAGTTTAGAATCAAAGGTACCAAGGTACCAAGAACTACTAAGAAGGAAAAAAGCTCTTGCCTACGGAGCAGATTTAACCGCCTCTCTTCTTTTCTGCGGTTCTTTGTAGGTTCCCCAGACTCACGCTACATTCGTGTTGAGACCTGCATGTTCATGATCAAACTTCCTCAATACTCCTCCCTGGAGATAATGCTGGATAAACTCCGGTACGCCATCCACTACCGCGAAGACCCTCTCAGCGGCTGAGCCGCTGCACATCTTTAGGCAACGGACGTCTCTGCGGAAGTCCTTGGAAGAGGCACCTGACCAGCTGAAAATTGACGCCGAACGGCAACAAGGCGAGAGCTGAAGGCTGATTCTTTCCTCCAAACCTTTGCCTCTGCAATGGCACTTGTGGGGAGGCTTCCATTTCATACTTGTAGGTTTTTGTAGTGGATGGGTTGTCTTGTTTGTGAAATATTTCTAGGGCAAGTTTAGTACACAGACTGATGTTCACAAACCTTGAGATCCTTACCTTTTTTTCATAATTAGAAGAGTGCTAATCACTGAATGGGAAGTTAATGAAGCTTTCAATGCAGAGTTCTCCCCGCTATCATTTCTGAGTGCAAAAATGGACGGGCTGCCACTACAGAAGCCACTGATACAACAGAATCCTCACTGGGGCAATGACTGAAAACCCTCCCTTCTTGCAGGTGGCAACTTCACAGCATTCCACACCTCCAGGTTTTGGTGGCAAGGATCCTGTCAATTCACACATTTCATTAAAGAGAGGCTCTGTAGAAACAAGTTTCTGGGTTTCATCACTCCACAAGTATGAATTACTCTTTTGCACACACACACACACACATGGTTCAGTGGCTAAAATCCACCGGTCCTGCCTCTTCGCTCTCTACAGTCAGCAAAGCCGGTGGACGCACTGCAACGTTTTTGTACTCAGAAATGATCACTCGGAAATTATTATTACTAAAATGTTGCATCCAGAAAGTGGGGGAGATGAGAAGCATCTGACTTCCAAGGTAATGTTTTACTCTTTATTGGGAAAGCTGAGGCATGATCCACTCTGTCTTGCTATATTGTGGCTTTCTTTTTTGCTTCATTGGGCTTTCCACTAGGGTCCTACACAAAAGGAGCTACACAAGAGCAGAGCTGGGTGGATTGGGCCTGTTGCAAGGTGCACCCTGCCCCAAGACCCATCAAGCAGACGCTTCCCCCCCCCCCTTTTACTAATATGAAGTGTTGTGGGTCCTGAAGAAGGTAGTGTTGCTGGATTGATCCATTTCCAGGTTGCCTTCAAACCCAAGATGCAGTGCTATGTAGGAGTTTAAGTGCCAGTACTTGGTTCTAAATCTTGTTTTTTTTTGGCCTGCAAAAGCCTACCCCACAATTTTGCAAGCTGTAAGCTAGGGCCTGGCGGGAGACAAGAGTCAGAATAGTTTTGCTTGCCTGTAGCAACTGAACAGCTGTATTTATTGTATATAACTGTGAATACTGGTAATTATTTGGGCTGCATGGTATGTGGAAGGAGCTCGGGGAAGAGCGTGAAAGAGTGTGATTGTTTTTAGAGTTAGATCTTGGCGTGAAAAAAACCCCAACTTCCATTGTCAAAGAGGAAGAACTCACACCTGTTTAGGTATCACTTTCAGCTCTTGAGCCTTGCCCATTTTCTGGCCAAAGTGGGCACAATGTGTTCAGATGAACAACAAATGTCGCGTGAAGGACATGCTGGGCTGAGCTTCACCAAAATCTGGCTGGTTTTGTTTTGCTTTTGAATTGCCCAGCTTTCTAAGGGAACTTCTCGCTCAGTCAAATACCTCACAGGCCTTTCTGTTGCCAGCTGTGAATATGAGGAAGCTGTTGCTGCTGCCGTTCTTGCTGCTTCCTCCTAGAGGACGTAGGGACGTTGGGAGTCTCCACCCCTTGGCCCAGAAGCATGCGTGCTGTAAAGTGACTTGATGTATATTTATTCCAACTATTTATGGTTGCATTTAACAAAACAAAATGTCCTCCATGGTGTTTACACCCTGCCCGGCGTAAATGGAGTTTCTGTTTGGGAACATTTTGTATCCAAATCTTAAGCCCTTCATCTGCGTTGTGGATTCCTATTTTGGAAGAGCAGGTAGGGACAAGTTAAAGGGTGCTGCTTAGACTGAGCAAGTGGCAAAGAAATCTGCCCTGGACTTCCTGAACCCATCAAATCGGTTCTTGTTCACTGTATCAACATTGACTATATAGTCTGCAGTAAGAGTGTCTCTCACTAAATACTCTGGGTTGTGACTTTTTATTTTTAACTTGAATATTCATTCCGAATGTAAAGCTGTCCTAACAACAGCAGAGAATATGGATGTTGAGGCATTTAAGCTTATGTTGAGGCATCTGTTTTGCTATTTATTACACACAGTTAACCTGTTTTAAGTGCTCTTGGTCAGGTATGAAATAACCAGGCTAAAAGGGAAATCTTACTACTTGTCTGCTCCTTAATCTTTTGCCTGGAAACAGAAACCCTGTGACCTCCAAGCTGCATTCACCTACAGAAAGTTAAAACTACTTGAGATGACAAATTGCAGGCTTCCTGATCTCTGGCTCATTTTGAGATGGGTTTAAAGCACTGTAGTTTTTAATTTGTATTTAATTACAGCAAACGTGTAAATATTTTGTACAAAAGGGAAAAGTGAGCCAAGGGCTGCCATTCCTCTTGTGCAGAAGGGGCTCAAAGTTCCTTCTTCTGCCCAAGGGAGACGAGCTACCAAGCTGACAAGTGTGTTTTGTTTGCCTTTTTTTAAAATTTATTCTCTGCTTTCCACACCTCGATTCTACTGTGAAGGTCTCCCCTTAGAACTGTTGTCCCTTCTCAACTATATCAGATACAACCTTAGCTTTCCTCCGTAAACCCACCAGTGCTTTGCCCCTGGAAATAACATTGCAAGGTTAGTTGCCACTTGTTTTTCAGAAGTCTCTTTGGCTTTTCTTGTATTTAATAAATGCTTACTTTTGGTGGAAGTGTCCTTAAAGCTGCTTTATATTTGATCAGCTGGGCCTGGACCATGTTTGTGTGACACAGGCTTCCGCTGACCTTCACCAGGCATTAAGAATCACTGGAACCAGAATGCCTAAAGGGGAAGAACGACAAACTTCCCACCACTTCTTTTGTGCAGGCTTTCAAAGCGGCATTGTTGATTATGATAACTGTTTATGTATCAGTACAAACTTAACTGGACTAGTCCCTATGAAGTCAAGAAACGAGAGGCCAGGCATTTGCTAAATCCACCTTGAAGCTCTTTGCAACACATATGATGTGCCAAAATGGCAAGCTAGTTGCTGAGAGCAGAGACTAGAGCTGGGCTGCCTTTTTCCACCGTCCTTTTTTGCATCCTCCACTATCTCACAGCCAGGGCTCTGTAGATGAGGGGATTTTGCCAGTTCTTATAGAATTGTAGGATCAGAAGGGATTCGGAGGGTCATCTAGTCCAACCCCCTGCAATGCAGGAATATCATTGCCCAATTTTGTGTGGTGTTGTGTTTTTTTACCAAGATCAAGGAGTGAGTTTGGGGCTCTGTTCGGACACCATTTTGAAACAACACGGCAGCTTGAACCTGCTGATGCCACCACCTCCCCAAACTGACTTCTGCAAGTGAGGTGTATGTGGCTCAGGCCGCTACTTCCCATAATGCAGCAGAGGCAGCAGCAGCTGTGGTGTGGGAGGTGATGGCAGGGGCCTCACCACCACTGAGCTCTGGTGCATTGGGGGACTAAAGTAGCACAGGAGAGGTGAAGACAAGTAGCCCTGGCACAGTAGCACCCAGCCTGACCCCTCCTGCAATGTGGCTGGATGTGTGTGCAGGGGGAGAGGCAGTCTCCCCACCCCCACTTTTTAAATTTTTTGCCAAGTGTGTAGATCTGAATGCTCACAAGTTAGATGTGTGTAATTTTGTGGGCTTACTGTAAAGAGAAAACTGGTGATTTTCCCTTCCCAAACTTCCGACAGCAGAAAGTTAGAGGCACTTGTAAACATGATAAATTTTCAAGTGCACAATGGTAAGGAGCCCAGCCCACCATTTCAAGGGATCTTGTTAAATGATGTAACTCAGGCAGAGACCATACACCCCTTTGCAGGGCAAGTGATGGAGCAGTGGGTCACATGAGGACACAGCAGTGACTGCTGCAGTTTGAGAAACTGCTCCTCTGGTTTATATTTTCATATGTGGCAACTAACAAAACAGTACTTATGGCGGGAAATAGGTTTTGAGTTCAAATCTCCATCTATACAGTAAATTTTGAAGCAGAGTTAAAAAAGGTGGAGGATGACAAAAAACTCTGCTACTGCACAGGACACAAGAACAACGAGATACAAAGTTTATTACAAGAAATTTGAGACAGTCTCCAGTATAGTAGAATAATCAGCATAAAGAGAATGAACAGAAGCCTGCCTTGGTTTTGCTGTTGTTTTTACAGAAATGAAACTGGGCACTTCTGGTATTAAAGATAGGCTATATATATACACACAGAGGCAGAACAATGAAATGTTATGGCTTTTCCCTGTGTTTCCTCTTCCTCCCATTTGGTTACACACTCCTGACTGGGGAAATAGATTGCCAAGTGCAGTTAGAGCACCAAAAGAACAGGTTAAGAAGCCCAATAGGTTGAGCTTAAGCCAAAGCAGCAAGCAACCCAGGCTTCCTCACAAGGCCTTACTTGCCTGGTAGCTGCTAGGCCAGCCACAAGTCTAAACACACAATCCCATGTGTCATTAACTGCGCTGCACGCGGACAACACCTCAAGGCTGAGCATTTTAAGCAAAACTTCTACGAGACACTCAGCTCAGTTGTTTTTACTATAGGACACATTTGAATCTAACCCCCCATCCCATCCCACCCAGACACACACCCTGGCCCTTACCTCAGAGCACAAGGACATTGCACATTTTTTTAAAAAAGCAGTCCTAAATCAGGAGAGAAGGGTTCCTGCCACCACTTCTCTGGCCTGCAGCTGTGGTATGATCACCCTCCTCCCTATCCCTCTCCCCACCCCCCGCTGCTAAATCAGTGTCACACTGAAACCAACCCTACTGCAGCCAGACCTTATGCGGGAACAGAGGCAGAGGCAAACCCACTTGCCCTGGGAAGGCCCTTTCCCTATTGCTCTTTGTCTGGGTAGTCTGATTCAGCTTGCCACGATTTCACCTGCGAAAGAGAATGGCAGGAATTGAAGGAGGGCAGTAAGGAGGAGACAGGAGGAGACAGAGCAATCTGCAATCAACTAGAATCCCCCCCCATTCAGAAGTTCTGTAGCATTGCCTTGTCAGAACTACAGCTCAAACTTCAAAGCACATGCACAGCCATGTCCTGGTTCTATGGGAGTCCAGAAAAATCATACAGAAAGTAAGATACGATGGCACAGATCTCAACTTGCATTTTAAAAATGAGCAAGCTACTGCCCCTCATAGTTGTAAAGGTATGATTGAGTGCATAGGTCCAGTGTTGGAAAGACTACAGAAGACAGATGATTGAAAGACAAGATAGCTTCAGTGTCCCCTTCAAGACTTCCAGAGGCAGAATATGTGGCTGCAGACTTTGATAAAGCTTCAACACACTAAAAGGGCACTTTCATTCCTTTTTGCTTAAGAGAGGCACTCTTCACATTCACACAGAGAGGAATGCCTCTAAAATGGCACACAATATTCAGAAATATAACATCTGAAACAAAGTATGCTTTTTTTCTTGTCCTACTTGTATGTGCATTTATGTAGAAGCAAGCAATTGATTTAACTAATTTGATCAACTGGGACTGCAATCATACGGCCCCTAGGATATGTTGGGTCTTCTTCACTGATGTTGAATCTCTCCTCTCAGCCCCTATAGAAACCCCAAACTCTTCCAACTGGTCTCAGAACTGATGCAGACAGGACCAAGGAGGACGACAACTAGGGAAGAGCTTGGATCCAAAGCTAACTGAATTGCCCTACACACTCCCAACCCATGCAGAGATTTAGAGCAGCTCAGGAGCTGGCCTCCATCTCTCCCTCCGATTTTCTTCCCATAATTCCCAATGGGAGGGAAATGGCCTCTCATCAACAGGGGAGAAAATTGTTGCAAACGGGCCTTTGGGATGAGGCAGTTTGGGAAGCACCTCTGGTTTTTGCTTCCACCTTAGGAATGCTACCTATGATTTCTTTGGGTTAGGGTGACAGCCCTAAAAATGTATGTGCGTCAGCACAGGAGTTTTGATTATTTGAACTCTGGCAGAGAACCATGAGCCTGAAGAGAGAACTGGAGCCTGCCACAGCTCTTACCTTGGTGTTGTTGTAATGGGAAGGGCTAGTAGGACTCCTGACACCTTCTCTTCTCAGGCTGTGGGAGAAGGGGGAGAGAGACAGAGGTAAGACAACATTTGCCATTGTAATCTAAAACTTCCTTCACTTCAACATTATTAAGCAACTTTATTAAAAGGTTTCTAACATGCCTTTCAGGACTCAAGCCTCCCAAGGTAGTTCAAGATTTGTAGTTTTGTTTTGTTACAAAATCCTAAAACAAATCTACCAAACAGTCCTTTAATTAGTGGTCAAGAGTGGCACATCAATGAAGTGCACACTGTAACAAGAAAGTCTTTGAAACTCTTAAGAACTAGCATCCTCTTCAAGAGATCACAGAGGAGCTGCTACTGCCTCCAGTCAAAAACCACCTGAGCAAAAGCCCCCACGAACAGAGGAAGCCCTGGATGCTGCACAGAAGTTAGAGCACAGCTCCTCTCAAGACCAGTTAGTGGGGAACAAGCAGGACTCAAACACCTCCACCTCCACATGGTCCTGCCAATGGGAGGAAGTGGGAGGAGATTCAGACCAGGAAGTTCTGTACTACAGAGAATTTGGTTCTGCCATTAACCTACATGCAAGAAACAGATTTGTAGCTTGATAACAAGATAAACAGCCCCTTCCTCAAGCAATGAGCATCTACCTGGGCCGAGCTGGAACTGTGACAGGGAAGCTGGGCACATAACCACTAGGAGAGACGGAGAAGGGACAGCGTCTGGTGGGGAGGGGGACAGCTGCATGGTCACTCAGCACTCTTTCACGACCACCACCACCAATACCCAGCTCCTTGGGTTTGCCTCGTTCTGAAGGCCCAAGATTGTCATCTCTTGTGTTGTTGGGAGGGGCCTGCTGAATGTGTCTGGCAGCCACCAGATTGTTGCGGGAGGGATTCCCTCTGATGGGGTGGGGAGACTTCTGCGGCCTGAACTCCTCAAGGTACTGAGGTGAGATTTCCCCTGAAGCAGGAAAAAAGAAAGTGAGGAACTGTGCTGGAGAGACATGGCCACAGATATGGAGCAGGCTGGATCTGGCCCAAAGAGATGACCTGAACTAGCTGCACAGGCTGGTTTAAACTGCCCCAGGCACTACAGCCAACAAACCGTTCATCTTCGGAGAGGATGAACAGCAGCACTGTCCAGCCACTGAGAATTTTATTTAGAAAGAATTATAAAGCACTTAATTGAAGAGTCATCTAGGTGGTGCATAATTAAAAACAAAAAACTAGATAAAAACAAGAGCTAAAATCTACAAAGCTTTTGAAAAACTTACATAAAACAATAAATTAAGATAAAAAATCAGTAAAACTTTTAAAACAAATCTACGTAACAAATTCATATGTTTGGGTAGACTTGATGAAATAAATGCTTTTAACAGGCATCCAAACCAATACGGTGAGGGCACCTGCCTAATATCAATTAAGCAGGATGTTCCAAAGCACAGGTGCTGCCTCACTATACAAGATCAACTCCTTGAAAATTTAATCCTCTGGGCTTTAATCCAAAGGGTTGCATGTCCATTGGCTGCAAGTATAGAGATACACCAAGCACCACAGTAAGCAGGAACAATCCTGCATATTACTCTACTGCAGTGCAATGAAATGGCAAGTCTCTGCAAATGAGGTGCATAGATGCCCTTTGACAAACATGAGTCGGATCATCCCCCATTTCCAGAACTGTCCTGCTGCGGGCAGCAAAGCAGGCTCTCCTCCTCTGCTCTCCTGAGCTCTTAACCTGAGAACCTGCTTGGCTTGCCAGTGACAATACCTTGATGCCGGATCCGTCTTCTAGGCAGATCTGGCGAGCGTGTTCTCTCCAAGTTATCCACAGCCAGAGTCCCTTGCTGTGATGGGGCTCTTCCTATTGAGGGGGCAGTGGCTGGACGCAGGTCACACTGGTCCTGGATCAATAAACAAAGCTGGTTATTTGGGGGCCCTTCCGAAAGAAGGAGTGAGTTGGCTTGCCTGCAAGCACACCCGCCACAAGCGACAAACTGAAAGCAAGCTCTCCGTACCTGGTGATGGAAGAGGATCTCTTCTTCCAGCTGGACGCCACAGAATTCGCAAGGGAGCATGAGGCTGCTGGAAGAGTCATGCAGCAGAGGAACAGTTTCCCTGCTTCCAGCAGACTGACTGCTCTGCAGCTGTTCCCAGAGATCCTGAAGACGTTCAGCCTGAGGGACAAAAGAGCTTCTCTTGCTGAAGGATGCCAAAGCGCTGACAGGATTGCAGCCAGTCTGTTACATAGAAAATGGAAGGGGTGGGGGGAAATTAATTAGTTTCCTTCTAGAGATCCCCACAACACAACACAAGGCAAGCAAGCATATCAGAAACAGCCAGCAAAGTTATAACAGGACAGGTGACTCCCATGAACAGACACGGCTTTTCAGTTACTATCAGAAATATCTGCTTTTAAAGATGAGATTATACACACCCCTTTTGCTTCCAATCATAATAAGAGAGTTTGCTGTTTCTATTTTGCATCATCTACTAATCTAGATAATTTGGGGAGAAAGCCTCACAGAATGCTTTTTGAAAGACGCAGATTTGTTTCATGACAGTGTCTCTGAAGGCGATAATTCAGACACTTCAGTTGACAACTAAAAACACTCAGTCACTAGAAGTATAATACAATACTTTATATTTTGAAAAGAGGTTTGTCTGACTGTTCTCTATGTGTTAGGACGCCTCTTGCGATATTGTTGCCAACGTTTTCAACCCTATATGGTTGGGAGGAGGAAGGAGAGATTGCATCTCTTCCCCAAACCACACTGTAGGAGGGTTTAATCCTGCTTGGTGCTACTTTGCCAGTATGTTCCCTGCAGCCAGAAAACTGTAATCTTGGTGGACAACTGTTGGTATCCAAACATAGACCAAAATCTGGTCCTCAAGCTCAGGAACCACCGTGCCAAAATGGGCAACAGTATCTTCAAGAGTTGTCCAAATCAGTGCAGCTTGGAATGGTTCAGTCCACCAACTGGATTTAAAATGGTATCCAACAGTATCCAAACACAAGACGAAAACTGGCTCCTCCATCTCGTGAACCATTGCACCAAGAGGCATCTGAACACAAGGGGAACAGATAGACAAACCTCTTTCCAAACCAGATAGTAGATGGCAGCTATAGCTTTGGCCCAGTTGTCATGAACTACCCAACTTTGTCTTCAGTGCACTGGGGAAGCCATAAGAAAGGACCACCTGGCCTATCTGCTAATTTCCCCTTTCTAACAGCATGAAAAAAAATATGTGATATATACAAAACCTGATGAAGGATTAGATCTTCCTCCGGGAACAGCTTCTCACAAAACTCACAAGGCAGCAGTGTTTCAGCTGCAAAAGAAAGGAAGGACAAGGTTACATAACTCATCTAGCTGCCTCCTCTTTGGAATTTCTATCAGTCACACTCACGTGCAAGGCACTATACAAACACAACCCTCTGTTGAACGCCCGAGCAGCCAGGTGACTGTTCCTGCCATTTTATAAAGTCCACTGGCTGATAATGAGTTACCTTGTGGCAGCCAGCAAATCTGCCGCAGAGAATAGACCTCATCCAGCTCTACAGAGCTAAAGTCCAAACATTTAGCCACATTAGTAAATTAACTCTCTGATGCAAAAAGTTAACTTCAGGGCACTTCAGTAAAAAGAAGAAGAAGGAAGGAAGGATCAGAATACTGTACTTGGAGCATTCTTTAGGTTGGGGGATTTCACGAGAGCCTTTGACAAACTCAAGCTCCCTCTGCTCAAGGTCAAGAAGTTCCATCTCATTCCAGAAAAAAAAGTGATTCTCAGTACTTCTCCATTCATCCCACCCTCCACCCCCATTACTTAAGGCCCTATTTTCATTATCTGTGCAGAAATCAAGAGATTTCCCACACAGTAATTTCCACAATGCTGAAGATGGGGGCAAGTCGGTAAAAAATCTCAACTTAAAGTCCTTCCAGCACCTCTACAAAATTAAATAAATAAATGTGCATGCCATTTTTCAAGACGAGTCTGAGAGCAGTTTAGAACCACATCAGCACACAACAAATACTTTGGGGGGGGAATGTTATATAAAAATATATATTACAAGCAGCACTAAAAGACAAAATTACGCCAACAAAACACAGGCAATCTCGCCTCTCCCTTCTGAGAACACAGAGCCCCTCCTGCCCTCAGGTCCTCCTCTTCCAACCCTGGCATCACTTTTGCACCCCTCACAGAAGTCAAAACCTTTACAACATTTTCTTGATAGGTTCGGCCTGCAACCGTTTCATAACATCACAGCACCTCAACCAATGATTCTGAGCAACAGCAAATGTTTACTTACCTTTGGGCCTGTTTAAAGCATGATTAGCAGGTGCCAGCAAACCCCCAGAGAAGATACCGGGGTCATTTGCGTCAACAAAGTCCTCAGCTGCTTTAGCTCTGGCGGAGCAGATATTTTTCCAGAGATCCCTCCGGATCTGTGTGCCACTGTGCTCATGAGAGCTGTTTTCCTGTTGCAAGCTAAGAGCCAGCAGGTAATCCAGGTTGCAATCTGGCTCTCCACCAAAAGGCAAGGGGGCTGTCATCTTTTCCAGGTGGACTTCATGGGACAAAATATAACCAAATATTAGAAACAAAGACAGTGCTACCTTGATCTTTACCATCATCATGATCATTGCCTGACCTTCCATTTGTAAAAAGATCAGGACAACATACCCAAAAATGGGCTTACATTTTTCACAACATGCAAAAAGGTTGCTGGAAACTGTATTTCAAGAAAGCAAGGCAGAGGAGGAGAGCCAATACCCCCTAAAGAGAGGTCATTTGAGCATCTGCAATACACCAATTGTGCTGTGCCAACAGGGTGGGGGAGAACCTTAGGCCTGGGGGACATATGTCTAAGCCTCCCTAGCTCATCCTCTGGATTATCCCTACACACCACATCCCCTCTGCATTCTCCTGGAGTCGTTGTCCCTGGCTGGAATGCGTCCTTGAACTATGATGAAGCTACCCAACAGAGTTTCTGCCCCAGAAGGCTGAAGTCATTACACCTTGGAACTGCCAGCATGGCCAACTTTTCTCCCTCCTAGCTGCCAGGAAACAGCAGCAGGATTTTCCAGCAGTAATAAAATGACTGCTGCTGGAATTTAAACAATCCCATGTAAACATTTCCAGAGAGGATAAAATTTAGGACACAGCATGAAAGCATGAAAATTTGGGAAGGGTTTTTGCCACTGGGAAAAAGGGCACAGAAAGGTTAGATTCAATTAACCGAGAATGCACTCTTGAACACTAACGTGTGAGGGAGGGGGCACATTGTAAAATGCCAAGTATTCTTTTTAAAAGTGAACATTTGCTGACATTACCTTGATTCTGATCTGGCTGCGATAGAGCAATGTTCCTTCTGTTGCGCTCACTGGGCAGCTGGTCACCCGAGAGACAGTTATAAAGCCTACTTTCAGGAAACCGGCTCAACCTTGGCAGGGATCGTGCAGAGTTGTCTGGATGGAGGACATTCCTGACTGTCTGAACGCTATGCAAAACTGGTTCGGAGTTCAAGCAGGGCCGGGCTTGGCCGACTCTTGCTTCCTCAGCCTCCCTCTTGCAGTCCTCAGGGTGCTCCTTCAGATCTCTGAGCAGAATGTTGCGGCTGCACCTGCTACATCGCTCAGTTCGAGCGCCACAGTAGTCCTCATGGTCCTGGAGTTTGTTGAATGCAAGCTCAATATCGCAGTGCTGGCAGGCCACGGGGCGCAAGGGGCACTCTGCAGCCTATGGTAAGACAGCAAGGAAATTGTGCATAAGGT
The DNA here is from genome assembly GCF_965207765.1 of Zootoca vivipara. Classification (NCBI taxonomy): domain Eukaryota; kingdom Metazoa; phylum Chordata; class Lepidosauria; order Squamata; family Lacertidae; genus Zootoca; species Zootoca vivipara. Next base: position 7,370,104 of record NC_142589.1, on the reverse strand, counting down.
CGTCATCTGAGCAACCTCTTTGCATTTGTCTGGCCATCAGCCTCAGCCAGCACAGGCCAAAGGAACAAGCATGGAATTTTAACATCCTGAAGCCAGCTTGCCTGCACAATTAGGATGGTGTAAAGGAGCTGCATTTGCTTTGTGAATACCAGTATCAGTTTATCAAGGGCACTGAATCAGACTTGCAAGGGGCCAGAGACCATTAGGGTGAATGCATGGCAAAATAAATCCCAAGAGCGAGCTGCAATCTCACCCCTTGGCTTTAGTGTGCCACACTAGTGTAGTCACACAATCCACAACACACGGCTGCTTTACAACCTCCGTTTTAGAAATGGGTTTTTAATATTGAGTTAGGTGGGGCCAGTGCTTTTTTTCTGGGGGAAGGCAGGGGTACACATACCCCTAAACATTTTGTGAATCTTTATACTTTTGTCCATTTACTGTATTTATTTTTCCCAACTGAAGCTATAAAATGGTGGTTTTCCTGAGTCAAAATGAGAGTACCCCTAAACTTTTTTTTAAAAAAGAAAAAAAAGCACTAGGTGGGGCCATAGTGCAGGTTGGTAAAAATGCCAACCCAGAGAAGCAGGCCTTAATAGGCACATAAGCTGCCATATACCAGCAGCTAGCTCTGAAGCTCATCTCTGGACCCTTCTCCTCTGTAGGGAAGAGCCTGGATCCTGCACTATGCCGCAAACTCTCTTCCTGTTTACGAAAAGCTCCCCTGCTTGTGATTGCTGCTCTCCAGAAGGAACCACGTGCAAGTGCCTTTTAAAAAAAATACTAGCTTGAAGGCTCACACACACAATGCACTCCTTGCAGTTTTCGCTAGTCCCGCCCTGCATCATCCAGCAAAGACAAGTCAATGATATGCTTACTAACCACATGCTCCTGCAAAAGACCACTGTCCATCTTCATGCTGCACTTACAGACAACCTAAGATTGAAAAACAAACAGACACACAAACCAGTACAGGGTTTGTGATTAAACCCACCTACCAGGGAGAAGCCGTTTATAAATGGGGAAAAGAGGCTGCTTGTCACCTGCGTGTGCTCCAGCTCCTGGTGGCTCCTCATTTCCGATTTTGGGAAAGACTCCTTGCAGATATGACATACCCCTATGTTTCGACTGCAATGGATCTCATGGATGGTGAAGTTTGCCGCAGGAATTTCTTTTTTGCTGGAAACAAAAATGGACAAGGTGCAAAAGATAACAGGGACTTGCGGTTTAGAACACTGATTTGGAGTAGAGCTGCTGGGTGAGGAAGGTGCAAAAGAAATGATTTTTTTTAAATTGAAAGCTAACCCAAGCAAACCCTGCAAGGTCAGCCAGTATGTACTTTGTATTGCCATCTGCATGGCACTGAAGCTGCAGCCACAGTCCACAGAGTGAGCATATGGCAGCAAGAGATTTTGCAGTCCTCAGCTCAGTCTTTTGGGCACTATTCAATCCATTCCCCCTTTCATGGACCAGCAGGGATGTTCTCTCAGGAGACAAAGCTCATATCTCCAGAGAGTGAAGGAGAGAAAAGCCACTATTACACACCAGCTCCTTAGTCAGCTGCACTGATCCCATCCTCCACCATAACCGCTGCTGCCCCCATCTGCTTTAGCACTCACACAACCATAAGTGAGGGTTTCTGGCTTCTTGTGGTTTACCATGAAGGAGCAGCATATGTACGCATACTGCACAATCGCTCCAGTTAGTGCAAGTATGAAAATAAGAAAGCCATGATTTGTTGTTATTTCCAAATCAGGGAACAGTTTGTTTCTCCCTAGCCAGCTACAATCCATAAACCAATATGAATATTTGCTTAAGATAGGCTACCAATCGTGGCTTGTTGAGAAGAAACAAACAACAACCCCAGATTGGGAAACAGTATTTCTTAAATTATTTTTCCTGCTGAAAATTTTCCATTTCACATGTTCATTAGCAGCAGTGAATGGATGCCAATTGCAAATAAATATTAGGCAAGGATGACAACTTCCAAGTTCTTAGCTTTGTTTACTAAAACAAGTAAAATAAACATGATAAATTAGACAATGGTTCTGAAACAGAGCTAATCAACCAACCTAATTGCATACACAGAGTTGGCAGTTACTGAAACAAACAAGTTTCCTTTCTTACCAATTGCTGCACAGTTGGGTTTCACTTTCCTGTTCCACCACGGCAGCCATCGCCCTGCTGTTCAAGGAACTAAGGAGGGGAGAAAAAAAGGGCACTATCTTTCGTTTCCCAAGCATGCTTACTCATTCCCTTCCTACTCAGAATCCCTTTCACAGAGGGCTCCCCTAGTGCTTACCAGCAGGATCCCTTCTTGTCCCAAGAGTTTAAGCAGCAGTCAAACAGCCCTTTTGACAGCATAATTGCCCTGAAACCAATTTCATCTCATTGAAGCCCACAAGCTTAAAGGAAACACAGACACGCTGACAGAGCTGTGAGTCTCATCACTGCTTGCCAATTTATGCTTTCACACAGAGTTGGAAGGAAAGTGGCAACATTTCTTTTTTTAGAAATAGCACAAACATTGACAAATCCATCGTTCTTTTCCATAGACTCGACATAGTTCTGCATGGACCATTGTCACTGAACCTTCTAGAACTCTATGAGGTGCATGAGGAATTCTCTCACTCTCCCCTCAGCTAGGTCTCCTCCTCCATGCCTAGCCTTGTGTTTATGCTGAAGGATGAGGAGACTGTGTCATATGGCAACTCTGTCCTCTTTTGTGAAATGTGAAGCACAAGATACTTCCAGAAGTAGCATGCATTTTAAAACACACCAGTTTGAAAGAAAACCCCCAGGCAGCTTACCTGAGATGAGCTGACTAAAAAGAGCAGTACAGAACTCGGAGTGAAGGCAACTGATCAGATCCTCAGTGACTCTAAAAGGGTAGGGGAAAGCAAAATGTACTTTTGTGACACTTTCCTGTACATTTGAAAAGAAATTATTGGGAATGCAAATATTTTAAGTCAGGAGACTACAATAGACCCACCCTCAACCAGGAACCATAATCCCCATACCTACTTTTGGAGATGGGTATCTCAAACCATTGTGAAAAGAGAGGGGATGTGTGCTCAAGGGCTAAATATGCTCAGGATCTTTGGTAGGTGTGCATTATGTATAGGTGGAATCAATATTCACCCCATGCAGCTCTTCTGCCAGAGAGGATGACCAAATGCGAACCCTCTCTCACAGACCCAACTTCTTCCCCAAATACATCGTCTCCTGTTTAGCCACTAGCTGTCACAGAAGGGCAGAAATCTGGCACCATCACCACCCTGTATTTACAAGAGTTGGAAGTGAGAAAACTGGACATCATGTTTGTTTCTTTGGAGGCAAGTAGTAACAACAAGCAGCCTACTACCTTGTTGTACAATACACTAAGTGCTATATAAACGCTTAATATTTTTCATTACAGCAACACTTTATGGCAGTTAAGAGTGCTTTGCACATACTATATAGTTACAGGAGAAGAATCTGTTATTATCTTTTAACAACATACGGGATACTGCCTTCCACAGTTTAATGCCGCAATCCTACACATGCTTACTAGAGAGCAACTCCCTCTGAATACAATGGAACTTCCTTCTTAGTAAACATGCTTAGGATTGTTCAGCGACAGGTACCTAACAGAAATAAAGCTTTTAAATAAAATTGACAAAGAATACACACCCAATTTGTGTGTGGTGAGAAACAGAAAACATTTTTTAGAAAAACCACACAGAGAGAGTAGTATCAAAACTCTTCTGCCTTAGAGAAGGGCTTCTCCCCATCACCCCTTCTAGGTTAGTTTGGGGGTTGGGGAGGCAACCTTAGACTCACCCAAGCTGAAAGCAGGGCGGGTGGACATCTCCACTCCAGCACACTGATCCTAACTCTTCTCCCCCACTCCGTAAAGGAGTCCCAATACACAATACAGCTTGCATAACTAGCAATCCCAGCCTCAGCCAGGAAGGGGATTCGGTTGGCCTTATATCAGTCACTTCCTCTCAACCTAGCCTACCCCACGTAAGCATATCTGCCTCTGAGCAGAATATAAATGAGACAAACTTACAACAGCAACACTACACAGGTGTCAAACCAAGGAGAGGGCGAGCTGGGGCCAGATCCCTACTTAGGGACAAGCAGCTCACTCAGCAGCCTCTGGCGGGTCAGCAACCGCATAGCCTAGCGTCCCTCCTCATACGGTGGTCGTATTTTTTTTATATTTTTAAGTTGTAGTAATGGGTCGAAAACACTCTCCCCAATTATTATGGGCTGGAGCAAAGACTCCACCCACTTTTTAGCCAGAGCTTGTAGCTTTGCTATGCACAGTTGCTTTGCCAACCGGTTCTCCAATAAGCAGCCTCTTGTTCTGGGCGTTCAAGGGAGAGAGAGGCTGTTGTGCACTAAGTAGGCAAAGGAGAGAGACCCCTAAGCCCCATTTGAAGAAGGGCAGGAGGATGAGAGTGATAAATACATATTGTATTTATAACTCACCTTTTTCTCCAAGGAAATTAAAAGTGGTGTTAAAGTGGTTGGGATTTTTTTTGGGGGGGGGGGAGGCAGAAGGATGCCCTCAAATAATGAAGGGCGGTATATTAATTTATATTAATATGTATGAAGGACAGTATATTAATTTAATAATCGAATAGAATAAAATCATCATAGAACAATGCAGACTATTTTAATTATTGCATAAAGTTTATACACCGCCTGATGTAAAGCGCTTTGACAAAAGAACAAAATAATGGGGTTGCAGTAAAAAACAACCCACAATTAAAACATTCGAAAAATGTTATTAAAATGATTTGAATATGTATAATAGCAATAGCGTGGCCCGCCCTTCGTCCTTAAGGTCCCGGGGCAGGTGAAAACATTAGAGAACAAAACTGAAAGGGAGTTTGAAGCGACTCCCAACCGGAGCATTAAGAGGGTCTTAAAAACGCACAAACACCGGCGCCCCTCCCCACATTTCCTCGCAGAGGGGCCCCATTTCCAGCCCCGGAGGGAGGCAGATACCCACCAATGCTTCCCTCATGGGCTTCGGCCGCTCCTTCCACTTCTTCTCCGCCTCAACCCGCTTCCCTCACAAAACCCAGGCAGGATCCCGAAGCCGCCTCAGCGCTTCCTAACCCGCCCTCCGGATCGCGATTGGGCGGCGGCGCCTCGCCGGTTGGCCTGCTCCGAGCTCTTATTGGCCGACGGACCTGCCAAACGGACCCGCTTCATCCTACCGCTCTCCCGATTGGCCCGTAAGGGTGCTCGTTAATCACGTGGAGGTGGGTGTCCCGCCTCCCAGTTTCTCTTTGCTCCTCCCCCTCCGCACCCTCAGCCGCCGCTCCCGGCTCCGGCCGGGTGACGTCACAGCGCGCTCCGTGCCCTTTTCCTTTCGCCCTGACTCCTGATTGGCCGGCGGCAGGGAGAGTCGCCGGAGGGGAATCCCGAGGCGCCGGAGCGCATTTACCGCCTCTCCCGCGGAGCGGCGCCCTTTCGCAGGCAGGCTTGGTAATCGCACTGTTCGAGCAGGGCAGAATGCGGAGCAGCCGCGTGTCGGGGAGCGCTGTTCGGGAAGATGGTTTGCGCCTCTTCCCCTTGATTTCCTACCTGGGAAAGTGAAAGCGTCTGCTCCTGTTCCAGGTTCCAGCTGCCTCTGCCCTTGACCGGGATATTCTTCTCGTTCCCACTCCCGCCCCCGCGTTGTTCCCGGCAGGCGCTTGGTTGGCCGCGCTGCGAGAACGTGACGCTGGTCAGACCAGCAGGGCTTTTGCGGGCTTTTCGTTTGGGCTGACTAAGGTGTGTTTTTTTTAGAAGACACAGCCTGTCTTCGCATGCAGGGAAAGTCCCCAATTGACTCACTGAAGGGTTGTGAAACATCAATTGCCGTCACTTGGTTTAGTAGGCCAGTTGAAGCCGTTTCTGGGGGTGTGGCTGCTGTCATAGAGTCAGAATTATAAAGCTGGCCTGGAAGGGACCCTGAGGGTCATCTAGTCCAACCCCCTGCAATGCAAGAATCTCAACAGGCAGTTTCACCTCCAATTGGAAACCATACCGGACCCTGCCTAGCTTTGCAAATGTGCTAGAAGATTTATGGCTGCACCACTAGCATGCTGACAGCTTTTACTGGTGAGAGCTGAGTTCAGAATGCACAAACTATCCCAAACGGAACATGATGTGTACCCCACCAGAGGCAATACCCCTCTCTTAATACAATGCATAACATAGTAAAAACCAGTACCCTCCCACAGTTTAAAAGGGCAAGGCATAGATTGTTTAATTAGCCCAAGGCATGGGGCAAAAGGAATGTTTTTTGCTCGGCACCCAAAGACAAAGGCGTCAGGCGAACATCCCTTCTACGAATTGTAATGGACTGTGCTAGGTACTGTACAAATTTTAATAGCATTTTTATTGCTGATATTGTACTTTGATATTTTACAACTTGAATTCCATAGAAAACAAAGCTTAGCTAAAACAAGACCTACTACAAGTAACTGCCAGAAATGGAAACTATGAAGCTAACAGCAACAACTACGGTATTTTCTATTTTTTGAACCACAGAATACAGGGGAAAGCGCGAACGCAGTCCCCCACTACCACAAATTATGCAGTCGAGTTTCCCGCATTTGGGGAAATCGCAGGGGTCAGCACACCCGAAGTGCAATGGATGAGCCTCACCCTGGGAAAACCACCTTTGTGATCATGGTATCTCCCCTGCCAGGTAAGTATGAATTGAAACGGCAAGAGCGCTTCCTGGCCCTCATTCTCTCTCCTACTAAGGACACAGCGACCTCCATTCTGCAGTCCCAGTAAGCTCGATCCTGTAAAGCAGCCGTGCTCCCAGGGACCCATTGGGCAGTCTAGCGTTTCGGGGTGCCCTGTAACCCCCGGTCTGCACCCCGGCTGTTTCTCCCACAATGCTGTAGGGCATGCATATTTACATACGTGATTGCGTCTCTGTTGCCTCCCCCACAGGCTGGGCGTCCCTGCTACTGAGAGTCCATGAGGTGGAGCTAAGGCATCTCTTTCTGCTCACATCCTGTAGAAAGCGCTCTGTCCCTATAACCCGAGTTGCTATCGCTATCATCCCTGATGGCTGGGGCTGATGGGAGTTGAAGTTCAGCAGCGCTGGAAGGCACACGGTTTGCTCGTTGCTAGGATACAATCATTTGGTGCTTGCAATTTTTTGGACATTGCTGGATTTGTTGCACCTCAGGGCTTTATGATGGGGACGTGACTGTTTAATTTCTCTTCTGCCAGCTCAATTTCTGATTTTAACTTTTACTACTGAATTCTTTATTGCACAGCAGAGAAGTAACAAAGAGCTGCCACCAAGAGCTTCTCATTCCCTGTTCAATCACCCACCCTCATTACAAAAACCACTGGTGGGAGATCCACCACCAGACAGGCCATTCACCTTCCATGCCTTTTTGGTGGATGTGCAGATGTTCTGAAGTGCCTTAAGAGAAATAGCATACAGGATAAGGTCAAAGCAACTGGCACTTAAACTTATCCATCCTGCTATCCATCCCAAATCACTGCCTTCCCAATCCGGGTTTTCTCATACCCTCTCCTTTTTGGAAGATCCCTGGTATGAGAAAATGTTAGCATAATTCAAAGTGCTGTTTCAACATATGAAGTGCAAAACAACTTGGGACCAAGCTACCCATTTCCGCCATATAATCCTTTATTTTGTGTCCTATTTTATGTTGTAAACTACTACATGATCTTCATGCAAAGGGGTTTTTAACAAAATAAATAAATAAAAGTTGGTTTGGTTGTCTTCATTGCATCGCCACAGGAATGAGCTGCAGCAAGTGCAAAGCTCTTGTGTTCCCCTCTTCTGCCAATATAGCTTCAAGAAGGCGGCGATCATAATCTTTCCCTTGTATTTCTGTTTATCAATGAAATTACATACACAATGTGAAGAAAATGGAAAGATGGCATGGGGGAAGAGGCTCCCTACCCTCTTTCATAATACAAGAACCAGAGGTGGAAGAACTAAATGTGGAAGGACTAGCGCAGACAAAATGAGGCATTAATTTGCTCAGCACATACCGTAGTTACACTATAAGATTAGCGACCAATACGAGCCTGGATGGCTTTAATTTGGGATTTGACAAATTCACAGAAAGGTGTCAATGGCTACTAGTCCATATGGCCAAGGTCCGTATCAGGGGCAATATGCACCCACATTGTGAAATTACCTCCCCCCAGCAATATAGCAACTACTAACGGGCATGTTTCCATTGCCTGCTGAAAATGTTTCTCTTTGCTCAGGTGCTCCCAGACCATTGACGGCCGTTTCCAGCTGACACTAATGCTGTAATGTTGGTGCTTTATTGTTTTCCTGTAAACCACCTTGGTTTTAGAAATAGTTTTAATTTAATAAATAACCTTTATGGATTTCCCTTTGACTCAAGCTGAAGAAAAAAAGCAATAAGCTACAGCAGGAAATTCCAGCTGTAATTTAATACCCAACTGCTGCTGATTAAGCGCCACATGGTAGCAGGACTGCATCCAGCAGTAAACCACAGGTGCTAACAATGCACCCTCAGTTTTCATTCTGTGCAAGATGCAAACTGAGACCAAAGATCCAGTGGTGTAAGAGGAGGGGTTAAACTGCTCCTTAGAAATCCCAGCTCAGACACAAAGCACCCCCTGCCAGCCCCCCACAATACTTAAGGGTGTGCATGCAATACCATTTAATGAGGCTCTACTGTATGGTGGAATGCAGTAGAGCAGGCATCCCCAAACTGTGGCCCTCCAGATGTTTTGGCCTACAACTCCCATGATCCCTAGCTAACAGGACCAGTGGTGGGGAAGATGGGAATTGTAGTCCAAAACATCTGGAGGGCCGAAGTTTGGGGATGCCTGGACTAGACCGTGTGTAAAGTGAACATAATAGGGACCCAGGTGGCGCTGTGGGTTAAACCACAGAGTCTAGGGCTTGCTGATCAGAAGGTCAGCGGTTCGAATCCCTGCAACGGGGTGAGCTCCTGTTGCTCGGTCCCAGCTCCTGCCCACCTAGCAGTTCGAAAGCACATCAAAGTGCAAGTAGATAAATAGGGACTGCTCCGGCGGGAAGGTAAACGGCATTTCCATGTGCTGCTCTGGTTCGCCAGAAGCAGCTTTGACATGCTGGCCACATGACCCGGAAGCTGTCTGCGGACAAACGCCAGCTCCCTCGGCCTATAGAGCGAGATGAGCGCCACAACCCCAGAATCGGACACGACTGGACCTGATGGCCAGGGGCCCCTTTACCTTTACCTAAAGTGAACATAAGGTTTTAACTGTGTTTCATTCATTTTCAGCTTTGTATTCTTGTAACAAAAAAAAGCGCGCCTAGACACTCCATTGCAGAGCCCATAACCTAGGTTTAAGGTGCCATTTAGCTCCTAGCGTTCCTATCTCAAGTTTCTAACATGGAAACCAACGCTGAATGTTCGTCGCCTGGGTCAACAGCACCAAATACCGGTAACTTTCTGCCATTACTGCAACAACCACGCCTGGTGAGTTGTTCCTTCATCAAGGGGCGGCAGGGAAGGCTAAGATGGGTCTGCTGCTGCCTCCTCTTTGCCTGCCTCATGCCTGGGTTCAAATCTACTCTCAGCTCCCTGAGAGGCCTACCTCCAGTGCTGGATTTACGTACTGTATAAGCTAAACAAGCCCCCCCCCCAAAAAAAATTTACGGAAAAAAACTGGATGTATATAAGATAAAAAAACAAATAAAATAAAAATAAAACCTACATACAGCAACAGTGTTTTGTGTTGTGTAGGCTCCTATGATGTAAGTCATGGGCCCCACCTGTTAGCCTACTCCCTAAAATATCACTGGTTTGCTCATTTATATATACAGTGGTACTTTGGTTCTCAAACTTAGCGGTAATCCGTTCCCGAAGTCTGTTCCAAAACCAAGGTGTTCCAAAACCAAGGCACGCTTTCCCATAGAAAGTTCTTGCCAAATGCATTATTAAGTTTGTTATGGAAAAAATCAATTTAATTCAGAGCTTAATAATTATTTCACTATTAATAGACTTCTTAACTGTATTTCAGTTCAACAATTACTTTGATAAAATACATATTTTGTTATGTGCAAATGGCTTTATTAGGCCCATAAATTACCATATCTGTAGCATATATTCAAAACACAAAAAAACGACAATTTGTTGTTGACAAAGGGCAGCTGGACATATAAAGGGCCCCATTACCTTCAGTAGCTTAGGGCCTCATCAAATCTAAATCTGGCCCTGCCTACCTTGCCCGGCTGCTTGTGAGGGGCCAGGAGGACACCCCTACACCCCTCAATACAGCCCACCTCACAGGGTCGTTGTGAGGAGAGTCGCCCCTAAATGAGGCCCTTCAGGCAACCAACGGTGCCAATGACGCGGCTCGCTGAAGGGAGCTCGCTTTCCCGCCTCACAGGCTGAGGCGGCGGCAGCGCCTCAAGGCCCACGAGGGAGGCCGGCGGGGTAGCGAGGACGCCCGCTAAGCGCCGCCTCCGCCTCGCCGGTCTTGGCCCCCTCGAAGCGCCTCGCCTCAGCCTCAGCCCGGCCCCTTTTCCCTACACGGGCCCGCCCAGGCCGGGCCGGCTGGCTTGGTTGTGGCGGCGGCGGCGGCTGCGCGCTGCGGTTCTGCGCTCTCATCATGGCGGCGGCGCGGGGCCATGTGCAGGACCCCAACGACCGGCGCCTCCGGCCCATTTACGGTACCGACGCCGCGGGCGTGGGGGGGGTTCCCTTCCCCCCTCTTCTCCCTCCCCCTCCCTCCCCTTTCCCTAGCGCGCGCGGCCCCGTCCTAAGCGCGTGGACGCGCGTGCCCTTTCTCAGCCGAGGCCACCCCCTACCCTTCGCCGCCCCCTCATCTCCCATTCCAAACCAGCGTCTCCCCCCCCCCAACATGCTTGAACCTTCCCGCCTTTTTCACCTCCTCCCCCATCTCCCCTCAGAGACCCTAGTTTAAGGTTGGGGGGGCGCGGGAGGAAAAGAGCCTAAACAGGCGGGTGCCTTCCCCCCAAAAAAATCGTTCTTATTGTGGTACGGGGCCGGGGGGGAGGATAAGCAGCTGCAGGGACACCCCCACACACACTCCCCAATGTCCATCGTTGTGGTATTGGAGGGTGGGAAGGAATGCCGTCCCCTCGTGTTCACCTCTATTGTGGCGTTTTGGGGGCGCGTTCACCAGGCACCCCCATGTTTGGGCTTCTGTGTGGTTATTGTGGGCTCAAGCAGGCATCACCATGTTTGTCATTGTGGTGGGGTTTGGCGGGTGCCTCGTGTTCATCTTTAGTGTGGCATTTGCAGGGGAGGAGGCTGAGCAGAACCCCCCCCCCATTTGTCCCGGCCTTCGTGTGGATTTGTAGCGGAAGGAGCTGCCAAGTTCATTGCAAATCCTGTGGGGGGGGGAGGGAGATTTTGGGGTCTTACACACGTGTTCAGAATTCCCATCACCCCCCCCACCCTCTGAATATATATAAGGGTCTGGTTGCTTCTGTTTCAAGTGTATCCGAAGAAGTGTGCATGCACACGAAAGCTCATACCAAAATAAAAACTTAGTTGGTCTTTAAGGTGCCACTGAAGGAATTTTTTTATTTTACGTGTTCAGAAGTTCATCGTATCCTGAACATTTCCTTCCCCAGGAGGAGATGGTGGGTTTGGGACCCTCTCCTCCCTACTCCCTATTCTGGACTCAGCAGGGTTGCAGCCTATGGTCTAAAACCATTTCTTAATACAGTACACATGAGTACAGTATATCATTAGCAGAGAGTCTGGGGCTTCATACATTTATGCTTTTAAAGAGACAGGTGGTGCTGTGGGTGAACAAGGGGGTTTCACAGAATTCATGGAGCCAAGATGGAGAAGCAGGAGCTTAGGGACCTGTTTTTCCTAACAGTAGATTTGCTAGGCTGGACTGAGCAGGGGGCAAGGATTGCATGACATTCATGCGACCAGTTGCCACAAACTTCATATCCTTGTTAAACCAGAGGAGAGAGATATAAATTGTAAAGTCTTGCCTGCTTGTGTGGCTTACTTAATGTGGTTTGGTGGTGGTGGAAGCAATGGCTTTGTTGTTGCTGTTAATTTAGAGGGGTGTGTGATGCTGGCATCTTTGACCTCATTGAGTAGTATGGTTGTAGCAGGTCTTCTTTTCTTTTCTTTTCTTTTGCAAAACTTTAGAGTATTGGACCAGATGACACTTCCAAGCCCCCTTTGATGTAGTAGTGAGAAACAATCTGAAAAAGGGCACCACTGTCCAACCCTCACCAGTGCCCTGCTACAGTCCATGAGAGGTTTGATCAGGATAACTCCACATCATATTTAAACAACACTTCACATGCAAGCTTCTCTTTTGCTGTGTCTAAAATTTGATCCAGCTTTTCCAGGCAGTGACCTTTTTAGGTGCGTCTGAGATGTGCATGGCCATGCTTATCGCGCCAAACCCAGAAATGACCTGAAAATGTCACAAAAGGTGGCAGAGCGGGATGTTTGCAGGCTTTTCCCATTGGTGTTTCAAATATATGCAATTTAACTTAAATGTGCCTTGGAACGTAACCCCCGCTTAAATCGGAAGTCGCCTGCAATTATTTCCTTGCTGCAAGATATACTTAGGTTCTATTCCTTACAAAGTCTATTGCTACTTTTTACACATTTTCACTTATGCTGAATGAAACCTTTATATCATCTGCATCTCTCAGGTGAAAACACTTGTTGGAAATTAGTCAGGTGCCAGAAATCTCCACATTAGTCTTAGTCCATTGCAGGGCCGTCTTAAGGGTATCCAGCGCCGTGGTGCAAAAATTTCTCCGGCACCCCCCACTTTCCCTCCGGTCTGCGTGGCTCTGAGTCAGAGTGCAGGGGCGGGAACTCACCTCCGGGAGGGATCACCTGCTGTGCCCTGGCCGCAACGAGGAAGGGCATGCGGCGGGCAGCCTCAAGCCCTGGGCTTGCTCAGGATCCCAAGGATGGGAAGGAGGTCGGCTCTCCTCCCACCCCCCTGTGGAGCCACCAGGGAGAGCTCCGGACTGCCAGAGGGCTTACGAAGGCCCTCCTGCAGTCCTGAGCCCTCCCGCCGGCAGCGGAGGCCAGATGGGCGCCACAGAGCCTTCCCGCCAGCAGGAATGACCATGGCGCTGTAGGGCGGAACAGGGTCCTAGTGCCTGGTACGCCTCGCTTACCTCCCTGCTCTCTCCTGAGCGGCGCAGCTGGCGGGCGTGCAGGAGGGAAAAGGGAGGCTGCCATGCAGCTCCTGCACTTGCTGGGTCGCCCCTGAGCGCCCTGGTGCACCACACCACTACACCCAATGGGCAAGACGGGCCTGGTCCATTGTTAATACCATTTCCAGTGTGTGTTTCTCCTTCTTGCACTGAGACAAATGAATACAGTGGTACCTCTACTTACGAATTTAATGCGTTCTGAATGCACATTTGTAAGTCGAAAAAAATTGTAAGTCGAATCCCATAGGAATGCATTGGGAGAAAAAATTCGTAAGTAGAAGCAACCCTATCTAAACCGCATCCAAGATGGCAGACGGAGCTCCATTTGTAAGTAGAAAAATTCGTAAGTAGTAGAGGTACCACTGTAGTTGTAAGAGCAAGCTACAGTCAAGCAATGCAGTTTAGATTGTACAATTGTAGCGTTGGAAGGGATCCCAAGGGTCATTTAGTCCAACTCCCTGGTGAATAGGCATTCCGTTGTGGTGACTGCAACCTAGATTCACGGTGCCATTTGGTACCTAGTTTATATACCCAAGTTTCTAACAGTGTATGGAGAACCTTCACTTGCGTTAGGCAGTGACCACATTAATTTGCTCACCCCCTACTCTCCCTTTGTAAACTTAAAAAGTTGGTTGTCTGGGTTGGATCCTACTGCTTAAGGAAGCTACTTTATACTGTATTCCATTTTTTTTTGTTAACTGTGCTGAGTTAAATATGCATTCTGCTTGTCAAAAGCTGACCTCCTTTGTAATGCTTCAGGATAATATTTTAGTTTCCTGTTAATTATGTTGCTTTGAATGTATACCTTATATTTGACTTCCTTCAATAATGTTTTATTCTGGATTGTTTTATTTGGTGTTTTAATGTAGGTTGTAGACTGCTTTGAGATAGCTTTCTTAATATACAACAGTATAAAAATGAAAGGAATAATAATTTTAAAGAATGTGTTGGATGCTGTTCCTTTTCAACCTGTCTTAGGAATATTGGCTAAGAACTCAGGTTGTTTTGTTGTACTGTACATGGTACTTGGCAAACGCTGGAAAAGAAAGATAAAATTCTGTACTTGGTTTGAGAATTTTTTAAATGTTTAGTACTGAAGAAAGTTAAGGCAAAGAAGAAGCAGTTCTTAACTTGCCAATATAAAATGCTAGTCAAGAGTCTTTAGAAGACCTTTGGGGCAGAACCAGTGAACATGGTTTAAGAAGTGACTATAGAGGCATAAATGTCTGTGACATTTCTGCACTTTGAATGAATTCAATGGAATGGTGTGTAGCCCAAAGGTTCTATTAGTACCAGGTCTGAACCTAATTCTGCTTGGTTTTAAAATTAAAGAGCTGTCTCTGCCTTTCAAAAGAAAAATTCCTTCCACTTCAGCTTGTGCAAATCTGTTTCAAAGATGTGGACTGAAGTTCTGTGTGTTCAGTTCTTTTGAGTGTGTGCATATGCATGAAGTTGTGCCTCAGTATAGGATGTGTTATTGAGTTGGAGCCTTGATCAGTTATGATGGGAAATTAAGTTTGAAAACTTGGTTTGAAAACTAAGAAGAAGAGGTAGTTTTTTTATTTCTTAAATGACATATTTTTAGTGTCTTGATTTTCCATAAGTAGTTTCTGGTAATACTCCTTAAAACAAACAAGCCACATACAAAAATACTGTATATATTTTTACAAGCAACAATCTGCATTGTGTTTGGGCCTTATAAAGACCTACTGGACTTATTAGAAGCACTGATAAGTATTTAATTTATTTGTTATTACATTAAAATCCCACCTTTTCTCCAAGGAGCTCAAGGCAATACACAGTCATACCTCGACATCTGAACGCTTCGACTTTCGAAGGTTTCGACTTCCCTGGAAGTCTTTTTGCCGTGCACGCCTGGTGCGTGCGGCCTGCACATGCGCAGAAGTGCGAAATCGCGCTCCGCGCATGCGCCGACCATGCACTTCGACATCCGAAAACCTCGACTTACGAAGACGGCTGCAGAACGGATCGTCTTCATAAGTCGAGGTACCACTGTACATGGTTCTGCTCCCCATTGTACCCTTACAACAACCCTGTGAGTATTCAAAATTTGCCAGGTGCTAGGTGCGTTTTGTTGCTGGCGCTGGTCTGATTGCTACTGTGTGGACGTTTCTGAGCGCCAGGTTGGTGGCTGACATCTCCACTGGGACAGCTGACTTATGTGCAGCAAAAGACGTGTGTCTTGATCTTCTCACTGCCGCACAAATCATGGACCCCTTGCTGGGAATTGTTGCAAGAGCAAGCTACAGTCAAGCAATGTAGTTGAGATCATAGAATCGTAGAATTGTTGTGTTGGAAGGGACCCTGGGTTTCATTTTAGTCCAACCCCCTAGCAAATAGACATTCCAGTTGTGGTGGCAACTGTGCCATTTGGAGCCTAGCTGCTTGTTAGGTAGGTTAGGCTAAGATGCAATGAATGGTCTGAGTAAACTTAATGTCTGAATGGGAATTTAAATGCTGGTCCCCTACTTCTTGGTCCAACACCCTAACCACTACTCCCTACTTGCTCTGTAATAATAGAATTTGTGTCTCTTATCTGAGTTCCTTAAGGCAGCTTAGAGATAAACAAAACATACAATATGACAATAAAGGGTTTTTTATTGCATAAATTAAATCTCACAGACACCCACCAAGAAACCCCTTTGAACACAAGTCTGGGTAAAACACAGCACAGAACACTCCCATTCAAAGATGTGGCAGCTGTAGTAAAAATGTCACCTAGCTACTGGCTGAAGAAAAACACGTTAACTATAAAATACTAAAAACTTACCTGTTTTTTTTTTTAAAAAAATAACAGGGAGAAAAGTTTTTACTTTGTGCAGGAAAAAAAAGTAAAGTGAGTAGCAAGCTCCTTGGAGAGAGCATTCCACAGGTGGGATGGAAGGCACCATCTATAAGGCTCTCTCTCTTGCTGCCACCCTCAAAATTTTAACAAGAGGGAGCATGTTCAGAATGTCTCTTTGCAGATGACGTCAAGCCCCATGTAAGCTTTCTTCAAGTTCTAGGGTCTCAAGCTGTGTAAGGCTTTGTAGGTTAGAGCCAGCATCCTGAATTGAGCCCAGGAGCACAGTGACAACCAGTGTAATATCCTGATGACAATAGGGTTAATGTGGACTGGGTAGCTTGGATAGACTGTATATTCTAAGTCACAAGTAAGTCCCATTAATTTCAACTGGAGGAGCTCAAGTTTGTTTACAGTTTTTTTAATAGCTCTTTAAAAGTTGGGCCATAGTTTTTAGTTATGTACAATCAGGAGTACCTTGAATCAAATTCTGCTTCCATTGTGTAAAGATTTTCATGTCTTATCTACATGAAACAGCCAGCTTGTAATCAAACATGTGTGATATGTAAATGCTGTTGGTTAGAATAAGATGTTGCCCTCCGACTATGAATTGGACATGTGAACATAGTTGCAGAGTTTGCAAAGGCAATTGTCTCCGGGGAAAACTAATGTAAATGTTTGGACATGTTCTTATCTTTTTCACTTTTCAGCAACAGTCAGCTTATTTGATGACAGTTAAGCATCTTTTACATTTCCTGTCTGCCTTTCATCTTAATTGCTTGTATGTTGTACGGAAGCTTAATGAAGTTGTAGTACTATATCCCCCAAAGTCCTCAACCCTTAGGATGATGTCTAATACTCTGTTCTCAACAATTTGCCATTCTGGTAGCTGAGCTAATTCTGTTAGAACAGAGGGTGTTGGCAATGTTTTAGAGAAACCTGGTGAGGTTGTCTAGTCATACTCTTTATGCATCCATTTCTATTTCTTGTGAACTGCCACTTTTCCAATTGCTCCATAAAGTTTTTATGGAGTTTTAAAGTTTTAAAATACACTGGGGCTTCAGTCATTCAGTGATGTCCACTTTGTGTAATCTCGGGTAAACCGATGCGGAGCACCACAACTTTAAGCCAGTGCCTATTTTAATATTTCTGCATGATGCTCATGCTCTCTATGTGTGCTTGGAACTAAGAGTAAGAACCAGAATACACTATAGTATTTGCAACCTGAGCCACATGCTCCCCTCTTCTTTCAGGCGAGAGACAAAGGGGTGCAGGAGGCTGCTATGATCCATCTGTGGACCCTCCAGGCTAGTCTCTTTCCTGTTGGGTGTCCATCGCCTTCTCCCATTTCTGTTTACCCGCATGTATGTTTGTGGAGAAAAATTGCATTAGGTCAATCCTTTGCCTGCTTTTAAAAATGTAACAGTATTTCATTTGTGCTCCTCCTGAATGCTAGCAAAACTGCTGTTAATTCTTTGCTTGTCCATTACCATCTTGTTTTGCTCCTCTTTGGGTCACTCCTGAAGTACTCATTTATGAACTTCTATTGAGGACTATTTTTTTGTACCCAGCTCCTATATATAGTCAGGAGTTGAGTTCTCCTCAACCTTAGACTTGGGCAAGTCCCTGTCCGTCCCAGCTCTAACGTTGCAGTAATAGCCTGTTACTGAGTAGTTGTGATGATGAACCAAATAAAGGTGGCAAATCCCATTTGATGTATACAAAAGAAATGTCAGTAAGGCAAACTCCCCTCTGTGTAATACTGTAACCCTTTAAAAAGCATCTGTAAGGTTCTTCATGAGAATGCCTTGCTGGGACAGATTAAGGTAGATCCAGTTCAGCATTGTGACTTTATAATGACCAGGAAGACGACATGGGAAACGTCAGTAACTGCTGTTCCCTCTTCTCCCCACCACCCCCTGCCCCACCACCCCCTGCACCCAGAAGTCAAAGAAACACTGCCATTGATCATAGAGGCTTGCCATCACTATTAACCATTCAAAGAATTATCTTCCCATAATATTTCTATTCCTTTATTTTAAAAACCCAACATGAGTTGGTGGTTGTCGCTATACACTGCTATAATAGCTTTCACAAGTTAATTTTTATGTTGTGTGAAATCTTGGGTGGTTTTCTCATCACCTTTGGAATTCATTGGGTAGATTCTGACATCTAGTGTTGTGCAAGAAAGTCAGGAAGAGGGGGGAGATAAGTTATCCGTTCCCTTTACAGCAGTTATAATCTTAAATACCTCTATCATATTATTCTTTACTCATCTTTCCCCCCTTGTTTTCCTCTAAACTAACCTAAATGTGAAGACTGCCCCCTCAGAAAATCAGTCTGTAGTATTTATGTATTTTATTTAGTTCCTAAAATTTATGCACTGCTTGATTGTAAGAAAAAGTGGTTTACAAAAAATTTAAATAATAAAATTATAACTAAGAATAACCATAAGAATAATGTTTGTGGTTTCCCCCTTTCTTACATTAGATTACCTTGACAATGGCAATAATAAGATGGCAATCCAGCAGGCAGACAAGTTACTGAAGAAACACAAAGACCTTCACTGTGCTAAGGTAAGCTCAGGGTTTGTTTGTTTTAAGATGCTAAAAAGTCAGTGTGTTCAGTCTTGAATAAACAAGGCAAGACTCTTCTCTTTAGTTGTTGCATTGCTAGTATAGGGTGGAGAATTTGAAGCCCTGGGAATTGAAGACAGCCCTCTAGACCTCTCTGCCTCACACTTGGGACTCTCCCAGGGCCATATCCCTCATTGGCACTGCTCTGTGCCTTCCTCAGGTGCTTTTACCTGACTGGAATATGTCCTTGAACTGTGATAATGCCTCTTGGTTGTCTGTAGAAAGCTTTGACTTCTGCATGGTTGGAATGTAGTGTGAACGATGCAAATCCACTGCTCCACCCACTTTTAAATCTGGCCCTATCCATCACTGGCACATGGCTCTTGGAAGGTTGCCCATGTGGGACTGTGACACATGGACTGAAAGGAGGTTCTGATCCTTGGGCTGTTCTGGAAAAGAGGGATGCTTTCTGCCATGTTTACCCTTAGCTATCATGGAACACATGGGGATGGGAGCATGATTTTGCTTTGACCACCACCAGTGCACAACTACTACTTCTTTTCAGCTTAACCCGTGTTACTCCGGCCTTTCTGTTCCACAAACTCACAACAATGAGGTCTCAAAGTCAGAGCTTACTTAGATTTCTAAGTCTTTTAAGTTAACCAGATGTCCAGTGAATTAAGGCTGGGGTGGGGAACCTGTGGTCCTCCAGAGGTTGCTGGAACACACCTCCCATCTCCTTGACTGTTGGCCATACTGGCTGGGTGCGATGGGAGTTGGAGTCCCTACAACATTTGGAGGGTCACGAGCTCTTCATCCCTGAACTAAGGTTGGCAGGAGGTGCAGAAGAGAACATAAGAAGTTGCATTACATGCATTACAACAAGAAGTTGCAAGACCATTGGTTCATCTAGCTCAATTCATCTACACTCACTGTCAGCAGCTGTTCAGCACTTCAAACAGACTTTTCCCAAGCCCACCTGGAGACATCAGAGGTTGAATCTCAGGCCACTTGCATTCAGAGCATGTGCTCTGCCTGTGGGCTGCAGCTCCTTCCTTTGGGACGTGCTCCATTGTTACCACCTGCCAAAACAATTCTGCCCCATTCACTGTGCAGCTGGATTCCTCCCCCCCCCATAGTGCTTCCTTTATATCGCCGCTGGGAAACCCTTTGAAAGTTTCTTCTTTGATCCATGTGCAGGTTTTGAAAGCAATCGGCCTGCAAAGAACCGGGAAGCAAGATGAAGCATTCTGTTTAGCACAAGAAGTAGCTGCTCTTGAACCCACGGATGATAATTCGTTACAAGCTCTGACTATCCTATACCGGGAAATGCATCGGCGTGAGTTCTTTGGTTTTCCTTCCTATTTCAGACATTTCAGAAAATGCTGTTGCCAGTGTCCTGCTTACAACAGCAGTCCTGATTCAAAAGCACTAGTGTGGCAGCCAGTTGGCAGCTAATTGATGGGGAGGGGTGGAGAGGTGGCCAGTTAAGCTGCGTTGTTCTCTAGACATAATGTTTCCCATAGTATTTAATTCTGGGTTGTAGAAGTTAGGAGAAGTGATGGGACAGGGTCCAGCTTTGATGGTGGCGAGCTCACCGAGCTCACCTAACAGTAGACACAGCACTAGATCCACAAGACCCACAGCTGGGTCTTGCTGCCATTTTAATACTTTTACAATGCTTCAGACATAGCGTTGCTCCAGGTGAAATTGGAGTGCAGCTAAACCAAGCAGCTTAGAGTGCTGGGTCAGTGGTTTTGGTTTTTGTTTCGTGAGGGGGGGGCAAGGCAGATATTGGGGCCCTAGCAGCTTCCCATGGAAGCAAAGTGCTGCCACCACTGCTAGTGAAAGGATAAAGGTGCTCAACACACATTCTGTGACAAAAGGCATGCAGAATGCTTTGTACATGCAAGTCTGGAACAATCACAAGTGCCTAGCCACACAGGTCCCCGCCCCCTTTACTGCGGCTGAAGCCTCATTTTTTTAATTAAAAAAACTTTGTGAAGCTGTTTTGAGTTCTGTACAATCACTTAGGGTTTGGGAGAAGTCTATAGGTCCTAACCAAACACACAACCTGTTTATTAAAATGTTTCATTTAGCGGAGCTGGTCACAAAACTCTACGAGGCAGCTGTGAAGAAAGTTCCCAGCAGTGAAGAGTATCATTCCCACCTCTTCATGGCCTATGCAAGGGTTGGGGAATACAAGAAGATGCAGCAGGTAATTTACCTGAATTGGAGCTAGGTCAATTTAGCTTGAGAGTGAATACACCCCTCAGAGAGGTAACTCAACCTAAAATCAGCCTAAAGATCTTTTGATATTCCATGATGTGTATATGTAAACCTATTAGTAATCTGTTATGGATAAAGTCTCATATATAAGTTGTGTTTACATAGAATTGTAGAGTTGGAAGGGATCACGAGGGTCATCTAGTCCAACCGCTGCAATGCAGGAATCTTTTGCCCAACATGGGACCCAAACCCACAACCCTGAGCTTAAGAGTCTCATGCTCTACCGACTGGCCGTGTCCTCCACTCATAGAAAACACTTACTCCGAAACCTTTTTGAAAATTTGACTTCTTTGGTTTAAAATACTTGTGATTTGAGGTGCCTTTAAGTGCTTCACATTCACATTTAACCTGTAATGTTTGAAAAATGTGTAAAGAGACAGTGTCATTAATGTGAAGGACCCATGAAATTAATTTATGGACCTAGTCTAGCAAATCCTTTATCCTGTGAGTAACACTTACTTAAAAGCATCAACTTGCTATGTGCATTGATAGCAGATGCATTCATATCAATATATGCACGCTTAACTCAAAGGGTATAATTATCTTGTACTATCAGGCTTTGCAAATGTGCAAAATTCAAGTAAGCAGAGGTCCCTGTTGACTTTAGTGTATCCGCACCTGACTATGAGAGGGAGGGGGGGTGAAGAGAGAAACACCTATATTAATTACAATGATCTAGCTATGTGTTGAGTGTCATTATCAGCAAAATTGAATCCAGAATTCGTTATTGTGGGGGATCTGTTGTTCAGGAAACTTGTCCACCATTACTGATCTTCTCATTAAGGAACTTCTGAAATACTGCCAGAGTTTACTTGGAACATATTTTGATGGGTTCTGGTTTGTGAAAAAGAACAGTTTCCTGTTGTGGTTAACAGGTTTGAGCAAACGAGTCTTGCATTTAACACAGTGGTACAAGAACTCAAAGACAAGTAAATTAGTCCATGGATAGTCAAACCGAAACCATTTCTTTCTCAGGTGTTTCTAATAAGAGCTTTCAGCGGGTCTCATTTACCACAGGCTGAAGTATAATGAATCAAGCATTCAGGAATGATTTGTTTATACCTCCTTCTTTTTCAGGCTGGAATGGCACTTTATAAAATTGTTCCCAAAAACCCTTACTATTTTTGGTCTGTGATGAGCTTAATTATGCAGGTGGGTACAGTGTCTCAAGGGAGATAACATTTCCTTGGAAATAATCTGCCCTTTTTCTGTTTTATTTTGTGTGTGAAGATGCTCAGTATATTTTGGGAGTAGACTGTGTACTGCAAGTGCATCACACATTGCCAGTATACTGCAAGTGTTGTAAAGCAGAGTGGCCAATGTGGTGCACTCCAGATGCTGTTTTACTCCCAACTCCCATAGCCACTGGCCATACTGGCTGAGACTGATGGGAGGCCCCAAAACATCTGGAGGGCACTACATTGGCTACCCTTATCACAGCTTGTTTGCAGGTTGGGACTGGGAGTTTGTCATCTTTGATGGGGCATGTTGTGAGATAACAGAGAATTCCAGGAGTGTTTACTAGATGCCCTTCAATACTCCCTCAGGTCAAAGATGGGTCATAGCTGCCAAGTCTCCTGTATTCCCCGGGAAACCCCTGTTTTTCCAGCTGTTCCCAGCTGAAAAAAACGGATTTTTTTGTTTTTTCCCGTTTTTTTCTGGTGTGGCGGCCATTTTGGAACTGGGCGGAGCATGCTCAGAAGCGACTTTTGATGCAGCTCTGCCCAGTTCCAAAATGGCTGCAGTACGACTTCTGGCGTGACGGCCATTTTGGAACTGGGAAAAGCAGCATCAAAAGTCGCTTCTGAGCATGCTCCGCCCAGTTCCAAAATGGCGGCAGCGCTACTTCCGGTCCGGTCCCTTATTTCTCAGACACGAACTTGGCAGGTATGAGATGGGTCACTCCTCCACCCCAAGTATGATTGTTGAAACTGAATATAATCTGTTCCCCCAGCGTATGAGAGGGATTGAGATGAGCTCACAGCCCACCTCTCTGCCTCACTTGCTTCAGTCTATAATTGTCCTCCTAAATGAGTTGAGTTCTGAGGTTGTTACTTGAGATTGACTATTGGTGTAAATCTGGAGTTCAGCCAAGCCTATCAAAGGTCATTGGCAGAATTCTTTTGCAGTCTGTCTGAAATCAACAAGAGAACTGGCACATTGCATTACTAGTTCATTTTAACTGACTTAGCAATTCGTTTTTTTGTGATGCAGTCCCAGAACATAATCAACACTATTTCCTTGTGGGTGAGAGGAGCATGTTTACTGAGCAAAACATTCAACTAATTTTTCCTAAGTTTGCCAGAATGTCCACTTGTTTAACGGAACATTCACAGCAGCTGAAAACTTTTGACTGGGCCCATAGTTGAGAAGACAGAGCATTTGTTTTGCCCACAGAGAGCCCTCCATTCAGCCTCTGTTATCTCTAGTAGTTGAGCTAGAAAAGAACGATTGCCAGTCAGAGTGGAAAGTACCATGCTAGATGAAACAATGGTCGATTCTGTATAAGGCAGCTCTATATGTTCTTCTCTTTCAGTCTATATCTGCACAGGATGAAAATCTCTCAAAAACCATGTTTTTGCCTCTAGCTGAAAGAATGGTAGAAAAAATGGTGAAGGAAGAAAAAATTGAAGCTGAGGCAGAAGTAAGATATTTTTTAAAAAAACTAATTGTTGATTAAATCAATTCAGATTCTGCTATCACTGAATTATTACAGCTCGGTTTTGAATAGTTTCTTTTGCATGTCACGAGCAAATGGAAGGTGAGGCTTAGAAGAGGCACATTGCTAAGGTAGAAAGTAAGGGGTACTTGAGCATGCCCCATATTTGGATTAATCCTTCTCCAAAACTTGATGGGATTCTGCTCGTTGGTTACAGCTCTTTTCAAGTTTGCCAGGATAATCTGGAGATCTGTAAAAGTGCTGGTGGCCTAAGTATGTGGCAGAGAAGATCTGAGTAGTTTCTTTTTTTTTCAAATAATTTTTATTATTTTCCATTAACAACATCACTGTAAATACATCCTAATTCCAATTTCCTTCATAGAACCAAAAGACAAAACAAAAGACAAAAAACAAAAGAAGGCCTAAGAAAAAGAAGGCCAAAAAAAGATAAGAAAAATAAGAAAAAAGGCGAAAAAGAGAGGGGAAAAAACAAAACACAAAAATTAAACTTCTTAATTCAAATCATTTCATAACCAACTAGACTTCCCCGACTACCCCCACTCTGAATTCCTTATTAATTATCAATTGGACAGTTTTCACAATAATAATTCATCCCTTCATAATAATCAAAATTAACTTTCCTACTTTACACATAATACTCATATTTGTAAATCTATACTTTCAATTTTATATTTCCAATTTCCAAACTTATTTCAACTCTATTTCAATTCTTCAAACTTTTAACTCTTCCCTTAACTTATTATTTTTTACCAAGAATATATTTTTTCCAAATTATAAAAATCTAACCTCTTTCCTTCTCCCTAATCAATTTATCACATCCCCCCTACTACTGTAACCGAATCCCTTAGACATTTCAATGAATTCCATTAATCATAGCCAGATCATGCCATACATATCAGTCCATTAAAAATATTTATCACTTATTCATCCTATTCCCACCCTTTCCCAGACCCACCCCCAATGTTCTCTCCCCATCTTCTGCCACCCCTTCCCATCAAGACCTGTTGCCCAATCCCTCTCCTCTTCCTTTGCGTTCTTTTCCCCCTCTACATCTTGGAGCCAAATCTTTACATTGTCAATATCCACATCTATCTCTTTTTTCCTCCTTTTTCCTTCCAGTTCCCAGCTTTTACCCTGAACTCCTTCTCTCACTAGGAGTTCAGCGGTGTCCACTGTTTCATTTTTGAGGACTCCTTGTGAAGGATCTATATCTTGCCCCACATCTCCCACTTGTGGAGCACTGTGTTGTTCATGTTCCTCTTCTTCTAAAATTTGTGGTTGTAAGTCTTTTGTGCCGTCTCTGTCTCTCCATGATTTGTTGAGCTCCTGCAGTTGTTCATTGTCTTGCTTTAACACCTGTTTAATGTCCGATAGTGCAGAGAGAATCTTTTGCCAAACAAAGTCTTGTGATGTTGTTATGACTGGGTCGTTCTCAGGCATCTCGAATTTCATGTGGCTCTAATTGTTTGTGCATCCGGGTAAAGGCAGGGATCAAATTCCAACTTTCTCCTCGCCATTTTTTACTGGATTGAGTATATTCCATCTTCTTTATAAAACTCCATTGTCATCAAATGTCTCTTAAAATCATTATCCACGTTTCAACAACACTTTTTAAATATCATCAGTTACTCAATTCCAAATCAAATATTTATAATCCAATTTTCTTAATTGATTTATTATTCTCAAGGTCCGTTCACTGACCTGTCCAGGGACCCAGGTCCAGCTTTCAGAGGGACTTTCTTTGAAATTAATCCCAATTTGCAGGCAATCCTGTTAGCGTCAATTCTCTCCCCTGCGCCTGCAGCTGGGGAGTTTCTAAGTCCGCTTCCTGGTAAATTAAAACTGAACTTTTATGACAGCCAAGGGCTGATTTACTGTCTCACTGTCTCTCAGAGGAGGGGTAATCGACTTCCTTTTTAAATTACCCCGTATTGCCAATTCAGATCCAATTAAATGCAAAAGGTTTATATAAATCCAATGATTGGGTTCTTACTTTAGAAGAATCCGCCGCTCTCCTCCGTCGGTATCAGGGCTTCCCCCCGCGAGGGTAAGATGGCACTCAAAATGGCTCCCGCGGCGCCTGTCTCCACTTTCTCCAGGGCTCTTTCCGAGCTTACCGGGCAGTGAAGGGGCCTGCGATCGGAGCGCTGCTGAGCTTTCGCCCCCAAAAAGCCCAATTTGGGGTTCTATGGGAGCCGCGTCGCCCCCGCGGCTTTCCCTCCCCTCGCGGAGTCGGGCTGTCTCGGAGCCGAGACAAATCCTGCCGATCGGAGCTGGCGGCAGACCGGAAGTTTCTGAGTAGTTTCAATGGGCCCATAATTGGATCAAATGAATTGGCTTTTGATAACAAAAACCTTGCTGCCTTTCCCTGCAAACCCTATGCAGAGAAATGACTGCTGATCAGGTGTGAGTCCCAGCTGCTTTTTCTGTTGACCAGAGTGGCAACCCTCTTACAAGACTAAGAAACAGTGCAGAATGCGGAGTTTTGTTTTTAATTCCTCAGATTTACCCTGTGTTTCCTGCCCACCTCTTTATTTGGCAATTTGTCTTCCAGAGGCTTTGGGTTTTGGAGGAAGGAGGCATTTCAACCACTAGTGGGCCACTATCTTTGCAAGGCCAGCCTATCAAAATGTAGCAATACAAACAAGTTTAATGTTAATAGGTGGATAAGAATAAGATAGAAGAAAGGGTTAGAGGGGTAATGCTAAAGATAAATTATTAGTTTTCTTCCAATTTGTCAGATAGCATAGATTTTTCACTCCACTTGAATATACCCTCTTTAAAAAGACAGATGCAGAGACTGCGTCTACTGGTCACATCACTGTCTCTTGTTTAAGTTGCATCCTGTTCCTCTTAACTTCCACAGGTTGAGCTTTACTACATGATTCTAGAACGCTTGGAGAAATACCAGGAAGCTCTGGATGTTGTGAGAGGAAAATTAGGAGGTAGTGTATCTCTTTTTCAAATTTGACAACTGGCAAGTCTCAGTGGTTTGTAGACAAAGGTGCAGCTTCCATATTTGGAGGCAGCATCCCTCTAAATACCAGTTGATGGGGGTGAAACAGCAGGTGGTGATTGCTGCTCTCATGTCCTGTTGTAGGCTTTTGAGAGGCATCTTGTTACCCAGATGCTGAACTAGATAAGGCTTTTTGCCCAGCACGGATAAGAATAAATTATTTTTCAAAGTCAAACCAGACTTCCATATACGTTTTGAATCAGTTACGTGAAGTATTCCTTCAAAGTAGCCTGATTCACATTATGTGGGTGCGATAAATCTCTAATGATAATCTCTTAATTGAATCTATGACCCTCTGTTTAAATAAGTAGAGTTAATGCTTTCTTTTCAGCATACGCAATTATGCTGATTAGAGCAAACTACAGACAAAACCGTATGGGTTTGAAATTGAACAATATAAACACAAGACAGTAGGTCATGTTTCGAATTTATTGTGAACATTTAAATAAATATGTAGACTCTGTCAAATGAAGAACATGGACATTTACTCCATGTTACAGAAAAGCACTGTTCTGCACATAGTTTGGGCACTTGTAATCCATTGCACAATGATTGCCAGCCATTTAACTTTCACTATGTTACTCGCATATGTGAGGTTCTCTCCTGCCCACCCTACTCCAGGCATTTTGTGTTATTTGGTAAAGTAAAACAGCCTTCCGAGTAAGCCCATCTAAGTTTCTTTTATGTTTTTAGCCTGCCTGTGGCTTTATCTGTTGAGGGGGGGGGGGGAAGGGTTGCTTTTGCAATTTGGACTTTGTGAATTTATGACTCTTTTCCATTTAGAGAAGTTAACCAGTGAGCTCCAGAGCAGAGAGAACAAGTGCATGGAGATGTACAAAAAGCTGGGCAAGTGGCCAGAATGCAACGCACTCTCCAGGAAACTTCTGCTGAAAAAGTGAGTGGGAGTTTCAGCGCTCTCTCTCTCTCTCTCTCTCTCTCGCTCTCTCTCTCTCTCTCTCTCTCTCTCTCTCTCTCTCTCTCTCTCTCTCTTGGTCCCTAAGCAAACTGAAGCAAAAGGTATTATCTCCTCCATCGCCACTACTGCACCATCATATTCCCAAGACAAATACGCAAGTTGTTTGGGACAATCCCAAAAGAATATCTTCTTGTTCCTCCTAATTTAAGAGCCTAAATCTGTTTATATTTCCACCCCCACCTAGCCAGCGTGTGAGGGGATGGGATGCTTGTCCTATTAAACAGGATTGATTGGATCCACCCTATATACACTGGCTGAAAGCAGCACTTTCAGTTACAACAAGAGCCGCCAGAGACTTTGATTGATTTGGGGGCAGTTTGGAAAAAATGCCTTCCCTCCTAAGGTCAACAAAAAGGAAGTTGTTAGTTTTTTAAAGAGCAAGTAGCAATGGGAACCTGTAGCTCAGTGGTAGAGCACTTACTTTGCATATGAAAGGTTTGGGGAAGACTCCCGGTTTGAAACCCTGGAGAACTACTGTCAGTCAGTGTAGAAAATACTGAGCTGTATGGGCCAGTGTGATGCAGTGGTTAGTGTGTCAGACTAGGGCCTCAGAGACCAGGTTTCAAATCCTTCACTCAACCATGAAGCTCACTGGGTGACCTTGGGCCAGTCACTTACTCTGAGCCTAACCTACCTCACAGGGTTGTTGTGATGATAAAATGTGGAGGAGGAGAACTATGTGCACCACTGTGAGCTTCCTGGAGGAAAGGTGGGGTATAAATGTAACAAATAAATTGGTCTGAGTTGGTGTAAGGAAGCTTCCTGTGTTCCTAAGAAGCATTAGTAAAGCAGCATCCTGACTTTTATAATGGATAAGAACAGGTTTCAGTGTCCCCCCTGCTCTGCCCTGTCATCAGATACAATAGGATCTAAAATATAGTAAATTACAAGATTTTAACTCACTTTTGTGAGATAAGCATTCTTCGCAGACCATAGCTGTGGGAGAGTCTGGGGACAAGTGGGAGGGAGATAGCTTCCCTCTGAATGTTTAGCTTTCATTAAAAGTATCAAAAGGGTCTAGCTCTTTCACACATGGAGATCAATAAGGAAAAACATAGTCATTGTTCTCCTCAAGTGCTTTGTAAGAAGTCAGCCTTTGCTCACCTCTCAAAAGCCTAGCTTGTGAGTAGAGAGGTACTGTGGTGGTTGACAAATACTTAGACAAAGGACTGGTTTATCATAGGAAAATGTGAGTATTTTGTTTGACTATTTAAATTAGTTACTTTTACTGTTGACCCAGCTGTTAAGTGTCGAAAGAGAAGGCCCCTGTTGGCAAAGTATTCCTAAAGACTGGGCTGGTGACACAAACGGCTCAATATTTTCACTGGTGCATTTTTTTGTTAGGGATGCTTATCTTGCCTTTTCTTTAAGACATGAAAGACAACAGACATGAAGCTGTTCTCCTCTTCCTTGCAAGGAGAATACTAGTGAATCTCAGGACACTTTTACCCCAGATATGGGCATTTTGCCTTCCGTAACGTGAAAGAGAGAAGTTATTTTACAGTGTGCTCAGTTCTTCTGCTTGCCTCTTTTCTGTTTTAGCCCAGATGATTGGCAGTTTTATATGATCTATTTCGATTCCATCTTTGAACTGATTGACGCAGCCTGGACTCCCCCAGCTGAAGGAGAGCAGTGAGTGTCTTGCCCTCTTTTGAGGGCTTTGAACATTTGTCTCTTTTTAATTGAAATATTTGCATGGGGAGGATAGAGCAATAGGGGCTCATTTCCTTAGTACACTTGGCTGTTAGTTCCTTACTCCTAAACACAGCATCAGCTATTGCCTGCATCTGGATCCTGTGTCATCTAGGAAGGAATGTCCTGAGAGAACCAAATGAGTGTTGAGTACATCCCCTCATGTGAAGTACCGGTAGTACATGTAAAAATCCAGATGTTTCCACTCATTTCTCCTAGCCAGGGGCATGAGACACTTCTACCTTCTTGAATACTTTAGTAGTGCAGATCATGATCCAAAATGAGTACTAGGTTTGCATGGAACACTAAGCCATGGCTGACACAAACCCAGGATTTATAAGAAACAACAAATTATGGTTTACAAATGTGATCAGTTTGTGGTTGACAAATCATAATTAGGCTAAGCTGATGGCCAGGTTCGGACAATCAAATAATGCATGGTCTAATACCCATAGTTTATTAAAACATGGTGTGGTGTTACTTGTGAACCCTGACAGTGACATCATAGACACCAGCTTTTCTTTCCTCTTAGGCTACCTAATTTTGAATCAGTTTTGGGCAGACACTGAAAGACTAGCAATATTCATTCATTTGTTCGTTCCTTCATTCAAACCAAAACTGGTTTGAGGTAACAAGAAAAGAGAACCTGCCTTTCATCAGTGGGAACAATCCACACAGCATCAAAACAATGTTACACAATGATAATAATAGCAACACAAGTAAATAAAATATAAGCTACAAATTTGAAACTAAGGAACAAAAAGGCACCAGACTGCACTTTGCTTCTAAGATACCTTGGCAAATAAAGTCTTAACCTTTAACCAAAAATAATGAGATGCTGATGCCAGATAGATCCCCTTCAAGAAGGTATTTTAAAGTTGGGGTGTCAATACAAAAAGCTCTCTCCTTTGTAATTCATAACATACCTCTGCTAAAGAAGGTGCTTGGAGCTTCTCCCCTAAACTCCCACATGGACATGGGTCCTTTTCATTTCTTCCTTTTAATGAGTGTCACAGACACTCCTCTGCATGCCAGCTGGGATGTAGGCAAAGTTCTGGTTTCAGCATCAGCCAAAGGTTTGTCACGGTCTTCACCTTACTATATACCCCAGCTGGTTGCTCCAGCTGTCTTTTGGCTTATGAACACTTTGAGGTCAAAATAAGAGGACGACTCTGGTCAAGCCTTCGCTGCTCTTCAGATGTGGAGGAGGGTTTAAAACAGGGATGAGGAACCTGCAGCTCTCTGGATGTTGTTGGACTTTCAGCTCCCAACATGCCTGCCCATTGGTCATGTTGGCTGCAAGGGCTGATAGGAGTTGGAGTCCCAATAACATCTGGATAGCCATAATTTCCTCATCCATGGGTTAAAAGGCCCTTGACTTATGCGGTGGAAAATATTGGAAAGAATAGGAAAGTTGGTTTTTTTAGGAAGTGGGGGCTTTGGAGGGGCTTTGAATTGGAGTTATACTGGGAGGCAGGAAGCTGCCATGAGTGGTATTGAGTCCCTGGACCTGCAGTTGCCCATTCTCATCCTAAAAAGTCAAATGTTACATACTAGGCTCTGGTGGGCAGGGTAGCAGCAATGCTGTGTCCCATTCCGTGATCAGAATTTCACAAAAAGGCCTGTTTTGAGGCACTGGAACTCATACTTCCTTTTTGTGCACAGCTCTCTTGAAGGCGAAGTGCATCACAGCACAGAGCAAGCCATGGCTTTCATAGAGCAGAGGATAACACAAGAAGCCAACAGTGCCCGGCCACTCCGGGGACCTTTCCTCGCCCGACTGGAGCTGATCAGGCGGTTGCGGCACAGAGGCTGCAGTGAAGAACACAAATTGGGTAAGGGCCACTAATGGGATGCCAAATTGAGCCTCACAGGGAGAGGGTGTGAAAGTAGAACCAGGGCTCCGTCCTGGGATTGCCGCAGCTGATGTAAACTCTGCACAAGAATTGCAGAAATCCACCCATGCTTTGGGGAGAGGATTGTTTGTCTTCTATTTTAATCCTTGGCATAGAGAGGCAGCTTGTGGATGGTAAATATTTAGATGCTAACACCCTGGAGCCTCAAGAATTGCTGCTGCACAAGGAACACTAAAACTAGCTTTGTGTGTGTGTATATTATTAGTGCTTTGAGAGTTGTCTCCCTGCTGAGAGTGAAGTAGAATCCCTTCAGTAGTTGGAGAAATAGTTCGTGCAGCACATTCTTCACAAATTGTCAAGTGAGATGTATTTGCATCCCTGCTGCTTTCTTTTTTCTTTTAGTTAAAAATTTAAATGGAAATTTACTGGGCAGATAGATGGGAGTTCATGTCCTTTTAAAAAGAAGCAAGCAGGGATCTGCAACAAGATGTTGCAGTGTGACCACACCCAGTAATATAGCCTGGAACCTTCAGTGTTGTTCAGGACTCTTGACTTAGGTGGGGGATGAGTTTCAGGAGTGGGGAAGGGATAAGGATGCTTCTCACCCCTCCCCCAACTCCAAGGCCTTCTGCTGTCCCACCTGCCACAAAGATACATATTTCATAGCTTTATAGTGGGGTGGGGGGGATACAGTTCTAGAGATGGACAAGGAATCCTTCCCTCAAACTCCCCACACATATACCAGATATTTGCTATGATATTTGTTGGTTGCTTGAACAAGTCAAATATTCTTTCCCCCCCTTTTCTTTTGAGAGGATTGTATGGATGGTTCACAAACATTCAGTGTCTCAAAGTACAGACTTGACTTCCACTGCCTGCCTGATTCCTGGTTTCTTTGGGCACTTTTTAGGAACACAGGAAGCTGCTTTATACTATTAGTCCATTTTGCTCACTATTGTCTGTGGTGACAGGCGGTTGCTCCTCTAGGTTTCATCAGACTGGTGACATGCCAAGCCTTGCCTGGAGATGCCAGGGATTAAACCTGGGACCTTCTGCATGCAAAGCACATTCTCCACCACTGAACCATGGCCATTTGCATTTTCTCCTCTCTCCAAGCTCAGTTGCCACCAACTATTTGTAAGCTCCCAGGCTCCTGTCATGTAGTTTCTGATTGTTTTTAAAAAACTCTTTTTTTCATTTAGTTAAGAAACTTGTGATTACCTGGAACCACTGCCTTATTTTTGGTTTCTAGAGTGCAAAAGCTACCACCTTACTTTTGACTGGCCCCATATCACTAACAAAAGTATAAATGTTCAACACCTGAGATTGCTATTAGAGCGAATGGTATATTCCAATGATGGTGAACCTCTCAATTTGGTCCATGTGGCTGTTTTGAGCTTCACTTTGCCCACCGTCAGGTGCAGGATAGGTTAAGCTGAGGATACAGAGAAACAATGGGAAGTCTCAGTGCACCATTGCTTGTTCCTGCTTGCATTCAGCATTGTTTAAGTTTGGCTATGAGTGCAAGCCTTGCTGCTTTTGGGTGGAGTCTTTTCTACTCAGATCTGCACCAAATGCAAGCAAGGGCTAGAAAGGGACAATAAGGAGGGCACTCCAAGCCACATGCTCCTGATTGTTCCTTTGCAGCCTCAGCTTGCATTCTGCACACTTTAAATTTGTCCCTGAATACAAGCCCTGCTGCTTTTAGGTGGAATCCCTTCCACCTGACATCATGTGGTTGACAGTGGGCTGCCTTGTCCACCTGTGAAATGTGGCCTCTGAAAGATTGGCCACTATTTGAGCTGGCTTGCCTAACAAAAGCAGTTCCCCATCTTAGTTGTATGCCCAAATTGTTGTATTAATGTCTGTGTGTAGAGGCACGTTTGCCAAGGGTTTACAAAGAGAAGGTAACAGAGTTCAGAAAGAAGATAGTGTACCATAACCTGTATTTCCACTCGCTCCACCCCCACAAAGAGTGCTTGTGGCTGGCATACCTCCAGCACTATAAGCATAGCAGGCAAAGAGTGGCAGGGGGCAGAGAAGAAAATGAAACCTCTCTGTTCCAACTTGCTATATTCCTCACATGTTGCCTTCTCAATTGTATGCTTGATTTTACTTCAGTTATTTGGAATCATCTTTGCTTACCACCTAGCTTCCTAATTCATCATGATATTCTTAAATTACTACTGTATTAAATTTCAAAGTGCACCAGGGAGTCGTGTCAGTTCAGTAAGAGAAGCCAAGGTGTAGATATGTCACTTCCCTTCAGTTACCTGTTTTACTGCTGAAAAACATGTTAAATCACTGCTCTTATACTTACAAGGTGATCCAGAAGAGCTGATGTTCCAATATTTCAAACAATTTGGGGACAAACCCTGCTGCTTTACTGATATCAAGGTGTTTGTAGATCTCCTCCCACCAACCCAATATACAAAGGTGAGTTTGGTGGCCATTTGTCTGCTGATCTTTTCTCTTCCTTTCTTTTCAGGACACCATGATTGTATTATTTGTTCCAATGATTGAAATATACAATTAAGGCAAAACATTTCGGGTGCACCTTGGGATTATGCAGAAACTTGAAGGCTTGTGTGCTCCTGCCCCAGCTCAAGTCAATCTGACTAAAGATGCTGTTTTATCTATTTTTTTATCTACTGCTTTATTTTCTTTCTAGTTTCCCTCTGCTTCCTATGCTGTGCAGGGCAGCGAGGGCCCTGCCCCAATATTCAAAAGAGACTTTGCTGTCATGAGTAGCTGTACTGAGTGATTTCAGCAGCTGGAAATCCTGCTGCTCAACTCATTGTTCTTCTAAGCCCCTGTGGCTAGATGGTTAAATGTGCAAAAGGAAAAAAGAAAAGAAAAAACCCTGGCCTGTCAGGCTGTAAACAAAACTGCTGAGAACTATGGTCCCAGCACTATTGAGGTTAAGAGAGGGGTTTTTTTTTTGTTCTTTTGCTAGCTCTAATGTGGCTCTTGCCAAAGGTCACTGTGCAATTGAGTATAATCCAGCAGATGCCATTTCTAAGCAGGTTGTAAACACCAGTACATTAAAACAAATCTTACTTTAATCAAATATTAGGATAGATGTTGCTGCGTTATACCACTTCAGCAGGAGTCCCCATTGCCCAATATTGATGGCAGCAGCTTTCTAGGATCACAGGTAGAAGGTGACTACCCTGCCCTGAAATCCTAACCTGTTGCCTTATACCTGCTGATGGTTCATTAATTCAAAGCCTTACTGGAAGGGAAAGTATCGTTGTAACTCCTCGAAAATTTCTCTCCCACACACACGATATACAGGCTTTCCAAGGCAGGAATTTTTACTTTCCAAGGCAAGGTCATGTGTAGGGTTTGTCACTTAAGAGTGAAATCTGAAATCCGGTGCTGAATTGAATATTGTGGGTTTTTAGAAGTTTTTTTTTTTAAGTGTGTTTCTCTTAGGACTGCAGGGAGACTCAAGGAGGTGGCCATGTTTTAGAGGAAGAGGGCACTACATAGCCACTGATTTCCTAGCCACTGATTTCCTACATGCTACTCATCTCAATATTTGTTCATCGGTTTCTTTTGTTATATCCATGGGGGAGGGGAGAATAGGATGCCATTTGCTTCCCTCACAATGCCAGCTTTCCCCAATTGGTGCCCTTGAACAAGTGATATTGTGCAGCGATTTCGAGTACAGTATATTCATTGAAAATGTTTGTCCCCAGGCTCTCATAGATGATAAGGATTTGAGAATTCTGCACTTTCTTCACAATGTTCCTATCCAAACAAGCCTACACCATGCCCCTGCAGAACCCAGGGCAGAACAGTTTCTAGCTGGAAAATTTAGGTGTTTTCTATTCTCAACCAGGCTTTTGCAACTTGGTGCCCTCAAGGTATTTTGCTGGGAGGTGTAGTCCAAAACACTTGACGGGCACCAGATTGCACAAGGCATACAACCTGCTTATACATTTTGAAACTTCTGCTGCACGTTTATCTTCTTAGCGCATTTTAGCCTTGCTCTTCAGCTGCAGCGGTTCCCTAAGTGGTTTAAACAATAATTTAAAAAGCCGATCCCTGTCTACAGGCTTAGATTCTGAAAAATACAAGGACCACCACCAGCTTTATTTATAACAACGGATGTATATCTTTCCAAGGCAGCTTACAAGTAACATTTAAAATGTAAATGTTCTCTAGTATAACAATGCAAGAAACCCCCATGCAATAAAAATGACACCCTTCCCTCATGAGAATAGAGAGCAGTCAAATATGCCCTGCCATAACTGGGCATGCATTGCCATACGTTGCATGACAGAATCAGTTTCTGATATGTAAAGGCATACCCTGTTTCTACAAAACAGCTTTCCATTCATTTTCCATTCAGTGCTGCTAACTGTTTAG
Organism: Zootoca vivipara; assembly: GCF_965207765.1. NCBI lineage: Eukaryota > Metazoa > Chordata > Lepidosauria > Squamata > Lacertidae > Zootoca > Zootoca vivipara. The sequence goes on along the minus strand of NC_142589.1, from coordinate 7,334,650 downwards.
TCAGCTTTTCCATGTGAGCCAGAGTCCAAACCTTTCGTCTTCAAGTAGACAACTGCAAATTATCCAAATCAAATTTGGGGCAATCAGTAGACGAGCTTCAACCGGTAGAAAGGTGATCCGTTATTTGAGGAGAGCGTCTTTCTGTTCATCCTTAAATTTGTTGTTCAGGCCAGTTGTGGCATACATTGAACAGACTGTTTTGTGATCTAGTTTTTTGTGTTTTGTGATCTAGTTTTTTGTGTTTTGTGATCTAGTTTTAAACTACATTTTTAAAAACCAGAAAACATGTAATCAACACATACAGATTCATTAGAATCCTTCCCATAGGGCAGCTGGTGGTAGATGCAAAAGGAAAAAGGGGTGAGGAGGAAAGAAGAAAAGCAGACTCGGGTGCCTGCCAATTCTTAAAGTTTTCATAATGGCCAGGTGGAATGGAAACAGTTCGGTGGGGGGGGGGGAGGACCAAAGGTCTCAGCAGCACTGATGGGATCTCTCTGCCATCCCTGCTAGGTTTTTGCAAATCTAACATTTCCTTTTCCCTCCCCCGCAGTTCATCAACCAGTTGCTGGGGGTCATCCCCCTGTCTGCACCAGCAGAAGAGAAACTTGCACTACCAGCTAACATCAAAGCTTTGCAGCAGCACTTGTGTGTTGTGCAGTTGACAAGGTTGCTTGGCCTCTACCACACCATGGACAAAGCCCAAAAACTGGGAGCCATCCAGGACTTGATGTCACGATATCGGCACGGACTGAATTTTGGTGAGGAGGGCTTGAATCTAGCCTAAATGTCAGACCACTTCACTGTTCTTGGGAAAAATCCTAATAATTACTGTACTTTTCCATGTATAAGACTAGGAGTTTTATTATAAAAGAATGTAAAATAATTGGGGGTGTCTTATACAAGGACAATCTCCCCCCTCCCATTTTCTCAATTTTTAGTCCCCCAAAATGGGGGGCATCTTATACATGGGGGCATCGTATATACAGAATAATATGGTATTTCCTCTGCCTCCTACCATGTCATTGCTATTGGCTTACTTCAGCCCCCTGTTGCGTTTAATCCTTCCTCTGAGGAGTTCTAGAGTGGAGTCCAATGGATTCCTACATATCTTCAGGGATGGAACTGCATCAGATATCTTACATGGTTTGCTTGGCTTTTAATGGATTTTGCTTTGACAAACTGAAAAAGTTACTTTAGTCAGAGAAGGATATAAGCAGATGTGGTTTAACTGTTTATTAGTTAAATCTTGGTAAAAGGTCTATGCAGATTTCCAGAAATAAGAAATTGGCTGGCATTCAACTAAGTTTTACTCAAGAGTAGAGCCACTGAAATTAATGAACATGACTAAGGTAGGTTCATTAGTTTCAATAGCTCTTCTCTTAAGTAAAACTTTGTTAAATACGGCACATAGGGTGCAATGCTAAGCACGCTTAACTTTTAGATTATGTCCCATTGAATTCAGTGGGGCGGACTTCTTTGTAAATATGCAAGAAGTACTGTAACTACTTGCTAAACAATACCTTTTGCAAGCCAGGTATTGTTTAAAATGCTAGACCCACGAGTTTTTCAGTTACATTGCTTGACTTTGTTTTTCCATAGGAAAATCTTGTTTGAAAACAGAGTTGCAGTTTTCCGACTACTACTGTCTGCTTGCTGTTCACTTGCTCCTTGACATCTGGCTAGAGGCAGGTATGTCCTTACATGCTCCACTGCATGCATGCAAATAGAGGTTTCAGCCCAAAACTGCTCAAGCAGTGGTTTGCAGCCATATGAACTAAAGCCAGCGTGGTTAGAGTTTTGAACTAAAACCTGGGAGACCAGGGTTCAGATCCCTACTCGGCCCTGAAGCTCGTTGTGTGTGACCTTTGGTCACTTGCGCCTTTTCTGTGGCTGCTCCCAGATTGTGGGATTCCTTTCCTAGTGAAGTTAGGCTAAAGCCTTCCTATTCAAACAGGCCTTAGAAAACGAAGGTGCAGACATTTTTTTTACCACTGTTCTGCTTGTTAGGGCAATCAATGTTTTAATGCTGGTTCTAAATGTGTTGTATTGTTTCTAACTACTTTGGTTTTTATTACTTTGTATTTTATAATGTTGTAAGCCATCTTGAATCCCAGCTTGGGAGAAAGGCGGGATATAAACACATTAAATAATCATAATATTGTGGGAAGCAGTGGGATGTCCAGCATGGGACATGGCCGTGGCTCTTGGATCCTAGCAAAAGGGGGGCTTCTCATCCCTGCTTGACCATCTTTCCTGCTCCTTTCTCTCATTCAAGGCTTGAGTGTGGTGTTCTTTTCCCAGGTGAGGAGCCGGCTGCCTGGCACTGCTTGACTTTACTAGAAGAAGGGCTGGCTCACAGCCCCTCCAATGCTCAGTTCAAATTGTTGCTCATCCGGATCTACTGCATGCTTGGGGCGTTCGAACCAGTCGTGGAGCTTTACTCCAGCCTCGATGCCAAGCACATACAGCACGACACCATCGGGTGGGTAGTGTGGTGTTGGTCATAATTGTGGTATCAAGTGATTGGCAGGTGGGAACCCTGCCCACCTGTCAAATTTGATACTCTTCAGAGCCAAAAAGGTAATGAGGATGCAGAACAGCCCTCTCATGGTTACTGTTTTGGTTTTGTTTGTATTACAGTTACTTGCTGACACGCTATGCCACAGCCTTCGGTCACTATGCTGCCGCATCACAATCCTGCAACTTTGCACTCAGGTTTTTCCACTCCAACCAGAAAGATGTAAGTGGCAAAGGGACCCCCAAATGTGTATCCCAGTTTCCCCTCAGAGAACACACGGAATCTCTCCAAAGGGTGTGTCTCTTCCATTTCTGCATGAGCAGGGGACCCATGCCCAGAACATTTTAGTGCTGCAGAAGCAGCAGGAGGGCTGCTCCCGAGGTCATATGTTTCTTGTGATGCATAAAATCTGTAGCTCCTTGCTTAATTAATGCTGAGGCCATCCTGTGTTCCTTCCTCCTTAGACCTCAGAATACATTATTCAAGCCTATAAATATGGTGCATTTGAGAAGATCCCAGAATTCATTGCTTTCAGGAACAGGCTAAACTCCTCACTTCACTTTGCACAAGTCCGCACAGAACGGATGTTACTGGACCTCTTACTTGAAGCAAATATGTGAGTATGGAAGAGTTGGTTTTTAATCTTCCAAGTGTTTATCCTGGGTGGCCCTCGGGCAGCTTGTGGGGTGGTAAAGCTGAGAGAGATGTTAGCTTGGAGAAGCGCTGCTAGCCGTCTCAATTGAGGGACAGGTCCCAGTGGTACTGAAATATCTCGATGAAGCAGAATTTGCTGTCTTCCACCCAAAGTGCTGCACAGTGGTCAGATGTGAGGACCCTGGTGCTCTTCAGCTCAGCCAGTGATTCAGGAAGGTGGGAGTTGTTATATCACCTTCTCAGGTTGAAACATGCAGCTTTCCTGGACATTAGATGAATTATTTTTTGCACAGAGCATTGCATTATTTATAGCAGGGTCAGTGTGCTCAAGAGTGCATCATTGCACTGAGTGAGTGCTAACAACGTCTCATCAAAATCCTCTTCAGTTCATCCTAAAAGTGCCTGACCCGATACTTCTGTATTGCTTTTCATGAACTAGATCAGTGACTTTGGAAGAAAGTATAAAGTCCATGAGCCTAAGTCCAGAAGAGGATGACATTCCCTGGAATGATCTGCGGGACAACCGAGACCTCACCGTCTTGTTTAATTGGGACCCAAAAGACAAGTAGGTACAAAAACCCACTGCTGTGGTTGTCATTATCCAAAGGCTAATTTTCAGGAATTTGTCCACTAAATTGCAACCTAAAAACAGATTGTCTTCCCTTTTATATTTATGCAAACAGTTATATAACATTTAGGCAGCACTTAAATGTACTTTAACTCTTTCTGGTCCTTGAGATTCCCCCAGGCCACATCCCTCACTGGCCCTTCTCCACGCTCTCCTCAAGTGCTTTTGTCTGGCTGGAATGGGTCATTGAACTGTGATAATGCCTCTTGCTTGCTGGATGGAGAGAACTTTTGCACATCTGGGATATATAGCCTATTGTACAAAGGGTAGGAGCTGCATCCATTGCTTTGCCCACTTTGGCTCTGGCCCTGCCCACAACTGGCTGGTGGCCCTTGGAGGAGGTTTTCCACAAGGATGTCCAGTCTTCAGGTGAAAAGAGTCTTCTCCCCTACTGTATGGCCTCCCCAATAATCCCTGCATTGGTAGATAACAGTGTTTACCATTGCTTTTTCATATTTTGTGTGTTTATTTAAAAAAACATTTATGTACTGTTGCATCTTTAAAATATATCACAGTGGTTTACAACAACATAAAAATATAGAAAATAGAACATAACATAAAAATAGAAAATAGAAAAATAAAGTCATAAAAAGTTAAAAACAAACTAAAAGCAAAGATAAATTAAAACTAATAATCAACAGACCATTGTACGGGGTGTACTCTTAATTGATTGCACAGGCTTGATTTCTTGTTGTCAAATGAGCTTCACCAACTTGGGGAATGACCAAAGACACTCCTGCAGAAGAAGCTGGAATATAAGGTTTCAGGCAACTCCTGAGGTATCCTGGACCCAAGTTGTTCAGGACTTTTGTTAATCAATACAAGAACCTTGAACCTGGCTCGGTAGCAGATGGATAGCCAGGGCAGTTGTTTTAACAATGGTGTCATGTGTTCTCAACCAGAAACTTTCATCAGCAATGTGGCTGCAGCATTCTGCAGCTGCTGGAGCTTCCAAACCATGGCAGCCCCACATAGAGCGCATTACAGTAATATAACACCAGATGTAGGCTCTCCAGTCCCGCTCCAAGAGAGAAGGGTTTTCTGATGGTAGTAAGTACACTTCTATGGACTGCAGCAACACTACCCCACCACCCCTTCAGTCTGAATTGATGTTGCACCAAGAACTGGGGCAGGCACAACTGAATCAAATCAGGTCCACCTAGGTCTCAGTGGTGCACACCAGGTCGGCTTGCTCATCCACAATCAGATTGTGGCTCAGCATTGGGTTTGCAAATGGAGCAGGGAAGCTTGAGCTTGTACTTCTATGTCTCATTTCTTGGACACCCTCTCCCCTTCTCCCTCCTTCCTTTTTCACTCAGGGGCATTTCTGAAGAACACAAGGAACTCTCCTTGGAGGAAGAGACCATATGGTTGCAGATCCGATCTCTGATGTTGCGGCTCATAAGTGGGCTGCCAGCTCTTGGGCACAATGCCCAGCCAAAGAACTCCGAGAAAACCACGGAAAATGGCGTCTCCTCCAAGATCGACATGATAAGAGCTCTGCTGCGGAAGCTGGACGCTGCAGTGAAGTCCGGAAAGCAGTTCCTTGAGCAGAAGGTTCAGGTACAGCTAAGAGAGACCGTTCCTGGTTTCTTTAAAACAGTTTGTGATTGTGCCAGGAGTTGAGATTCTTCTAATGTGCCAGCATGGTGCTTTAATTGGAGAGCTAATTAGCTTAGACTAGGAACCAACTTTGCTTTTCTCCTGTATGCAAAAGGTACAATATTTAATTTTCTCCCCCTTTTTTTCCTTCCCTCCTAGTATCCGGTCCTTGGCCCCCCACCTTCCCGAATGGCTGGTTTCTTCAACAGTGGGAGCTGCCAGTGCCAGACCAGTTTATTTCACCTTGTTAGTGAAATTTATGAATTAGATACTATTGGGTTAGGTAAGTCTTGAAATTCCTGGGGCCAGCAGCCAATTTAGGTGTGTCTGCTGAAGCGGGAGGGAGGCATACATGGGTGTGCTGCTCTTTCAGATCGGTTTGAAGATATTGGCCTCTTACAAGCTGCTGTTGATGCCAAAGGCTTTTCATGTGGAATTCTGAGTTTGTTTTTTTAAAGAAATCCTAGAAAAAATCCTGATGCTTAAGATTTGAAAAAAAAACCAATGAATCACAGTTTGCCATCTGGTTATGAGCCTTCTGACCATTTTCTTTGGAATTTTCTGCCTTGTCTCTGTACTTTCATTGACTCGGGTTAAAAATGAAAATTACAATCTGGCAAGGCAGAAGTGGGGAACCTGTGGCACTCCAGATCTTCTTGGAATCCAACTCCAGTCTGCCTTGGCCAGCATGGTTTGGACTAATGGGAGTTGTAGTTCAGCAATATCTGGACAGCCACAGAGGGTCCATTCCCTACTGTATGGAAGAGATGGAAGAATGCCTCTAATTAAAGGAGGCAGTCTCTCCTGAGAGCAGGCAAATGCTTTTTCTTAGATCAGAAATGAGAGAAACACTGATTCCTCCAGCTTCCATAGGCCCTAGCCGCCACCACAGCCAATGGCTGGACAAGATGGGAGTTCTTGTCCAGCATCCCTGCAGTGAGTCTTGTGGTCCATACCATGTGCCAGTCCTTGTTCTCCACTTGTTCTTGTTCTTGTTTTGATTTCTTAACCGCCCTTCACTTAAGGTTCCAGGGTGACTTGCAGCCATTTAAATAAGAGCATTAGAAGAGGTTTAAAACTAATTAAGATTCACAGGAATAGGGTGGGTCCCAGAAATATATTGAATGATTTTTGTACTATAAGAACTGCTTTGCTTTTTGCTTAATTGTGACCAATGTTTCTGTTTTTCATTTTGGGGGTTGGATGTGACCAGTTCAACCCCCGTAGGGCAGCAAATTTAAGTTTTTCTTCTCCAGCGTTTGCTTGATTTCATTGTATTTTTTCTAAATCTTCCTTGATATATATAGAGAGAAAGAGAGAGATAATTTGATTATTTGCATAAGCCATTTGATAACTTTTCTTTATTTTCAGAAGATTCGGCAGCAATTCAAGAGAGAATAGGAAATAGCTTTAAATTATTACTAGAACAACTAACAGGTAAATCTGCTGAAAATCAAAATTCTAGCCCAAATTTTTTTTACATTAGTCCATGTTTACCAGTTAAGCATATGCAATTAAAACTTCATTTTTCTTTGTATGTGAGGGTATTACCAGGAGTAAATAAATTGGTTGGTTTTTTGTTTGTTTTTTTGTGGCTGACTTTCTGAAAAGATCATTTCCATTTGTTATATATGCAGACACTGCCAAAATAATGCACAGAATAAAAATAAAACACAAACAAATTGGGGGGGAGAGACTAAAAACAAAGAAAAGATAATCCTTAAAAAGTAGTTAAGCATCAGTCAAATTAAAACAATATTGATAAAGATTGATATGTTGGATGGGAAAAGTTCTACCTCAGCTATAGAGTGCATGTTTTGCATGCAGATTGTCCCAGATTCAGTGAAAGGGGAAGCTACAAAAAAGTGTTTCCCAATATGATGCCTTGTGTAAGACTTGATTTTTTTTTCCTCACGAGTTTCACCTTGTTTCTTTTTTTAAAACAAAAACACTAGATCAATTCAATAAATGCAAAGGTGATTTGTTGGAAGTCCGGGAAGGCAGGTTCCAAGCCCATCCGAATATTTTAGAAAATCTGGTCTTCTTTGTGGAGGTGAGTAATGAAACCTTTGGAAAGCTGGTCCTGCCACACACACACACCCCTTTTGTCTGTTGCAAAAACCCATCAGTGCCCCTAAAGTGCCTGTGTGACAACCTCTTTTCTCACTCTTGCAGACCATCTCCATTGTTCTGTGGGTATGCAGTTATTCTGACGCCGTCCTCAGGCCCTACAGATCAAGCTTGCAAAAAAAGAAGAAGAAGAAGAAAGAGAGTGTTGTAGCAATGGTAGGAAATGCTGGTTTCTGGGACTGCTCCTGATCCACAGGCCACAATTTAATGGACTGTTGATTCAGGACAGGCCAAATAAAGTACTGCTTCCATTCAATGTGCACAGGCAACCAATGATTTGTGTGGCGCTTGCGTTCCGGGTCATTGCGTGCTTCTGTGAAATTGTGTCTTAATTGAAAAGCCTGCAAGTACTCCACCCAGCCCCTGTTCCACCCTTTTGGTGACAACCTCTATGACATTTCCGGGTCATTTCTGGGTTTGGCGCTGTGCATCTGTGCACAATCGCTCACATCTTGTTCACTTCTAGAACAGGGGTTTCCTGTAATGAATTAATGGAATTTGCTTAATTGAGGTGTGATGGTCTTAAGGAAAGATTACACTAAAACCACAGAGAATAGATCTCTATCATCAGTTATCAGCTACAGTAGCTACTGGAAACCTTCATGTTTAGTTGTAGCAATGTTCAGAAAGGGTGCCTCTCAGATGCTAAGATCGTCCGGGCTTGGTAGCTCCACCTTGGAGGTTTGAGGGGTGGGCACCTAGGTTAAGTCCAGTCAAAGGCAATTACGGAGTGTGACACTCTTCTCACTCTGCAGGCTGAAAAGGCCACCGTTTGTCCACAGACAGCTTTCTGGGTCATGTTGCCAGGATGACTAAATTACTTCTGATGCCTGGTGGACCATGATAAGTGATTAGAACACATGGAAATGCTGTTTACCTTCCCGCTGCAGTGGTACCTATTTATCTATTTGCACTGGTATGCTTTCAAACTGCTAGGTTGGCAGAAGCTGGTACAGGACAACAGGAGCTGACCCCGTTCCACAGATTCAAACCGCCGACCTTCCGATCGGCAAGCCCAAGAGGCTCAGTGGTTTAGACCACAGCACCACCCGTGTCCCTACATTGTGCTGCTAAACATACCCATAAAAAAGCACTGCCTCCAAAACAAAAACCTATGATATACTTCTGTGGAGAACACTGCACAGATATTTGGTAGGTCAGGGTGCAATAGCTTCTATTTTTCTCTCTGCAGCCCCCCGTGTTCACCAGCTTTCAGGATTACATTTCCAGTCTCCAGACTCTCATTTCCAGTGTGATAGATCATATCCAAGGGCTGGAAATCACTTTAGCTGCGCTTAAACTTGAAGAACTCTCCATAGAGGACAATTTACTGTCGCAGGTAAGAAACTGCTGCTTATACATTGAGGTTCTATGATTTGAGATGACTCAGGATTAATACAAACAGTGGTTTAGTGTTAGGTGCAAATGTACTTTGAGACATTTTTAAAGGTAACTAAAGTGTTCAATTACACTTTGTGTAATTTGTGGGCTCAGTTATATGGAACTCCCTTCCAGTTGAGGTCAGACAGGTTCTTTCCCTATTGAACTTCCTGTGCCTACTGAAGAATTTTTTATTCCAGCAGGCATTTTTAGGTGTAGTTTGATTCAATAGTTTTAACTGATTTTCATTTTTGTATTGTATCTTCGTAAACCACCTCAACCATTGTAGTTAAGTGGTGTATAATTTGCTTACATAACAACACACACAGATGATTTATTTATCTGTGTAAAAAAATGTTTCTTCCCAGGAAGAAAAGAAGTTTACAAAGACTGTGCTGAGCAAAGTCCAGAACAGTTACCAACATGCGATACAGGAAATGGGAGAACTGCTGAAAAAGAGACTTGATACCATCAAAACTCTAAAGGTTTAAGGAAGTGTGTCCTGGGTGCCAAGGGTCAAGATTGAAATGCCGACAACAGACGAGAAACAGCATCTGCCACCATCCCTTCAACGTTAAAAATCTGGAACTTCCTCATAAATGCATGAAGGACTTTTGATCGTAAAAATAGTTTTTTTATGTATTAAAAAGATATATTCAAGCTGATTAAATTATTGTACATAAAAACCAGAAGCAGGGACCCTTGTCCGTCAGGGTTAGACCACTTTTTTTATACATGTTCATAAGCATATTGTAACAGAGGCAAAAAAAACCCTAACCTGTTTCACTTCCCTTTGTGGGGAAAGGGGGGCATTCTCCAGAAGCTCTCTGGGGGCTTGAAGTCTTTAGAAGCAGCAATAGAAATCCAGTGTAAAGCATATTTCAAAGGAGTTTGTATTTTTTTCCATCACGCAATTCAGCATTTATAGTTTTGTGTGCAAGTTTCTTGCCTTTGAAAAGCAGAAGTTCAGAGAGCCCAGTGCTCCACTGTGTAACTTCTTGGGTGTTCTTTCTTTCTCCCCCGTCCAACACCCCCCCTCGAGAACAGTTGTATGACTGCTTGGTAAACTGATTGGCCCAGGACAGGTGACTTTCTCCCCCCCCCCAACTCCAGAACAGTTATTTTTATTCACACCGCCAACCTAACAACTGAAGGCACTGCTTGAATGAGTTGCAGCTTCAAGCCCTTGTGTGTCTTGCTTTCCAATCCTTCAAGGAAAAACAAAACAAAATCAGAAAAAGTTGGTATCTGTTTATGTGGTGAGGAACAGGATGCATGGTCTGAGTTGGGCTTCCTGTTATTCGTAAGTCTCTAAGATTGATCCTCGGCATTGTTAGGGAATGTGCATTAGATAAATTTTGGATGAGATTCTAGAAAACAGGGAGCTCAAATCCATTTCTTATCCTGTTCGTTATCACCATTCCGAACCTTTCATCATATCTGAAACAGCTTTTGGTGACCATTTGTGTAGGTTCCTCCTGGATTATGGAGTGTTTTATTAAATGCATGGAAATTGTCATCTGGCCAAAAGAAATGGCTTTCGATAAAGTATGTTGATCTTCCTTTGCAACCAAATATAAGCAAGTGTAGCAGGCTTGATTACCCAGGCACCACCTTGGATAGCCCTCCTTCCGCTCCTTGTTACTTTGTTCATCATGTTACATGGTATAGGCAGTCCTTGTTTTGTTTGGGGGTACCGTTCCATAAGCCCAGCCCACCCGGCCCCTTGTCACGGCGTCTTTATGACATTTTGGGGGCTACTTACAGGTTCAGTGATGTGCGCTTGGGCACCATCATGCCTCATTCAGACGCGCCTAAACTGGGAGTTGCTTCTACCACTAAACTCTTCTTTTCTACCAAATTATAGCTGTTTCAGAATCAGTGGGTACTAAAAATCGGTTATTTTTATTTTATTTTATTTTGCAACAAAGACTTCAGGCTTTGGCAGATACCTGGCTAAAGGAAAATCAGCATCAGATAACAAGCTTTAAATTTTTGAAAGAGCTGGTAGTCCTGGTGGTGGCACATCATTTTTTCTAGAAACAAGTGGGTGAGCCATTTCTCTTGTGGCCAGTCCACTACGGTTTCCTTGTGCAGAATTCTAAGCCCTGTGAACTAGCCTATTTCTGCTATTAATTAGGAGGGATCTGAAGACCTTGACCGTAAAATTTTCAGGTGTGCTTTTAGGAATGATCCACGCGGCTTTTATTTTGCCATTTGTGTTGATGTGTTAGTACATTCTAGCCACTTCAGCCTGCTTAATCACCATTTCGCACAGCTGAGGGGGACCAGTAGATTCTCTGTGGCCATCTTCCCATTCCCAGGAAAAGTACCTGCTTCTTCCAGGAACAATCCCCACTATCCGCTGAAGGAAGGAAAGCTGCTGTGTGAAACCCACCTTGAATAGTTTGGTGTTGTGATCAACTTGCTCCTCAGAGCAGTGTGTGTGTGTGTGTGTCAGTATCAGAATGATGCCTACATAGATATGTTTTCTGTCCAGAAACCCCAGCATGATTCTTAAGACGCCACAAAAGAAATCAGTCTTTATTTTAATCTGGAGCTGTTCTTCACTCCAACTACACATGCAGTTTAGTGACAGAGTTTGTTAATAATACTGAAGTCTAGATTTGCCAATAAGATCTATTGGTGAATGAATGCCTTCTGTGCTTGCTTTTGGAAGTGAGGCTTTTTTAAAAAAATAAAACACCAGTTTAAGCAAGAATCATATAGGGTTCCAGAGACATTTCACTGGCAGCTCCTAAAAGGATTCCACCTGCATCAGACACCTTGATTCCAGGTGTTTCCTTTTGTTGGCAGTGCTAGAGGTCACTCGATGCATAAGCAAAAATAAACCTTTTAAGCCCCCCCCCCTTCTCCATACAGGACAAAAGCAGGGGACAGAACTATGCTAGGCAATGGGGATAACCAAGAAGTATCTCAAAATAGTATGGGTGGTGAATTCTGTTTGCCAAGTTGTGAACGTCTTCAGTTATGACAATTGTGCTCTTGTGGTGTTGCTTTGTGGCAACATCTTCCTTCTGTGTTGGGCCTGGAACAGATTTCTCCTGAAATCCATGCTTGGGGTGTGAGTGTCCATGTGAGTAGCAGCATTGCCCTTTAAAAGGAATTGAAAATCATACACATTTGAATTTATTGAATTTATTTCTGAAGCAGCAGTTTGCAAAGGTCTCAGGATCCAATCAAGGAAATACATTGCTCCCCACTCCTTATGATTAAAATCCTCCATTACATAGGAGTTGGTTTGGGGTTTTTCTCTGACAACTACTGTACACATGTATCAGGGGCAGCATCAGATTCCAGCACAATAATCATTTGGGTCCACAATAATCATTTGGCAGAAAAGTTAATTTGTAAGTTTCTGGAGAAACTGATCATTGTCAACAAAACTCAAGTTCTTAATAAACCAAATGTTTTCCTACCTTCTGCAAGCAACACAAACACACAAACCTACCTTTCTGAATTTGTGAAATAATGTAGCGCTGTTTTATCTCATTTTTGTTGTGGTTTCATGGACAGACACAGGATATAATTACCTTTATGCAGTGCTGGGATCATGAACCAAGATGATTCTGCAGCTGCTTCCAGCAACCAATTTCTAAAGTTAAAATATTTCATTGTGGTTCAGGGTTGTAATCCAGTTACGTCCCCCTCTCAAGAAAACTACAACAGCCACCTGTATTGCCCATTTAGCTGGAAGGGGAGGTGTATATTTTTAGTAATTTTTAACTTGTTTAAAATTGCATTTATATTTTGCAATTGTTATGTTGAATCATGGAGGAGGGTTTGTCTCTTGGATCTATAAAGGGGATTTCTGTTATATGCAAGATAGCTTGGGACTTTTTTTTCCTTGACTTGTTCTCTGTAATTTATGACTTTGGAAGGTCTGTAAAACACTTAAGCAGCTGACAGAATTTCAAGTGACAAAACTGCTAGCAATCTGCTTTAAACTGGATGGATTTATAATTTATATATATATAAATATATATATAAAGGTCAGTTTCTTTATAAACAAGTTTTTCTGCCTTTTTCTTTAAGGGTGTGGGATTATTATTATTATTATTATTATTATTGCAAAAGTATGAAGGATTTCTAGACTCCCAGCTGTTTTTTTTAATGCTTAGCTGCAAAAGAGGCAGATTTGGCTCAGAATGTTTCAGAGAAAATTATTACTTATTAAATTTATATCCCACCCTTCCTCTCAAAGGAGCACTATACTCTTTATTTACCTTTGTTTCCCATGTTATATTTCAAATTGTGGGATGCAGGTGGCACTGTGGTTTTAATTTACTGTACAGTAATGTTAAATTGTACTGTGCTGGGGTCTCTCAGTGAAGAGTGGCTTAGCAAACAGAGTGATTTTCACTTCAGCTTGGAATCAGTTTGCACCCACTTGATGGAGTAAAAGACAATTCACCTTCAGCATTCTTTCCCCCTATAGAATTTCTAAATCAGATATTTTGGTGAAGCACTGTTGTTTTTAATTCAAACTGGATTTGGGTGGGGCTTGGCAGCGGCTTGCCCAAAGCCTTTTTTCTTTGCCTCTCCTCACTTTCCTGCCAAATTTCAAATGGTAAACAGAGTAGCTTTCTCTGTTCTGCTACAAGGGATGTTCTCTAGACCCCTTTTTTTCCTCCCTTGGGTACCTGGCAGGATTTAGGTTTGATGAGGCCCTAAGCAACTGAAGGTAATGGGGCCCTTTATATGTCCAGCTGTCCTTTGTCAACAACATATTGTTGCTGTTCTTTGTGTTAAATATACGCTATATGGTAATTTATGGACCTAATGGGTATCTAAAGCCTTTTGCACATAACAAAATATGTATTTTTTTTCAAAGTAATTGTTGAACTGCAATACAATTAAGAAGTATATTAATAGTGAAATGCAATTAAGAAGAAGTACCTGTATATTAATAGTGAAATAAACAGAGCCTAGGGCTTGCCTATCAGAAGAACGGCGGTTCAAATCCCCGTGACGGGGTGAGCTCCCGTTGTTCGGTCCCGGCTCCTGCCAACCTAGCAGTTCGAAAGCACATCAAAGTGCAAGTAGATAAATAGGTACCGCTACAGCGGGAAGGTGAATGGTGTTTCCGTGTGCTGCTCTGGTTCGCCAGAAGCGGCTTTGTCATGTTGGCCACATGACCTGGAAGCTGTACACTGGCGAGATGAGCGCCGCAACCCCAGAGTTGGTCATGACTGGACCTAATGGTCAGGGGTCCTTTACCTAACTTAAAGTGATTGGGGGCCCATTACTTACATCATAGGAGCCTACACAACACAAAACACTGTTGCTGTATGTAGGTTTTATTTGATTTGTTTTTGATCTTATATTTTGGAAATGTACACCCAGGGTTTTTTCACTTTAATTTTTTTGGGAAACCCCCAAGAGAGCGCGGCCCTAAAGCTATAGCTTGTTTAGCTAATACCGTACGTAAATCCGGCACTGTCTGGGATACAGAACTGGGCTTGCTTTGATTGCATTGCAATGAAAAGGGGGCACATGCTTAAACCTTGCGTTGCAAACGTGGGTCTTGCTTGCTGCAAAACAGGACACGGGCAGGTGGCGCCGGTGCCGGTGCCGGATCCTAGGGCGAAGGAAAGCGGTGCGTCTCTGCAACCCCCCCCCAAAAAGAACCGCCCCCCCCCCGTGGCTTCCTAAATGAGGCGGCCCTTTGAACTGCCTAGGAGGGATCCAGCGTTTGGTCACGTGGCCATGCCCAGCAAAGCTCCTCCCTCCCTGTAGAATCTTCCACATTCGCCCAGAAATGCACCGGGGCGTCATGGCTATAGGGATCCCTCGGCGGTGCGCCCTGCTGCTCCTGTCGCTGCTGCTCTGCTTGGCCCTGGAGAGCAGCTGCGCTTTGCACACCAAGGGCGCCCTTCCCCTGGACGCCATCACCTTCTACAAGGTACAGCAATTGCCTTTTCGCTCTGCTTTTTATTTCGTTTTCTCAAGGGGGGGGGGTGATGGTGAAAACCCCACACTTGCATGCTTTTGGGGGGAGTAGGAACGAGGGGGGGGACCTTCTGCCTCCTCCCGGTGGACATAGGGGCATCTCTCTCAAATTATGCCAAAAACTGCAAATAGCACGTAATTTGCAGAAGTCCGGCTGCTAATCGTTGCCCGCCCGGCTTGCTTCTTAGTTAAAGCGATTTGCCTATCGCGCCTCTTTGCAGGGGGAAGAAGGCTTGGGATGGTGCGCCTGAAAAGGGATCAGCTGCGCAACACGCCCCCCTCCCCATATTATTGGGGGGGGGCAGCGGGCATATTCCAACTCGATTATGGGGGAGGGGCGGGCCCGTTGGCATGAAGCAGGAAAGAAGAAGGGGAGGGGGTGTTGGAGATGACAAAGGCTAGGTGCAGCCATACGGTGCTAACGAGAATCCCCGCGCATACAGTATTTGCGATAGGTTTTTATTTTATTTATTTTATTGCTTTTAGATCCCACTTTTCATCCAGGGTACGCTCAAGGTGGCATGGATAGTTCTCCCCCTTTTATCCCCACAACAACCCTGTGAGGTAGGTTAGGCAGAGAGGTTAGGCCAGACTGTTTCACTCCCACTGGCCCAAGGTCACCCAGTGAACTTCAGGGCTGAGTGGAGGATTTGAACCCAGGTCTTAGGCCTACTTTTTGCACACACTAGCTTGGCATCACATTTTCAGGACGCAAAAGGCCTCTGAACACAACATAAATCTCACACTGAATTATTTTATCCCCGCTGCCTTAAATTATGTTAATCAGATCTTACAGAATCATGCATGTTGATAGCAATAGATTGCAATATTGATTCAGTGGATTGGATTGGATTAAAAATAGAGCCTTTATACCACTGTTACTATTGATATTCCATTAGTAACCTGTGTTCTTGTTGGGGGGGGGGGACCTGAAGGAGTACTTGTGCCTGTTTTCTTAGAAGCAACCTCCACTGTCTTCGGTGGAATTTACTTCTGTGTAACTCCACAACTATTGCAAGTGGGGCGTGAAATGGGGGTTTTTTGTGTCCTGTTTCACTCCCACTTCTTTCTCTGCCCTTAGTTTCGGATATGCAACCTGCAGTTTTAATTGCAAAAATTGTCTCCTTGCTCCACCCAGGCGAGGGAGGCGGCTTCAGACAGTCACCAATCATGGTTGTCCAAGTGGATGCCAAGGGCAGTGCAAACTTGCTTTGCTTTCCAGGGTGAGGAAGGGCACAATTTGTGTCTGATTCCTGAATCAGCACCAAGGATTCCTCCCCTGAGCAAAATGAAATGAGAGTACCCCTGAGAATATGCAGAGAGCTCATTTCTAAGCAAGCACATGGAAGGATCAGTCCTGGAGTGGTGGGTGGAAAATGGGTTCAAGACAAATTAGAGTCCCAGCAACTCAATTTGAATATACACACACAACACACACCCTCCCCATTGTATATTCCTAGCCTCAGAGGTGTACTTCCTCTTGATATGGAGAATTTATTTTCCTGTAATATATAATAAGCCAGCAGTAGACCTCTTCTTCCAGCAAAACATTAAGAACATACAAAAGACCCTGCAGGATCAGGTTAATGGCTCATCAGGTTAATGGCATTCTGTTCTCACAGTGGCCAACCAGATGTCTGTGGGAAACAGGCAAGGAGCATCTGAGCACAAGAACAATCTCCCTTTCTGTGGTTTCCAGCAGCTGGTTGTCAGAAACATTTCTGCCTCCAATTGTGGAGGCAGAGCATAGCCAATTGACTAGTAGAAGCCATCAGTAGCCCTCTCTTCCATTCAGGTATCTGAAGAAGTGTGCATGCACATGAAAGCTTATACCCAGAACAAACTTAGTTGGTCTCTAACGTGCTACTGGACAGTTTTTTAATTCCATTAATTTGTCTAATTGTCGAATCGTATAATTGTAGAAGGAACCCAGGAATATACACCTGTCCCATACGGGGATCAAACCTGCAACCTTAACAGCACCACCCTCTGACCAACTGATCTACGATCCCTCCCTGTCCTAAATTACATTTCCGAAAAGAAGTAAGAGGTGGGGAGGTAACCAGAAATGGATTTTTGTGTGTGGAAGGACTGTGAGGTCCATTCAGTTCTGCTACTCAAAATAAATTCCCGGGCTCATGATTCTGAATGAAATACCCAGCTCTACTCACTGGATCTCCTGGGAGTCTAGTTAAAAACAAAGCAGGTCCCATGAGCATAGCATCTGTGCACCCCTGCTAGATCATGTACATATGTTAGATCATATGTACAGTGGTATCTCTACTTACGAATGGAGGATTTTTTCTACTTACGAATTTTTAGATAGGGTTGCTTCGACTTACAATTTTTTTCTCCCAATGCATTCCTATGGGATTCGACTTACAATTTTTTTCGACTTACAAATGTGCGTTCGGAACGCATTAAATTTGTAAGTAGAGGTACCACTGTATATCATGGCCCAGGTAGGGGTATTAATGCACCTGTGCTTGACTTGAATTTCAACCAGCTTGAAGAGCTTATTATGCTGAGAAATTGAATGGAAGCTCCAGGGTGCAACAATTAATTTTTGGAAAAGAACTTAGGATTCCTATCTTGCTGGCTGCATTTCCAGAGTATGTTTGCGTGTAGTCATAGCCGCTCAAATTTTATTAGCCTGCTGTTAACACGTAGCATTTCTGCAGCAAAGTCCAGGCATTTTGCACTTACGGTACTACCTTGCTAAGTCAAAATTAAGCAGGGCTTCCTCAGAGGTGTGGGAACTGGAGCGTCTCCGCCCAAAGCCTGGGAACTGTGCACCTCCAGACAAGTCACATCCTGCACTTTTGTGCCCTGCAGCAGTTCTATCCAATAAGTGGGGTGCAGCAAGAAAGCCCACCTCCGTGCATTTAAAAATATTTAAATTACTAAATTTTATTAAAATTTTAATAACCAAGAACAACAAACATCATATTTCCCTTTGCCCTTTTTTTAAAAATGGGACTATCTCTGGAGAATAGCCTGTTTTACCCTTCTGTAAAATGAGCTCAGTGACAGCCAACTGCAGATTCACATGAGGATTGCACCTTAGAATAGCTTTTTAAGTGAGATGCTTTTAACTTTTTGACGATCACACAGAATCCTATTTATTGGCTGCAGATATTTTGAGATTGAATTTATTTATATTTGTAAATTTATATAAGATTACTTACACAAGATTGTCTTTTTGTTTTGTTCTTTTGTTTATTTAAGATTGTTTTTGTTTTCCACGAACTTCAATAAAGTATGGCTTTTTTTAAAAAAAAAGATATTTTAAGATCTAGAGTCGATTGACTAAATTATTTCTGGATTTCTAGGAAATTAGCTGGAGTTGAGGGTCAGCACTGGTGTTTGAGAAGGAGCGACACAGTGCCCCTCTCTTTTTAAGCTCATGCTGAATTCCAAAGGAATGGGGGATGGGGGGCCTCCAAATATTGTTGGATCCCAGTCCCCATCAATGACCAGTAGTCAAGGATGATGGGACTTCCTGCCCCGTCACTATTGGGGGAGACAGGCAGGGTGGAGACAGGTTCCTCATCCCAGCTGTAAAGGGCTGTAAAGGTTGAGTGACCACTGGCAGCCTCAGGTGAGATGTTCATTAGTCAGAATGCCTCAGGTGTTTTGCAGGTGACTTTGGAAACCAGATTGCTTCCAGACAGCGCACATTCAGAGCTTTTGTGGTGCTATCCTTTTAGGTGATCCCGAAGCACAAGTTCGTGCTGGTGAAATTTGACACCCAGTATCCTTACGGAGAGAAGCAGGATGAGTTCAAAAAGGTGGCCGAAAGCTCAGAATCCAGTGACGATTTGTTGGTGGCCGAGGTGGGGATATCAGGTGAGGTGCTTATGGCGGACTTGTACACAGATCATGAGGTTTATAAATTTATCTTTTACTTCTTTTCTTTTTTAAAATGGATCCTCTTTTTCAGCATTAACTGGGTTGTATCTCTTAACACTCTGCAAACATCAATAAAGGAGGCAGGGCTTTTTGCTTAGGATAAGCTGATCAGAACGATGCCTTTCCTCCTGAATCTCTGCAAACATCTTTTCCTCCTGGCTGATGCAACATACCGAGTTTAGCAGAGCTTTAATTGTATTAACTGGTTGACGTTGCCGAATAGTGTGAGTGTGTGTGTGTGTGTGTGAGAGAGAGAGAGAGAGAGAGATGGTCTTGTGGATTATTAAGAAATGGGAAGTAAACTCACTGTCTGACTAAGATATTGAATTTTTTGTTTTTCAGGGGGGAGGGAAAGAATTTGTGTTGAAGATGCTTAGAGGGAGACAGAAGAGACAGGCGTGGCTTTAATTTCCTTTCCCCCCCCCCCCCCCTGCCATTGCCCAGTCTGCAGGAAGAATTTTTCCTAAGTTCCCCACTCCTTTGCATTTTGATTTGAGGAGCAGAGGAACTGTGTGAGAGAGCTAGTCATTACTGTACTGATTTTTGTTTTATATGGGTGGAATGAGAAAAGGTGCTAGACACAGCCAGAAACACAGTGCTTACTTCATTATTTCTAAACTTCTGATTTTTTTGTGATGGGGTGGAGGAACTTAGACCCTTAGAGAAATGGGGACTTGGTTGCAGGGAGATAAAAGCAGCTTGCAAAAACGGTGGGCGCTCTCATTTCATTTATCTGCTCTTTGTCATAGAGGGAGGAAAAAAGTAGCACCGTAAGAAGTTCCCTGCTGGATCAGGCTAAAGGCCCATCTAGCTCAGCATCCTGTTCTCGCAGTGGCCAGCCAGATGCCTCAATGGGAAACCCGCAAACAGCATTTGAGCACCTGCAGTTCTCAGCAGCTGGTAGTCAGGTGGGGGTAGAACACATGCCATAGGATTTGTCATGTCTCCTGCCAGTTTGCAAGTGGCTGGTTACATTTCGCAAAATTATTTGTGTTGACTGCACCAATGAATCGTAGGAAACCCTCTGCGTGTGTTTGCTTAAAAGGAGCAGGGATGGGAAGAGAGAGAGAAGTTGCAAGGCTTGCGATGTGTTCAGTTATGAGGTATGGGGTATTTCGAGGAAGCACCCCCTGCATAAGACTGGTGTGTGATTCTGCATCATCACTTTGCCTGGGAATGTGCAAGGCATGTTGCATGACAAGTGCCGTTTGCCGGCCCTGCACAGATGTCTCCTAGGCACACACACAACCCCCCTCCATTTTGCTATGGAAATGGGAGAAGCCTCTACCGGCCCAAGGGAATCCCCGATTTTACGCAAGTGAGCAGTGATCTCCCATTGCAAGCAGGGGGGGGGGGTTCTGATATGGGATTCCCCCCTCTACAGGGGGCAGGCTTTCCCTACTGGCTAGATGTTTACCATGTGTTCACTGGTCAGAATTTTAGCATTTTATTAAACGTGCTTGGTTTTGTGTGTGTGGTTTTATCTGTTTTTAATTACCTTATGTGTGAATCGCCCTGAGACAGTGGTTTAGGGAAGGCGATTAAGGAATTAATTGTAATAACAATATGGTGCTTCCCCAGAGTAGAGATCCCCACTAAGTTAAATGGCACTTACTTCTGTGTAGCTATAGGATTCGGCTCCTCTTTCCTGAGTCTACTCTAGAACATTTCAAAATGAAAAACAATACAGTCCAGATTTAGACACTTTAAAAAACCCACCGGTTTCAGTGAGAAAGACTAGTATGTGTTTATTCGCTGAAACCAGGGCGGTTAAACCGCAGCTCTCCAGATGTTGCTGAACAACACTTACCAATCTGGCAGTGGCCCAGCTGTCTGGGAACATGTCGCATGAGTTTTTGGGTTTCCCATTGGGGCATCTGGTTGGCCACTCTGAGAACAGGACGCTGGACTAGATGGGCCATTGGCCTGATCCCGCAGATGGTAGGACAGATGGTAGGATTGCAGCCATAGCCTTAGGCAGCCATAGCCCCATTTTCAAGTCCTACTGTTTTACAATCGGTCTTCTGTTCGCAGATTATGGCGACAAGCTGAACATGGAACTGGGGGAGAAGTACAAGCTCGATAAAGACGCTTACCCGGTTTTTTACCTGTTCCAAGATGGCGACCTGGACAACCCTTTGCCTTACCCTGGGCAGGTCAAAGCGAGCTCCCTGCAGCGCTGGCTGAAGAGCAGGGGGATCTACATGGGGATGCCGGGGTGCCTGAAGGAGTTTGACACCTTGGCCAGCAAATTTGTGGGCGCCACGAAAGAGACGGAGCGCCAGGCCCTCCTGGAAGAAGGGCGGAAGCTCCTGGCCAGGGCGAAGGAGACAGAGCAGAAGTCCTCGGAACAGTACGTCAAAGTCATGAGCAAAATCCTCGCCCAGGGGGACCAGTTTGCCGCCAGCGAAGTCTCCCGCATCAGCAAGCTCATTGAGGAGAATAAGATGAGCGAGGGCAAGAAGGAGGAACTCCAGAAGCGCTTGAACATCCTTGCTTCCTTCCAGAAGAAGACCAAGGAGGAAAAGGAGGAACTTTGACATGCTAGAAATGGCGTGCTCTGTGAAATCTTTGGTGGGCCGAGGTCCCGATCTGGTGCTCCTTCATGCAAGCAAAAATGCCCCGCTCTCTTTCAATGGATTCCCCTCATAGAGAAACTTCCCACATACACAAACACACACACATACCCTTTTTAACCTTTTATTTTTAACAAAAGGCATCCCTTATGTGCTATTCAGAACAGTACAGAGACTGCCACCGTTCCCTCAGCACTGTTGAGAGCATTGCAGGTCGAAGATCCGTTAATCCTTTGTTTAAAAAGGCAATAATAATAATAATAATAATCCTTCCTTTCCCCCCTTCCCTTTTCTCCTCAAAGGAAAAGGCTTCTCCTCACAAGTGTTGTCCATGCCAGTCCAAGATGGCTGCCCTCAGGACTTGGCGCAACTCCTCCTTCACTGGTGGGGGTTTTCAAAATGGCTGCACTTGGAACATGATGCGACCTGTTGTCATTGCTTGAATTCTCAAGGTGCAGCCAGTCCTGGCCCCACCAGGCCTGTAATGTTGTGGCCTGTGCCAGCTGGCCCACAACCAAAACAGAAGGCTTACTGAGTCATTGGGTGGGGAAGAGTTGCCAGATATTCATGGCGGGCTGCAGCCAGCGTGGTGAGCTCAAAATGGCCACCCTCAGAATGGTGCTTGGTATTCTGGTGGGAAATGGAAGATGGCCGCCCTCCCTGTTTTTGTGTGATCTGTGCTGAGGAATTCAACCATCCAAGCAAGCAGGGGGTGGAATCGTGTGTGTGTGTGTGTGAGAGAGAGAGAGAGAGAGAGCCCAGGTTTGGCCAAGATGGGGAGGCAGAAATGGTGTCCGTCTCTTTACTGACCAGTATTTGCAAAAATATTTTTTGGAGGGGAATTACATGGGTACTTAATTTGCTAATAAAGGTTATTGGGCGGAAAATTCAGAGTCGGGTTATTATTTCCCCCCCCCTCTGTGTTGCCCTCTGTGCTGAGCCAAAGAAAATAATAATAATAATAATAAAATAATAATAATAATAATAATAGTAATAAATTTTATTTATACCCCGCCCTCCCCAGTCAAAACCGGGCTCAGGGCGGCTCACACCAATAAAATTACAATAAAACATAAAAAGCAATTAATTAAAATACAGATTAAAATACAATATTAAAATTTAAAATTTAAGTTTAAAATGCAGCCAGATTTTAAGTAGTCCATAAATCCAAGCCATGAGGGAGGAAAACACAGGGGTCAGACTAAGTCCAACCCAAAGGCCAGGCGCAACAGCTCTGTCCTGCAGGCCCTGCGGAAAGATGACAAATCCCGCAGGGCCTTGGTCTCCTGTGAAAGAGCGTTCCACCAAGTTGGTGCCAATACTGAAAAGGCCCTGGCCCTAGTTAAGTCCAATCTAGCCACTTTATGGCTCGGGATCTCCAGAATATTGTTGTTTGTGGACCTTAAGGTCCTCCGCGGGGCATACCAGGAGAGGCGGCCCCGTAGGTACGAGGGTCCCAAGCCGCATAGGGCTTTAAAGGTCAAAACCAGCACCTTAAACCTGATCCTGTACTCCACCGGGAGCCAGTGCAGCTGGTAAAAGGGATCTCTCATTCAATCTGAAGTCTTGCTCAGATTAGTTTGCGATTTGTGAGAACTGATTGTGGGAGTTGGCACTTCAGTATGATTGACTTTCCTCCTTTTTGTTTTAAATAAACTTTTAAGTGTTTGAGAACAAACTGCCCGAGGTGGGAATGCTGAGATTGGAGTGTTTCATGTTCTTCTTCCCTTTATTAAAACCAGCAACAATGGGGGTGGCAGTTTGGTTTGGGGCCATGAGAGAGCAGGGCAGAAGATTAGACACACACACACACACACAGTGCTGTGCTGCAGCCTAATCCAAATCAAACATGCAAATCTGCAGCTGCTTGTAAAAAAGGGGGGGGGACTTCTGGTTGGGGAATCCCCCATATGCTGTCCTTAGCTTGCCCTCTATGTAGCAGGGGAAGGCTTCGGGCATTGCCCTATTAATGCCTGGAGACCCGATTTGAGAGACCCGATCTCCAGTCCTCTTCAGTTTCACCAAGCTTCAGAGCCAATCTGTACCATCATATGATCTAGAAACTTGTGTGTGTTTTTGGTGACGCTGAAATCTTTGCCCAATACCAGATCCCCACACATAAACAATATGTGTCCACCTCACTCTCAGTGGGGAGAACTGGGTGTGAGCAGGGAGCTGAACTGCCTCACTTTCCCAATTCCTTTTTTTAAAAAAATTATCTAATCATTTTTCCGATACAAACATCAACCGCAGAAGACACATACAACAAAAACTATAATAATAACAAGAATAACACAATTTGACAATTCAGATTTGAATATACAGATTTACCTATAACTACATTTTTTTTACCCCTTGAAATCTCCCACGTTTCCGGAATATAATTTAGAATTAAATTCAGTTCCCCTAAATAACAATTTCTTTTTATTATAAATATCTTCACCTCGCACCAAAATGATATTATCATCGGGCAGTTAATCAACATATGTACTAAGTTCGCATTTTTACTCCCACATCTCCAGCAGTTGTCTGCACTTCTTATTTTCTTCTGGTATAGTTTGGCTGGAGTCCAGTGGACTCTTGAACTGCCTCACTTGCCCAATTCCTTTTGATTGCCCCCTGGAGTTCCTCCTCAAGGATGTAACTGGCCGTCGCTGCCTCCTGTGGGAGAGAGTTCCACAGGCCAGCTGTGCGCTGTTTGAAGAAGTCCGTCCTTTTAGCTGTCCGCATCTCCTAGCCATGATGGCTATACTGTCGGAAGCAAAAGGAGGGGAGAGTTGCTATCAGGGCCAGCTCACCCATGAGGCAAGGGGAGGCGGCAGCCTCAGGCAGCAGGATCCACAGGGGCAGCAGATCTGGCCTCCCAAGGAATGCATTGCTCGCTGCCAGTGGCAGCAACGGCTGAGGCACATTGCTTGAAGGCATTTTGTGGTTTGCCTCGGGTGCCAAAATGTCTTGAGCTGGCCCCACTTGTGCTTACAGCTGCTTGGAAGCTTTCCATTGGGACCAGACTAGATGGGCTGTTGTTGCCATGGCTTCACCATGGGTATGATACTATTTAATATTAAAGGTAAATGGGCCCCTGACCATCAGGTCCAGTCCTGTCCGACTCTGGGGTTGCGGCGCTCATCTCGCTCTATAGGCCGAGGGAGCCAGGCATTTGTCCGCAGACAGCTTCCGGGTCATGTGGCCAGCATGACAAAGCTGCTTCTGGCAAACCAGAGCAGCGCACGGAAACGCTGTTTACCTTCCCGCCGGAGCGGTCCCTATTTATCTACTTGCACTTTGATGTGCTTTCGAACTGCTAGGTGGGCAGGAGCTGGGACCGAGCAATGGGAGCTCACCCCATTGCAGGGATTCGAACCGCCGACCTTCTGATCAGCAAGCCCTAGATTCTGTGGTTTAACCCACAGCGCCACCTGGGTCCCTACTATTGAATATTATGGGCCTGTTAAAACTAAGGGTCAACTCCTAGTTCTGGTTAACTCTTGGTTGCTGTGTTATATGCATTTCTTTAAAAAATACTTTTGAAAAGAGAACAGCCCTTGGCCTAGGAAAGGATAGCTGCTCCCGTTTCAGGTGACGGAGCTGGAGGGACGCTTGTCCAAACAGACAAAGCAGACTTGTGTCAACTGCTGGCTCTTCCTGGTTCAAAGGTGCTCAAGAATGATAATGAGTCTGCTGAAAAAGTCGCAGATCTGATTGACAGCCTGAAATTGTCCCCTTGCCCCAAGTGACTGGGCCAAAGCTGCAGGGCTTCTTCTTTTTAGTGTTCATTTTCCACTGAGGGAGAAGACACTGGCTCATTTCAAGAAGACACAAAAGACTTGCTCACTCGAGTGGAGTCACCAGGTGCCTGTTTTGATGAGAGAGCGGTGAATCCAGGTGGGCACATCTCTCTCTGCGCGGCCCTTTTATTAAATTCTTTTTAAGTTTGCAAAGCCTGGATTTTATTTGTGATGTTCTGGAATAACAAGTATTAGGAGAATATTCCCTTTGGTACTTCCTTGTAATCATAAATATTTTTGGTTTTCTAAAAACACACTCACAATAATAGGAAGCAGAGAGTAGGACTATATATAGGGGCAGGTCTCTCATAGTTGGGACTGGTGTTTTGTTTTTAAAACTTGTTTTTAATGGGTTTTGAAAAGGGGGGGGAAATCCCAAATCAATATTTCCCTTTAATTCTTAAGAAACAGTTAAGCAGAGGTGCCTGCCTCTCAAGGACCCAGTTTAGGCTTTCTTAATACTTTGGCCACCTCATGAGAAGAGAAGACTCCCTGTAAAAAGATCCTGATGTTGGGAAAGATGGAGGGCACAAGGAGAAGGGGGCGACAGAGGACAAGATGGCTGGACAGTGTTCTTGAAGCTACAAACATGAGTTTGACCAAACTGCGGGAGGCAGTGGAAGACAGGAGTGCCTGGCGTGCTATGGTCCATGGGGTCACGAAGAGTCGGACACGACTAAACAACAACAAAAAGGATTGGTGTACTCACAAATCTCATTTTTTGCACTCTCCCCACCCCTGACAATTTTGTTGAGCAAGTCAGTCATTCACTGGCATGTTACAGAACATTTATTGTCTCGCAACCCCTTAAGGTAGGAGCTTATTCAGAGCCCAGCTGCATCCTTAGGCCACAGGCCCATCCGGTCCAGCATCCAGATTCCTGCCGTGGTCCAGCAGGTGTGTCCCACGGGCTCATGAGCAGAGGATGCTCAGCTGCCTTCCACTTTCGCACCCAGCAATGTATCTGGAGATACACTGCACTTGTCTGTGGTTGGATTATCAGTGCTCAGCAAACTTTTTCACCACGGGGCCGGTCCACTGTCCCTCAGACATTGTGGGGGGCGGACTATATTTTGGGGGGAAATTTAAATGAACGAATTCCTATGCCCCACAAATAACCCAGAGGTGCATTTTAAATAAAAGGACACATTCTATTCGTGTAAAAACATGCTGATTCCCGGGCCGGATTTAGAGGGCGATTGGGCCGGATCTGGCCCCGAGGCCTTAGTTTGCCTACCGTAACCATCTGGAGGTTTAGCCACCTGAAGACCAACCCACCATGAAACTGCCTAATTTGCCTTGGGACATGTTATTATATAGTTGGGTGGGGATGCAAATTTAACATTAAAGCCATATGGTGCCTGTGATTATATTGCCATATTTTGTCAGGGCAAAACTTGGGGGCTGAGGTCTCTGCGCGCGCGCACACACACACACAAAATTTGGCAGAATCAGTCCCACTCACAAATTCAACACGGCTAGCTTACTATGTTTTGAATTAAGTGGTACACATTTCAAGACTCTTCAGATTCTAAAATCAACCAACTACCCCAGTTAATTCAGATTCCAGAAATTCATTCCATGCCATGTGAATAAGCCCCCCCCCCCAGCAGTAGGTTTAGACCAGGGTTTCCCCAAACTTGGGTCTCCAGCTGTTTTTGAACTACAACTCCCATCATCCCTTAAGCTAGCAGGACCAATAGATTTAATCCACCTTGGCCTCCTTACGACATTTGCCTAATCAGCACAATGTTCAGAGGATATGATTAATCCTAGTTAATAAAATAAAAAAAACCTTAAGTGGTCTATATTTATTAATATTATTTGCCGCAGAGATGACAGGGAAAAGACGAGGCCATGATCCATTTGGAGCAGTGGCATTACGGCATTGGAGAGCATTCGGCGGCGACCAGCAGATGGAGATATTGATTCATTAGTAGAAGGGACCACAGTTTGAATTCAGGGAATTGTAGCGGCTGGTTTCTCCTCGTATTATTCTGGGGGATTGTGAAAAACGGGCAGGTGGCTGGGGGTGCTGTGGAGGCGCAATAATTCTGGAGAACAGCAAAATAAGAGTCCTTCTCCCCAGGCGAGCGCCTCTGGAATGCATGGTAGAGGCGCAGCTGGAAAAGGGGTGATGCTGGAGGGGGGGCTTTACCCCGGACGCTAGGGGGCGCCCCCAAGGCAAGCAAACCGCTGCGGGGACCGCAGGGGGGCTTAGAAATCGTAGACTCATAGTGCTGGAAAGGGTACCGAGGGTCATCTAGTCCAACCCACGGCGATGCAGGAATCACAGCTCTGGGGCTGCTCCTGCTTTTGATCTGCAGAGAAATTTCCTTGCCGTTTCTTTCCATCTTTATCGAGGGTCTTTCCCCCCCTGTCCATTTACTCTTTTGTTTGTCTAAAAACCCTCTTTTTTCATTTCACTACTTCTGACCTTTTGAAATTTTCGGTTCCTGTTTCCTTCCATCATCATCAACAACAACATCATAATCAAACCAAATAAAAAAAATCCCTTGCATTATAGCACCTTAGAAACCAACTAATTTAGTTGGTCTCTAAGGTGCTACTGGAAGGGGGAAATTTTTTTATGTTGTTTCGACTACACCAGACCAACACGGCTACCTACCTGTAACTATAATCAAACCAGTAACTTTCTGATTTCCCCCTTCTCTCCACCCCCCGCACATCGCCCGGTTGGTTTCTCCTCCTTTTCTCTAAAGGGGCGCGGAGGTTGCGCGGCCCGCGGCTGCGCCTGGGGCGGGACCAGCGAAGGCGGGCGGGGCGGGGAGGAGGAGGGGGGCGCTGGCCGGCCGCTCCCGCGGCTGCTCTGCCTGGCTAGCATGGCTTTTTCCGCGCCCGGCGCTGCCTCCGGAGGGCTCCGCACCCAGGACGCCTGGTCCCAGCAGGTAAGCGAGGAGAACCCGCCACGATGCCCGTCCCTCTCCAAGAAAACCCCGCACGCACCTCTTTGACTCCAGTCCTTCTTTCCTTCTCGCCAGCCCAGAATCACCCTCGTTTTTTCCGACCAGAAGTCAGCGTCTTGTGGACGCCCGCGCCCCCCACCCCTCATTTGCTCTCTGAGCAGAGAAAAGGCGGGGTTGCAGGGACCTCTTTCTGAGCAGGGTGGGGAATTTAGCCCCTCTCGGAATGCCTTCTCCACAGTCCAATGGAGAAACCTTCTGGAGTCCCTTGTGCAGGCTCCTTGCGGCTCCCTGCAGCCTCATCAGGTTTCTGGTCCTCCGCGTGGAAAGATCCCTCCTGCCTCCGCTTAGCTGCCCCTCCCTCTCCCTTCTGTGCTCAGGTTTGGCCATCCATGGCTACTAGTCCTCATGGCCATGTGCTCTCGTCAGGATCAGAGGTATAACACTCTGTTGTGGAGCAACAACAACAGCATGCCTTTAGCTACACCTGCAGTATACTCAGGTTGACGAAAACATGCAATGGTTTGGAGGGTGTGGGCAGAATAAAGGTGCCAGTCCCAACTCTTAAAATGCTAGAACTTCCAGGGAGCTGGGGGTGGGGGTGGGGATATGTATCCAGAACAAACTAAAGGAAATTGGGTGGCTAGGACAACTTTCATAGCTGCCAAGTTTTCCCTTTTCTCTCGAGGAAGCCTATTTAGCATAAGGGAATTTCCCTTTAAAAAAGGGAGAACTTTGCAGCTATGACAACTTTCCTCGTGCATTTTGTGGGATTCCCCACCAGGATTCTCCAATTAGCAATAATGTAAACATTAGTAGGATGACAATGAGTGCGCAAATGCTGTTTGAAGGAAGTGTTTTTAAAAGTAAGGCACAGCAGCTAGAAAGGTTCAGGCTATGCTTCAGTTTGCAGAACTTGGATTTGAGTCTATTGTTAATGAGGCAAATATGGGAGGCTGCATTTTTAAGTGTTGCCTTGTTTGTAAGCCACCTTTGGCACATTTATCTATTGGCAGGCGGCCATGAAAATCTAAATAGTAATAAAAATTATAACCTACTCAGGGCATAACTATGGAACTCACTGCCACAGGATGCCCTGGCATTGTGCTGCCTGCTGACTGATGTTTTTAAAAGTGGATTAGCCAAATGCATGAAGGATGGGGCCACCAGTAGGTAGTCTTCATTTCAAGGACATCAGAGGAGCCTGACAGCGACTCAGACCAAAGGACGCCCATCTCAGCTGGATGCCCCAGTGGGAATCCCGCAAGCAAGGACCTGAGATGCTCACCAGGGGAATCCACTTAGTTCCCAATGCTGGCATAATACATGACCATCATTGTTAGTAGCCTTACGTTCCACAAATTTCCCTAAATGCCTTTTAAAGCCATCTATTACTACGTCTTGCGGGAGCAAATTCCATAGTTACAGCTCCATGCTGTGTGAAGAAGTCCCTTATTTATTGCATTTATGTCCCGACTTTTTCCTCCAAGGAACTCAAGGCGGCATGCGTGGTCCTCCTCCGGACCACACTGGCTCTGAGTACCGTATATTCTGGCATATAAAATGACTGGGCTTATAAAACGACCCCCAACTTTTCCAGTTAAAATACAGAGTTTGGGATATACTCGCCGTATAAGAAATACGACCCGGCGTATAAGACGACCCCTGACTTTTGAGAAGATTTTCCTGGGTTAAAAAGTAGTCTTATACAGGAATATGCAGTGTATCCACATATTGAGCTCCTGAACGCATTGCTTTGCCAGCCTGGTTTTCCCTCTGTACGTGTGGAACTACATCTCCCATCAGCCCCAGTGTCATGCAGCCATGCATGCTGAGGCTGATGGGAGTTGTAGTCCAACACATCTCAGTCTGGAGGACACCAAGTTGTTGAAGGCTATATCATAGAATCATAGGGACTCTGAGGAACATCCTGTCCAAGCAATGCAGGAATATGCAGCTGTCCCATACGGGGATTGAACCTGCAACCTTGGCTGTACCACTGAGCTATCCCGTGGTCATGCAGGGACACACCTCATTTTGCTCTTTCTTCTCTCCAGATCTTTCCTGTCATCCAT
Organism: Zootoca vivipara; assembly: GCF_965207765.1. Lineage (NCBI taxonomy): Eukaryota > Metazoa > Chordata > Lepidosauria > Squamata > Lacertidae > Zootoca > Zootoca vivipara. The sequence continues at coordinate 7,304,490 of NC_142589.1, read as the reverse complement.
TGGATCCAAGCAGTCATGGCTTCTTTGAGGTACTGCAAAGCTTCTTCTTTCTAAAGATGTAACCTGGGACTGATGGAGAACCTCTCGCCAGAGGCTGGTCTCTCGTTTTAGGATAGCTCTGAAACCCTTTGAGGATTTGTTCTCCTCTGTTTTAATGGCCATTGCTGATGTTATTTATTTACTTATTTTTAAAGCCTGTTGCAAGTCACCTCGAGTGTCAGAGAGGCGGAAGATGAATGTTTTAAATGAATGAAATGAAAATGTCATCAGCCAGGAGTTTTGACAAATTAAAACGTTTTCACTGCCCCTGTTGGCCAGGGACCCCCTTGAGGTGCATTTGTGCAAAGACCTCTATGCATGCTTTGGGCTTCTACATTATCTTTGTGCCATTAAATTCAGCAAAAGTTGGAAGCTGCCGATTTTTTACAGGATGGAGAGAAGTATTTTTGGTTGCCTTCTACTGTCCGCAGATCAAGCCACTGTTAAAAGCACAATAATGGGGGCTTGGGAAAAATGTTGGCAACCCTTTGCAAATGCCAGTCCTCCTTTGCATCCATTGTCTAAGGCAGCGTTTCCCAACCTTGTGCCTCCAGCTGTTTTGGGACTACAACTCCCATCATCCCTAGCTAGCAAGACCAGTGGTCAGGAATGATGGGAATTGTAGTCCGAAAACAGCTGGAGGCACAAGGTTGGGAAACACTGGTCTAAGGCAGTGGAAGCTGGAAGTAGCAAGGATTAAGCTGTGTGTGTGTGTGTGTGTGAGAGAGAGAGAGAGAGAGAGAGAGAGAAGAGCAACAGCTCAAGCGGTCATCAACTTATTTTCAACCTAAGGCTCATGGCCACAAACGGCCCACGGGGGTCATTTAACCGGCCCACGAGCTGCCCCCGAACCAAGCTGCCCGCTCAGCGAGTCCCCGCGTGCTGTGCTAAACCGGCGTGGCACGGGGACTCGCTTCTGCAGTGCGGGAAATTGTGTCTGCGCATATGCCGACAATCATGTCTGCCAGAAATCGCAGGCGCGCGCACGATCCGGCCCACGGAGGGATCTCCGCTGGAGTGAACCAGCCCAGGTGAGGTAAACCTTGCCGACCCCTGTCCTACGCCCTTTAAGCAGCTGAGTGAGAAGCAGAAACTCGGCAGATAAGCTTTCTCCATCATGCAGGCTCAATGATGCAGAAACTGTCAGCTACAGAATTTCTGGTGGCCACCTGCTGTTCAAGGCATGAGAGCCCCACTAGAAGGAAAGTTGGCAACAGTGGTGGACCTTGGCGCCTCCAATTTCAGGGGCACCCTGTGCAATGCCAAAAACTCTCTCTCTCTCTCTCTCTCTCTCTCTCTCACACACACACACACACACACACACACACACCGCCCACTTCTTTCCCTCCATTAGATGTCAGGTAGCCTTTGTGGGCACCCTTCTACTCTTTTTTTCCCAATTTTTTTAATTATTTTTTTATAGAAACATAACACAACTGACAATACCAGAAAAGGAAGGGGGGGGAGAAGAAGAAGAACCAAAAACAAGAACAGCAACAATAATTTCATTGCTTAATCTCTTGTCAACTCATTGTTCTGCGACTTCCTCAGATCCTCCTTACTGCGATTCATTACTTATTCTTTTTAGCAATTTCAATTTCATAATCATTTTAACCTTATATAAATTGTACTTCTTCTTAATTGTTTACGAAACCATTGTCTTCAATTGCCTATTTTTCTTTACCACTAAGCCCAGTCCTACGCTACAGCATTATATATAACTCCAAGTCCATTTCTTATTAATTAATTACAATACTATTCTTCTTCAAATAAGCTTTGAAGTTCTTCCAATCTTCTTCCACCGATTTTTCTCCCTGTTCTCGGAGCCTCCCGGTCAGATCAGCCAGTTCCATATATTCTATCATTTTCATCTGCCACTCTTCCACAGGTGGTATCTCTTGTGTCTTCCAATATTTTGCTATCAAGATTCTAGCCGCTGTTGTGGCATATAAAAAGAATGTGGTATCTTTCTTGGGTATTTCATTCTTGACTATCCCCAACAAAAAGGCCTCTGGTTTCTTTACAAAAGTGTTTTTAAACACTTTCTTCAGTTCATTATAAATCCTTTCCCAGAAGTCTTTTATTTTGGGGCAAGTCCACCACATGTGATAAAACGTTCCTTCTACTGCTTTACATTTCCAGCACTTATTATCATATGTATGATACATCTTTGCTAATTTAACTGGAGTTAAATACCACCTATGGGCACCCTTCTACTCAACCAATCAACTCTTTGTTCCCACAGCATAATAGGGTCCAGCTCGCTGATTGGGTATGCAGTGCTCCAGAATACAGCCAGATCCCCCCAGGTAAGGGAATTTCTTTTATTGTGTTTTTTTTATTGCTTTTTTAAAAAAAGAATTCACCTAAATTGCCCTTTATGTAAGCAGCTCAGAAGGGAGGGGCAGAAATCTCCATGAAGAATGTTTAAAAATTTCAAGGGCATTCTTCCCTCCTCGTTGCTAAAACAAATATTTCACTCTAGAGGCTGGTGGCTGAATCATCATCTTGTTTCATTTCAGAGCAGCTGTGCTCTGTGCAAGAGCAGAGCCCCTGGCAAGAGGTCAACTCCTCCGTTGGCCAATAAGCGGCTGCTTTATTATTATTATTATTTGCATTTATATTCCACTTTTTTTATCCAAGGAGCTCAAGGTGGTGTGCATGTTTCTGCCCCTCCCCACAACAACCCTCTGAGCTAGGCTAGGCTGAGAGGCAGTGACTGGCCCCCAGCATTACCCCGTGAGCTTCATGGCAAGGAGACCAGGGTCCATATTCCCACTCAGCCATGAAGCTCACCGGGGTGTCCTTGGGGCCTGTCGCTGCCTCTCTCAGCTTAACCTGCCTCACAGGGTTGTTGTGTGGATTAAATGAGAAGGAAAAGAAATAAGCATACCACCTTGAGATCCCTGGAGGGAAAAAAGATGGTGTATAAATGCAATAATGGGGGGTGGGGGAGAGAGACAAAGCCTTTCACTGCATGCCTGTGCGGAGAAGCTTCTCCTGTTGACTTTCTGTCTGTCATGCCACCTCTGTCTGTATGTCACACCATAGAAGCGGGGGGGGGGGGGACAGACACAGTGAGCGAGGAAACCAGCAACTTTATTACAAACCTTGGAATTGCAGCAAAAAAATGGGTTTTTATTTCATTCTTCATCCTTGAAGCATGACACATGGCTTCAAGGATGCTTAAACGCAGGTTCCCGCAACCTCGGACCCTTCAGATGTGGGTGCATTTTAAAAATATATATTTATATTATTCAAAATATTTATTGCGATTTTCAAATTTCGCATACATGAACGTTGGCCTCCTGTTGCTACAATCAGCATCCACATAGAAAAGGCCACATTGACAACGGCTACCTACCTGTAACTACATTTAAAGTGCTAGGGCACCACTTTAAAGAGCCGTGGCTCCCCCCAAAGAATTCTGGGAAGTGTAGTTTTTTTTAAAGGGTAGTGAGGGAACCACCACAGAGCTACAGTTCACAGAGTGGTTTAACACTCAGTTCATCTCCACAGGGAACTGTGGGAATTGTAACTCTGGGAGGGGGATAAGGAGGGGCTCCTAACAACTCTCAGCACTTTTAACAAACTACAACTCCCAGAATTCCTTGGGGGGGGTTGAGCCATTTTAGAGTGGTATCATAGCACTTTAAATGCATGGGGTGAACTTTTCGGACCCCATGGTTACTATGCAGTTTAACAGTTTCCTTACCCCAGCAGAGGGATTTCAAAGGATGCTTGTAGGATTGGAACTCGTGTCCAAAACTGCTTGGTTGTGAAGGGAGGCGATGGATTCCTCTCCCAGTGTGGGTCCTTCCCACATTTCATGACCATTCAAACTCTGTTTACAGGTTGAAACTTTATTTACATCATCCATCAGCCATAGCAATAAAACAACAATACGATATACAGTACAAAGGTTAAATATCTGCCGGCCGAGAATCCATTTCCTGCCTCTGGTGAGGTGGACTTCAGCCACAAAACCTTGTGCTGTAATCAATTGGTTAGCCTTTCATGGGCCGCAAAACTGCTTGCTGCCAAAGACTAATTCATGTAATCTTGAAATGCTTGCTCCTCCCACAGTTGTTCCTGCTAAAGAATGGAATAATTTTACTTTATTTATTCGCAAAAGTACTCCTATACCATCATAGCTTACCAGAGTGGCCACGAGGTCCTTTCTGGGGAGGCTTCACATTGGCTTCTGAGAACCAGCTCAGTAGAACAGATCTTAAAGCTTCGGCAAGTTTGATAGGTCAATAGCAGTATTTTAACTGAAACCCAGTTAAACGGCCAGTCCTATCATTAGGCAGAGTGAGGCCCCTGCCTCAGGCAGCAAGTGCCTCAGGCAGCTGTTCCTGCTGGCTGTTATCCCACCCAGCCAGCTATTTCCCCTTGGTTGCCACCCAGGCCGTCCTGTACCCCCTAATCCAGCAGTGGCCAAACTTGGCCCTCCAGCTGTTTTGGGACTACAACTCCCATCATCCCTAGCTAACAGGACCAGTGGTCAGGGATGATGGGAATTGTAATCCCAAAACAGCTGGAGGACGCCAAGTTTGGTCACCACTCCCCTAATCTAACCTGCTGCCTCGAGGGATCGGGAGCAGAATATGCTTCCCCATCATTGGCGATGAAGAAGCAGGATTCAACCTCTCGTCTGGAATGGGGAAAGGGCACCAGAACTTAAAGCAGTGCATAGTTAAACTACGGAACTCCCTCCCGCAGGAGGAAGTGATGGCCACCAACTCGGCTGGCTTTACAAGAGGACTAGGTGCATTCATGGGGGAGGACGATGCCACAATAGTGTAGTGTAGTGGTTAGTGTTGGAACAGGACCTGGGAAAGGCCAGTGTTTGAATCCTGCACTCAGCCACGAAGCTCTGGGGGGCAGCCGCTACCTCTCAGCCTAACCTGCTTCACGGGGATGTCGTGGGGATTAAATAAGATGGAGGGGAAGAAGCCATGGTCACCACCTTGAGCTCCTTGGAGAAAAAGGTGCGTTGTGAATGCAGTAAATAAGGAAATAACAACCCATGTTCTTCCCCAGGGACGGCCTTTGTTCTACTTGAGCCTCTTGGATCTCTTTCTGGGCATGTGCTGGCTGTTGGGGGCTCTCCTCTACAGTGAAGAGGCTGCTACGTCCGCAAGCCAAGAGGCTGCTTGCTACAACCTACAAGCCACAGGAGAGGTAAGAACGATGCCGGCACTTTGGCCTGTTTCAGGGATGGAGAATGGGTTTTTGCCTGAGGTACTAGCAGCAAGCTACCTAGGGAGCCAAGGTGCTGTAGTGGTTAGAAGCTTGGACTAGGACCTGGGAGAGACCCAGGTTCAAATCCCCTCACAGTCATGTTCCAGAGCAGGCATCCCCAAACTGCGGCCCTCCGGATGTTTTGGCCGACAACTCCCATGATCCCTAGCTAGCAGGACGATGGGAATTGTAGTCCAAAACATCTGGAGGGCCAAAGTTTGGGGATGCCTGTTCCAGAGTCTCCTTTATCCAGACAAAGTTCAAGATAACTTCAGTCCCATTTAAAACAAATAGATTACACGTGGTCAAGCAGAAGGCCATTAGAGGCAGGGCCTTCTCCAATGTGGTTCCATTTTCATGGAAAACACTCCGTAGATAAGCCAGTCTGGTCCCATCACTGTTAGCCTTCTGCTGTTTAGTAGGAATGTGGCTGTTGTCCCAGGAGGCTTTTGGGGTCCTAATTCTACCCTAATTATTCTTGGTTATTTTTTCCTGCTTCTGATACAGTTTCCTGGTTTGTTTGTTTGTTTGTTTCATGGGGTTTAGTAACTGTGAACTTACTAGTGCTCTAAGATAACTGGTCTTCCCTTACGCTATGTTGTTAGCTGCCATCCGGTTTTCCTGTTCCCCCCAAAAGCAGAATGCCGTATAAAAAATAATAATTGACATGATTTGATGGCATCTGAAGGCCTGAGATCAGGCATCCCCAAACTGCGGCCCTCCAGATGTTTTGGCCTACAACTCCCATGATCCCTAGCTAACAGGACCAGTGGTCAGGAATGATGGGAATTGTAGTCCAAAACATCTGGAGGGCCGAAGTTTGGGGATGCCTGCCTGAGATGGTCTGCTAGAAATTGACCAGTGATCAAATGGTCTGTGGTCTACTGGTCCACTGCCCACCTTTGGAGAATCAGGACTTCCTTGGACAATCTTTACAAAAGCAAGACAGTCCTCCAATTCTGAGACTGCATTTGCTTTTCTGGTGCTTTGCAGACTGGAGCATTGGGGATTTCTCCTTGTTACACCAGCTGGAATGTGTGCTGGCTGGGTGCTGAGCTGTCACAAAAGGTGTGGTTTGGTAAACATGTCAGCTCAACTCTTCAAGGAGTTGAGCTGGCTTCTGAGTAGGCTCTCCTTCTAGACCAGAGCTTTCGAAACTGTGCATGGCAACACGTTTGTGTGTCGCGCGAATGTTCCCCGTTCTCTTCCCAGGGCTGGAAAGGGGTTAGTTTAACCTCCGGCTTGCTAGCAAAACTGAATAACTGTGTGTGAAAGGATGCATGTCTAAAAAGTTTGTCGCCAAGATGAAAAGTTCGGAAAGCTCTGGGTTGGAGGCAGAAGACAGTTGCCTCTTGGGTTAAAACACACCTGCTTGCCCCAGAAACTTGCAGATCAGAGCAGCGGTTGTTGTAAGGCTGTGGGGTTGGTTGGGTTTTGCCAAGTGTTTGTTGGAAGAAGCCTTCTGCTAAACCAGGAAATTAATCTGCCGAGCCCAGACTTGTCTGCTCTGACTGGGGTCTCAGGTCTTTTGTTTGCTTTGGGATAGAGCGAAACCATAACATGGGTCTGCGCCAATAGACTTTGCCTGGCAGTGAGCAGGTGTGAAATTGCAGTAAACTTCCTGGAACGAGCATACACAACACTCTCAAGGGAAAGCAGGAACTGATGTACCTGTGCTGTGCTGATGTGTTTTGTGCCTTTGATCCTGGGGTCCCAAGTGCCTGTGATCCCAGTTTGGGAGCTAGAGCTAGAGCTAAATGCTAAATACTCACCTCACGATTGTGAGTAGTGGTGGTGGTGGTGGTGGTGGTGGTGTGTATTCAGAGCCGGTCAACCCAATGTTTCAGCATCTGAAATTTCTCCAGGCCAGGGGTAGCAGGTGTGGTGCCCTCCAGATGTGGCTGGGCTCCAGCTCCCAGCCAGAATGGCGATTGGCCTGGAAGGATGGGGGCTGGAGACCAACATCTGGAGAGCATCACATTGGCTACCCCTGCCCTAGATCCTAGGGAATCCTATTTATTAACACAAATAAATAATAATTAATCTGTACAAACTATTGAGATTTCCAGCATATAATGCATCAGGGGAGCACAAATTATTTATTTATTTGTTTCTTTTCTATCAGAGATAGCCATTCCCAGGGAAGAATACAGTTCAGGTCATATTGTTCATGATAGCTATATATCCTATACACTTTTAAAATGTGGCTCTTTTTGGGAGGGGGAGGTTATTGGGTTGTTTTATTTTTATTATATAGAATGTGGTTTTTATGTTGATCTTTTCTGTGAACCGTCCTGAGACCTTCGGGTATAGGGAGGTATATGATTATTATTATTATTATTAATTATTAATATTAATAATATTATTAATAATAATATGGGCAAAGATGCTTTGACAATGCACGAAAGCTCATACCAAAATAAAAACTTAGTTGGTCTTTAAGGTGCTACTGAAGGAATTTTTTTTATTATGCTTTGACGAGTTTATCTTTAAGACCATATTCATTTGGATATTGCCCAAAAGGCCACCATCTTACATAACATGTGCCCAGTTTTCTTGTCCTTTTGATCACTCCTGTTATTTTCTCACTGGTAGCCAGTCTCCAGATACAGTATTCTTAAACTTCAAATCCAGGGACACTCCTGCTGGCCTTCCAGGTTCCAGAGAGCTGTTCCTTGTGAAGAGGGAGTGGTGGTTAAAGGACTCTAGGAATAGTAGCTCTGGGAGGGGGAAAGGAATCTATCAGCACCCGTCACAAACTACAGTTCCCAGGATTCCTTGGGAGAAGCTATGACTGTTTAAAGTGGTATTATAGCGTTTTCAGTGCATGGTGTGAGTGTGATCTAAATTAGGATGAACCTAATTTAGACTAGGGACGCAGGTGCCGCTGTGGTCTAAACCACTGAGCCTTGGGCTTGCTGATCGGAAGGTCGGCGGTTCGAATCCCCACGACGGGGTGAGCTCCCGTTGTTCAGTCCCAGTTCCTGCCTACCTAGCAGTTCGAAAGCACGTCAAAGTGCAAGTAGATTAATAGGTACCGCTCCGGCAGGAAGGTAAACAGTGTTTCCATGCGCTGCTCTGGTTCGCCAGAAGCAGCTTAGTCATGCTGGCCACATGACCCAGAAGCTGTACGCCGGCTCCCTCAGCCAGTAAAGCGAGATGAGCGCCACAACCCCAGAGTCGTCTGCAACTGGACCTAATGGCCAGGGGTCCCTTTACCTTTACCTTTAATTTAGACTACCCCTTGAATGGGATACCTTGCAAGCCCCGCTATAGGAGTCCCTGGTTAGAATCATTATATTCTTCCTTTTTAAATGACAGTGGCCTACTGGTTTTCCAAACCTTCAAGCTTATTGTTGCACATGTATTATCAGTCATGCCAGGAAATCCGATCTTCCTGTTTCTGTGTTTTCATTTTTTCCATTTGCTGGCCTGCAGCACATCTGGTCTTTCTGACATTTCCCCCGGTCCCTAGTTTGCTCCTGCCTTTAAGAGAGCATTTGAATTATTCTGAAGCTGTTTACACATCCAAAGGAATCTTGCCTGTATACAGAAATTGCCCACAGGCCTGTTAAGAAGCAAAATGCTGAATAAATATAGGCACAGTGTTTAGCCAAACCACATTCCTGGGCTCTGCACCCAGAAGTTCATCTTTGTAAACTGCCTCCCAAAATCAGAATGTGAAGGGTACATATGTGTCTCGAATCAAGTTAAATCTGTATCTGTGTGTAATTTGTGTAGGTAATCTTGCAGAAGAATCTGGTTTGCCACAGTGGGAAATAGGATACTGGATGCCTTTGGTCTGAGTCAGCAGAGCGCTCTCTTCTTAGTCAAATGTAAAAATTTGGATGGAGAAAAGCAAATATGTTCCCTTCCCTTGGACTCAAAGTTAATGCATGTGTTGCTTTCAACTACCAAAGGGCACGTTTGTGGAGCAATCTAGCCAGCACTTGTTTGTAGCTCTTTGTTTAAATTAATTCGCCCCTAAAAGCTGAGCCATTTTGCTTGTTGTTCTCTCCCAGCTTATTGAGATACGTCTGCTATTTTCTTCCTCTCACCTCCACTCATCCTGTCAATAATTCCTGCATGAATAAAGCCTTTGAACTTCAGAAACTGTAAGCGATTATTCCCATCTAATTGACCCAAGCTGCAAGGTCTGCTAACAAATTTTGCCAGGAAATTAAAGGCAGGAGACAGCTTTGTCTCCAAGTTCCTTGCAGTACCTGGCATTACTATGGCTCAAATGCAGACCTTCGGGGGGGGGGGGGTTGTGATCAGCAGAGAGGGCCCTCTTGGCAGATCCATCACTCTAAGAAGTTCTCTGAGGTGTGTGTGTGTGTGGCATTCTGGGGTCTAGATCTAGATCCATATGAAGGATCCTGCTGGATCAGGCCAATGGGGGCCCATCTATTCAAGCATCCTGTTCTCACACTGGCCAACCAGATGCCTGTGGGAAACTACTGTATTTTCCCATGTATTGGATGAGGCTTTTTGACTCAAAATCATGCCAAAAAACTGGGGCCGTCCAATACAGGGATAATTAGGGGGGGGGGAATAGAAGAAGCGGCACGGTTGGCGGGAGCACGGCTTCCCCCATGCCACAGCGAGCAGGGAACAATTGGGGTTCCTGCCTGCAGCTGTATTGGGGGGGAGAGAAGCTGCACAAATCCCCCCCGAAGCTGCTGCGCGCTGCAGGCGCTCCCTGGGTCGTTTCCGCGCACAGCGGCATCAGAGGAGGTTGCGCTCCCGCCAACCTTATGGCTGGTGGGAGTCCAACTTCCCCTGAAGCCGCTGTGAGCAGGAAACGATGTAGGGAGTGTTTCCTGCCCGCAGCTGCGTGGGGGGAGAGGCTCAACAACTTTGGGCCATCTCCCCTCATTTTCTTAAAACTGAGTGCCCAAAATGGGGTGGTGTGGTGTCTTGTATATGGGGGTGTCTTATAGACGGAAAAATATTGTAGCAAGCAGGATTTGAACTCAAGAGCACTCTCCCTTCCTGTGGTTTCTAGCAACTAGAGATTCTTTGTAATTTGTTTCAAACTGATTTTAATATTGTATTTTTAAATTGATGTAACCTGCCTCGGAATAGTATGGTGGGTGAGAAATTGAAATAATAGCAATAACAATGAGGGACCCAGGTGGCGCTGTGGGTTAATCCACAGAGTCTAGGGCTTGCTGATCAGAAGGTCGGAGGTTCGAATCCCTGCAACGGGGTGAGCTCCCGTTGCTCGGTCCCAGCTCCTGCCCACCTAGCAGTTCGAAAGCACATCAAAGTGCAAGTAGATAAATAGGGACCACTCCGGCGGGAAGGTAAACGGCTTAGTTGGTCTTCAAGCTGCTGCTGGAAGGATTATTATTTTTTGTAACTTAAATAGAAAACTTTAGGAAGATTTTTCCTCCAAAAGCATTTTATTTTTAGAATCTGATTTAATTTTTTAAAAAAACTTATTGATTTTTATCCACACTGCAAGCAATCTAACCAGACTACCCATTTCTGCATTCCACTGCAATATATTTACCAAACTCCCAACAGGGCCATCCCTCAGCAACACTCCTGGTTTGCTGTCTCTGCTTGTTCCCATGTCCTCTCCATTTGCCTGTCCAGAGTTGCCAAAGAACCATTTGTGTTTTTCAGGATCCTCTCATGACCCCCTCCAAACGTGAATTCCATGCTCCACTGAAATGCAACAAGGTCCTTGTGTGGCTGCTGTACAATTTACCTGCCCCCCCAATTAAATCCAAATGGCCTAGAAAGCTTTTAATAAAATTCCACTCCATTTGGCCAGCACAATGGATGGGAGGAAAGCAAAGCAGTTATAATGATGGGCGGGAAAGGGGCAGGAGGGAGGCAGGACAAAAATATCAGAAGAGCCCAACCGGGTCAGACTTAAGCCACATACACACTGACCCCGTTTGGAGCACTAAAATGAACTTTCAATCCAGAGCATCTCGTAGCCATCCGCAGCATGCTGTTTTCAATCCAGATTGATTCTAGATAGCAGTTACTAGGTACACTTTTGAAAAACACAACACCCCCCCCCCCGGATTATCTTATTCATGCTTTTCAATTCAATTCAATTTGTTATTTCTACCCTGCCCATCTGTCTGGGTTTCCCCAGCCACTCTGGGCGGCCCCCAGCAAAAGATTAAAAATACGATATAAAACATCAGTCATTAAAAACTTCCCTAAACAGGGCTGCCTTCAAATGTCTTCTAAAAGTCAGGTGGTTGTTTATTTCCTTGATCAGAGGGCATTCCACAGGGCGGGTGCCACTACCGAGAAGACCCTCTGCTGTTGCTGCTGCCGCTGCTGCCACTGGAGCCTCCTCCTTCTCCATTGTCTGGGCGCGGCTGGCGTTGCTGCTGCTGGCTCCTGCTGGCTCGGGGTGTGCGGCGCTGCTGAGCGCTTTGTTGGCTGGCGCTGCAGCAGCCGGTTCCGGGCGCTGACCTGGCAGGCCTCCTCCTGCCGCATTGCTGCTGCTGGCCTCCGGAGGCAGCCTGCTGGGTCGGCGCCCAGCGTGCCCCAAGCCTCTGGGAGTCAGCAGAAGGAGGAGGAGGCATGCCGGGTCGGCGCCCAGCAGCGCCGCGCGCTCCAAGCCCCAAGCCAGCAGGAGCGTTTGTTCCTGGAGGGTTGGGGCGCTCCGCACGTGCTGTTGGGTGCTGACCTGGCAAGCCTCCTCCTCCTCCTGCCGTCTCCTGGAGGCTCAGGGCGCTCCGCACGGCGCTGCTGGGTGCCGACCCAGCAAGCCTCCTCCTCCTCCTCCTGCAGCTGGCGCTGCTGCTGGCTCCCGGAGGCTCAGGGGTGACTGGAGAGGTGCGGGCAGCTTCGCCTCTTTCTTGGTGCCCTCCAGAACTGCGCCTACCACTATGGCTTATTTTTGGGGTATGGCTTATATTTCTCAAATGCTTGAAAATTATGGTTACGTCTTAAAATATGAGAAACACAGTAGCAGCTTGCTCTTTGAGATTTCAACCTGGAAGTGAGTTTCCTGAGCTTTCTGAGGCCTTGCCGCCTTCCGAAGCCAAGCCCCGACCTCTGCCGGGCTTGCGGAGGCTCCGCGATGGGCCTGTAGGTCACAATCGGCCCACAAAGCCTTGCAGCCTCCCAGAGGCAAGCCCCGACCTCCCCCAGACCTGCCGAGGTTCCGCGGTGGGCCTGTAGGCCGCGATCGGCCTCTGAATCCTTGCAGCCTTCCAGAGGCAAGCCCTGACTTCTGCCTAACCTGTGGAGGCTCCGCGATGGGCCTGTAGGCCGCGATCGGCCTCCAAAGCCTTGCAGCCTCCCAGAGGCAAGCCCCGACTTCCCCCAGACCTGCAGAGGCTCAGCGATGGGCCTGTAGGCCGTGATCGGCCTCCGAAGCCTTGCAGCCTCCCAGAGGCAAGCCCCAACCTCCCCCGGGCCTGCGGAGGCTCTGCAATCAGCCTACAGGCCGTGGGAAGCTTCCATGGCCTTCACAACTGCCCGGAGCCAGACCCCAGCATCCTCAGGATGCCCAGCAGGTCGCATCCCAACCCCAGAATTAGGTAAGAAACACCTAACGAAGACCAAGAGCAGTATAGCTGCTAAGAAAACAAAGATGAGCTCGGGCCAAAAAGCCCTTCACAAACCTTTGCCCCAGCCCCAGCTATAGAAAGATGGGTGGCAATCAGCCAGGTAAGCCCACCTACCCTGTGTTGGCATGGTGGTGGAAATTTTTGGGATTCTGCAAGGGAGTTTGGGATTTCTTTACATGAGTCTGCCTTGTGCCTTTGTTTACGTGAGTCTGCCCTGTGCCTTTCTCTCTGGGGTTCAGGAGCTAATCAAGAAAGGAAGCTGCGGTACAATAGGCTGAGATAAGAAAAGTGAGCCTGACCGAGGCCCCCTTTGGAATCGGAGGCCCGGGCCAAATGGCCCATATGGCCCACCCTCTGTTTGGGCCTGATTCCCACCCCATTTGCAGATGGAAGAGAATGTCAGGGTGGGGCCAGGTACCACGGACTGTGGCATAAACTTGCTTATAGTAGTAAAAACTGCTTTCTAGAAATTAAAAGCTTTTTTACAGGACCACCGTAAATGACACAGGGTGCCTCTCCGCAAATGCTTTGTTTTGTCCATCCAGTCAGCTGGTCCCCTGAAAGGGGGAACATCTTCTTCCTCATGGTATTCATAATATAATACAGTTCTAAAAAGTTCCTTTGTTGTTGTTTTCTTAAAAGGATGTTGGTGGGTAGGAGGAATTCTTTCTGCCCTTAGCCCTTTCTGCCTTCAAACTCCATGCCCTGCCCCAAGGCTATTTTAACAATAATATGCAGAACTCTTTTTCCTTTGGATTTGTCGTTTTTCTTCTTATAAGAACAGTTATTGTGGCAGGTAGGTGCTGGAAAAGCCATTTTAAAATCCAAGAATATGCCAGTCATTTTAAAATGCAAATAGCCACTTAAAACCTCATATTCTGCAATTCTGTGTCATTTGTGTACATGTCCCAGAATTCAGCATCCTGAAAATGGCACTTTTTTTTAAAGAGGCAAGTGGCTAGTTGTTAGGGTGATGAAAATCATTTTGACAGCATGCAGGCAGTTCTTAGTGGAATCCCAAGGGCTGGAGGGAGCTTGGCTGAGTAGAGGATTCCATACTGGCACAGGTCCCAAGTTTATACACAGTGTGATTGCAGAATTGTGGGTCATGCATGTTGCACAACCATGTTCTTCCTCCTTTCCCCAGATCTTCTATGTTGCCTCCTTCTTGTATACTGTCAATTACATCTGGCACCTTTACATAGATCTGAAGATGAAATATAACCAGAATCTACAAAACCGGCCACCCCAGGTAAATTTCGTTTTGGTAACAGCTTGCATATTTTAAAGAATGACTTCGTACACCGCTTGATGTGGCAAAAGATATGCGATTCACACAGATTGTGACAAAGAAATAGAGTCAGTGCATAATAACAAAATGCAAAACATTAAAACTGATACTGACATGATTCCTGTGGGCTGTTATGATGCTTTGAAGAAAAGGCAAACCCTAAACACTCACTGGCAATACAGTGGTACCTTGGTTTATAAACTTAATCTGTTCCAGAAGTCTGTTCTTAAACCAAAGCATTCTTAAACCAAGGCGTGCTTTCCCATAGCATCAGGGGACTCAATTTACAAATGGAACACACTCAACAGGAAGCAAAACATGTTCTTATTTCCAAGGCAAAGTTCACAAACCTAAAAACCTATTTTCAGGTTTGCAGCGTTCTTAATCCAAGTTGTTCATAAACTAAGTTGTTCTTAAACCAAGGTGCCACTGTATTGGGAAAGATGGGCAGCTTCATATAAATGTATATGGGTGTGGGTTTGTATTGAAGTGTAGGTGAGTGGCACATAACGATTAGAGTTTTGGACTAGGACCTGGGAGACAAGGGTTCAAATCCCCACTCAGCCATTAAGTTCACTGGGTGACGTTGGGCCAGTCACTGCTTCTCAGCTTAACCTACCTCATTGGTGGGGATTTAAATGACAAGGAGAACCATGTATGCCACCTTGAGCTCCTTGGAGGAAAAGATGGGACCTAAATGCAATAAACACACACACACAGTTAAAATTAATTAAAATTAACAAAATCCATGCAGCACTATGAAACTCCCTCCCACAGGAGGCAGTGATGACCAGCTTGGACGGATTTAAAAGAGAGTTAGACAAATTCACAGAGGAAATGGCTATCAGTGGCTACTAGCCACGATGGCTATGCTCTGCCTCCACAGTCAGAAGCAGAATTGCTCCTGTAAATGAGTCGCTGGAGCACCCAGGCAGAGAAAGCACTCTAGTGTTTGGGTCCTGTTTCCCACGGGCATCTGGGTGGTTGCTGTGAGAACAGGATCCCGAACTAGATGATGAGCCATTGGCCTGATCCAAAAGGCTCTTCAAACATTCTTAGAGAACATGGATTTGATGTCTGCAAATTCCGGGAGTGATTCCCCTCTATTTTTTTTCTCTCCATACAGTGCAGGGGACATTTTTTGTGAGGTTGTGGTGTGGTGTGTATAACCCTAACAATATGGTGCATGCCCATGGAGGCTCTCAGAAATTTCATGGACAAAAACAGAGCCCACCTTGTCCGCTTGTAGTTTCTCTCTACCTCCCACCACGGCCTGTTCATTCTGCTATATTGCTGGCCGGTTTGACACCTTCCTTGCTTTCCTGAACACAGAATTTCAGGGAGCATTATTAAAAAAGCAAGTAAGATGTTTGCTCCTTTGGTTAATGATCTACTAGCATGAAAAACATAACTGGCCTGAGACATACAATCATATGACCTGCATCATGTGACACAGCCTCCTACAGCAGGCTACTACAAATACTTTGGATCTCAAGCATTGATCCTTGATGTGAGATTCACGCTGTTACAAGCAGAAAATTCTGAGTGTCTGTTGGTGAAAAGTCATGGTGTCTGGGCTTGTCTGGGCCGCCAAGACCACATAACACCGGTCTTGAAAGATCTACACTGGCTCCCAGTACGTTTCCAAGCACAATTCAAAGTGTTGGTGCTGACCTTTAAAGCCCTAAATGGCCTCGGTCCAGTATACCTGAAGGAGCGTCTCCACCTCCATCATTCTGCCCGGACACTGAGGTCCAGCACCGAGGGCCTTCTGGCGGTTCCCTTGTTGAGAGAAGCCAAGTTGCAGGGAACTAGGCAGAGGGCCTTCTCAGTGGTTGGACCTGCCCTGTGGAACACCCTCCCAACAGATGTCAAAGAGGAAAACAACTACCAGACTTTTAGAAGACATCTGAAGGCAGCCCTGTTCAGGGAGGCTTTTAATGTTTAATAGATTATTGTGTTTTATTTTTCTGTTGGAAGCCGCCCAGAGTGGCTGGGGAAACCCAGCCAGATGGGCGGGGTATAAATAATATATTATTATTATTATTATTATTATTATTATTATTTATTATCTTGTACCTGCTAATCTGCTCACTGATGGGAAAGTGACGCATAGACTTGCATCTAGGGTTGCCAGACTCAATAGAGGAGAGGACTTCTGTGCCTTTAATTGCCCTGCTCTCTTTTTGAGTCTGGAAACCTTAAAGAGAAACCAGCAGACCCTTTGTTTAATTTCCAAGCAAAGGGTCTGCTGGTTTCTCTTTAAGGTTTTCCAGACTCAAAAGAGAGCAGGGCAATTAAAGGCACAGAAGTCCTGTCCTCTATTGAGTCTGGCCAACCCTACTTGCATCCATGCATAGCCATGTAATGTTTGCTGGGTGTTGTTTAGGGTGGCCAGCAAAGGAATGGTTGCTGTTTGCAGTGTCAGTTAACCGAGCAGAGCAGGTTGTCCTGGGCGGAGGCAGAGGCAAAACCGCTCCCTTGTCGTCACCTGCCCTTGAACAACACTCTTGAGGAGCAAGCGTCACTGTTTTGGGAACAGAGGGACACAGTTCTGAGAAAAAGACAAACCTCAGTAAATACTTCACCTGCTCTGTGATCAGCAGTCCCTCCACAACTGGCTCAACTCGGAACGGACAGCGCTGCCTCGAGGAACACAAGGAGCCTTCTGTGTAGTTTCTGCAGGTGGAGGCAGCTGCACCACTTGTGAGCTGGATTGCTAGGTTGGTAAAGCATTTCCCGTTACTTACCAATAGCAAACAACCAAAGAGCTGGCAAAGAAACCTTTCTCTCCCTTTCTCCTAACACAAGAACTCGTGGACATCCAATGAAGCTGAATGTTGTGAGATTCAGAACAGATACAAGAAGGTCCTTCTTCGCGTGACATGTGGTTAAAGAGTGGAACTCACTTCCAGGGGAGGCAGGGATGCCCGCCAACTTGGATGGCTTTGAAAGACAAATTGGGGAAGAGGAGGCCTGATGGGGCTGGAGTTTGTGAGTTGTGCATTGGGAAGAGTTTGCATTCATGGAGTAGCAAATTTCTCCCCCTTCGTTGCGAACTACAACTCCCAACATTGGCCAGACTGATTGAGGCAGGTCACCCAGGTCTGAAAGAGAAAGAAAGGGAAACACTCCCATTGCATAACAAGTTATTTGTCTCCTTGGTGTGGGATAGTCCCTTGTCAGCCCCTTCTTCCTGGTTCTCAAGCATCTACTCCCCACCCACCCCTTTCCCCTCCAATAGCTGGAGATGCTGAAGTCAAGCTGCCCCCAGGCACCTAAAGATTCAGGCC
This sequence comes from Zootoca vivipara, assembly GCF_965207765.1. Lineage (NCBI taxonomy): Eukaryota > Metazoa > Chordata > Lepidosauria > Squamata > Lacertidae > Zootoca > Zootoca vivipara. The sequence goes on along the minus strand of NC_142589.1, from coordinate 7,287,067 downwards.
TGGACCACAAAGCCACAGTGTAGTAGTGTGTGCCTGGGCACCCAAAGCAGCCACAAGACTCAGGAGGAAAGGGTCTGCAAACCAGATGAGGAATGGTTGAGGAAGTTGGGGATGTTTAGCCTGGAGAAGATGAGTCCGAGAGGAGATATGAGAGCCATCTTCAAACATCTGAAGGGCTGCCACAGGGAAGATGGAATGAGCTTGTTTTCTCTGCTGCTCCAGAAGAGAGGATCGAATCAATGAATTCAAATGACCAGGAAGGAGTTTCCTTTAGGAAGCACTTTCTGAAGGCAAGACATGTTTAACAGTGGGAAGAATTAGGTGGCAGACTCTCCTTCACTGGAGGTTTTTAAGCAAGGTTGGATGGCCACCTGCCAAGGATTCTTGAGCTGTGATTCCAAAATCGCAGGGGGTGGGCAAGATGACCCTTAGGGATCCCTTTCTTACTTTGAAACTTCCCAGTGGCTGGAAGAACACCTGTCTTTACCTCTATGTAACTTCATTGCAGGCTTGGTGTGGAAAGAGCTTCTAAGCTCTCCGACTTGGTTGAGAATCGACTCACGCAATTTGAGCCAGCCCACCTCCATCCGTGTGTAGTTGAAAGTCAAATGAGCATAAGATGATGGCTTACTGTCACACACAGTTGTTTTATGCATATCAAAATGGTGATTCCCCGTCTTGTGTCAAAACTATACAAAGCAGTTAAACCCCTTGTGTGTGGTTTCCCCCCCCTTTCTTTTGTAGATTCTAAGCTACGCAAATCACATTGGCCAAGCAGCTATCGTTTTTTCCGGGTAAGTTTAAATGGTTTGGAATAGGGATTCCTCCATTCAGAAAGAAAGGTTTTGTTTTGTTTTTTAAAAAGAAAAAGTAGTATATATTTAGGGACCCAGGTGGCGCTGTGGGTTAAACCACAGAGTCTAGGGCTTGCTGATCAGAAGGTCGGCGGTTCGAATCCCTGCAACGGGGTGAGCTCCCGTTGCTCGGTCCCAGCTCCTGCCCACCTAGCAGTTCGAAAGCACGTCAAAAGTGCAAGTAGATAAATAGGGAACGCTCCGGCGGGAAGGTAAACGGCGTTTCCGTGCGCTGCTCTGGTTCGCCAGAAGCAGCTTTGTCATGCTGGCCACATGACCCGGAAGCTGTCTGCGGACAAACGCTGGCTCCCTCGGCCTATAGAGCGAGATGAGCGCCGCAACCCCAGAGCCGGACACGACTGGACCTGATGGTCAGGGGCCCCTTTACCTTTTACCTTTAGTATATATTTAAGCAACCAAGCAAACAACAATGTGGTTAGTGGAGAAGGTTGGTAAAGAAAGGTTTTTCTTCCTCTCTTATTACACTCTAATTCCCAGAGTGGTTTAACAGTTAGTCTCCATGCCCAAGGAACTCTGGGAATGGCAGCTCTGGGAGGAGAATGGGGGTCGCCTAACAGCTAACTATCAGCACTCTTAACAAACTACAGCTCCCATAATTCTTTGGGGGAAGCCAGGACTGTTTAAAGTGGTAGTGCTTTAAATGTAGTGCTTTAAATGTCTGGTGTAGTCAAAGGTGGCCCAAAGATCTGATTCCATTTGAAGCAGATTCAAACTCTGGGCTGTTTCTTTGTTGTCCCTTTCTTCTTCCAGCTTTGTCCCTCTCTTATTGATGGTTCCCGTGTTTGGGCTGGGCAACTATTACGAATGTTTTCAGAACTTCACTGCGGAACATGGGTGAGTCAAACTGACTGTACTTTAGCTGTTGCTGAATGAATCACCTTCCACAGCACTGAATAGAGCCCTCAAACAATTAGACATTTATTTCATTTTTTTTTAAAAAATCAAAGCAGTTTGCAACAATGATAGTATAATAAAAATTAAAACACTTTGTCAGCTGGCCATTACGGAAAACGCTTCTTAATTTTCTTCATAAGCAGCATACCAATTCCTTCCTTAGCATTACTGGGGGTATAGGGTGGGCCAAATGAAGATGGTTTGGCTGTGGAATTGAATATGTATTAATTGTTAGCTGCCAGGAGGGTTATCACAAGAAAATGGAAGTATTTACAGTAGATGGATTAACTAAGGATTTATGGTATAGCTAAATCTGGTCTGTAGTTACTGCTGAAAAAAAGAACTAAAAAATCAAGGTACAGTAGAAGGCAAACAAAAAAAGCTTCATTTTCAAATACGTTGCAAAATTTAATTTTGTATATTAATGATTACAAGGTCCAAATGACTCTTAGTAATCATAGAATGGGACCCCGAGGGTCATCTAGTCCAACCCTCTGCAATGCAGGAATCTTGGCTAAAGCATCCATGACAGATGGCCATCCAACCTCTGCTTTAAAACCTCAGCTTAAGGAAGACCAGCTCTTACAGCTTTAAGTGAGAATTTCATTAGATCCAGATATTTATAAATAAAACATCTCTTTTTGCAAACCTTATTACCACCCCAACACAACACCAATCATATTTTCCCCACAGAATGTGAATGAAACAACCAAATTTGTATTTTGTGTGCATGTTTAATCTTAGTTTTCATTCAATTTTTTTGTTCTTCTGTTCTTGTGTGTTGTTGCGGTGTATGTTCTTGTTTAAATAAATAAAAAGAAAAATACATTTTTTAAGAAAAAGAAAAAAAGAAAGCCTGGCTGCAAAGAAAAATTTTCAGTAAATTGGTATAAAAGGTGAAAGTTGACTCTCTCTCGTCGGAGCCTTACGCAGGAGCTGGCTAATAACACTAAAGGCTCGCTTCTGTGTCGATCTCAGATGAGCCTCGCCAACTCAGGGAGGGAGCAACAGTGCTCCTGCAGGTGATCTCAAGCTGGGGTATAAGTGTTCAGGTGGCCCCTGAGGTACCCTGGACCTGTGTCATTCAGGGATTTGTAAAATAATACAAGGAGCTTCAACCTGGCCCAGTTGGAGATGTCAGCCAGGTGGCCCATCAACACTCTGGCCACCAGCAGAAGCTTCCAAGGACAGCCCCACATTGAGCGTGTTGCAGTAATCCAGCCTCGAAGTTATCCACTCATGGGCTACAGCGATCAGGCTACTTGGGGTGCCTCCTTTTGACAATGACTGGCCCTGCCTGTGTGAGCCTCTGCAGCCTGTCCCACTGGCCTGTGAGTCCATATTGTGCTTTATCAGGGACTAAGGTCCCCTTCTACCTTTCTGTCCGGCAGGTGCCTCTTGATGCACACGGAAGTCAAGTTCATCACCGGTCCCCATCAACTTCCTTGCAGTGTGATGTTCTCTTATGGCATCGGAGTATTTCTCATCTCATTCCTGGCCAGCTTCATTGCTATCCTGGTAAGAGACACAGGCACTCATTGCAAAAAAAAAGTTGGCCTCAGAAAAAGCAGAGCTGGGCTCCAGGTGATCTGGAATTACAGGTGTGGGCAGGGAGGTATTCCAGAAGCCAGGGTGTGGTCTAAAACAGGAGGGATTCAGTTACGGGTGGGTAGCCGTGTTGGTCTGCCGTAGTCGAAAATTTTTTTAAAAAATTCTTCCAGTAGCACCTTAGAGACCAACTAAGTTTGTTATTGGTGTGAGCTTTCGTGTGCATGCACACTTCTTCAGATACCATCTCAGGGTGATGTCTCTGCCATTGCCTGTTTTTATTCTTCAATGGCACCTCTCTCAGCCAATCTCCCGAGGAAGCTGGCTTGACTTATTTTTTAGGCCGTGCCAAATCCTTTGATTGAACCCCTTATTAACTAATTTCAGAAATTGTGGGGAGAACCGGGCACCCAGGAATTTTAGGAGACCCTTGCTCCCTGCGAACCCATAACTATACAGTTCATGCTAACCCAACAGTTTCATAATGTGAAGACAGTCCTCTGTTTTCATTTTTAGCTGTGTACATAATAAAGCTGTGCCAATCTATTGCAAAAGAGTCTGTGTGATTTAAACCATGTGTGAATTTTATTCTGTTAAGTCAATTTTTCCACAAGTGTTGCGAAACATACTTCATTGTACCAGTTTGTCAAAGAAGCAGCCCCCCCCCCCCCGATTCTTCCAGCATCTCATTATTACGAGCCTGGCCACCAGGGGTTTGAATTGAACTGTAACTTAGTGCCTCTTGCAAAAAGGCTGAGCAGAGCCAGCTCTGGACATTTAGTGCTTGGTTCAGTATTTGCTTTTATTTCAACAAATTCTTCCTGGAACTGAGCCGCTTTCCCACATGCCCACCACATGCCGATGAGACCCCAACATTCTCTAGCATTTTGATGACTAGGAAGAGCCAATGTAGGATGGGGCGTATCGGTGTGAGATACCATTTTTGCAATACAGTGCAATTGCATCTTATGGGCAATTGACTTGCACAATTTCAACCCTACAAATTGAAACCTTGCAAATTAATTGAATGCAAGGCGGAGAGCGTAAAAGCTCATTTTGTGCTGCGTTTTCCTGATTTGGAAAGAGCTTTTAAGCAGCCACATTGCTTACTTGGCTCTGGGATGCTCTCATGAGATTTCACAGGAACTTAGATGGCCCTGCAAGATCTCGTGAGAGCATCCCAGAGCTTGTGTGCTGAATGAGACTTGCCCAGTAAGGAAAGCAGAGTGCTTAAAAGCTCTCTGCCTTGCTTGCGGGGTAAGGTCTGCTCTCGCGCAGGCTCAGGAAGGTAAGGAGGGTCAGTTCAAGTATATGTGGTTTTGCATATATAGGACTGTGGTTTTCAACATCGCAATATATCACCAGCTAAACTTAGCAATAGACCGATTCAGCACGTTGTCTGAAATAAGTCTGGAGCTATGTAGAGGCATTGGCTGGCTTCACTATTTCCCCCACATTGTGATTTTTGCATAGCGCGCACACACACACACACACCATGTTTTGTGATATATTGCCAGGTCAAAAACTATGGTGCCGATATTGCAGTATAGGCTTCAAAACCAGTTTTGGACGCTGTATCAATATATCGCCCACCCTAAATGTAACTCACTTGCCAGATGCTATTTTGCTGTATTTTTAGTGCTCCCTGTTTCATCTACTTCATTGCTATTATAGGCAGAAGGTTGTGCTGAATTTTATTTTATTTACACATTGAGTGTATTGCTCATGTTAGTGAGATTTATAGCAACACCTTCCTCTGAGGAAGTCAGGGTGTATGTACCGAAACAAAGACTAATTAAAAAATGGGAATATGTAGATGATTATTTTAGGAAGAAAAATATAAAAACAGAATTAGTGGTTTGCTTAGCTTAGAGGATCACAGGGGAATTACAAGGGAAATGTGATAAGAAAGAAATTTATAAAAAGATAGGTTTCAGGATAATTGTAACGCAAGAAATGAGAGAGTTTGAGAGGTAAGCGATGTATTAAAGTTTGGAAGTGGATTTTATTTATATATGAGGTTTTGATTTATGTAATAAGATTTGGGAAGAAATTGTACTGACTTTCTTTTATTGTATTGTTTTTAAAGTGAATTAATAAAGTTTATTTAAAAAAAAATCCTGGGCTTCATGGCTGCCTGGGGCTTAGAGCCCAAGCCCCTCCTCATTAAACGTGATCAGGAGGAACTAGTAGATTCTGATAACTGGTTTTGGTTTTTCTGCAGGTTTTGCTTATCCGAGCCCGGGGGCTGTACAAGAGGTTTCTGAATTCAACCGGCTACATGGGCGATCAGGAGTGGGCAATGATTAAGATGGTAGAGCAAAGAGTGTTTTTGTACCCCATGATATTTTTTTGCTCCTGGGGTCCAGGTAAGGAAAGCCTTGTTACGTGTCTAGTATGTCAATGAGAGTTACTCCCAGATAAGTAGATACAGATATATATGTGGCTTGCCCTCTCAGATAAGTTAATTTAAAGGAAATAAATAAAACGATGTTCCGTCTTACCCTTTCTCCCGATAACCCACAAAAAAAAGGCATTCTGGAAAATTAGGGGCCTCTAGAGCTTGGAAAGCACATCAGAGTGCAAGTAGATAAATAGGTACCGCTCCAGAGGGAAGGTAAACGGTGTTTCCATGCACTGCTCTGGTTCGCCAGAAGTGGCTTAGTCATGCTGGCCACATGACCTGGAAGCTGTACGCCGGCTCCCTCGGCCAGTAACGTGAGATGAACGCCGCAACCCCAGAGTCGTCCACGACTAGACCTAATGGTCAGGGGTCCCTTTACCTTTAGAGCTTGGAAGCTCCAGAAAGGTTTTTGGGGGATGTAAGTTGGATGAAAGGGGAGAGGAGCTGGAGACTGGAAAATGTCCTTTTGTGAACTTCCATGAATTAACTTGCCTGTCTAATATGCTAATGCTCTTGTACCAGTGTTATTTGACATTCTGGATCAATAATAATCTGCAGGCTTTTAAATCCCCACCAAAAAAGATAAACAAACAAAACTATTATTATTCTATACAGTGTCCGGGGGGGGGGGACACCCACTTAAAGACCCACCAAAAATTGCTCTGCTTCTGAGGCAGGGCAAGTTGTGCTAAGCACACCCACTTCAGAGCTAGATTTCTCCCTGTGTTTCCCTTTCCTTATCACTGAAATTTTGTTTAGAGAGAGCCTGAAACTCGTAAGGATTTTATGGATGCAGTTTTTCAAAATGAAAAACTTGTGATCTAAATACGAGGGGGTAGAATAGGAAAGAAGCAAGCTTATATTTGTAAACGTGAAGATGAAAAACAAAGAGGTGTGTTGGCATGTATTGTTTTTTTTAAAATGAATAAATAAGTGCGTTGGACTTTTCAGCTGAATTCTGAGCCCACAAAATCCAGGGGCATATTTAGCAACTTGGATTCCTCAGTGGCTCAGGTTAATTGATAAAGCTCTCAAATTATTGTTAAAACATCTGGCAGTGGGGAAAGGGTGTTATATGTAAAGCAGGGGTGGGTGACCTTTGTCACCTTGAGGGCCGCAGTCTCTCGTGGACAGCCTTCCAGGGGCCACTCACCATGAACACCTCCCTTGTTCTCTTATACTAGCAGTGGCGCCCACCAGAGAGGAGCCATTCCAGCTGAAAAAAAGCCCTGGTTTAAATTGTTTTAAAAGTATTGTATTTTCAGTTGTATTCTTTAAAGCAGGCTTCTTCAACCTCGGCCCTCCAGATGTTTTTGGCCTACAACTCCCATCATCCTTAGCTAGCAGGACCAGTGGTCAGGGATGATGGGAATTGTAGTCTCAAAACATCTGGAGGGCCGAGGTTGAGGAAGCCTGCTTTAAAGTTTTGAAGTTTACCACCCTGGGACTTCTTTGAGAGGATACAGGTTTAATAAGTAAAACGAATAATTGGCTGGGGAAATAAAAACACCTAGCTGTGCCTGGCTGAAGTCACTTTGGGGCTACAGCGATGCGATGCGATTTTATTGGTGGCTGTTTTTGAGTCCTCCCCTCCCCATTTTTCCAGCCTTTATCCTTGGAATCTTCAGACTGACATCTTTGGAGCACACCAGGCTGTACATGGGATTTTGTGTTTTAGAGGTAAGCATTGTGTTAATTTTCGAAGCCCTGAACAACTTAGGTCCAGAGTCCCTCAGAGATCGCCTGAACCCTCGATCACATGCAGGAGAGTCTTTGCTTGTTCCCCGAGTTGATGAGGCAAATTTGACAACAAGAAGAAGCAGAGACTTTAGTATCGTTGGCCCAAGCCTGTGGAACACTCTGCCACTAGAGATTTAGCAGGTGTTCTTTTGTGCCAGGTTTTCAATGCCTGCTGAATTTTTTTTCTTTTCCATCAGGCTTATGTAGGCAATTAATAGTGCATTTTTCCCCCCACAAGAGTTACCTGACTTCTGATTTTAACATTTTTACATGGTTTTCATTGCATGGCTTTATGTACAGTTGTTTATTTTTAAAATGAATACGGTTCTGAGAAATACAGCCCTGGAAAAAGTGCTGGTTCAAATGGGAGCTGCCCTGTGACCTCGCTGAAAACAAGGGGCTTGTCAGTGCCTGAGCAGGTGATTGTGGGAATGTTCAGGGTGGCAGGAGAGGATATATTGTTTATTAATATCCTTCCTAACCTGCGCTACCAAGTTCCTTTATCCATGCACAGCAGACAGCTGGTTGCAGGCTCGTGTGAGCCTCTATTATACAATTCAATCTGTCTCAGATTGAATTGAATGTTCCTGGTAAATTCCCTTGAATCCCTCTTAAAAAGAATAAAGATGCCACAGTCTTATTCACAGATGATAAAATAAGTTTACTCACATCAGTTCACAGTTGGATCCCTGAAGGCAGACTTAGTTACAAATATGTACATGTGGATCTACCCCATATCCTATATAATAAAGTGCAAATGTCTCTGCGTCCAGTATTCCCTGTGTCCCTGGGTTTGCGCTACTGCGCATGTGCCCCACGGACACAGGGATTGGACGCAGAGACTTGGAACGCACACTCGCGCGCGTGCTCTCCCCACCCACCACCCACCCCTCTGCCTACCGTTTCCCTCGCAGTCCTCAGAAGAATCGCGGCCTTCTCCTGGGCGCCCGTTGGCCAGCTGGGCTTAGCGGAGCGCCCCAACGAAGCGGCATATTCTAGTGCCCGTTTATTAAACGGGCTGAATGACACTAGTGGGGGAATAATCCCAGTGCTGCTGCTGGCTGAGAGCTAGCAGAGCAGTCCTAGCTAAAAGCTGGTCAAACGACAAAGGAAGTGAAAAAGAAGGAGGTGTGCTGCGTGACTTGTCCTTTTGTTACCTGGACAGGTAAGACCATGCCCACCTTCTATCACATGCAAAAGGAAGGATGCTGCAGCCAGGAGGAACAGGAAGTTTTGACTACATTTGCATCCCTCTGGGCTCTGTGACGGAAGCTGTCAATGCAAGGAAAATAAAAATAAAACGGGCAGCGTGAGCCTCAGGTCAACGCCCGCCGGCACCACTGACATGACCAGGGCTGCGGACAATGGGGCCTCTGGGCTAGCCCTGCAGGGTGGGCCCTTTGCCCCAACTGCAGCTGGGGTAATAAAGCCACATTAAAATGAATCCTAAAAACTAGGTGGCGCTGTGGTTAAACCACTGAGCCTAGGGCTTGCTGATCAGAAGGTCGGCAGTTCGAATCCCTGTGACGGGGTGAGCTCCCGTTGCTTGGTCCCAGCTCCTGCCCACCTAGCAGTTCGAAAGCACGTCAAAATGCAAGTAGATAAATAGGAACCGCTACAGCGGGAAGGTAAACGACGTTTCCATGTGCTGCTCTGGTTCGCCAGAAGCGGCTTTGTCATGCTGGCCACATGACCTGGAAGCTATACGCCGGCTCCCTCGGCCAATAATGCGAGATGAGCGTGCAACCCCAGAGTCGGTCACGACTGGACCTAATGGTCAGGGGTCCCTTTACCTTTACCTTAAAAACTAATAGCGAACTCATTCTCTACCTGCCAACTGCACTGTCCGCCTTCCGAGAGGGAGAAAAGCATCACCCAAGGTTTGCAGAAGTTCAGGAAATATGTCAGGGTGGGGGAATGCCAAAACAGCCCAGGGAAGACAGAACAGGTTTGCCCCGTCATCTCCAGCTGGGTGAGAGTACCTTTTTCAAAAATGATTTTTTTTCTAAAGACGACTCTGCGTGCAGATTGTTAGCTTCAGCCCTGTGTGAGCTGGCTACAACTTATGGCCTAGGCTTGTAGGGTCCTGCCCGCCTCCGCTCCCTCCTCTTTCCATCTTCAGGGCTCAGTGGTGGGAGGGAGCGCAGAGATAATCTCCAGCACCCTCTGCCTCCCGGGTCTCAAGTTTGGGACGGGGACGGGGGCGCTCCTGACCTGGCAAGTGTACTGAGCCTTGTTCAGGAGCTACACACTGCTGATCGACTTTTGCTTTTGGGCAGGTGGGTTGTTGTTTTTATAGAAAAAAACAGGATGGAGAAGGAAATGGAATTGTCATGCTTAACTAGGCCATTTCCAGGAGGGGAGGGGAAGGGGCTGAACGTTTTGTTGAAGGTTCTACTCGTCTTTCAAAATGGCAGTGGGGTGCTCCTTCTGAAAAGCAAATGGAGATTTTTTTGGGGGGGGGAGGTGGCTGCTCTTTGGGGCCACTCGGTTTATGGGATTTCTACCCCAGTATCTTCTCTTCAAAGAGCTCAGGTGACAATCTACACTCTTCCCCTGTGAGGTATGTCAGGCTGAGAGTCAGGATGACCAACAGGTCCAAGACAACTGGCCCAAGACAGGTCGTGGGTAGTATTCATGTTATTTCATGTCAAAGATTTATATTGGGGAGGGGCAGCGATAAGAGCACCTTGTTTCGAATGCAGAAGGTATGAAGGGCAGGGGGAAGCTGAGGCAAACAATTTCAGAGGCGGCCTTTTTGTCTGTTTAAAGATGTGGATAAGGAGAAGGAATACCTTTAAGGGAGTAAAAGAGGGTGATAGCCAAAGAAAAGCACAGTAAACAGCAGCAACAGTGAGGATAGGAGACTCCAGAGAGGCTGGAAACGGACTAAGCCTCAACATGAATGCAAAGTATTTCATGGAGTTGGACCAGTGGCTTTCAGGCAAGGGTCCCTCCCAGTCGCCCCAGACCTACCTGGAGGTGCCAGGGATTGAACCCAAGACCTTCAGCATGCAGATCAAGGGCTTTACTGCTACGTTGTGGTCCTTCCCCCAAAAGGTAAATTAAGGTGCTAGTCCTCATAGTCTTGAGAAAAAATAGAGCTGATTGAAATGGCACCGCCGGATTCTGCTGCTTCAACTGGAATTCTGCTGCTCTCCAGTTCTGCTGCAGCCACTGACCCTGCCCGTCTCCCCATCTCTCCTAGGCCCTGACGGCGTCATCCCAGGGCCTCCTGAACTGCGCCATTTCCTGCTGGACCCAGCATACGTTCCGCTGCATGAAGCGCAGGGCCTGCCAAGATGGCGAGACCCAGACGCCACTCCTGCGGTCCCAGAAGAGGTTCTACGAAAGCACACTCCCTGCCGCTGGCCGCCAGGCGGAGGCCAAGTCCGCTGCAGGCTCCACGGTGCTGTGAGCAAGGGAGCTTTTGGAGTCCCTCTAGCTGAGCACCCGAAACTCACTCCTTCCCATTCCTTTGGCACCCTCCTCGCTGCCACATATTGCCAGAGGAGGAAATGGGCAGCCCAGCCACCTTGGCCCACCAGGCTCCCCACCTGATCCCACCCATGCCCTGCCAAGTTAAGAGGCCTTATCCAGTCCAGCGCCCCGTAACCTACGAGGTGGGAGGGCACGGGCAAGAACTCTGGCATTCAGAAAAAGGACTGGGTCTACAGCCGGCACACGGAGCAAGACCGCGACTGGCCAGCGGCAATGGCACCCTCTCCCCCATGAGGCTTTTGGTGGAGCAGGAAAACTGAGGCTTCATCATGGGAGCTGGATGGTGTGTTTGACAACCATTATTTATATGGGTGAGAGGGAGGGAGCCTCTTTTAATTCTGCAACTACAGGAGATTATACCAGGACTGTGTTGGAATCTGGATGTGCGTGATAATAGGCTGCTGTGGGGCCGACTTTTCTTCCCCAGAGCTGCTTGTTTTTGTCGTTTTCTGCTCGACAGTAAAGACAAAAGGGAACATGCGGCATTTATTGTCTTGGATATTATTATTATTATTATTAGGCAGAGAAACTGTGACTGGCACAAGGGCCACCCTGTGAGCTTCGTGTGTGAGTGGGGATTTGAACCCAACTCTCTCCCAGACCTAGTCCAGCTCTCCAACTACTGCACCATCACTGACTCATACACACACCACACAATTTTGTGTGTGTGTGTGTGTGTGTACACGCTTGTACACATCGAGGGGGCCCTTTGAATACATTGCGAATTGTGCACATCTCTGCATGCTTATTTGGAAGCAAGTGCCACTCCTGCAATGGGACTCCTTCCTGGGCAAGCTTGAGCAGCCACAAGCATGTCTCTCCTCCATCATTTGCTCAGTTTTTGCCAACATGATGTCCTCCAGCCGCTTTGGACCAAAACTGCCCCCAGCCCTGCCCCACAAACTGCAGGAAGGGAATCTTGTGCTCAGGTCCTGCTAGTGAGTTTACCACATGCCTCTGTTAGGCCACTGTAAGAACAGGATGTTGGACTTGATGGGCCATTGGCCTGACTCGGCAGGACTCTTCTCACATTACGTCTGCTGTTTCACCCTGGATGAAAAGTGCAAGTGAGGGGAAGCCAAGGTTGTACACATGGTTTATTGTGCAGACCCAGTTCCTAAATGCTAGTGAAATGATACTTAGATGGCCCTCGAAGTTCTAAGTTTAGTCACCCAACAAGGACAAACTGTTTTACTACTGCCAGGTTACACAGCACGGAGTGTAACATTTGATTTCATTAAACTATTTCGGTGCATTCTTCTTAAGGCTTTCGCAACTGGGGGGGAAATGCAAATTTTATTGGAGCAAAGACAGCATTACAACTGCTCCTATTATAAGGACTATATACAGGGGAAATTTATTTCTGGGATGAGGGAACATGTGCCCCCCTTGCATATGGCTGAACTACAGTTCCCATCAGCCACTGGCACAGCATGGTCAGCAGTCCAGGGATGATGGGAATTGGGGTCCACATGCCACCAACCTCTGCTTTATTATGGATGCTTTGGAGTGCAGTCGATCCAAGGATGCCTTGAAATGTCCACAAGCATTACTCTTTGGAATCCAAAGTTTTGTCAACAGCTGGGCCGCTGCCCTGCAGATTCTCTCCAACCCGTGAGCTGGTGAATCGCCTACGCTGACTTCCAAACCATCCTAGTAGCTTCAGCAGCCTTGGCGCAATGACAGTGATAGCGGCAAGACCCAGGATTCCTAGAGGGATCACTGTTCCAAAAGTTTGTTTCACCACTTTTCTTGGGCTCCAGGTCTGTACTGGAGACCCGCCATCAATGCTTCCCCCGGGCCCCCAAAACCTGCAGTTCGGAGGGGCCCAGCCGTAGTTGCAGTGGCAGTTATTGAGGTTGTTACAAATACCTCTGTCACTGCACTTTTTCTTGGGATCACACGCTATCTTCTCCCTGGAAATGCACTTCCGGTTCTTGCAGAGTTTCCCAGAGTCACATGGAGTGCCGTCAGGCACCACTCCAAGATCCACAAAATCTGTCCCGCCGTGGTAGGCCATGCTCCAGCAGGCAGCACCAGACACCTCAGTGTGGGTCACGGAATAGTGTGGTATTGAAGGTACCTCTACGACGTTGGTACACTGAATTCTCCCGCACTTTACGTCTTGAGGCTGGCATTTCACAAAAGTACTTCCTGTCGAATCGCCGCCACAGTTGCCATACTCATTCCCCACAGTATTCAGAGACTGAAAGCAGGATGCCTTAGCCGCTCTGGCTCCATAGCCAAAGATCCTGGCACACAGGAAGTTGTGAGTCCAACACTGCTTGGCGTAACAATGGGAGCTGTGTTCGCTGCACGGCGTCCCGTCTTGCATGTACACATCATTGGGGCACCACTCAGATTTCCCACTACAGTACTCAGGAAGGTCACACTCATTGATCTGAATTCGGCAAAGGTTTCCCTCTGGAAGGAAGCTACAGTTTTTACAACATTGCCCAGAAGAGCATTGTGCATGTGGCTTCAAGGTGCAGTCAGTGTTGCAGCAAGGATCCTGCCTGCACCTCTGCAAGCTGCCACAGTCACATTCTTCCCCCTTATCCAGCAGTCCATTGCCACAACGCTTGAAAGCTATTGTTTTGGGGGGCGTGTTGGCCAGGCAGTCCAGGTGCCCATGCAGCACAAGTTCTGCATAAGTATGAATGCTGCAGTTGCTGAACTTGCTCGTTTCCGCCTGGTACGAATGCATGACACAGCTTTTGTATCCTCCACAAACACAGTTGGATTCGTCGTGTTCAAGCCCCATGTGGTGACCCAACTCATGGGAAACGGCCCTTGAAAAGAGAATTGGATTCTTCTCCAAGTAGCTCATAACCCCTGCAGAATAGCTTGGCCTGCAGATGGCATTCCTGTACGACTTCCCGAGGGTGTGGTGGAACTTCTGGTGAATGAACAGCAGGGCTGTGTCGTGCTTAACCCACTTCGCAATATTGTTCACTCTCCAGCTATTGAAAGCATTCAGAAGCAACCTGATGTCATTGGTAACCTCGAATCGGTTGCCTGTGTTCCAGATCTCCAGTCCGATCAGGACAACATGTGTGTGCACCTCGTGGAAATGCACATCAATTAAGTTAATTATGTCCAAAATGAGGTACGTCATCCTGGTTTCATTGGCACCTTCAAACTGAAACAGCTTCTGGTCCACAACAACGTACAGCTCAATGTATTTTGGGAGCCTCGGGTCAGGCTGGTGCCACTTTTCTATCTTCCGTTCTTTTGCCTGACGCTTTGCAACTGGAGCTCTCATTCCACACATTGGCAGCCTTGGTTCTTTGATCAAGTAGAGAAGGTGCTGAAAAGTTGAAGAATCGTGGAAAGGTTCTATGCCGTAATTTCTGTCTCTGATACTTAGGAATCCTGTCAAGCCAGAGCAGGTCTTAAGAACCACAAGCGAATTGGCTATGCCATCCACATGCCCTTCATGGTAGCATTCAACAGGGATGTAGGGATGACTTTCGATCCGTCTGCCCTGGGAACTGTATGTGAAGAGTGGGAGGTTTTTGACCAGGAAGTCCTCCTTCCTGGGCTTCAGCTGAATGACGTAGTCCTTTCCTGACACCTTGAGGATATAAGAAAGTTCACCCTTCTTGGCTTTCCCTCCCCAAAGCACCAACCGCCTTGGGATAATCACTTCGTACGACGTAGACTCAGGAGGAGGAAATGAGCTGGTGGGAAGGAGGAACCCCAGCAAAATAACAGGATTCATCAACTGCAGAAACAGCCATTTGTGGAGGCCACCACTGCCACGCGCCATGATTTGCTTCCACTATTTGCTATCCTTAAACAGCCTAGAGTAGAGATGAGACAGGCTGGGCTTTCTGACTTAACATCCCCACCAATCATTAATTCTCAAGGGGCTTTTAAAAGCTTGTCAGTGTGCTCAAGAAAACACAAGGCAATACCCGCCACTACCACCACCTCTCTCTTGACAGTTGACGTCATTTGGTTGTGATACGAGTTTAAAAAGGTGGTGTGCCCACTGCGGTCTGGCATTTGCAAATGGAGTTAGGGTAACTAACCAAAACACTGGCCTTCCTTAAACCTTTGACTCTTAAACGCCTCCGCAACTTCATGGCCTAGGTGCCACCATTTTCTCTTCTCAGAATCTGTTGTGGTCACCTTGCCAGGTGATACCAAGGACCAAAAGGAGGAGGGGTGGACACTAGAGAGAGGAAGATACCCAATAATTATATTCCTCTAGTCCAAGGAATTATCATTTAATCTTCTAAAGTGTACTTCCAGAGACTTATAGATGACAAAGGAGACAACAAAAAGGGAGGAGGAACCAACATGCCTGCTTCAAATGTCTTCTCCTGTGGTTTCTTCTGTGGTGGGAAATTCCATGACCAGGCTAACAGCTTCTCATGCTTTTTTGAATGTGGAACATTCCGTCGGCTGAGGCAGGTGGGCATTGGAAGAGCACGGAACAGGGTAGAGAGCAGCTGTTTGCTATTCTCAATGTGGATCGGGACCCACTTATTGCTGGAATCCTGGCCAAGAGGGCTAACCTAGGCCACATTCACACTGTGGGTTTAAAGGGGAATTGTGAAGGAAGAGTACACATGAGTAGCCGACAGGGACAGGGAGAAAGGTCAGGTGGGCTAAAGCTCAGAATGATCTCAGGCTTGCAAGAGAGGTGAAAGATAATAATAAAGGTTTCTTTGGCTATGTTCAAAGCAACAGGAAGTGTGGTAGGTCCTCTGCGGGGAGAAAACGGAGAAATTGAGTGACAGAGAGAAGGTGGAAGCTGCTCAGCACCTACTTGACCTCTGTCCAAAAGGAAATCAGTGCCTAACCTGGCGATAACACAATAAACAATGCAAGGAGGGAACTGCAGCCCAGTATAGGAGAAGAGGTGGGAAAGGTACACCTAGCTACGTTAAACAAATTCAAAGCTCCCAGGGTCTGATGAGCTGTACCCAAGGTGGTGCTGTTGTTTAGTCGTTTAGTCGTGTCCGACTCTTCGTGACCCCATGGACCAGAGCACGCCAGGCACTCCTGTCTTCCACTGCCTCCCGCAGTTTGGTCAAACTCATGTTCGTAGCTTCGAGAACACTGTCCAACCATCTCGTCCTCTGTCGTCCCCTTCTCCTAGTGCCCTCAATCTTTCCCAACATCAGAGTCTTTTCCAAG
Organism: Zootoca vivipara; assembly: GCF_965207765.1. Classification (NCBI taxonomy): domain Eukaryota; kingdom Metazoa; phylum Chordata; class Lepidosauria; order Squamata; family Lacertidae; genus Zootoca; species Zootoca vivipara. The sequence goes on along the minus strand of NC_142589.1, from coordinate 7,270,954 downwards.
GATTCTTCTCTTCTCATGAGGTGGCCAAAGTATTGGAGCCTCAGCTTCAGGATCTGTCCTTCCAGTGAGCACGCAGGGCTGATTTCCTTCAGAATGGATAGGTTTGATCTTCTTGCAGTCCATGGGACTCTCAAGAGTCTCCTCCAGCACCATAATTCAAAAGCATCAATTCTTCGGCGATCAGGCTACTAAAGGAGTTTGAGAATGTAATCTCAGAGCCTCTGTCTATGATCTTTTGAGAATTCCTGGAGAACAGATGAAGTCCCTACAGATTGGAGGCAAGCAAATGTTGTCCCCATCTTCAAATAAGGGGGGAAAGAAGACCCAGGTAACAGGTGAGCTCGACATCAATACCAGGGAAAGGCCCTAGAACAGATAATTCAACAGTCGGTCTGTGAGCATTTAGAAAAGGATGCTGTGATTACTAAGACCCAGCGTGGGTCTCTCAAAAACAAGCCTTGCCAGACAAATCTTATTTCTTCTTTTGAGAAGAGTTATGAGCTTGGTGGATCGGGGGAATGCTGTGGACATAGTGTATCTTGATTTCAGTAAGGCTTTTGACAAAGCCCACCCATGATATTCTTGTGAGGAAGATGGTAAAATGTGGGTTGAATTAGGTAACAGGTGGATTTGTAGCTGGTTGACTGACTGAATGCTGGGTCTGGTGAGACACTTGCATGTTTGCAATGATTTCAATGACCTGCTTCCTTTTCCTGATAATGGGTCTGCCTGATGCCTTCCCGTTCCCTGTCCAGTTGCCCCTCAAAACCGTATTTGCTTGAACCCTCTGGTGGCCACAATTTAAGGAGGATATTGACAAGTGGGAATGTGTGCAGAGGAGGGCAACCAAGATGATCAAGGATCTGGAAACAGGGCCTTGTGAAGAAAGGTTGAAGGAGCTGGATCTATGATTCTGTGACCATGCCTTAGTGCAATTCAACCTGTAACCACACCTAGGCAAAGCAAATCATATCCTTCCTCAACCCCTTGCACCCTTTTTCTTTTGCAATACCTTCTGTGCTGAATTGTCGATTGCAAGCTGCCTGGGGCAGAGACCTGTCCCCTTCTCCTTTGGAAAGGCATGACGTGTGCAGATGGTGCTATATGGACAATGCATGGGTCTTCTGTGGGACAGACTGATCTCATAATTCAGGCATGTCCAAAATCCGTTCCAGGGCCTAATCCGGCCCATCGTTTGGTTTAATCTGGCCCCTGTGGCAGTTCATTTACTTGGGCAAAATCCTTTATAAAAGCTCAACAACTTTGGGGCAAAATTGTAAAGAAAGCTCAACAACGTTGGGCTTTCTTTGAAAAATGTTTGGGCACCCCATCATAATTGGATTAAGGATAAGCAAAGGAGGAAAAAGTCACTGCACTGCACACTCCTTAAGAAATAATAGCCCCATTCAGCCCTTTGTTCCAACGCTTTGCAACATATATACATGCTTAATATATTGGGGCAACAGACAAAACTGTGATGGAAAGTGCATTTAGACCAGCGATGGGAGAACATATGGAAAGAACAGGTTCCCCACCTCCGATTTAGATCTGCACCCTCATAAGCCAAACTGCCAATGCCAACAAGCTCTGAATGCATTACGTGGGCAATGGGAAGCTATTCATCAAAAACTGGTGGAGTTTAGAAACAGACCTCATTATTCTACAAAATGCAGACTTTTTACTCTGCCCAATTTTGCCATGCAGAAGATGGCTGGGGGTGAGGAAGCTGGCCAATGGAGGCACTCAACTGATCTTGAGACGATACCTGCTGCTAAAATGCTAATCTGCAATTTAATTTCTAAAACTTTTTTAAAAAAACAAAAAACAACAAGAGCCAGATACTTTTAAAAGTTTTAGTAAAATTATTTATGTACACCAATGCATAATATTTACATTTATATAATACTGATGGGCGGGGGAGAGAACCGAACTGAACCATGGTACACTGAAATGGTGAAGGAAGATGATTTTGAGGGAACTTCATCCATGCTGCCAGCCAGCCTCAGAACAAACTCCCCTTTCCTGGACAAGTCCCTGCTTCTCTGAATAACAAACCAGACAAGCTCATCTGAGCTAGTTGGAACATGATGCCCCCCATAGTGAGGGGCTGCTGAGAAAATCCCAACAGGGAAAATAAACGTGGAAAACATTGCATCAGAAAAAAAGAAATCCACCTGCATTTCCAGTTCCACGAATGATTGGCAGGTGCTGTTATGAATCTGGTACCTTTGCAAACAGGGGGTTTTTTTCTGGCCAAAGGGAAAGTTGGAAGATTTTCCACACACAAATCCTCTATAGTTGCCTTCCCCAACTTGGTGCCCTCCAGATGTGTTGGACTACAACTTGCATCAGCCGCACAGCATGGCCAACTATCAAGGATGATGTAAGTTGGTTCAGAAATGGAGGTTTCCAAAAAAAGAACTACATTGGTTCCTGTTCACATTCATGGCGGCCAAACGCTGGAAGTCAGCTGCAGGAGATTTCCAAGACTCTTGGTACCACCAGATCTGGACCACTGCTTTAACGGAAAAAATTATAACAAAATGCAGCTGAACCCTGCGCAATCCGAAAGTGAAGGACAGCTTTTCTAAATCCTTTTATTGCATCATACATTAAAAGGAACACAACTGGCAGCTACCTCAGGGATTCCTTTAGATAATATGCTTATGAAGGACAATCATCTGGAATTATAACGCTGTTTTTGGAGTACCACCACTCCTTTCTCTCGCCTCATATCATTCCATTCTCTTTCTTGTTTAGATCACTTTTTCTCTTTTGCCTTTAGTATTGCTATTACTGCTTTTTGCATATTAGAAAATGAAAACTATTTTTTTTAAAAAAAAAGGATGATACAAGTTGCAGTCCAAAAAAAATGTGGAGGACGTGGTTGGGGAAGGTGGCTCTAAACACATTATCCTAGAAGCGCCGCCAGGGTGGAAAAACGGAAGGTTGCACAACTCATTTGGCAAGACTTTGTCCCCTTTTGCTTACTGCTTTCTGTCCATCCAATTCAGAAAACAGCTACTGATGCAGAGGTTTCCTTTGTATGTATGAAGCTCTGCAAGGGCTCCCCTGGTTTACTTCAAAAGTGATGGCAAATCTGTGTGAATATTCCTCTGAAGTTAACAAAATTACCCATGCCTAGGTTCTACACATGCTTAGTGGTTGCAGTACTGAGTGGGCTGTTGGTATTCTCAAGAGGAAGTCTTCCTCAGCAACCCGCTCCCCGTGGACTTGTCCATTGAAAGCAAAACCCCTATCCAGTATCTGCCTTGCCTTGTATTGTATTATGAAACACATAACTTAGAACCAAAACCAACCCAGAGATCTCAGCCACTTAACCGCCTTTAAAATAAGATATGCTGGCAGGCATAACAAGGCATTTTTTGAAAATAAACCCACTTATCTTGTTAACCAGAGTGGTGAAAACAGAGCATTCTGGGAACTGCTTATGCTAGCGGGGAGGGGTCAGCCACTGAAATTTAAGAACAGCCTCAAAGCCACACACACTTGTTTCGGCATAGCCTACTCCTTGCACATGTAAGTTGTCACAGAATTTCTGCAGAAAATGGCAAGGCAACCGCTGTTGTGAGTTCTTCACCACACCACTGCAAGCCAAGTCACTCTTAATGCCCTCCGTTGGGAGGGAAATCGAGGAACAGTGGTTCCAAAACAAAGGTGTGTGTCACATTCTTGAAGAATACGGGTGCCAATTTTCAGAGCAGAACAATACCGAAAGGGAAGATGCTGCTGTTTATTTCACTGAGAACAGGACCAGAGACATTGGCTTCTGGATAGTTTGATGTCCCCACACAGAAGTAAATTCCAGCTGGGCAGCTACTGACAAGCTGGTGGTAAAGATTCACCTCACCTGGAACTTTTGAAGAGCGTTCAAGAGCCTCTTTCCACTCCAGCATGGCTCTTCTGAGTAGACGCCTCCATCTGCATTGCAGGGCGTTGGAAAAGAGACGACTCTTTGGGCCAATTCCAATTCTATGAACCTCGCTCTGCACAGCATCAGTGAATATAATGCTTCCTGCTGTGAGCAAGACTTCAGAAGGCCCATCTTCTCTTGACATTTGGCTTGTGGGCATGTCCAGAGAAGGGCTTCTCCAATCGTTTCCTGGTGCCCAAGTCAGATCATGGTTTTGTACTTACGCCTTGCCCCAATTTATTAGATGTGAACAAGCATGGAGGGTGGCCTCTTGATGCACCTTCCTCCCAGTTTAATACTTTCCACTGGGAATTGTTGGAAAGAACTAAGAAAAAGGCTGTTACACATTGAGACAGCATCCTTGTTAGGCAAGGGTTCCAGTCCTGACTTACACAAAATTAGGGCAGAGGCAGCTAAGTGAGCAATGAGCTAAATAGCAGTAAAAGGACAAAAAATGGAGCATAGCAACTGATGAGGCAATATGGCTCAGGAAACCAAGTGTAAACAACCCCAGAAGTAAGTGAGCAATGGAAAAGTATCCACATGAAAAGCCAGCAGCTCCTAAGAAGCCTTGGAGCGGCACTTTACGCGCTAAACGGCACAAGGGATTGTACCAAAATAATTCTATAAAACCGTCATCAGTCAAGTCGTAAAACGCAAACATGTCGTAAGATAAAAAACTAGAAATATGTACAGATCTTTGTTAAATGAATTTGTTTTTTTAAAAAAAAGGAAAGGAAGAAAACCAACCTATCCAGATTAGAGGGCCGGTTTCTGTCCTTTTTTCAGCTTCAGAAGCGGGGTGGGTGGGGCAGAGGGGCAGCATGAAACTCAGAGACCCAGGGGCAGGCAGGCTGCCTCTGCAGTGACTAGAGGCTCTTGGGGTCACCCTCCACAGCCAGCTCTTCTGCCGTCAAAGCAGCTGCCTTGGAAGAAAAGTTACAAAGGACAATCATGCTGTTCGTATCCTTCAGTGCTAAGTTCAAGTAATTTACTGAGCTGAATGCAACGGGCAGAAGTAGAACAAGGCTAAGTGATACAGGCTGTTAATTATTTGATACAGGCAGCTGAAGGGAGAGAAGACAGCATCTGGTTATTGAAAAGAAGACAATCATAATTTGCCCCGACTAACAGTCATGTGTTAAACGGCACATAAAAATTATATTTATATATATATTTATATATATATTCTGAGGAACTGAGCTTTTAAAAAAATATTACAGTACCAATGATTCTCGTTATCTACATCTATACAGCATTTCTCAAGCTGCATGAAAATTTAAATGAAATAATTGTGATTTATTAATTTACATAAAAATACTTTTTTACATTTTAAAGGAGAAATCTCAAATGGTTAAAAAAAAGGAGGGGTGTTTTTGCTTTAAGAATAGGCAGTTCCAGCTACTGAGAGTCATGGGAGTTTGTCTGTTCTTCAATAACTTGTTTCACAATTTCTGCAAGTTTTAGTCGGTCCACTTTGTCTGTGAATCCTCTGCCTAAAATAGAAGACATGACCTTGGTTAGTCCCAAACTGGTGAAACGGGGGGGGGGGGGAGAAAGAAACTATCAAATGCATTCATTAGCTTAGTTCAAATACAACATGAAACCATAGCTTGCCTCCTGGCAGCAAACCAAAATGTGAAGCAATGATTTTTTGCTGGCTTACAAACTGGCTGGTTTTAACTATGGTTTGGCACTGTGTCTGAACTGAGCAGCCCTGGTTGACCATGGTTTGCTTAGCCACCCCACTCCAGATACCAAGCTACAGAGGCACAAGGCAACAGCAGCTGCTGAGCAACTGTGATTTCTTTACCTATATGCAGGGTGACTTGTGGTTTTCTGAGTAAATGGTTAAAACAAACCATGGCTTAGCATTGTGTGCGTATGCAACCATAGGCCAGGCAAAGAATCAAGTCAGGGAGGTACCTCTTGGTCCCAAGCGGAACTTGAGGGAGGGCCCTTTTCAGCCTTTGCAACAGTTTCTGGCAAAAAAAGTTTTTGCGAACAGTTCAGTACAGCGAAAGCAGAGCCATCACTGAGCATGGACAGAGAACTGCAGCTTCCCATTATTCTTGTCATCACATTTGGATCCTGACTGACCTCCAAGGAGCTCAAGAGTGCCTACATGGATCACCCCTCTTTTATTTTCACAACTCCATGAGGCAGATTATGTCGAGTGGAGGTGATATCAAGGCCGGGTTTCTGGAGTCCAGGCTCAATATTCTACTTACTTCTCTAGCAGCGTTTGCTAACGGGCAAAATGACAGCAATTCGTTCCTTCAGTCCCTGCTGACCCTTCCTTCCCTGCTTTGTGATCTGTCAAAGATTCTGAGGTACACATCCCCCCCCCAAAAAAACCCCTATTCTGCCAATTCCAACACGGCAGCGTCTGGGTACTAAACATCTCCGACATGACACACTCTACATGCTTTCAAATTCCACACCCATTATGCCTCTTTCTTACATAAGGGGAACCAGAGGGTGGGGCAGAAGGGAACGCTCAGCTGTGCTTAAGGCCTTTCGAGGCTAGGCTCCCCCCCCCCCGCTTTTTTTTAATGCCAAGAAATATTTACCATTCCAGCTGAAGGTCTGCAGCGTGTCTCGCAACAATTTACACTCCCTGTTGTATTTCCAGGCTTCCAGCATCACCTCGTTCAGCTTCTCGTCTTCGTTCTCACCTGTTTCAGAATGGGGAAAGGGTCACAGGAAGGTCCTCACAGCCCACGCCAAGCTGCACAGACGGGAGAAGGGCAACTGTACCCCCAGTGCTTGCCCACCTCCCCAGCTGCTCAACATGGAGTGAAAAGGCAGGGGGGAATGGGACACAAGTTACCGCTATTCTTCCTTTCATCGCCAGTTTTACTGTGGGAATAAGTGAAAGGGAGGTGGTGGAAGGAGGGCCCATTTTTATTTAAGCAGCTTACGACCTGCAGTTAAAAATACTAAACCAGCAACAAAACAACAGTAAAATCAGATCAGAACCGGTAAACTAAAGAAAACGCCTAAGATGCGCATTTTGACAAGGTGCCTAAATGCCAGGAGTGAAGGAGCTTGGCCTGACATTCCAAAGAACGAGGGCCTCCACTCAGAAAGGCATCATTCTGATGCCTCAGCGGCTTCATCAATATTTTTTAACGATGTGCAGGCAGGAGGGGCAAGAACCATAAAGAAAGGTGCCCTTGGTTTTTCTGGATGACCTGGAAGCACCAGGCCGTGTGGCTATTCACAGAAGGCCTTCTCAATCACTGCACCTGTCATGAAATGCTCCCAGGACAACGCCTGCCTGGTCCTGTTGGTGGCAGCCTTCCCACATGTGGCTAAGAGCTGCTGTGACAAAAGAGCAAGTGAGGAAATGATTGGACAGGAGGGGAATGGAATGGAGCCTTGCAGGGAGTGTGGCTGGCAGATAAGAGTCTGTCTGTTGGGGAAATGGCAGTGAGGGGGGGAAGAGAGTGGCTGTGAAGGACACACAGAGAGAGAAATGAGATGAGGGATATATTATAATAGCAGTTATGGAACTTAAGTTACACTAGATCAGGAAACTAGAACTACAACGTTAACGCAAGATATAAAGGCCACTTGTTCTGACTGTTGCACTCCTGAATTAAATATATGTTTAACTATCCGTGTTCTGCTCTGGGTGGATTCCAAGGCAAGCCTATCTCACCACATGTAAAAGTGGTATTTTTAAAATTATTATTTATTGAATTTCTATCCCACCCTCTCCCCGGAGGTCTTGCTACATTAACTTGCTTTAATGGCTTTCTAAAAAAACATTTTGTTAGTCACCTTTTTGTTTTTAAAGACAGAAAAGTGAGACATAAAAATATGCATTATTTTTCACTTAATATGCATTATTTTTCACTTCCTCTCCCAGAGCAGAATGTTGGGAAAGTCTAGAAACCAGTACTAATTGCATGTCAGTCGTGGCGAAATGTTAAGTGGCCAGCAGAGGGAGACAGAGGGAGGGATAGTTCGGGCTATAGGGCCAGTCCAGGCCTTTGTCAAGGTCACCGGGCCAGACACAGCTGTCCTTACAACAGGTACACATGTGTCAAACAAAGAGAACATTTTAATGTGTGAACACTCAGTAATGAGAGTTCCATTTCTAGATAAAGCAAACACAATCAACAGGGGGTGGAGGTTTTTAGTTGTGGTGCGCCACTTATGAAATGCTGTTTTGAAGGAAGCCCACCTGGTAACTTCAGAGTTATTCCTCACACAGACATTTTACATTTTCCTGTTTTTATTAGCTTGCTCCAGTAAATGATCTGCTGCACTGTTACTCTGGCTACATTGTGAAATATTATACACATAGGTCCCGCTATCCGCCCATTTGTTATCTGCATTTTCACATATCCGAACACAAAGAATGATGCCCAAATCTTGTTACACAAATGGCAGATTCAGGTATTCAAACAGCCACAGCTTGCCCACTTCTGTACTTGTCATCTGCTGATCGATGGCACCCATTTTGGGGCAGCAACCATGGAGAGAGGGAGCAGGGAGGAAGATCAGGTCTGTTTTTCCTCTGTCTCTCTTTTTTGCTGGTTGGCTGCAGCCATTTTAGGAAGAAACCATGGTGGGAGGGGGGGCGGGAGAGATCATGGATTAGAAATGTTCCCACAGGAAACAATGGAAATCATGGACTGACTCATTAGGCAAACGCTCGCCTAACCAATGATTTCCACGGAGTGCATTGTTTTCAGTAAGCGGGACCTGCCTGTGCACCTATGCTTCCATGCTGCTGTAAACCAGCATGACGTGCAAACTGTGGCTGTTGGGAAAAGGGTTCAAAAGCACAGGCGACCTACGGCCCTCCCAGCATTCAGGCCTCCTCCGCCCTCCCCCTCTCCCACAAACACAGCTTGTCTTAAAATCTGCGACCTTTACCAGCCTGTGGCAGGATGCACTGGGCAATCACGTCACGGAGCTTCTCCAGGGCGACATTGGAGTCTTCACTGCTGTTCTCTGGATCGTGGATATACACGCTGTCCTTTGGTTTCGTTCTGTAAATGACAGCGGAGAAATGTGACTGCCCCAAGCATCAGGGTCTCCCAGAGCCTCCTTGAGCTAATATCAGGTGGGAGTTCTGGGTTCTTGTTTTGCCTAAGAGAGACGTTAGCTGCCCATGAAGAAGCTTGTGCCGGAGGTAAGGGAACAACCAAGATGGAGATTCCTTGCCTTTGAGCTTGTCCCTCCTTTTACACTTTTCCCATCTTCTGGGATTCCCCACCACTCCAGCTCCTTGCCAAGCACATACTTAGTGGCTGTGAATAAATTCTCCCAACGGCATCATGCATCCATCACTGCAGATCATGATGAAGACGTTGAAGGAAAAACACTTTTCCTTTCTTTTTTTTTAAAAAAGCTCTCCTCTCTCCCCTTTGCTGTTCATCCCTTTCACTGTCTTGCTGGGCGACAGGGCTGGAAGAAGAGCCTCAGAACAACTCTTCCTCCTTCCACCCTCAAGAGCAAGACACCACCCCGACCCCCAATGCCCATGACTTCCCTAGCCTCAGTTGTCAGCTTTTGGGCAGGTCCCCAGCTCCTCTGCTATAGCGGTGGGGGACTTGTGGCAGGGACCAATGTGGGCTGGAGCCCAAAAACATCTGGAGAGCTGCAAGGCTCCCCATCCCTGTTCTGGAGGAAGCGGAATACCTCCAAGACTGGCGCCTGCTGTGTGTTTCAAGCAGGCCACACAGGCCAGCTCCTTCCTAAGGACAAGTTTCTTGCTTTAGCAGGGTTTTTTTATTGGAGCCGTGGCCATCCAGTTGTTGTTTGGCTGCAATTCCCACTCATGCCTGTCCGCTGTCCATGCTGGCTGGGACTGATGGCAGGTGGAGTCCAACCATGTCTGGAACGCCACGAGTTCCCACCCCCACTCTGCAAGGCTTCTCTCTCACTATTCTTCCCTAATGAGTATTAGGCTCCTTTCAGCTCTTCCTTCCCCTGTCCTTGAACTGCTCCCTCCTGTAGCCTTTGCTTTGGGATATTTACCCCAGCAGCTTCCTCTTGCGCAGGATAGGGTTGTTGACAGAATGGAGGGGCTTGAGGCTGACTTTGAGATCCTGGATCCTCATGTTGGCCAGCTGCTCGGCGTGTGCCTGCTGAATCCCAGCAACCATTGCCTGGTACAATCAGGGTGCGGGTGGGGGTGGGGCAAGAGAGAAGAGGGAGACAAAGAAGTTACAAGTCAGGTTTTGAATTAACGCATAGAAGTGATAACAGAAACCAGCCGCAAGAGGAGTGTTAAGCCTGAGTCCAGCACCTGCTTCCTGAAGGCCACAGAGAGATGCAAGCCACCCCAAGGGGTGCAGACCCCGAAATAAGGTTGGACTGATCACCCAGCAGCCTAGTATTTAGATTACCTCTTGGCAAGAGAGAGCCATTTACGAAAGCCTCTAACTAGAAAGCTCTTGGCATGAACTTGCCGTGCAAGGTTTCTATCAACAGCAGAGACAGACAGCGCTTGGGTGAACAATTTCAGATCTCCTGGAAGTGGGCTCCGTAACAGCATGGTCAGCTGTCAAACAACATCATTTTGGAAGCTCCAAGGAAATATGACAACCTGCCTTTGAAGAGGGATGTGTTATTAGAAACACACTGCCATTGGTGCTCCAGTGTCTGCTCCTGGCTCTGACCTACAAAGCTCATGCTTTTTTTGGGGGGGGGAGCAGCAGGTGCAAGAGGGTGCCCCCTCTCCTAAAATCGAACTCAGCTTTTAAGACAGGCAATCCCCTCTTGAGAGTCCTGCGCTTAGTCAGGACTTTAAGGGTGTTCAAAGAAGTGACCTTAGTGCAGGCTTCCTCAACCTCGGCCTTCCAGATGTTTTGAGACTACAATTCCCATCATCCCTGACCACTGGTCCTGCTAGCTAGGGATCATGGGAGTTGTAGGCCAAAAACATCTGGGGGGCCGGGGTTGAGGAAGCCTGCCTTAGTGACTGTCCCTCAGCTCTGGAATTTCCTGCCCTTGCAACCTGCCCAGCACCACGCATGGGTCGCCTAGGATTACGAATCTTTGCTCTGCAACTTGACATAGCAACAGGAGGGACACCTCTTGGTCCAGCTCTCCCCAGCAGCAATAGCAAATGGTGCAAGCTGACAAACACTCCAGTGTTCATGAGGACAAGTTACATCATGTATGAAAAACCTACCTGTAAACCATATGTTTCCAGGGGGATCCAGAACACTTTTATGTCATCCGGTGGGGTTTTATTTCCTATGCTTCAGAAAGCTCAACATCCATGCCAGCTCAGGAAATGTGGATGTTTTGAATTAAATAGATGCATCCCTATTTCTTTCTCTTACTATTTACTGCTTGTTTGCTTTGTGTGTGGTATGCTGCAATACCCTGCTACCACACTTTTGGGTTATTCGCAATGTTAATAAAGGCAAAAATATGTATTTTATAAAACAAAAAGACTGACTGTGATGCTTCAAATTTATCCTTGCTCACAAGACGCTTGGGAGAACATCACCACTGCAAATACTGGCCTAGACAAGTCGATGGACCTGGGATAATTTTCTGCTGACCAATGTTCCTTGATCCTTAAAAACAATCTATTTAGGAAAGCCAAAAATAGTACAAACCTTGTCCATCATTAACTGGGCAGAGGGCAAAATGTTATCAAGAGCCTCCGTGGAGTTCAGCCAAGGATGGTCCAGGACACCTTCTATTGTCAACCTTTCCTCCGGCTTCACCTTCAGCAGCCTAGGAGTTTTAAGGAGTTGTAAACATCAATCACAAACCCACCCCATTTCCTTAAAAGATGCACTCCTATCCTGTTCCATTTTTCCAAGTGCGCCTTTAGACTTCATAAAAACCTGAGCAGCTCTTCTCCAATTTCCGGTACCATCTTCACCCTCCTTCACAGAGTGAGCTCAAGCTGTCAATTCGGGCGACAAACACCTACAAAGAGGTGACATCCATTGTGTCCTGGTGAACCTGTGCATTAAATGGTATTGGCCTCTAACTTCCATCAGCCCTAGCCAGTATGGCCAATGGTCAGGGACAGGAGCTGTAGTCCAACAAAAACTGGAAGGCACCAGGCAGAGGAGGGTGGGTTTATGAGGCTTCTCATTGAGAAGGTAATAGTGAACCATCTTTTGTTATTAACCTTTTATGATTTTATTGTTTTCATGCTGTTGTAAATTGCTGTGATATATTTTCATGGTTCAACGGTATATAAATACTTAAATAAATAAATAATCCCTAGAAGTGGCCAAGACACTGATACTGTTCTTCACAAACCACCATAGGAAAGTGTTCAGCATATTTTAGAGCACCTTCTGATTATGCAGGAAAAGGGAAGGAAACCTCTCCTGTGGCCTTGTTAGGACCTTCCCATTTGTTCCACAAGACCATTTCGGCCAAGCCATGCCCACCTGTCCCACGGTAAAAGATACTTGTGGCAGAGACCGATTTATGCCTGGGAAGTAGCTACTACCGTATGTGAATGGAAGCCTCAACCTGCTTGTATTAGCTGTGACACCACCCCCCCCCCCACCAACAAGCACTACAGGCAGCATGACTCACCCATCTGGGAGAGTTTTGCACAACCCACCCCAACCCACTGGTGATGGGACTTACTTGCGCACCATGTCTTTTGCCATTTCAGAGATCTGGCTCCATTCCTCCTCTGGAAATTCAAAGCTCCCCGTCATGATCTTCTTCCGCATGTCCTTGGGAATTGTCCGACTGTGGTGCTTAGAGTAGAAAGGTGGGTAGCCGCACAGCATCACGTAAATGATGACACCCAGGGACCATAAGTCACAGCTCTGGGAGAAGGATAAAAAGGATAAAAATCAATCATCTTTGATAGTTGCTTTTCTCACAGAGTGACCCAAAGCAATTTGCGCTGAAATGAGTTAAGAACATCTAGTACAAGCCTGAAAACACAGCTATACAGATAAAGCAAATCGGAGCTTAGTTTTATCTGTGTAGCTGTGTTTTCAGGCTTATACTAGATGTTCTTAACTCATTTCAGCGCAAATTGCTTTGGGTCACTCTGTGAGAAAAGCAACTATCAAAGATGATTAATGTTGATAATAGATGTGGCTGTGTAAATATTCCACACTGAAGAAAGAGGCAAACTCTGCACTGGGGAAAGTCAAATGCAAGTCTTGCATTAGGCAAATCACTGCGTACAACAGAGTCCCCCCTTTCTTTTTTTGCACAAATGTCTCTCAAACAATGCAAACAGGTGGCAGAAGAGTGTTTTTAATACACACAAGGAAGAACTTGATGGTGGGAGGAGAAATATAACCGAGGATGTACATAGTTCTGGGAAACTGACTGGAGGTCACAAAAGGAGGGCATGTAATCATGCAGACACACATTTCCACTTCCTCTTCCCTGTACCCCAGGGGTTGGCAAGGTTCACTCCAGTGGAGATCCCTCTGTGGGCCAAATCGTGCACGCCTGCAATTTCCAGTGTCTGTGCAGACATGATTTCCGGCGTCTGCACAGATACAATTTTTGGCGCCGCTGAAGCAAGTCCCCATGCCGTGCTGCACTGCACACGGGGACTCGCTGAGCGGGCGGCTCGTGGGCCGGTTAAACGACCCCCATGGGCCGCTTGTGGCCCATGGGCCTTAGGTTGCTGACCCCTGCTGTACACAACTGATTTCTGCAGCTGCTGCCTGCAACGTTTCAGTCCTTTCCCTAACTTGGTGGGCAAAAATGTGCGTTTTAAAAAGCAACAACAACAAACCACAAAAATTTGATGCTTAACACCGCAGAATTCCATACCAGCCACCATCTTTTGTACCGGGCATAAAATTCCCCATGAAAAATTAGGCAAATTGAAAGACACCTGCTGGGTATACCTGAAACACTGTCAAGGACACTTGGGTTGAGAAGCATACCTTATTGTAAGTGTAGGGCGTTGGCGAGGTAGGAATGATACCAGATTTCTCTTTCTGATGCCTTCTCTGTGCCTCTAGTACCTTTGGGGGGTGGAGGGGGAACATGGGCAATCTTTAGACGTTAACAGCAAAGAGGAGAGAGAAGCATCAAAGATACCTTTGTGATCAAGAAACACAGACCATAACCAGACTTCAGCACCTGCTGCAAGGACTGGGAGCAGGGGGCAAAGCTAGCTGGTTACACTGGCTCATAGATGCATTTGATGCTGCTTACACAAGGAATTTTTAAAAGCAAGCTTCTCACATCAGTAGCTGTCATTGCAATGCTGCTCTCAAAGATCTCAGAACAAATAAAGTTGTCATTGTTCTGGCATGGTAAAAAAAAGGTTTGCAAATGTCTGCTTATTTATTTTGCTTGCGTTAGTTATAATGGCAAAGGAGTTATTTGTTGTTGTTGTTTAGTCGTTTAGTCGTGTCCGACTCTTCGTGACCCCATGGACCATAGCACGCCAGGCACTCCTGTCTTCCACTGCCTCCCGCAGTTTGGTCAAATATAACACACCAAAACCCCATTCCCTCAGAACACTGTTCAGCCTCCCTCTTCCTTCCAAAATTTCAACAAGCACTACTAAAGTATTTTCAGATTTTTACCAACACGGGAGCTAGAAAACTCAAGATTTAATTTATTTTTTAATGTGAGGCGAAAACTCAGGTTGCCAAAGTTCAAAACAAATGCCTAAGATTTGTACACCTGGTCTTATAGAGTGCCTAGGAACAAAACATCTTGAGCAGCAAAATAGGTTCATATGTGCTGCATATGTAATATTTTGCATATTGCAACTACTCTGGTCAGGGCACTCAGCCATAAAGTTCTCCTGCACCAACACTCCCTATTGCCCAAGTGCCATTCAGGCTTGTTGGGCTTGGACAGAGAACTACCAGATGGTAGTAAAACGCCATCTCCAGCTCCTCGAAAGATTCCATCAACGGTGTCTCCGAAAATTTTTACACATCGCTTGGAAGACAGGCAAACTAATATCAGTGTACTGGAAGAACCAAAGATCACCAGTGTTGAAGTAATGATTCTTCAACATCAACTTCGTTGGACTGGTCATGTTGTGCAACTACTCTATTCCGAACTTTAAAATGGAAAGTGTAATGCTGGTGGTCAACAAGAGAGGTTTAAAGACCGTCTCAAGGCTAATCTTTAAAAAATGTAGTATAAACAATGACAACTGGGAAACACTGGCCTGCGAGCGCTCCAGTTGGAGAACAGCCTTTACCAAAGGTGTCATGGGCTTTGAAGAAACTCGATCTCAGGACGCAAGGGAGAAACGTGCTAAGAGGAAGGCACGCTTGGCAAATCCACACCTTGATCAACTCCCGCCTGGAAACCAATGTCCCCACTGTGGAAGGACGTGTGGATCCAGAATTAGCCTCCACAGTCACTTACGGACCCATTGTTAAAATAGTGTTTATGGAAGACAATCTTACTCGGCTACGAGTGATCACCAAAGAAGAAGAGAAGAAGAAGACAACCTGATGGGACTTCTGCATGGGTGCACTAGCTTTCAGAATGCAAAGGCTACATACCAGCCATGCAAAAGCCAGAAGTTTCTAGACACCCGCCCACCCACTGATTCAGCCTCCATCCAGGCAAGCAAGCAAGAGGCATTATTCAAGGGCATATTCCTGCCAGGCAGAAGCACTCAGAGAGGGTGCAGAACAGGGCTGGTGATGGGTATGGCCAATGGAGAAGTTGTGTGGCACAGGAAGAGTCTTGTGGCTCAGATAGGGAGGTTTAGATTGCAGAGTTTCATTTTCAGCAACCAGGCCTAAGGGACTGCCTCTGCAAGATTCTTATGGTGCTTACTCATGTTCCATTACAGCAGGCACGTCCAACAGGTAAATCATGAACTACCGGTAGATCACTGGACGTCTGTGGTAGATCACTGACTCCCCCCAAAGAAGCTCAACAACTTTGCCCCCCCCAAAAAAAGCTCAATATTTTTTTCCTGCACTTTGACCTGAACCCCCAAAGAGGGGGTAGATCACTGCCAGTTTTTAACTCTGTGAGTAGATCGCAGTCTCTTGGGAGTTGGCCACCCCTGCATTACAACACACAAGCATCAGAGAAATTTGGGAAGGGATGACATTCAGTTCAAGCCAGAGTATAGTCAAATCTCGGTTGTCGAACGTAATCTGTTCCGGAAGACCTTTAGACTTCCAAAATGTTTGAGGCGCAGCTTCCAAGTGGTTGCAAGAGCTTCTTGCACTCAAGTGGAAGCCGCGTCGGATGTTCAGGATCCAAAAAACATTCAAAAGCCGGAGCATTTACTTTCAGGTTTTTGGCGTTCAGGAGCCAAAATGTACGATAACAGAGGCATTCGGGAACCAAGGTCTGACAGTACTGGGAAGATCTATGTTACAATTATGATTCTTTATTAAACTTATTAGTAACCTTTCCTACAAAACCAGCACAAAGCAACTTCTAAGAATAAGCAAACAAACACAAACATTAAAACCAGAAAATGAAAAATATAAAAGATAGCCTTATTTTTAAAAGCAGGATTAAAACATCCTACCCATTCAGGGAGACCACAGATAATTAAAAACCAAAGCCCTGGTGGAAATGTTTTTGCCTGGTACCTAAAGGCAAGCCTCCCTTGGGCAAGCATTCCACAAGAGAGAGCCATGACTGAAAAGGCCCGTTCTCATGTTGCTATCCTGCAGGCCTCCTGTGGAGGGGACACACAGAGAAGAGTCTCAGATGATGATCACAGGGTCCAGGTTAGCTCATAGATGGAGAGGTGGCCCTTGTGGTACTAGGATCCTGAGCCACATAAGGCTTTATAGATCAAAAGCAGCACTTTGAATTGGGCCAGGAAATTAATGGGCAGCCAAGGATTAGTGTTCTACGCTGAAACCGCCTTGCCCCAGTGAGCAACCTGGCTGCCGAATTCTGCGCCAGCTGCTGTTTTCAATCATTTTCAAGGGCAGCCCCACGTTTAATTCATTGCAGTAATACAACCTAAAGGTTACCAGAGCACAGACAACAGAGGTTAGTCTACCCATGTCCAGGTAAGAGGACAGGTAGCTGGACCACTCTTGGTGGAATCCATCCTTTACCTGAGGTGCTACGTAATAAGGAGTGAACTGCGGTGTCATCAGGTCACCCTGGTCCACCTTCGCAAATCCAAAGTCACACAGCTTCACTGGGGCATCCTAAAGGCAAGCAGCAAGGGACATCTGAGAGACTGGTTCGATCCCAATTTCACCCCTTTCCCCCCCCCCAATTTCACACTCAGCAACAGGAGGTGGACAAAGCAGCACGGCTTCTGTGAGAGAAGTTATGTAAGAACTGGGGGTGGGGGGCAGGGATCACGCAGGCATTGAGGGCTGTGATCCTGAGTGGGAAGAAGGGGGTGGGTGGGTAAAGAACCTAAGAGGCAATGAGTTTGCTGGCTGAAAGGGAGAGGACAGAATAACTAGGGAGCTGGGAAAGAAGAACTTGAGGTTAGAATGGAGGGAGGCAGCAAGAAGCCAAGGAAAGGAGGGCAGGATAGAGAGGGGTGAAGGGGAAACTCATACAGGGCCCAAGGACAGAAAGGGCTGCTGCTGGCTGGAGGGACAGGTAGAGTGAGTTTGGGGCAAAATGAGAGTGGCCATTTCACATTCTGATTGGAACTAACCAGCAGCATAGCTGATTTAACAAACACCCAAAGTAGCAAATCTCCATCTTACCAAAGAATTATCCTTGAAAAGAAGGTTCTCAGGCTTGAGGTCTCGGTGCGCAATGTTTAAAGAATGACAGTGTTGCAAAGCCAAAGCTATCTGGAAAGAGGGCACAAGGAGTCAAAACACAGTAACCAAAAGGCTCTCATTGACATGATGGCATCTGCACTTAAAAGAAAAGAAAAGGAGCACAGGAGATACCCTCGGCACCACCACAGAGGATTTCCCTTAAAATGGCTCAGGAGGTCAAAGGAAAAGCAGCTGGAGATCTGGGATGGAGACACAGCACCACAACTCTTGTCTCTGTGCTCTGGTTCTGAGATCACAAATCTCCACCAGATCACCACTACCCATTTGCATGTACTGGAAGCCTGCATACGTGTGGGGAATAAAAACAGATCCTAAAAGTAAACTGCTAAGGGCAGGCGGAGCATTTCTTCAAAAGGGTTGTCTGAGATCTGGCAAAACAAAACTGCTGAGCAAACAGCAAAGAGGGCGGTTTACTCCCGGGGCTGGGGTGGGGAGAGGCACATATCCAGCAAACAGCTGTTTCTGCCTCGCCAGGCTGCTTCTGTCTATCGAGCCATCCATCCCAGCTTGAGGCAAGCAGTGTCTACACAGCAAAAGGTCCCATTTGTTTTTACAACACAGATTCTCATGGTTTGAGGCAAGTGAGTTCTGTCGGGGAGGCTGCAAGTAGGAAATCAATGCAGGGTATGCAAAACCAGGCTTAAGGAGGCCTGCTGCCTGGGCCCTTGGGGAATGCTTTCACCTCCTGCTTTCACCTCCCTGGCTGTTTAAGCTGGATGAAGTGCAGCAAGCATTTCCTAATCTTCTCATTAGGGATCTCTGAGCTGGGATCTCTTTGCATTCCTGCAGAGCCGCAGTGGGGGAGAGGAGGGACACCTCAAAAGCCCACCTTGCAACAGGTGGAAAAGTTGTGCTTGAAATTGCCTTGCCTTGACCCAGGGTCAACTGGAAGCATTAAGAGAAAGACACACACACCCATCCCAGCTTGTTGCCAATTGCTTTCAGTTTCCAAGACTAAAGTGCTAATCCGACTTATTAAAAAACATTTTCAATAGTACAATTGTATCTCAACAGTGGCCCTTCATTTTCTGTTAACAGGCCAACTGAATCTCTGAAGTAATTAAGTGATTAGGTTCTGCTCAACCCTGATGTTTATGTGCAAGATTTAAACGATGAAGGCAGGTGACAGAAGATTTACTGCCTTGTTTGCAACTTGCTATGGGGCCAATCAGCAGCTCCAGCCACTGCTGACCACGCAGCAACCACAGCAAACCACAAATCTACTATAAAACACAATGACTGTTTTTGAAAGGCAGGCCGCTTAGAACCAGAGCAAGGGCACCATTTAAAAGGTCCAAGTTGAAAACTAAGATCATTCCACCTATGTTCAGTGCGAACAGTTTTAATTTTGTTAAGGGCATATTTTGAAATTAAAAAGAATAAAAACCAAAAGGTGGCCAATTTATTTTTCAGAAAATGTCAGGCAAAAATGCACAATTAACTCAATGAAAGAGAAAATTATGCAAATATTTTCATTAATATAGCAGGAAGCAGGCCAGTAGGCACACTAATTCTTCAGAGCATTCTTTTCTGAAAATTTAGGCTGTCGATGGTAAAAGCATGGAGTGGGACTTGAAAAAGCTGTATATATGGGCTCTGGAATGGGAATTACTAGAATTTTTTTAAGCTGACACAAAAAACATCATTTATACTTCTCTGTCCACTCACAACCAACCTTGGATACAACAAGGCACTCTTGACCTTATCAGGATAGGCAAGGAACAATTCAGACAAAGTCAAGCATTTTTAACTTCCACAGATTCTAACTGGAAATATGACTAGTTATCTCCCACTAAATCAACAGGACGTACACATAGGAAATCATAGGATCATAATTAGAAGGAACCACAAGAGTCATCTAGTCTGACCGCCTGCAATACAGGAATCTTTTGCCCAAATGCTTAAATTCAGCTGGATTAATATTCTAACTACATATATTTAACCTTGTGTTTCTGAAAAGAAAACATAATTTAGAAACAGTATTTTAAAAGTAGTTGTCAACCTGTCAAAATGTATGGAACTAGATGGAAATATAAATGTTATAGCATTCACAACCATCCCCTTGGGGGATCTACCAGCAAGACTCTTTACATCACATGCAAGGTGGAGGCAAATTTAATGACGCCTTTTACCAGATCCACAATGAACAGCACTCTGCTCACGCAGGATTATTTTAAACAAAACAAAACAAAAAAAACCTTCGCAAATCTTAGAATTTAATGTTTCTCCAACGTTACTTTTCTGGAAAGAACTCTCCCTGAAGAAATTATCCTGCGTTAGATCAGAACAAAGCACTGCAATTACACTGCGGTGAAAAAGTCGCAGCAGAAAACACACAGAAAGAACAAAAGGTGGATTCACAGGTAACACTTCATTAGAACAAGAGACAAGGCACCCAGAGACCTTCCATCCCCACCCACCAAAAAAAGTAGAGAGAAGAAGTGCTGGGCCAGAATACTCAGGTCACCCTGTCACCAAGGCATACGTTTTCCTTAAAAAAGACCAGCAACACAAATCATGACAAGAGATAGGAACAAGCAACCACATCAAACATGAATACAAAAAAAATACATGTTCGTTCCCAGAAGGGAAACGGATTTATTCAGCTTTGTGCTACAGTATTTCTCAGCCTGCTATTCCTTAAGGACCAGACTACAGTCGGACCTTGGTTTTCGAACAGCTTATTTCTCAAACGTTTTGGCTCCCGAACACCGCAAACCCGGAAGTGACTGTTCCGGTTTGCGAACTATTTTTGGAAGCCGAACATCCAACGGGGCTTACGATTGGCTGCAGGACCTTCCTGCAGCCAATCAGAAGCTGCGCTTTGGTTTCCGAATGTTTTGGAAGTCGAACAGACTTCCGGAACGGATTCCATTCAACTTCCAAGGTACTAAGGTACTGTACTAAGAAGGGGCTGTCTCTCTTTGGATACTTCACAGGACCCAGAAACAGCTGATCCTTCCACTGCTCAGAGACTGCCCACATCTCACAAAGATCCAGGGGTTTGAGTTTCAAGACTTGCTCTCACATCTGCTGGACTGTGACCAAACTGCACATTGGCCTACTGACTGGGTAGGGCCTACATGGATCTCCAGATTGTGAAGAACTGGGAGAGACTCAACTGACCCAAGACCATGCTTCTGCCTTGAATTAGGGAACCCTGTGCAGATGACACATTTCATCACCCTTTCTTCAAAGGCTTTGTAGCAGTTGTGATGGCAGGGAATTCATAGCTATGTTAAGTTTACCCTGAGTAAAGGGCCCACGGATAAGAATTTCATTAATATCCAACCCCATCCCTGTGGTTTTTCTTCTTTATTTAATGCATTTGCATAGACTAGAAATCTCCAAAATCATGTGCTGCAAGAGAATAAATTCAATGTTTCCTGGAGCTCACAGCATCTGCCAGCAAAATAAGCTGCTTCCTACATCCTTGGACAAATCATTGTTCAGGCCTTGCTGCCTTCCCATCAGCCTTTGCTGGAAGCAGGTGATTATGCTCAACCTGACACTGCAAAATCACCCCCCATCCACCCAAAGGAGGCAGCCCACTCAGTCGTTGCATGAGCAACTGGCATTGCCTCCTCTTCAGAACAGGGCCCTGCAGAGGCAGGTTTGGATGGGCTCTGTTAAGGGAAGGTAATTCTTGTCCTCATAGACATACACCCTAAAAAATAAACTTTGGGAGTGCAATGGATGAATTGTTCCTCCAGTTTTAACTCAAAAAAGAGAAAGGCTGTCCGGGAAATCATAACAAAGCAGGCAATCTTCTGATTAGATCAGAGGGTTGTTTTCTTAAAAAGCTTGCTGCTTGCCCTCCCAGTAAAATTGTCAGTTATTTTGATGGGCTGTTTCCTCCCATGCTTTTTGCTTAGACAAGGGCGGGGTGGGTGTTGGGGGTGGGTGGGGTGTTAAGAACTTGCCTGCTTTGTTACTTGGCTTGCTTGCTTCTCAGTAAAGTGCCGATGTTGGCTGATTCTGTGAAACAGTTCGCCCCCTTCCATCATCTCCATTACAATTAGGAGCCGAGCCCTGTTTTAAAAGCATTCCAGTTTGTTATATGAAAAAAAAAGTCAAAATGTTAATAAAAACTAGAGCTAATACCCCACACTTCAAACCAAGGGGGGGATCAGAGACAACTGGGCTCTACTGCCCAGTTCAATATTAAAGAGAAGATGATCAGTTTAGGATTCAGGAATTCCAGGGAATCTGTTCTTCTGGGAATCATTGAAAGAGGAAACTAGAAACAGGGAGGACCTTTTATTCCCCAAGGGTGAGAAACAAACATGTCATGGGCAAGGATTTTTCTCCAAAGGAATATGCACATTGATGCTACCATTTGCCATCTGAGGTTTGTGCAAGCTCAAGGCAGTTCTAGCCATTGCAGCTCCTGTTTGCTTCTGGGAGGCTTGAGCAGGAGAACCTCCTGGCAGATGTGATCCCCTGCCCTGTGATCTTTTGCTGTTCTGCCAGCCTTAATGGCACCCAAGATGCATCTCCTGAGATGCTTTGCCTTACCTCACAAGAGCACTAGTTTTTTTTTAAAGAAAGCGGAAAGCCCATCGGCCATCTCAAAAAAGGGCCGCTATCTATGCTGGGCCGCTATCTATGCTGCACACACCCCAATTTCCAAATGGCTAAGAAGTGAGACCAGCTGGAAGAAAGAAAAATGTTGACATATTCTGAACAATACGGTTGTCACAATGGAAAGGAAGGCACGCTACTATGAAAGGGGGGGGCACACGAGACATATGGCAGTTGCAGTCTGCTTTGGGTAAAAGGCAGTTTTTAAATTCCAGACAGAATTCCACACTGTCAAAGCCTGATTGTAGAAAGGATGCAGTCGGAAATCAAACCATCCTGCCAGAGTCTTACCTTGGACTTGACTCGTGAGGGAACTGCACACTGTTTGCATAAACTTCGATAATCTGGACAATATTGGGATGCGTCGCACACATCATGTGCAGCCGGACCTGACAGAGAAGAGGAGACAAGTTAAAATGCAGCTGTGCTCATCCGCCTTAGCAACTGTCTCTCCAAGCCTCTGCTTCTCCCCCACCCCATTTTTATACCCCTCTGCCTGCGGGCAGAATTAAGGTCAGCATGAGGAGCACTGCCCCTCCTGACGTTCTTACCTCTGATTCTTAAGCACGAGAATCAACTTAGTTTAGCAATGAGGAAAGCACATCAGCCACATGCTCAGTTCTTTTTCCAGTTTATACTGGCTGCCTGGCATGTTCTTGATCACTCTTCCCCAACCTGCCGCCCTCCAGATGTTTTGGACAAGAGCGCCCATCTATGCTGGGACTGAAGGGAGTTATACTCCGTAACATCAAGAGGACAGCAGGCTGGGGGAAGGCTACCCGAGCATGAGCGCCAGTATTTTTAAAGCCAAGATAAGCCCATGCTTAGCCTGAGCCTTGGGGTATAGGGTAGAATCAGGCAAGAGGCAAAGGAGCATGATTGTGCCGAGGAACAAAAAGGCAATCAAGGCTGGTTGACGGAATCCAAGACACACGTGGGTGCTGGCTGGCTAAGTCTGCAGAAGACGTCAGGCAGGCAAAAACAAGGAGGATTACAAACAGGCAAGCAAAGTAGATACAGCAAAGCAACGTTTGCCAAGAGGTCCATCTGCTCTGGGAAGAATGTGGAGCAGCCTGCTAAGCAGCCTCCCCTGCTTCCTTCTGGTGAGGTGCTCAAAAGCTGGGCTCAAGGAAGCTGATCCCAACTACAGGCCTTTCAAGGGTCAACAGGGCAAGGTTGAGTAACTTTCCTGACACAGCGGAGTTAGCGAGGGGGAATTGAAAAAATAAAGAAATGCCTCTGAGTAACTCGCCACAAGCACCCATGTATGGGTTCGTCAGAAAGCTGGGACTACCTCCAAAATGTCACCCACATTCCAGCAACAAGTAACAGTCTATGGGGGAAACCGTGTGACAGGAGCAGCACTGACCCCGTAACCTGCCCCACTTCCAGATCTGAGTGGTGGTTGATTTTCAGCCCAGCCCAGCCAGAACCACCACTAACATCAGTACGGGTGGAGAGCAATTTTATCAAGCTTCCTCCTGTGTGGAAACCAGAGCAAACCTCAGGTGTGGAGTGAGGGAATTCTAGGGCATAAGACACACATGGGCACCACAATTTACAACGGGTGATAAAGGGTCTGGAAACCAAGTCTTATGAAAAACGGTGCAGGGAGCTGGATGTGCTTAGCCTAGAAAAGAACAGACTGAGGGGAGATATGATAGCCATCTTCAAATATCTAAAGGGCTGTCACATGGAAGATGGAGCAAGCTTGTCCCTTTCCAAAGTCACCGACAGACAAAAATGTCTTCAAATCATGCCCAACATCACCAAGGAAGGGAAATACCTGATCTCCCACAGGGTAATAGTTATATTATTTTTTTATTTTTTTTGATGTATTATGCTTTATTTTACATTGTAAGCCATGCTGGTTTTATTTGACATTGAAAATAGACAGAAAATTATTAAACAATTAGGAAATCACAGTGGCTCTAAAGAAAACAGCAACCGTCCATATATATTTAATGGGGTGTGTTAAGGAGTGCTTCTTACTGCTATAAATTGTTTTAGGATAACTGAGTGGGCAAGGGAAGAACACAAAAGTGGAGCAACAGATCTATAGAACATTTTTCAAGAAGTGTGGGCTATACCTCATTTCTAGCTTTAGGGCGATCGAGAAGGATCTTCAGTGCAAACCGTTCTTGAGACGATTTTTTCATGCAGACTCTGTCCAGATAGCAGCAAAATCATTTGGTTAGTGGGGAAGCTATAAAGAAGCTACCAACATATGAATGAATTCCTCATTTGAAGACACACACACACAAAAAGAGTATAAATCCGTCCCAATCTAGACTCCTTCATTATTTCCACATTAATGTTTGGACATAGTATGTTGGGAAACATCCCTTGAACAGGGCACAACATCCTATCTGGAAGCCATGGCATCTCCCCGCACCTGATGAACATAGAAAAAGTCATTTGATTGGTCAGAACCCAAATATAACCCCTGCCTGATCAGGCCCATTCATGCTTCCTAAAATAAAAAAAGAGCTACTGAGGCCAGAGCTAGCTTATTTAAGTAGCTGGATTTAAAAAGTGGTTTATGCTCCTATGCATGAGCACAAAAGCAGTACAAAACAATTTGGAGGTGTATGTGACCATGTCTGAAAGTCACATTTTGCTGTGATTAAACATATGAGAATGGCAATTATATATATATATATATATATATATATATATATATATATATATATATATATAACCATTGTAAAGGAGTTCTGTGAACTGCTGGAGTTATGTAGATGCAAATTGAGGATGGGAACCTTATGCAACAGTGGGACAGAAGCCTAATAAATAAAAGCATTAAATATGTGTTACAAAATAACTTTGTTTTGACACAAACAGAGTAAGAAATGAGCGAAGGGATCTCCATTTCTGCTCACAGCATAATTAAAGCATTCAGTATTTCATTATTATCCTGAGACTTTAATCACAGCAATAAAATGCATCTTCTTACCTTACTGGACCACTGATACCAGCTCCCAGCTTCTGAGTCCAGTTAATATGGTATTCTTCTAAAATAGAAGTTTCCTGTTTTAAAAGGGAAAAGAAGAAACATGGAACTACAACATCATCTTTGGAGAGCTCAGGCAGAGCCCTATGTGATGCCGGCTGCAAATCCTATATAGTGTAATATAGTACAGTATAGTATTGTAATTATATAAAGAGCATCTCCACAAATCTACAATACCAATTTGTTCTGTTCAGCTTATATGATGGATCCTATTTAGCTGTAACTGTAGCATTTTGCTGTTTATGAGACCTGTACAATAAATTTGGATATATAATAATAAAATAGGAAGGGGGGCAGCAGGAGAGAAGGGCAGCAACACAGGTAGGTAGCATTATGTCTTTTTGGTGCCATGTGATGACCTTTGTCATTGACTGGTTGGAAATAAATGATAAATTGCAAGAACTCAGGCCAAAAGAAGATGGATTTCCAAAAAAATCTTCACAAGGTTTTATTGATGTGATGCGGAGTTTAAATGGGAATCAATCCCAATGTTGAAGGCAAATAAAGATAAATTCCAGTAAAAATCAGGACAAGGCCCTGTTTCGACTATTCTTCGTCAGCAAAGATTCACAGGTCAAAGTCGAATAGTCGAAACAGGGCCTTGTCCTGATTTTTACTGGAATTTATCTATATTTGCCTTCAACATTGGGATTGATTCCCATTTAAACTCCGCATCTCATCAATAAAACCTTGTGAAGATTTTTTTGGAAATCCATCTTCTTTTGGCCTGAGTTCTTGCAATTTATCGTTTATTGACTGGTTGGATGCAGAAGGAGTGGGAGGAGAACCCAGCTGGGGAACAAAGCGCCCAGGGACTGGGGGTGGGACAACAAACAGCCAGAGGGAGAAGACTGGGAAGAGGAGGTGCCGGAAGCTGAAGAGGTAACTGGAAGAGTCTGTGACATAGAGAAGTCCAGAATCAGAGGCAGAAGCTGCAGCAGGCGTGTGGGAGAAGGCAGGCCAAGATGAGTCAGGCTGGTGAAAAGTCACAGGTGTCTCCCCCTACTACTGCAACAAGCTCCCCTCCTCCCAAAACCAGAAGAGGGCTGAAATGGGTGGAGCAGCAACAGGCTTCACGGAGGCACAGTTTCCGACTGTGTGGAAAGAGCCCTGGAGAGGAGACTTAAGATGGCTATGGGGAGGCAGGGGCTTTCAGCCTTGACAACTGATTCATGGGGTAAGACATACTGCGGATGAACTGCTGTGCTCATTAGACCTGACATCAGCCAAGTTTGTGCAGTTCGTGTTTTTGCTAATAAAGACTTAATTCCAACTTTGAATGGTGTGATTTACAGCCAGCTTGCTCTTTGACACCTTTATACACTCACAGGCATTTTAGAATCTCTGGCATTTAGATCCTGATCTCCTGTTTCAGTTAGATGCCAATGCTATTGTAGAACCACTGGTCTTTAATAACTTCCTTACATTTTTATTGATATTTTCCATTTCTAAAGCCATCCAACTACAATAGGTGTTGGGAAAATTTCACCTTCCGGGTGTTGCTGAACTACAACTCCTAGCAACCATGGCAATTGAGTGCTTATTGAGTGCTTATTGAGGCTGATTGGAGTTGCAGTTCAGCAACGTCTGGAGGGGCAAAGGTTCACCACACCTGGGACTATAAAGAGGGGTACAAATTTAGTGTATGTGTACAGCAACGCCCACACATTCTTCCCTCAATAAACATTTCCTTCCTGTTCCTCTACAGCGGTGATGGCCAAACTTGGCCCTCCAGCTGTTTTGGGACTACAATTCCCATCATCCCTGACCACTGGTCCTGTTAGCTAGGGATGATGGGAGTTGTAGTCCCAAAACAGCTGGAGGGCCAGGTTTGGCCATCTCTGCTCTACAGTCTCCCTGGTGCTGGCATACATGTGTATGTATATTGCAAGCATCTTGGGGCAGAGACTTCTCTTCCCATTGAAACCTGAATACTCAAATATGTTGAACCCAAATAATCAAACATTTTCCTATTTTCCCCTGCCTCCTCCCTCTGCTGTCTCCCCAATATCCAATTTTACATCGTAAGCACTTTGAAGCAGAGACCTGTCATCTTATATTGATGGAAATATATCTTGTCTATAATAAATAGTTAAGAACATTGCCACACTGCAGTTTATGTGGCCACCCACAGGTGGCACTGCAAACTACAGTGCAATGACAAATTGGGCCCTCAGAGCTGCTGGGCCATTACAGCAGTTTCAAAGGGTGAGAAGGCGGGAACAAGAGATGAAGCAAACAAGTGGGCGGGTGGCCTGGTAGGTGGCCCAGACCTACAAGCACAGTGGTAGGTGGGGTTGGCAAGTGAAGCGAGCTGGGCCACAGACTCTAGTAAATTTATAAAATCAATAATAAGAATCATTGGGAACGCTGTGTATGTGAATGGAGCTATAATACTACTATCATCGTAACAAAGAAATGTACAGTACTTTCATTTTTAACAATTAGGGCAGAAGCCTGTTCTCTCATTCTTTGATAAGTGCTGTGTATATACAAATGGCTCTACACTACTACTACTACTACTACTACTACTACTACTACTACTAGCAGCTCAGTGACAGAGTATGCAAAAAATCCTGGGTTTAATCCCTAGGATCTCAGATAGGGCTGGGAAAGACTCCTATCTGAGATCCTGGAGCACCACTGTCAGTTAGCCAGTGGTCTGATACGGTATAAGGCAGCTTCTTTTGCCTGAATTAATCCTCATACTGTACTGTATTCCTAACAGAGAACAAAACATTGTGTCAGGGGATTGTTGCGACTACTCCCGAGTATAGACGCTCCAGCTCACTCTGCCTTTAAGGGTTTTATTGTGCATACAGTGGTACCTCGGTTTAAGTACACAATTGGTTCCGGAAGTCTGTACTTAACCTGAAGCGTACTTAACCTGAAGCAAACTTTCCCATTGAAAGTAATGGAAAGTGGATTAATCCGTTCCAGACGGGTCCGCCGAGTATTTAAACTGAAAGTACTCAAACCAAGGCGTACTTAAACCGAGGTATGACTGTACTATTTATTATACAGAAAACATGACCTCCTAGTCACTCGCAGAATTCGGCAATGGCGCCCTTCTGCTCCTGGGCCAGCATAAACGCTTGGGAACCCCGAAACGCTGCTCTCTAACCTTGCGTTTGGGCACGCGCCTCAATTCGGGTGCCGGAAGCGGCTGTGCTCCCTCTCCTGCTTGTTGGCTGGAGTGGTGCAGGCTCTGATACATCACTGAGCCTTGCCTCCTCCACTCCGCTCCCATCCTCAATTCCTCCCCCTGCTGCCGCTTTCGCTGGGCGAAGTGCTGGACAGGCTGATGGGGGGAGGCTCCCTGTAGGGAGTCCCCCTGACACACTGGAACACATTTCTGATTAATAATTCATTATTCTCTGAGTCACTGTACTCCACAAGCCCAGGCCTGTGGGACATGTGACTTAATGGCCATGAATCATGGCAAGGGGGAGATCAACCTGGCCCCAACCATTCTCCAGTGAAGTAGCAGCTGCTTCAACACTTGCTTTCTTCTTTCCTCTGTATCCTTCTTTCCTTTTCCATTGTGTCTACTAAGATTGTAAGCCAGTGAGCAGTGACTGTCTCATGTTTGTAGTAAGTCCCTACACTAGTCTATTATCCCACCCTGCCCGAAGTCGTCAGCTATTGTTCCTCTGCCAAAAAAAAATCCACAATTAGTAGTCTGAATGACTACAGACCAGTTGCACTTACTCTGATTATTATGAAGTGTTTTGAGAAACTGTTAAGGAGTTACATCATTTCCTGTCTTCTATTGACATTTGACAACTACCAGTTTGCATACAGGGCGAACAGATCCACAGAGGATGCTATCACTACCACTCTCCATGCCGCTCTGTCCCATCTGGGAGCAGCCGGGGAGTTATGCGAGGCTTCTGTTCGTGGACTTTAGCTCTGCTTTCAACACTATCCTCCCCAACAGACTGATGTCCAAACTAGAGGCACTTGGACTTTCTAACTCCATTTGTCTCTGGGTTTTGAATTTTCTGTTAGACCGCTCCCAGAGGGTTAGAGTAGGGTCATATATGTCCATAGCCCTTAGTCTTAACACCGGCTCCCCACAGGGTTGCGTGTTGAGTCCCCTGCTCTATACCCTCTACACGTATGATTGTACAGCTATCCACTCTAGCAACAAAACCATCAAGTTTGCTGATGACACCACTGTAGTGGGGGTCATTTCTGGGGGGGGGGTGAGTCTGCCTATAGGGACGAGGTGGAGCAGCTCTATGGTTGGTGTGGAGATAATAATCTGGTCCTAAATACTGCCAAGACCAAGGAACTGGTGGTGGACTACAGGAAGAAAAAGGCGGACACTCAGCCCCTGTATATTGGCGGGGACCAGGTGGAGAGGGTGGCTGTATTTAAGTTTTTGGGTGTTACCCTCAAGCAGAGTATGACCTGGAGCGCGAATACCACTGCTCTGGTGAAGAAGACCCAGCAGAGACTATATTTCCTCAGACTTTTAAAAAAGAACAAGCTGAGTGAAAGACTGCTGGTGTCCTTCTACCGAGGCTCCATAGAGAGCATTCTTACATACTGCATCTGTGCTTGGTTTTCCAGCAGCACAGTAAGGGATAGAAAAGTGCTCCAGAAGGTCATAACCACAGCCTGAAAGATTCTCCCATCTCTGGAAGAACTATACAACTCCCGTTGCCTTAAAAAAGCAAATAATATTTTACAGGATTCATCTCATCCTGGATATCGTCTTTTTGCACCGTTGCCCTGGGGCAAGAGATACAGAACAATTAAATCAAGAACGAATAGATTAAAAAACAGTTTCTATCCAAGAGCTATAACCATCTTAAATGCTGCAACTAAATAATATGATCCCGGGGAGTTGTGACGGGTGTGTGTGTGTGTGTGGCTGTAATTGTGTTTTTGTTTCATATTTTTATGGGATGGCATTCAATTTCATTGTACTATGTACAATGACAATAAAGTTTCTATTCTATTCTATAAGTATAGTGATTAGAAAACTCAGCTGCTTTGTAGGTATTACAGTATATAAGAATAATTGGTGCCCTGTCAAATGAAGGGAGACCCTTGGAGTCCCCTCTAACTCTACAATTTTACAGTTCTAAGTAACCATCAAGAAGAGGGCCTTTTTCAGAGACACCCTGGTTGTGGAACAAATTTCCTAGGAATGCTAGTCTGAGAAAAGACCATAATTTCAGG
Organism: Zootoca vivipara; assembly: GCF_965207765.1. Lineage (NCBI taxonomy): Eukaryota > Metazoa > Chordata > Lepidosauria > Squamata > Lacertidae > Zootoca > Zootoca vivipara. The sequence continues at coordinate 7,240,533 of NC_142589.1, read as the reverse complement.
ACCAACGAAAAAGCATTCAAAACAAAAAATAAAAAAAAATTCCTTCCAGTAGCACCTCAGAAACCAACTAAGTTTGTCATAGGTATGAGCTTTCGTGTGCATGCACACTTCTTCAGATACCCAGAAAAAGCATTCAGTTCACACAGTCCTTTAAAATAAAGTACTGCATGTGGCCCTCGGTTTTAAAACCATTTAACTTTTGAGCTGCAGTAAATAAAGAGATGCACGATTGCCAAGGTCCTTAAGAAAGAGCCTGCTGAATCAAGGCACATGGAGCCCATCTAGTTCTGCATCCTGTTCCCATAGTAGCCAAACAGATGCCTATTGTGGGAAACCCGTAAGCAGGACCCAAGCCCAAGAGCCCTCTCCCCTCCTGTGGTTTCCAGAAACTGTTAATCCTAAACATTTACTGCCTTTGACTGTGGAGGCAGAGCCTTATCCGCCACGGCTCCGCGAGAGCGAGTTCCGCGGTTCAAGACAAGCACTTTCTCGTATCTGTTTTGGATCTCCCAAGAGGCCGAACTCTGGACACGCTCAGAGGCACTGCGGCCTGAACGTTAAACACAGGCTTCAAGTAAAAAAATAAAGCGGCTTCCTCCTCCTCCTCCTCCCTGCCCACCCCTCCGCGCGTCGCCCATAAAGGCCCTCCAGCAGGCCCCGCTACCTTGATCATTTTGTCCTCTTCAGGCTCCTCCGACATCCTCCGCCGCTTCAGGCCCGGCGAGGGGAGCCTGTGGGGAATGAGGGGGAGTGGGGCCGGGCTAGGCGGGGGGCCGCCCCTCCAAGTCGGTGTCGTCGGTGTCGTTGTTGTCGCCGCCCGCGCCGCTGCCGGCGCTGCTGCTACCCCCTCCGCCACCGCCTCCTCCGCCGGGCTGCCGCCTCATCCCCACCCAGCCAGGAAAGGAAAGCGAAGAGGGCGCGAAAGGCCTTTCCTCACGGCGGGGAGGCTGAGGTAAATGAGGGGATGGCGGAAATTATTGCCGCCGCCGCAGCAGCTTTTCCTAATCCGGGCTCCGCCTCAGGCGCCGAGGCTCGACTCCGGCTACGGAGCCACCAGCCATTGCTACAGCTTCGCCCCCGCCGAGGGCAGCCGCGCCTGATCTGCCGAGCAACTCCAGCGGGGTCGCGTTTGTAGCCGGGGCCTGGCTAGCTCCCTCTCTCTCCCGCCGTCTCGCTCCCAGCCCCTCCGCGCGAGCAGCGATCCCAAATCGGCCTCTTTCGCGGCGGGAAAATACTTATCAGGCGAGTGAAATAGGCAGCGTCAATCATCACGAGCTGCACATCAGAGACGCGACGCCATAGGTGAAAGGCCCTTCCGCCTTTCTTCACAGAGGTTTAGTGTGTGTGGTTTTTTTTAATTTTTATTATTATTGCCTGGGGACCTTCCTCTCTTTCGCGTCGCTTTTTGATGGCGCTGCGATGCGGGGTTACCTGAGGGGAGAAATAAAAGCGGGGAGGGAATTTGATGCCGGCAGAGGGGAGGGGTTTCCTTGGCACGACATCGCTCCGCCCCCTTTCGAACACGCCCCTTTGTGGGTTGGTGGAGCGGTTTGGGTCACTCGCCACTTTTCGAGGCGAAGTCTCGCGATGTTTGGAGATCGTCAAGCACCCAGAGAAGTGAAGAAAGAAGGGAGCGAGGCCGCCGGTGGCCATTTTGGCAGCGGAGCTCTATCCGTATTTAAAACCTATGTAAAATACTCACATGTAACCCCGCTGTCCTTAACCATATTAAACACACGAACCCACAATGGCATAATAAAAACGTTGTTGTTCTTTTTGAGCAAGTCTTTACACGAACATAACCGTGTATCATTTGCTTTCACACGTTTGTGCCTGTGGATTGCAGCATCTTAACTACCCCTATATCAACGCGACGGGGTGAGCTCCCGTTGCTCGGTCCCAGCTCCTGCCAACCTAGCAGTTCGAAAGCACTTCAAAGTGCAAGTAGATAAATAGGTACCGCTCCAGCAGGAAGGTAAACGGCATTTCTGTGCGCTGCTCTGGTTTGCCAGAAGCGGCTTTGTCATGCTGGCCACATGACCTGGAAGCTATACGCTGGCTCCCTCGGCCAATAATGCGAGAGTCGGTCACGACTGGACCTAATGGTCAGGGGTCCCTTTACCTTTATATCAACCAATAGATACTGTTATAAGAATTTTGAGGACATATATATATATAATAATTGTTCATAAAACATGTACATGAATGTACAGAAACATGTCTGAAGCAGCACAGGAGAACAGGCCTGACTGACACCATTTTGACTCTCTCTGACCAGGTGTTCCTCTGCAAGGAAGAAGTGGGGTGGGGGGAACCTTCTCATTGTCTCAGGAATTAAAGTGATAATCCCTGGCATCCTGATACCTGACTGCCAGACAAAAGGGTGTGATTAACTTGGCTGGGAAACAGGGAAATGTAAATATCTCTCAATTTTGTTGATTAGGTTTTGGGGGCAGGGGGCAGGGTCCAGGGTGCTCAGATTACTGCCACCAGACCTCCCCTTTCATGATGTACCTATGATGAATCTAGGGAGGGGGGGTCTTGGGCTACACCCCTTCTGTGACATATGGATGATGCTTCTGGGGGGTGGGCTGAAACCAATTTCAAATCTCTTTTTAAGGGCAAGACATCTTTGTTTGGGGTTCCTTCCTTGTTCTCCTGTGTGAGAGGAAGGACCCTGTTGCAACAGCGAAAATAAAGGCTTTGCTTCTCAAACTTCTCTGGTTGGCCTCTGTTATATTCTCCAACCGATGGAGAACCCAATAAGGGAATAAAGGCAGATTTTTGCCTATATCAGATGGCGACCACTTGAGGGACTTTTCGGTTACCCGGATTCTGGGGGCGAGGAGGGAATGATGCTCCAGCGCGCACCAGGCATTTTGCCAGGAGGAGCAGCACTCCTGCAGCGATCCCAGGGTCTGGAAATAACTGGAGTTCTGGCGGGGCTAACCAGAGGAAGCAAAGTTTTATCAGGCCGGCCTTAAAACAACCAATCAAGAAGGAATCAAGAATCAAGAAGGAATCATCAGAAACAGAGTGTGATGGCGGAAGTGAGTATAGTATTAATAGGTTAATAGGGACATTCAGGTGGGCTATTACTGCAGCAACTAAAAATCTAAAACTTCACTCTTCACTGTTCTCTCCTTTTCTGTTTCTTATCTTGGGCTCCAGTTGCAGCTAAGCTGTAAAGGCATAAGGGATAAAGAAGAATTGGAGCCTTTTGGGATCCGTCCTTTCGTTAAAACGAAATCCCTAGAAGGACGGACCCAGCTCGCTCCTGCCAATCTGCGCAGGAGTTCTGAGCAATCTACCCAACCTTATTCCGTATTCCTCTGCTCTTAATCTTCAGGTGAAGACGCCCCCCTGCCACGGCGACCCTTGTTGGGTAGGACCCGTGACCAGGGAATGCAAGTGCGCCTGTTCCTTTCCTACTCTGTATTCCTCAGTTCCGACCTGACATTGCGTAGGCAAGCGTTCAGTAGGATCTGAGCCTAGTGTGTAAGAGGCAGGAAAGTTGCTGCAGGACCCTAGGCAATTAATGACCAGGAGGGGGTCCTTAGGTATCTAGCCACACCAGCCACCTAGTTAGCAAGTGCACGCAACAGGTAGGCAGGAGACGGTATCGTCTGTTGAGTGAGTCTTAGACTCAGGAGTTTAAGGTATAGAGTGTCCCGGATTGGAGGGTCTTCTACCCGCACTGCAGTATAAATAGGCCAGAGAGTTAAACATGGGCGCCCAATCTTCTAAGGAATTCCTACCCCAAACTCCCAACCGGAGCAAAGCACAGTGGAAGCTTGGCTCTGGTAGGGACTTTGAGGGAGAAACCCCTTTACAATTTGTCCTCCAAAGTTGGAGTGATATCCCTGGAGCGGACAAGCTAGACAGAAATCGCTTGCAAAAACTTTGCAAAAAAACACTGGGTCCGCTTTACCATGGACCACCCAGATGAGGGGAAATGGCTACCAGGAGGTTCCTTTAACATACAGAGAATCTCCACTTTAAAATTGACCCTGGAAGACCAGTACCCCCCTCAGAATGTTTGCATGTTACATGTTGTCTGTGTTGTCTGTTACGTGTATGTGCGTCTGTTCCTTGTGTCTGCTATAGATAGTGTGTAAAGGTTTGTTTTAAAGAGGCTGTAGAAGGCCATTTTTTCCTTTCCAAAAGTAAAAAGAGGGGGCAGGATGAAGGAAAATAAATGCTTGCTCAATGCCTTGAAAATATTTTAAACTTGAAAATGTTCACTTCATAAACTCCAGCTATAAGTGGATAAGAGATGTGCTCAAGGTTTAGAATGTTATGGGGTGTGTTTAAATTGGCTACAACATCCATAGACTGCCTTCTTAAGTGTGCATAGTTAAAACTGCCAACTTGTTTAAATTTCTAGTATAGAAACAATGTTGAACCGATCAATCTTAAACATTATAAATATGAGAATGAGGTGTGCAAATGTTTGTTATTGAGAGAGGCTCCAAAGGGGAGTCTTTCTCCAAGTGACTAGATGAATATTGACTAAAGGAAAATTGAACAGCTATTCCAATAAAGGTGATTTGTTTGTCAAAAGTAGAGCTTCCATAGCCAGGAATTGTCTATCTGAGTCTAGTTTTAACTTCAATTGTGTTGGACAGAAGGGTTATTGTTGGGCTCCCCATATCAGTCTCTTAAGAAAAAAACAACTCATCTGCTCAAGGGTTCTGTATAAAGTTGGTATTTTCATTCAAATCTTGTGAATCCTGTATCTTAGAGGGTTAGACTAAATGGCCTCAGGGTCCCTTCTAACTCCCATTTTAGAGCTATGTGAAAGGCAATGTGTCTGATGTGGTGATGGGTTGAAATTCAGCCCAGCTCTGCTTTCTGGCAAGGAAAGATTATTGGTTATCAGAGTTGGAACAAGAGTCATTGTTTTTTTTTATGGAGTGATTATATAAGTTTTTATCACTTTGTCTATTAAGGTTTAAAGCTTAAGCACATATGAAAGTCTTGAACATTTCCCAATCTTTATCCAATCTTAAGGTTTGCTAAAGGCTTCTATATAACGTTGGTACTTTTAATCTTCCCCTTCCTTATTTTTCCCTTAGTACACACGTGTGCTTCCGTGATAGGGCATAGCCTGTGTTTCCTTCCCAGTCAGGCGTCTGTACTCAAATGTATGTGTATCCTAAGGGCAGTGATAGTGTTGAGATCCCCATATTTCAGAAGGGGTGGACTAGATTACTCAAGATCCCTTCCAACCCTTTCCAAACTTGCAAAAAGGAGGGAGAGAAAATGTGTTTGTAAGCACTGAAAAGTGAGTTTAAACCCTGGAGGTATAGTGAAATGGCCTGAATTCAGTCAAGCATTACTCTTTGGTGGAGAAGGATGGAAAGATAGATTTTTAAAGTTTGGCATGAAGAGTTTGAGGTGCCACTTAGAAAGAGGTAGAGATGGTATATCATACATTGAAAATGAATGTCTGGTGTTATTTTTTCCACCATATTGTCAGCTATTTTTTAACTGCAAAACTCCAGCCAACAGTTCAAGCACATACAAATTCATAATCAAGCAGAATGAGCCTTGACCATCCCTGTAAATAAAGGGCCAGAAAATTTTGTCTGGAATTGGTAAGGCTGAAAATCAATGAGAATGCAAAGGATTTTATGAATTCTGGCTCTATGGCCATATTACCCATAGATAAAGGGGCAGAGAATTTAGTCTGCCATGGCTGTAATAAATTAATTAAAAACAAACAAACAAACGAAAACATTTGCAATTACGAATTCACCCCGAACCCTGTAGATAAAGGGGGCAAATCAAGATTTATTTTGCCTGGGGTATGAGATGTTTATTTGGTGACTTCATTAGGACTTTAATCTGACCCAACTTTCATTGCAGCTTCCAAGTTAGTTTAAGGTTTATAAGCCTGCTTCTTAAGCAGCAAGAAACAAGAAACAATGTATCAAATTGTATTAGGACTCCAAACTAGGAAAACGAATTTTAACTGGCTCTAAAAAAACAACAACAACACTGCTATGTTTCTATCTTTTGTTTGAAATCTAACCCTATTTTAAAATCTACTCTTTCCCCTTCCCTTCCTTTATTCAGATGGTAATTTTGTCAAGAGGTGCAGCACTTTAAAAAAATGGTATAATAGACTGCCGAATCATGAACTCTGTACATGCACAGAGGCTATGTCAGCTTGAAGAGGAAAATAGAGGAGAAAAAGGAGGTTTTAACTAAGGGGCGAAAAAGTTATAATCTGCTCATGAAATATTATTCAAATTTCTTAATGTAAAGCTTTGAACCACTGAGGGAAAACAACCTCATGTATGTTACTGGTCCATCAAAGTTAAATGGTTGCCAAGTTTCAAAATCTTAACATGCCAGATTCTTTCCACAGGTATAAATAGCAGAGTACTACTATAAGTCTGTCTCTTGAGTAGTTTATAAATTAATTAAGAGGTTCAAGGTTATGCTTTGCACATGAAACTTAAATTCTAATTTCCTTATGTAAAAATAAATAGATAAAGAACCATTGAACCATCAACTGTTTAGAAGCTGCCAATTCCAGTTCAACATGCAAAACTTTTCACAGTTCTCCCACTGTATACCTATACATTTTAGGAACAACATTTCCTGACAAGATTTTCACATGAAATAATTTCCCCCTTCCAGCAGGATGCTGAGATTCAGGGTGCAGAGAAATTCTTTCAGAACCTTAATGCAAAATTATCTCCCAATTGGGGGGGGGGGACGCCACCTAAACAAGCCCCCTCCACACTTGGAAATTCATAGAAAATTGCTGTCTACCAGTTGACAGACTATGCAAACAAAAGGCTCCATTTCTTTCCTAGCAGGTACTCAGGATGGATACTTATCTCTCATTTGCATTTCACCCCGAAGCATTACCCTATGTTAATATAACCCTCCCTTTTCTAATGTAGCAATGATTGAGTGTTTTGCCAATTCTTTTCTTCCACAGCAAAAAAAAAAAAAGTGAGGAGTGAGGAGATACAAACAGTAATTTCATTTCTCTTTGACTTTGCCTCTTCTCTTTAGCTTATAAATAATCTGCTTCCATTTATTACAGTAATTTCATTTCTCTTTGGCTTTGCCTCTTCTCTTTAGCTTATAAATAATCTGCTTCCATTTATTAAATCAGTTTTTCCATTATGTCTATGAAATTATTCTAACAATAACCAGGTATTGTTTTGTGATGCTCATTATTAGAAATTGTGTGTTTTAGCAGTTATTTATTTATTTATTGGTAAGTGTTTTGTTTTGTTATATTTTGGGGCATGTCCACCAGTCCATCACGTGGAATGAGGTCTTTCACTTATTGCATATCCAAAAATTTATTACTGATGTTTGTTCAGGTACCATCTGTGTTTTTCCCCAAAGAGTTCTCTTTTATCAGATAGCACATGATGAATTTCAAAGCTTTTTCCGTTATTTTACCATTTTTCCATCTTAATTGGATATTTCACCTTCAGATCTTTAAGGTTCCTCTCCAATTTATAATGTCTTTGTATTATTTAATGATAATTCTTTTTTTAAAAAAAAAAAAATCTGATAAGTCCAATTTCATTTGAAAAATTGTTGTGTGAGTGGTAATCTAAATTTTATTTTGTTTTATTTTTGTATCTTTTTTGTATTTCTACTTTTTCTTTCTGTACATACAAATGTAGCATCTAACTCATTCTTTCCTGTAAATAATAATAATAATAATATTAATCCCTTTCAAACAAGATACGTGAACCTCAAAGAGAATTCAGAACCACATAAGGAAAATGTTAATAACTTATCGATTGTGTCCTAATTAACAAAATTTTTCTCCTTTGTTTCCTCCACAGCCAAACTAGGTGAAGTAAATTAAACAGACTGAGCAGACAATAACAGCAGTAATTAAATATGAATGATAATAATAATATTTAAATGAATAAAATGCTTAACTATGATCTTATATTATTTGCAGCTTCCCAAGAAGAAATTTCTAGAATATTCTCCCCTTTCTTGATTATTTTTAACTAATTATATCTTCAGGCCCCAACCCCCTGCAGGCCTATTTTCAAAAGGATGTGTATCATTTACAGCTTCCCGACAATTTTTTTAGAAATACTGTAGGATATTCTCCCCTTTTGTTTTCCCACTCCTTCCTTCCTACGTAACTGTCTTTTAGTTCCAAGCACTCCTGTCCCTCTGCAGACTGTATTTCTGAAGACTGAATAATGAACCTACAGCAGCTGAACAGCATGAGAAAGCCCACAGCCATTGTTTCCATAAATGACTTTTTTGGGACTTTTTGGGACTTAAGGGAGGGGGGAGAAAGGGGGGAACTATTGTTGAAAAGTTTTAAGGATTTTGACTATAAGACTGTTTATTATCTGCAACAACAACAGACATCAGATTTTCCAAAGTAGCCACAGCATCTTCAAAATCTCCTTCCAAAGGAAACAGACTGAAGAGGGGCAAGGGAAAGTGAATTGCAAGGACATACGCTCTCTTTTGACTTCAAACTCTGTGCCCTATTAAGAATTGGCCTCAAGATACGCAACTGATATATGATTATGTTTTATGTTGTGTGATATTCGACAGAAACATTTAACTATGTCTGACAGTATGTTATTTCCACAAGGAGGGGGTGTGTGACCCAATTTTGTGTTTAATTGTTTTTTATGTTTAATGTATAGTGTCCCAATGTTTTTTTTGTATTATTGCCATGCATTGTATGCCTTTTAAAGGATCAGGATATTGCATAGTCCAGTATTTAGATTAGATCAACTTATGACCATGTTTTCTTGTCCCACCTGGCACTCTGCAGTGTGCCAACCTTCTCTACACATTTTTTAAAATTGTTTTTACTCATTTTACCAAGAATAAGCTCCAAGATCCATGAAACACCAGATAAATGAAGGTATTTATGTCTTGATTTAACAGGAATGATCCCTTTTAGAGTTAAATTTGACTAATTTGGACATGTTTTATGGGGCTGTATAAATTTTAATTTGGCTTCAGTTCTAATTGGGCAAGTGTATCCAAGGTGCAAGTAGCTTTCTTCCTTTAAGAGCAACTGGGCAACTCCCTACAGTGCAAGGCCAGAGCCTATAAAAAGGCCCATAGGAAGCCCAAGGCAAAGGCATCTCTCTCATGACATGTCCAAACCTGTGGCAGCTATGGGGGGTGCCAGGCGACATGGTCAATATGAAAGCCCTAAGGGGATTCACCAGGGATTGTTGCTGTTGTGCCACGATGGAGGTGTGCAACCAGAGGAGAGCTAGCTTTTGACACCTGAGACACACACAAAAAAGACAGAAACAAAGCAGAATGTATTTTTCAGTCTTTGCTGAACCTTCCTCATAACTCTAAAGCATAAACCACTACCGAGAAAATGCTTATCACAAAGTGCTAGAATGTCACAAGTAATTTTAGTAACAAACTGCACTTTCCAGTCAATATTGGTGGACCATCCTGTTAAGTGTAATACATAGACCATTTTTGAGAAATGCTTCTCCCAAAGTACTGAAACAACACATCTGGTTATTCTTTTGTGGGGCAACAATTTTTAAGAAAAATTATAGCCCCAAATGGGGGATATTGTTATAAGAATTTTGAGGACATATATATATATAATAATTGTTCATAAAACATGTACATGAATGTACAGAAACATGTCTGAAGCAGCACAGGAGAACAGGCCTGACTGACACCATTTTGACTCTCTCTGACCAGGTGTTCCTCTGCAAGGAAGAAGTGGGGTGGGGGGAACCTTCTCATTGTCTCAGGAATTAAAGTGATAATCCCTGGCATCCTGATACCTGACTGCCAGACAAAAGGGTGTGATTAACTTGGCTGGGAAACAGGGAAATGTAAATATCTCTCAATTTTGTTGATTAGGTTTTGGGGGCAGGGGGCAGGGTCCAGGGTGCTCAGATTACTGCCACCAGACCTCCCCTTTCATGATGTACCTATGATGAATCTAGGGAGGGGGGGTCTTGGGCTACACCCCTTCTGTGACATATGGATGATGCTTCTGGGGGGTGGGCTGAAACCAATTTCAAATCTCTTTTTAAGGGCAAGACATCTTTGTTTGGGGTTCCTTCCTTGTTCTCCTGTGTGAGAGGAAGGACCCTGTTGCAACAGCGAAAATAAAGGCTTTGCTTCTCAAACTTCTCTGGTTGGCCTCTGTTATATTCTCCAACCGATGGAGAACCCAATAAGGGAATAAAGGCAGATTTTTGCCTATATCAGAACCAAATAAAAAATGGTTTTGTCCTCAGTAAAGGGTGGGGGAGATAGGAAACGCCAGTGTTTGTCCTCTGGATTATTCTTCAGGCTTTGAGGCACGTTTGGCTTCCAGACTGGGGGGACGGGGACTTCTGGTGCCAATTTAAAGAAATAAAACTTAAAAGCCCAATGGGCTGTGGTAGTACTTTTAATTTTGATACCCTCTCAGGAAGTGAGGCCAAAATTCTCTGTGCGCATACAAAAAAAGGATAAAGGATTTCCTTGCAAAACTGTGATCCGCATCTTTACCTGCATATAAAATACAAATAGGACCGGCACTAAAATGCTAGAGTGTGTAGTGCTCCTGTTGAGCCAGCCATGACCTTTACGGCAATATGCCATTTTATTCCCCTCCCAGATTCTGTTACTTCTTCTCCCAGCTCAGCATCGTGTAGCCAGTCATACTTTTGGCTCTGTCCCCATTTGGCCAAGCTGTGTGTTGTCCCTATGGTTCACTTCCTGAAAGTATTAATTTTCCCTCTTCTGCAAACCTTGAGGATGCCCCAACCCTGGTGCTAGCTCCTTTTTGTAGGTGATGGTGTTTTAGCTATGCAAGTTTAAGCAGCGAGAGAATGAGTTCAAGGGTAGCATCTTTGGTCACAGCTAAAGGCAAAAGTGCCCAGGGAAAAATGTATGTGACTTGGGCATTACCCTTGGACATTAGGCTACATTCCAGCCAAGCATTTAAGTGGTTTATCTCTCTCCCACCTCCTCCATCCATGCAAGGAAGCAAAAGGCATCGGCACATCGGAAAAGGGCACATTCCAGCCACACAAAAGCACTCAAGGTGGCTGCTGAGGGAGCGTGGAATTTGAACCCTATGTTTTTCACTTGAATAGTGAAGAACTCTAAGGCTGCATTCACACCAGGCATTGAAAGTACTATGATACCACCTTAAACTCATGGTTTCCCCCAAAGAATCCTGGGAGTTGCCATTTTTTTTAAGGGTGCTGAGAATTATTAGGAGATCCCCTATCACCCCCTCCATGCAGTAAGAATTCTCAGAGTGCTTTAAACAGGGGACTCTTGGAACTGTAGCTCTCTGGGATGAATAGGGGTGTCCTAAAACTCTCACCCCTCCATCACAAACTACAGCTCCCACAATTCTTTAGGGAAAGGCACGACTATTTAAAGTTGTGCCATGGTGCTTTAAACGTATGGTATGAATGTGGTCCAAAACACTCATCCATCTTTCTTGTTTCCTTTGTAATCACTAGAAAAAGTCTTGGCATGTTGGGACTTCAAAAGAAGAAGAAGAAGAGGAAGAAAACCACCAAAGAGCATCGCTTCCTCTATTATACAACTCCTCCTCTCTCTATTTCATCTTACCCCATTTGCACTTAGAGAAAAAGGTAACTGTTTTAACCAAAAATGGTCAGCAACTGAACAAATGCATGTCAACTATGAAATTTTCTTCATGTATTTTATATAAGATCAGGGGGGAATCGCAGCCTGCGCTGGCTTCACAGCATTGATTGTCAAAATAAGCAGACAGTTTTAGAGCTCTCTTATATAAAAGGGGCAGTTTCTGTTCATGTTACACATGGAGAAAGGACGGAAGTTCTCAGTACTTAGATATTTGCTCCTATAAACAAACCTCAAGATCCATTCCAGATTACCATAAATGGGTACCATAGAATCAGTTTGAAAAACTAGTTTGAGAAATAATTCTTAAAGCTCAAATGGATATCTGTATCCATTCATGTAACATTAAGATATAGAGGGGTGCCCGGTACAGAAAAAAAGCGAAGGAAAACAGAAGCAGGTAAAGAAAGATTTTTCTTAAAATATATGAAATAAACAATCTTAGGTTGCTTGTAGAGGTGAAGGCTTTCTTCATGAAGGAGGTTCCTCTACTTCGATCCTGCTTAAATGCTGCTATCAAGAGGAATGGCAGCTTATACCGACGGTTTCAGATATACAGCTGATGTCCTTTAAGAATTCTTCTGTGGAACTTTGATGGTTACCTAAAAAGAATATGGTTCATTAGACTTGGCCAACTTTGCATCTCTCACTCTACAAGACAGTCAGTCCCAAGATGACTTCCATGTCAACCCTGTTAATGCAATTCAGTTTCAAACAGTTTCACATGAACTTTAGGAAGCTGTTCGGACCTTCTGCATGCAGAACACATGATGTACCATTGAGCTTCAGCCCTTCCTCAAAGCAGGATGCAGTTCTACATAATATTGTGCTGGATTAATCAAACCCTACAGCTTACCGTTCACAACAGAGTTGGCCGGAGGCATCCACTGGCATTGGACAGAGCAAGATTCAATTTTCACTGCTCTCAGGACTATAGCCCAGTGCCTGATCTACTTGGCTTATTGAAGTAGCACTGTATAAGTCTCCTAATTCTGTTGCTCAAGCTGTGGGATACTGGGACAACTGCTTCTCACTTCAACACTTTAAATTGACTCTAAGGTGGGTATCAATTCTTCCAAACTAGGAGGAGTCCAGTGCATACCTACCAAGTTCCAGTGGGAGAAATAAGGGACCGGACCGGAAGTAGCACTGCCGCCATTTTGGAACTGGGCAGAACATGCTCAGAAGCGACTTTTGATGCTGCTTTGCCCAGTTCCAAAATGGCCACCGCTCCAAAAGTCACACTGCAGCCATTTTGGAACTGGGCAGAGCTGCATCAAAAGTCGCTTCTGAGCATGCTCCGCCCAGTTCCAAAATGGCCACCGCGCCAGAATAAACCGGGGAAAACAAAAAAAATCCGTTTTTTTTCCAGCTGAGAACAGCTAGAAAAACGGGGGTTTCCTGGGGAATACGGGAGACTTTGCAACTATGGTCCAGTGCTTTCTTTACATAATAAGAAATGCTTCCAAGCGGGTACTTAAAGGGTACCTAAATATTTTCATTATGATCCAAAGGTAGCAGGAATTCTACAATAACCTAGCATACCAAAGCATTAGCTCAATGTTACCCCACAAACAACACTTAAGACAAAATAAAAAAATTCCTTCAGTAGCACCTTAAAGACCAACTAAGTTTTTATTTTGGTATGAGCTTTCGTTACAGGTAGGTAGCCGTGTTGGTCTGGATCGAAGTAAAAATAAAAAAATTCCTTCAGTAGCACCTTAAAGACCAACTAAGTTTTTATTTTGGTATGAGCTTTCGTGTGCATGCACACTTCTTCAGATACCACATGCACACGAAAGCTCATACCAAAATAAAAACTTAGTTGGTCTTTAAGGTGCTACTGAAGGAATTTTTTTATTTTTACTTCGATCCAGACCAACACGGCTACCTACCTGTAACCAACACTTAAGACAGTAATGTTTGGAGCCTATTTGTTCAAGGGATACTGCTCTTCTACCGTCCAATTGTAATTTTATTTGCAGACAGATGCAACCACCATTAGGCATGGAAGCCCGGTTTTCTGTTCACAACTAAAAGGTTGCCATCAGCAAAAAAACGGTTTATTGAAAATAGGAACATGGTTTGGACATGCTGCCAAACCATGATTTGTCATGAGGCCTGAACCAACACCATCTGAACCACAATGGCCACCAAACCATAATCTACTGTTAGGTTTTGAAGGTGGCTTGCCACATAGGTCAGGCAAACAATGGTTTAGTGTTACAGCTGAACTTCGGTTTGGGAATTCCTCTCCCCTTTGAGGATGTTATCAAGGGATTCTCTGGGAATATTGGGAAAGAAGATCAGACAAACCATGGTTTGCAGTCTAAGCCACAGTTATTGAAAGACTTGTTTCCATTTGATGTCTACAAAACCAATGTTCAGTGGGCTAAGGAGAGCAACATCGGACAATTCTTTATTCCATTCTGTACAAAGTGAAATACCATCAATTCTCCCATAAACCAAGACAAGTTTTCTTTACTACTTGGAAGTCCCTGCCATTCTCTACTGGAAGATGCAAAGTAAAAGCTTCAGTTTTCAAAAAACTTAAAAACCAAACTAGTACAAGAGTTTCAGATCCTCACCGTTTTTATTTCCATGTACGGCGTGAGACCATATTCTCCCCCTTCACGTCCTTGTCCAGATGCTTTGTACCCACCAAATGGTGTCTGGCTGCCAAACACGTTGTAGCAGTTAATCCTGCAGGAGACATTGGGGGTTAGGAGTTGTTTCTGGAGCATTTAGATAAGAGAAGACTAATCTCATTTCTTGTCCACCTGATACAAAGTCTTAACACTGCAGGCCTTGTCCAAGGCACCTATAAATTTGGAAAACAGGCACTAATTTGTTAGAGAGGTTTGAATACAGAAGAGGAGATGTGAACTTCCAGCATTTCACATTTGAGGAGGTGAGGAAGGGGCCTTTTGTTAAACTGGCAGACTCATGAACAGAGTAGTAAAGGAAGTAATACTTTCACTGCCTATTATTTATCCATTTGTTATATGTAACCAATGACAAAAAGAATGGATATTGAAACACAAAATTCTGAATTGTTACTGGTTTAAATATTTAAACATCGATGCAATTGCAGATCATAATGTAAATGTAATTACTCTGGCATTCATCCTCTCTAATATATCTCAGTTTACAAGTTAAAAATGACATTATTTTGACTTTTTTAATTGTTTAATTAAGTTATTTGCTCATATGCAACAAAGTGTGTACATTTATGCAAATGTATTTAAATTTTTTGAAATTAAAAAAAGTGTAAAACTAATTTAAAAAACAAAGGAAATAATACAGCCTCGTGTCCATGTAAGGCAGGCATCCCCAAACTTCGGCCCTCCATATGTTTTGGACTACAATTCCCATCTTCCCCAACCACTGGTCCTGTTAGCTAGGGATCATGGGAGTTGTAGGCCAAAACATCTGTTTTTTTTTAAATATAATTTTTATTGATTTTACAGATTACAAAAAGAAACATATATAAAAGATACACTTTCATAAACAAATTTTCCACCTTCTTTCCGTCCCCCCTCCCATGGGCCCTCCCCTGCCACAGGAGTATCCCATGCAGGCAGGCAGTTGAAGATGTTCCATTTTGTAGATGAGTTTATGTCCCCCCCTCCCCCACCCCCCCAGAGTCCCCCCCTGCCACCAGAGAACTCCAGGAGCAGAAAGCAGAGAGACAACCACCCAGCAATCCAAAAAGAAAAAAGCTACACTAAAAGAAAAAAGAGAAAAAAATTCAAAAAAAAAGAATAATAAAAAAGAAAAAAGACAAAAAACAATAATAAAAACAATCTTTTTCAAATTTACATTGATAAACCATATTTTGTGGGCTTCCCCTACCTCCCCCTTTCCCAGTTTTCATCCCTTTACTATCCTCTTTAACAGTTTCCATATCTATAAACAACTTACTTTTCCTCTTCATAAAATTTTTAAACTTAGCTAATACCATTTTCACTGAATCTCTTAATCCTTATAATTCATTATCCAATTTTTCTTCCCTTGCCTAATTTCCCCCCCCCCTCAATAGACTTCTTAAAATTTTAAATCCCTAAACTTCTTTTATTTTAACTTTTCCCATAATTAACTCTTACACTCTAAAAAATCCCAATATAACCTTTCTTCCCCAAATTCCGACTACCTCCCTCCAATCCAGCAAGTTCCGTAATCAACAATCCTAATTTGCTCTTGATAATCCGTCCTAATAATTACACTCCCATTTTTCCTTCATCCCACCCCCTTTTTCCAATGTTTTGTCCCCCAGATATCCATGGGGCCCCCCTGAGTTTCTCCCCTTCTTAAGTTATTCATGTCCTTCTCCTTGTGGGAAATCTGTAATTCCATTGGTTCCTGTCTTTCCCTCCTCAAAGGAGGGGTACTCCGTTTCTCTTTTTGTAAAGCAATATCAACTTTTTCCTCGTGGTGTGCTTCATTTTGTGTTGTATTGTCCCAATCATCATCGTTGTTCTCTTCATGCTCCACGTCAAAGTCCACCTCATTGACCAGATCATCCAAATTGCTGTCGCTATCATTGTCGCTATCTTCCTCCTCCATTTCCATTTCAATATCCTCATCATCTGAAAAATCATATTCAGCAATCACCATCTGAAATTGCTGCTTTAGTTCTTGCTGTTGAATCTCATCTCAGCATAGTCCTATTTTTAGTTCCCACATGGCTGTCAAAACAATCCGCTGGAACTCAGGCGAGTAACTTTTTGTTGACATAGTTCCGTCTTGTCAAGGTCACTGCTTATCGTGTGGGGTGGAAAATGGTCGCTGCTTATTTTCCCAGTCTCAGCAAAGTAGTTGCATTTTCCAATTCCAGATTCACAAAGGTCCAAACCAACATTTCACAGTTCAAACATTTCAAAAGCATATATTCCTATCTTCTTGAGAGTCTAAATAAAGTAAAACTCATTTATAAATCCTCGTCAGCTCGCTGGGTTGTCTGGGCTGCCGGCTCCCGGGGAAACAAAAGGTTTTCCTCTTTCTTTTTCATCATTCTGCAGAGAATCGTCCTTCTCCCCTTTTACCCTGCATCCAGGGGAGGACCTTTTATGTCTTTTGAGGATACCTTTTAAACATTCAGCTCGTGGCTTCGGGTATTTATTTTACTGTTCCTTAGCTACCGGTGGGAGGGGGTGGCTTCCGTTTTATTTCCATCTCTCCCAAATCCAAATTAGTCCAAATTAATATTCAAAACAATCCAAATTTGAGAGCTTACTTACAGTCTTAATTTCTAATTCTTTCTTTTGGAAGAATCCAGCGCTCTCCGCCTCCGGCTCGGAGCTTCTCCCCGCTAGAGCGACGATGGTGCTCAAAATGGCCCCCGCGACTTCGACCCTTCTCACTCCGGCGCTCTTACTAGGGCAGCCGGACGGTTGGGGAGTCCGGTTTTGGGCTCTGCCGAGCAGTTTTGCCCCCGGGACGCCCGACCCGGGGTTCTATGGGATGCAGCGTTGCTCTCGCTGCCCTCCCTCCTCTAGCAAAGACGGGCTGTCTCGGAGCGAGACAAAGACCCCGCCGATCGGCGCTGGCGCTGGACCGGAAGCCCCTGTAGGCCAAAACATCTGGAGGGCCGCAGTTTGGGGGTGCCTGATGTAAATTCTCACACATCTGATATTTCTGGTCAGCCACAAAGATTAGGAAATTGTTTCCCAAAAAATGGTAGAAAGGTTAAACCAGATAGAAAGTTAAATTCTGAAGAATGTCATACAGTTAGCAATACAGAACAGTTTCGAAAGTTCCTTGAAAAGAGAGTAACACAGAAAGCTAATTCATAGCCCCTTGGGGCCTCTAGCTCCAGATTTTTACCATGATTGACAGCAGCTCTCCAAGATTTCAAGTCAAGAGTTCCTGGCATACCAGAAGATGCCAGGGACAGGACCTATAACCTTCTGCATGCCAAGCAGGTGCTCTTCCTCCAAAGTACAGTCACAAACCTGGAAGTGAGTGTTCCGGTTTGTGAATGTTATTTGGAAACCGAATGTCTGATGTGGGTTCTGTGGCTTCCGAATGAGTGCAGGAAGCTTCTGCAACCAATCGGGCGCTGCACCTTGGTTTTTGAACATTTTCGGAAGTCGAACGGACTTCCAGAAAGGATTCCGTTCGAAAGCCAAGGTATGACTGTACAGCATTTCCTAAAGCGTTTGGTGACTACTCCCCAACATTTAGCCTCTTACCAGACGGTTCCAGCACGTAAACCCTGGGAAATGTAATTTGCTTTGTCAATGTCCTTGGTGAATACAGCTGCCGCAAGTCCATATTTGGTGTCGTTTGCTCTGTGGATGACTTCCTCTATGGTTTTAAATTTCAGAATCTGCATGACTGGCCCAAATATCTGTAAGACAGAGCAGCATGTATATGGAAACAGGTATGCTTGGCAGACAGGATCTTATAAATCCCTAAGCAACATGGCACCTGGTTACCTGAAAGAATGCCCTTACTCATATAGTCCTGCCTGGTTGCAGGGATTAGAGGAGGAGGAGGAGGAGGAGGAGGAGGAGGAGGAAGAAGAAGAAGAAGAAGAAGAAGAAGAAGAAGAAGAAGAAGAAGAAGAAGAAGAAGAGGAGGAGGAGGAGGAGGAGGAGGAGGAGGAGGAGTTTGGACTTGATATCCCGCCTTTTACTCCCCTTAAGGAGTCTCAAAGCCATAGCTGCCAAGTTATCCCTTTTTTAAAGGGATTTTCCCTTATGCTGAATAGGCTTCCTCGCAAGTAAAGGGAAAACTTGGCAGCTATGCTCAAAGCGGCTAACAATCTCCTTTCCCTCCCCCCCCCAACAAACTCTGTGAGGTGAGTGACGCTGAGAGACTTCAGAGAATTGTGACTAGCCCAAGGTCACCCAGCAGCTGCATGTGGAGGAGAGGGGAATCGAACTTGGTTCACCAGATTACAAGTCCACCACTCTTAGCCATTACACCACACTGGCCATCTGGTAGCAAGCAGGGGAAAGGCCTTTCCTGTCCTAGCACCCAGCATATAGAACCATCTCTCCCACCCACCCCAAAAAAGGCAGGTGCAAACTCTGCAGAGTTTTTGGTGCCTCCTGTTCACTCCGGCCTTTGCTGCTCATTGATACCAATCAAACCACTGAGAACTGGCTGGCTGTTGAGACTGTATTAAATGTTCCAATTGCATTTCAATAGATTGTTCTTGTTCTTACAGTACTGATATTTGTGTTGTAAACAGTCTTGGGATTAAAAATATTTTGTTTTTGTTTTTTTATCTCCACAAGATTTATATACTGCTCGATTAGACTAAAACCCCAAAGTTGTTTACAAAGCAAATACTGTAAAACAATTACATCATCAGTAAAAACTAAAATTGCAACTTGAATTCTCTGCACTAACAGCACTCAAAGTTATAACTTTGCACTCAAAGTTATATATATACAGTGGTACCTCGGTTTATGAACACAATTGGTTCCGGAAGTCTGTTCATAAACTGAAGTGTTCATAAACTGAAGCAAACTTTCCCATTGAAAGTAATGGAAAGTGGATTAATCCGTTCCAGACGGGTCCGCGGAGTACTCAACCTGAAGTGTACTTAACCCGAAGCATGGGTGTAATTGGTTCCGGAAGTCTGTTCATAAACTGAAGCGTTCATAAACTGAAGCGAACTTTCCCATTGAAAGTAATGGAAAGTGAATTAATCCTTTCCAGGTGGGTCCGCGGCGTTCGTAAACCGAAAATTCGCAAACCGAGGTGTTCATAAACTGAGGTTCCACTGTATATAAAATTGTCCAGTAGCGCCTTAGAGACCAACTGAGTTTGTTCTTGGTATAAGCTTTCGTGTGCATGCACACTTCTTCAGATACACACTCAAAGTGAGATAGGGATGCTACAATAAAAATCATAACAGGTAATTTTAAGTAAATTATGAGAGTGAATGTACAGATAAAAGAGGGTGGTTGGTCAGTTCTGGAGACTACCACTGTAGCTCCAAGACACAGAGCAATACAGCAGGAGAGAAAGAGAGAGGGATTGCGTAGAACCCTTTAACCATAGAACTGTTATTGAGAGACTTAACAAGTACAGGAAAACATTTTCCTGCTGACCTCCTCTTTTGCAATGGTCATGTTGTCCTGCACATCTCCAAAGATGGTTGGCTGGATAAAGTAACCTCTGTCTGCAGCTGGATTGCCACCACAGAGCAATTTGGCACCTTCCTTTTGCCCAGTACCAATGTATCCAAGGATCTTCTTATACTGAGCCTCATCCACCTAGAAGACAAAAAAAACATGGTATGGCAGGTCAGTTCAATCCTTCTCAGAATACAGAAAAATACACTTTTAACACAACATTGTGTGTACATGCCCATATGCGAACAGCGATTCTACAGGTAGAATGAAAGATCCAGACGTCAACTTTTTGATGATGAGGTTATGAAGATCCTCTGACAAAGTCATCTGTCAGGGCTGGGGAAGCCATGGTGCTCTCGTACGTATTCCTTGATCCTGGGGCTGACGAGAATGAGAGAACATCTGGAGGGGACTGCAGGATTCCCATCCCTATTTTAAATCAACTGCCTTTGGGATTGGGTAGACAGCAAACTTAAAAATATTTTATTTGTTAAATATATACGTTGACTTCACTGTTTCTCTAGAGTCTAGAGCACTGTTTCCCACACTTGGGTCTCCAGCTGTTTTCAGACTATAACTCCCATCATCCCTAGCTAGCAAGACCAGATGGAGACCCACGTTTGGGAAACATGGCTCTCGATCAGTGGTTTTAAACTGGTGAGGCATGGCTCCCTGGGGAGCCTTACGCACTGTCAGCACTAGCCTCCGACCCCCCTTCCCTCCCTCCCTCCCCTTAATAGCTAGTGCTTCAAACCCTCTGAATGGGCAACCTTTTGAGCTTGGTGTGTCAAAATTCGCCAAAAAACCGAGCATAACTCGGGTGGTGTGTTACTTCGAGAAAAAAAACTAATTTCACCATATTTATAGTTCAAATAACAAAAATGTATAATTGTAATATATAACTGAATTTAATAAACCAAAACTAATTATTTAACTTATTTTTAAAAAATAAAATAAAAAAAATTAAAAGGGGAAAAAAT
This sequence comes from Zootoca vivipara, assembly GCF_965207765.1. NCBI lineage: Eukaryota > Metazoa > Chordata > Lepidosauria > Squamata > Lacertidae > Zootoca > Zootoca vivipara. The sequence goes on along the minus strand of NC_142589.1, from coordinate 7,219,835 downwards.
AAGGCAGAACCCAGAGATCTTTCCCAGTGGGACTCTGGGCTCAGGCCTTCCTCCAACGGGTCTGCCACTGGGGAGGTGGGCTCGGGTTAGGCCTGTGCCTCCTCATGGCCTTCTTCAGCCCACCTCTCCCCTCACTCAGCTATGCTTGTGAGGCGGCGAGGGAACAGGAAGGGAGGTTGAAGATCCGTGCAGTAGCCGAGGATGAAACGTCCTTTTCAGCATGCAGCTGCGTGTCACCTAAAATGGCTGTGCGTGTCAGTGCTGACACGCGTATCATAGGTTCGTCATCACTGGGTTAACTAAACCTGCTGTGTACCCCCACCCCACCCCGTCTCTTGCCTACAGCAAATGCTTTTCTTCCCCTCTCTCCTTACCTTTCCTCCCTATCCTTGCCTCCAGATGGGCTGTGAACACACATGTAGAGCCAGCATTTGCATTATCATAGTAATAATAGTCATTTGGGTAATATTAAAAATGAATTAAATATACAGGACATAAACTGAAAGCTCTTTTGGGGCCATTTGCCAGGGCTAAATTCCTTCCCGTCTAGAATGATCTTCCAATCCAGAATGTTGTTTTATAAGGGCAAACTGGAATCCCTGTGCTCTCACCTGCGGGCCCTGCTCCGTTTTGTAGTCAAATGGGTTTCCAACTACTCTGGATTTGGCTCTCTCCACGCTCCGCTCCACAAACTCGTGATATATATCTTCTTGGACGTATGTGCGGGACCCAGCACAACAGCACTGCCCTTGGTTGAAGAACAAGGCAGAATGAGCCTGTTCAACAGCCCAGTCCACTGGAGGAGAGAAGGAAGCCACAAGTCAGGAGATCTGGAAGCAATTCTCTTCACCACCGACAGCATTAAGAATGACCAACACATCACCCCAGCTAAGATACGTTGCAAGAATCCACTGTGGGGTGGCCCTGTTCTGTGGTGCATGTGTAATAATAGGTCAGAGATTACAGCCGTTGTTAACCAGGTCATTTTTCTTGTCCCTTCTCTTGTTATCTCCTGAAAACAATAATGGCTTCCTTTACAAAGACCTACTCTTGTAATTAATAGCCGCTACTTGGCTAAAGCTAACCCATCAGTGGAAGTCCTCTAACAAAGTTCTCATTGCACGGATGGTGGTTCAAAATCCGGCCTCTTGTGCTAGCTGAAAATATGGGCAAATACCTAACGTAACGAGGGGTGGAAGTAAGTGGCCAGTTAGAGATGAGAAGTAGAATCACCACCTCTCCAGAAAACTTTCCGATTAGAGTCATTACTGATACTCCCAGGCTGAGCAGTTCCTGGTGCTTAGTGGACACATTTTGTGTCTTTCGGAAAAATTTCTTTTAGCTTGTTCTAAATCGTTGCGTGCTGTATTGTTACGTTGAAGTTCTTTTGTGTAGTTACGTAATGTATTATGTTGAGATGTCATGGATTCATAAATAAAACTCTATCTTAAACACTAAAGAATTACTAAGAGTTACACTTCTGGTGAAGGCAGGCTCAGGTTGTCACCAGCCAATCCCACCCTCCGCAGGGGCAAACCCACTCCTGTCAAGAGGGAAGAGTCTCTTACTCTCAGCATCAGACATGATGATGTTTGGGCTCTTTCCACCAAGCTCAAGGGTCACCCTCTTCAGATTACTCTCTGCTGCAGCCTTCTGGATCAGGTGCCCAACCTAGAAATCGAAAGACGGACAAGCTTGTTGTTCGGTATAAAAATAGGCTTGTCTTAAGGAACCACCATGGTGTGGCAGGCTTAGCTCTAGATTGGAGGGCTGGGGATTGGGTGGGGTATCTCCTCTGGTGGACCTCCTCCATCAGGGTCAGAGACCAGGATGGGGAGTACAACTCTGATGAGGAATGGCAGGAACCTCCCCCTCCCCCTGGCCAGGATTCTGAAAATCCACAGCAGCAGTGGGGTACTGTTGATTTGGAACAATGGTTTGCTGAGGGGCACAGTTCGGAAGACAATAGCTGGGCAAAACCAGGAGGTGAACAGCAAGAAGAAGAACGGGAAGAGCTAGCAGACTCTCTCTCACTGGAAGATGTGTGCAGCTTCTCAGTCCCAAGGCTGGAAGATTAGTTAAGGCGGCTTTGCAAAAGGCATAATAATAACAATAATAATAATAATAATAATAATAATAATAATAATAATAATAATAATAATAATAATAATTTATTATTTATACCTCGCCCATCTGGCTGGGTTTCCCCAGACACTCTGGGCGGCTTCCAACAAAAGATTAAAATACAATAGTCCTTTAGATATTAAAAGCTTCCCTAAACAGGGCTGCCGTCAGATATCTTCTGAAAGTCAGGTAGTTGCTTATTTCCTTGACATCTGATGGGAGGGCGTTCCACAGGGCGGGTGCCACTACCAAGAAGGCCCTCTGCCTGGTTCCCTGTAACTTCGCTTCTCGCAGGGAGGGAACCGCCAGAAGGCCCTCGGCACTGGACCTCAGTGTCTGGGCAGAAGGATGGGGGTGGAGATGCTCCTTCAGGTATACTGGACCGAGGCCGTTTAGGGCTTTAAAGGTTAGCACCAACACTTTGAATTGTGCTCGAAAACATACTGGGAACCAATGTAGGTCTTTCAAGACCGGTGTTATGTGGTCTTGGCGGCTGCTCCCAGTCACCTGTCTAGCTCCCGCATTCTGGATTAATGTAGTTTCCGGGTAACCTTCAAAGAGTGCATTGCAGTAGTCCACGCTGGAGATAACCAGAGCATGCACCACTCTGGCAAGACAGTCTGCGGGCAGATAGGGTCTCAGCCTGCATACCAGACGGAGCTGGTAGGCAGCTGCCCTGGACACAGAATTAACTTGCACCTCCATGGACAGCTGTGAGTCCAAAATGACTCCCAGGCTGCACACCTGGTCCTTCAGGGGCACAGTTACCCCATTCAGGACCAGGGAGTCCTCCACATCTGCCTGCCTCTTGTCCCCCTAAAACAGTACTTCTGTCTTGCCAGGATTCAACCTCAATCTGTTGAGAGATCTGGTGGCTAGGAGACGAGAGGACAGAAGTGACTAGAGGGAAGTGGGCGGAACCTTAATTGGGAGCACTCTGAGAATGGTCACTTGTTCTTTTGCTGTGTTCATTAAAATGTTACTGGTAAGAGACTGGTTTCTCTTTGTACTGCTTATGTATGGCCAAGGGGGGGAGGAATCAGAGCCCCGGAGTGCCCTGCTAGTCTTACCTGCTTGTGGCATCAGCGGGAAGGAGTGTCTAAATCTAGCCAACCTTTTAAATGCGGGCATTGTGGGAAATTAACAGACCAGCTTCCCTGTGCTGGAAAAACACGAAGGCCTGCCTTCCCCCCTCCACAGCTGGTGGCATCGCTGTGGGGCCCTCATGGCTGCCCAAGGATTCCAGATGCTGCTGTGAGCTCAGCTTATCAGCTACCATGACCAAGGTGGAAGGCATCCGATTCATCTTCATTCTTTGCTATAGGGATGAAGGGGAGACACCTGAGTGTCGGAGGAGCCACCCAAGATTTGCCAAGGGGAGGAGGAAAATGTATTATGCCATCGTAGCCTCCAAGTGGTGTTGTAAGGGGTGGGCTTACAGGGAACAGCCACCCCTCATCAAATCCAGCTCTTCAAACGGCTCTGACAACAGCGGAGGGACAGGAGACAGGAAGGAGGAAGTGAGGGGCGTCCTTTCAAATTCACCCCAGAACTGAGGCGATCAGCGGCTCGCAAACGCAGGGGGCGGAGATTGGGGGGTCCCCAAATTACTCTGCTGGGGGAGGAGCCGGAAAGCGCCATTGGGAGAGTGATAGTACTGAGTAGACATGTTTTCATGAAGCTCTTGCACTGTAAATAACTTTCACAATAAAAGTATTAAAGACAAGATGGTTTGGAGTGTCGTTGCTCAAGGGTAGCCAGCAACCTCCCTGACAGGTGTTAAAATATGATCGCAAAAAATAAAAGAGAGAGAAAATCAGTTTAAATTCACCATAAAAATCAGAAAATTTAATAAAAGCACAGAAGCAAAAATGTATTCACTGTAATTTTCAGGGTGTGCTTTTTTGATTTGCGGGCAATTCTTTATCTTATCAGCGGTTTGGTTACTAAATGTGCTCTGCTGCTATGCCTACGTAAACCAACTGATCTGTGAAATTCTAAAATCATAGGAACACGGGGTTGTTCTCAGCTTCACTGCACTCCAAAAGAGCCAGTGGCAGCTTGTAGCAGCCTTTCCGTGCTGTGATTATGTATTGTACCAATGGTTTAATTGTATGTTGCTAGGTTTATATTGCACTGGATATACCTATATCTCATGGTTTCTTTTGCACAAACTGTTCTGTGGTTTAAACAAAAGAACAGTTTAGAAGAACATCAGAAGAGCCTGCTGATCAGGCCAATGGCCCATCCAGTCCAACATCCTGTTCTCACGGTGGCCAAGCAGATGCCCCACTGCTCCTTCCTTCTCCTGTGGTTTCTTACAATGCAAATTTTGGAACTATTAGACTTGAAGGTCATTTTACCTACATAAAGCATGATTTGGGCATATTTCAAAGTATAATACAGTCGTACCTTGGTTCTCGAACAGAATGTGTTCCGGGAGTCCGTTCTACTCCCGGAACCATTTGAAAACCAAGGTTGCAGCTTCTGATTGGCTGTAGGAGCATCCTACAGCCAATCGGAAGCTGCACCAGACATTCGGCTTCTGGAAATCGGAACACTCATTTCCGGGCTTTGATCGTTCAGGAGCCGATTTGTTCAGGAGGCCAAGGCATTTAGTTCCAAGGTACGGCTGCAAATTATTTATTTATTTATTTTGTAAAGAAAGAAATCAGTAAAAGTCAAAAGTCCAAAACAAGTTTAAAATATGCACTTTGAAATGAAACTGCACATTAAAATAATTGTCTACTTTACAGATCTGGCACAGGGTGTGACCTATCCTATACCTTTCAGAAGGGAGGGAGAAAAGGGAAAGATTCATACCGTACATGCAGATATTCCTCACCTCTGTGGAGCCAGTGAAGGCGACTTTATCCACTTCCATGTGGGAGGAAATGGCTGCCCCGGCGGTGTGCCCATAGCCAGGTATCACATTCACAACGCCTGGCGGGAATCCAGCCTGCAGGTATTTATAAAGACAAGTGAAAATCATCACAATAGTCTTGTCCGTTCCAAAAATTAAATGTTTGGCAGGGTGCTCAGAACTCAGCACCTCCATGTATTCTGAGCACCCAAGCAAGGAGAAGAAGGGGGAAGGGTTTGTTTTTGGAGCTCAGGCATTGTCCGAGACAGCGAGCGGGACAAGGAAGGGTGAAGAATGAACAGCGAGGGGCAGCCCCAGAGACCTCTCTCTTAACATTTAAATTTTTATTTATTGAATTTTCATACTACATAAAAGAAAAGGGTGAGATACCATTCCAATACAAAAGAAAAAAACACATTGTCACAAACATATATAAACCTATATCCTCCCCCCCTGTGAATTCCCATCACCCCACCCTATCACTCCCCTCCACCGCACCTCAACTTCCTTCACTTTTAATTTCAGCACTCTCATTGCAATCCTTATGTTATTGAATTTTAATCTCCTTTTATCCTTTCCTCTTTACTCCTTTAGTCTAAGCATATCAACATGTTCTGTTTTGAACAGTGCTTATTCACATAGTGGGGACCCAGGTGGCGCTGTGGGTTAAACCACTGAGCCTAGAGCTTGCTGATCAGAAGGTTGGCGGTTCGAATCCCTGTGACGGGGTGAGCTCCCGTTGCTCGGTCCCAGCTCCTGCCAACCTAGCAGTTCGAAAGCACGTCAAAAATGCAAATAGATAAATAGGAACCGCTACAGCGGGAAGGTAAACGGTGTTTCCGTGTGCTGCTCTGGTTTGCCAGAAGCGGCTTTGTCATGCTGGCCACATGACCTGGAAGCCGTACGCCGGCTCCCTCGGCCAATAACACGAGATGAGCGCGCAACCCCAGAGTCGGTTTACCTTTTATTCACATAGTAACCCCAGAGACCTCTCTCACCTCTTTGACCAGGCTGGCCATGTACAGGCCTGTCAGAGGTGTTTGCTCAGCCAACTTCATCACCACCACGTTCCCCGTGGCCAAGGCAGGCCCCAGCTTCCACGCCTGCATCAGCAACGGGAAGTTCCACTGCAATAAAGAGAAAGGGACCAGATCAACATCAAGGAAACACAGGAAGAGGAGGGAATTGGGGGGGGGGGGCGGCACACATATTTTATTTATGTACAGTGAGAGAGAGAGAGTAGGTGGCACAAGGGATCTGAGGGTGCTTCCCGAGAAACACAGAGCTGAGCGGGGAAAGTCCCTGAGAGTAACATGCTTGCATACATCTTTTTGTTTATTATGCCTCCTTTCCATGGTTAAAACCATTCTCAAGCATGGAAAAAAGACAGCATTAAAAAATAAATTACAAACCTAACAAAGTACAGTGGTACCTCGGTTTCTGAGCGTCTCGGAAGCCGAACGTTTCAGTTTTCAAACGTTGAGAACCCAGAAGTAATTGCTTACGTTTTCAAACGTGCCTTGGAAGTCGAACGGCTTCCGCTGCGTGTTTTTCTAACTGAACTTGCAGCCAGCCCTCTGCGCCTCGGTTTTCAAATGTTTCGGAAGTCGAATGGTCTTCCGGAACGGATTACGTTCGAGAACCGAGGTACCACTGTAGTTACATCTGGGGCAAATAATGAAGGAGGAAAGTGTTTTTTAAAAGTCTTCTAAAAACTCCTCCTTCCTCTTTCCCCACTGACAGGAGCTTGTGTGTGTTGTGGGGTGGGGGCAGAGTGGCATGACAGGGTGGGCATGCTGGGCAGGGTGCCCAAACCTAGAGGAGGCAGTGAGCAGAACACAAAAGGCTTCTGGCTTCCCCAGCTCTGGAGACAGACCCGCTTCCATCTCCCAGCAGCGCCCTTACTTACCGGAATGATCTGTCCGCAAATCCCCACCGGCTCATGGCGAGTATAGGTGAAGAAGTCCCCATCGAGAGGAATGGTCTTCCCTTGGATTTTGTCAGCCCAGCCGGCATAGTACCTGATGCAGAACAATTCAGCTGTCACTTCGGTTTAACACACACACACACACACACACTCTCCATAGACATCAGCGCAGCGCATAGTTAAACGATGGAACTCCCTTCTGCAGGAGGAAGTGATGGCCACCAACTTGGATGCCTCCACAGTCAGAGGCAGCAAGGGTTGCTAGAAATTGCAGGAGGGAGAGCACTCATGTGTTCGGGTCCTGCTTGCCGGTTTCCCATTGGGGCATCTGGTTGTCCACTGTAAGAACAGGATGCTGGACTAGATGGGCCCCCTTTGGCCTGATCCAGCCAGTTCTTATGAAATTGACAGGCCTATTATTTTAATTCTTTGTGTAATGTTCTTTTAGGGCCCCAGGTGGCGCTGTGGGTTAAACCACTAAGCCTAGGGCTTGCCGATCAGAAGGTTGGCAGTTCGAATCCCTGTGACGGGGTGAGCTCCCATTGCTTGGTCCCAGCTCCTGCCAACCTAGCAGTTCGAAAGCACGTCAAAATGCAAGTAGATAAATAGGAACCGCTACAGTGGCGTTTCCATGTGCTGCTCTGGTTTGCCAGAAGCGGCTTTGTGATGCTGGCCACAGGACCTGGAAGCTGTACGCCGGCTCCCTCGGCCAATAATGCGAGATGAGTGCGCAACCCGAGTCGGTCACGACTGGACCTAATGGTCAGGGGTCCCTTTACCTTTAATGTTTTTATACCCCACCCAGTTAACCATACTAAAACACAATAAAATTGCACAAAGCAATTAGAACTATTTATATTTCAATAACAATTCTCAAAAGACAATGCCATTCCTGTAAAAGTGTTCAGATAACTACCAAAGGCTTGGCAAAATAAATAACCTCTAAGACGACGCCCAAACATCAACAGCATGGAGCACCATCGAATCTCGGTCAGGAGAAGTTCCTATGTGGAGGCACCACCAAGAAGACCCTGCATGTGCGCCAGTGCCCCCTCCCCATTCCTCGCTCACTTATGGCACCTCCAGCAGGGCCTCCCTGATGATCTTAAAACTCAGGACAGAAAAGTATCGGGGGAACAGTGACAATTCCCTAAGAATGGCTGAATGAAAAAGAGCAACAGCAAATAAATTAAGACTGAAGTGATTGAAATCATTGGGCTTTAAAAAAAAAATAGAGCACGCACACACACAGAGAGAGAGAGTTTCAGATGATTTTGGTAAAGCCTGGAGACTATTCATTGAATTTTATAATACAGAACAAAACAAATAAATACAGCTGTTGGGTTCCATATTAATATTGCCATATTAATTTTATTTTCTTCTGATCTGCGAATAGGCATCTATGCTTATGCTGGTTTTTTTCCGTAGCACACTTATTTACTTTTATTGCTCTTATCTGTCAACAGGCATATATACTTAACTTTGTTTTCAGTGAGCTGGTATAAATGCATAAAGATCAGACTCCTCCCATGTGAGTGACTGTTTGCAACCTAGAGTCTGCTGAAATTATGAGTTGAGCTGGTCTATAGCACCGGTTCTTAGGGAAAGCACTAAGGAATAACAGCTATTCACAGCTACACCAGGAGTCTGTCTCTTCGCTAACTTCCAAGCTATCTCCAGAACCAATATAAAAATGCGAACAATGCAGCTGAGCGCACAAACCACACCAGGAACACCTCCTGTGCAATTCCTCTTTACTTCCATGAGGTCTGTGCAGGACAGACACGCCAAACTCCAATGCTCTCATGTTCCTCCCATGCCTGTTTAACGGTCAGGGCTACGTAGAATCACATAATGGTATAGCTGAAAGAGGCCCCAAAATGTCATTTAATCCAAGCCCTTGCAATGCATGATTATGACTTCTTACCGCAGGTGTTTGACAGTCATGTCTAAATCCACCAGATAGGCGATAGAGTATGGCTTGCCGTTGTCCAAAGTTTCCAGGGCCTGCGTACAAACATAAATCAGGAAACCCTGGTGCATTACAACTTTGATAGCTTTCAAGGAGGATACAGATAATTTTTGGGAGGATAAGTCTATCAATAGTCATGATGGTGTCAGTTTGCATTTCTTAGTACAGAAAGTATTGATCTGATGTATAGAGATCTTTCATGTTCTACTTAATTCAAGAGGGTTCTGGAAGCTTCTCTGTGTGAAAGAAACAAGCAGAAACTTCATGATGTTTCGGTTATTCCTTCAGAGAAGCTGAGTACAGCTGGTTTAAATTGGTTCTCTTATCTCTTTCTGTCTATGTCATGCTGACTATACACTTTCTCTTTCTACCTTTTCCCTGTCTGGTGTGGTGATCTGTATATAGTGTTAAGGTTTAGTCTTACTATAAGTGATTGTAAGTTTTAAGTTAAGTCTGCTGCAACTGGATTTCCTATTGGGCCGTGCCAATCCTGAATGTGTTGGATTTGTGACCATTATGCTCATTTGCCTTCAGTAGAAGTAAAGCTCTGCTGGATGAAATATAATTGCCTCTGGTCTATTTTATGGGAATCCTGCAACGTGCTTAAGTTGTTACTCTGCTAACTATACATTGGAATCTACTTTGGATCAATATTGAGTAGAATTTCCGTGTCAGATGGCTACATCCTACTTTGAGGATTGGAAGCAGCAGACCTCTAAATACCAGTTTCTGGGGCACGCAGGTGAGGGGAGAGCACTCTTGCACTCAGTCACCTCGTGGGTCATTGTGAGACCAGGTTGCCTCTTGTCTGATTCTTCCCACCCCACTGCCTGTTTCTGTGTTGAAGAACCAGGTGCTGCTAGACACTTCCAAAAGTGAGACCTGCGGGTATAGGTCAGTATATGAAGAAGAAGAAGAAGAAGAAGAAGAAGAAGAAGAAGAAGAAGAAGAAGAAGAGGAGGAGGAGGAGGAGGAGGAGGAGGAGGAGGAGGAGGAGGAGGAGGAGGAGGAGGAGGAAGAAGAAGAAGGAGGAGGAGAAGGGATCCAAAACAGGAAAAGAGGAGAATGCGCCTGGAAAAAAAGTTCAAAACATACCGCCAGATATGCACGGTCCCTCTCAACCAGATCAGCGAGGCGGTGCAAGAGTTTGCCCCGGTGGGAAGCGTCCATCCGCCTCCAGGGAGATCCAAATCTGAATGCCTCTTTGGCTGCCTGAACAGCTTTGTCTACATCGGCCTGGAAGAGAATCAAGGTGGGACACGATGAGCAGGCAAATCCACAAGCAGATCTGAGACTCTGGAGAACTGCCCATTCAGAGTAAAGGACACTGAACTAGTCTACAGCGTCTTCCCATTTTTCCATGGGGAGGGCATCAAGTCTAGGTCTCAGGAAAGCAAGAGATCTGCCGAGGCAGTGTCTCTGTGAGAGGGACAGGGAGCCTGTGGCATAGCTGCCAAGTCTCCCGTTTTCCCCGGGAAATCCCCGTTTTTCCAGCTGTTCCTAGCTGAAAAAACGGATTTTTTTGTTTTGTTTTCCCCCAGTTTATTCTGGCGCAGCGGCCATTTTGGAACTGGGCGGAGCATGCTCAGAAGCGACTTTTGATGCTTGTCATGCCTTTGGCACGGGCAAAGTTCATAAATGTATTTAGTTTGTATAGTTTGTATACATAAATGTATTTAGTATTGTACTGGGTAGCTCGGCTCCACCTACTGGCCAAAAAGAATATTGCAAGAACGGCAGTTGCTGACAGTTGCTGACAGTTGGCCTGAGGGGTTAGAGAGGAGGAGTTCAGTGGTGCGAGGTACCAGAGGGAGTGCTGTTACATGTTCTCCACCTGCAAGATAGTATCGTTGTTTTACCTCATTTAATACTTGTCTTCACACTTATTATTTGTCTTATTTGATTTATTTTACCTTGTCCTTGACTGTTAATAAAGTATAGGATTAAAAGTAAAAAACAGTCTCTTTCCTTCCGTCGAAGACAAGAAGGTTTAGCTGTATGTCGAACTACCTAGGTCACCAGGCACGGTAGTGAGGACAGAACAGTAAAACAACGGCTTTCCAGCAAGTGGAAAGAGATAAGACTACACAGACCTGCTATTCTGTCAACGCACACGCCTGCATACGACAATAGCAAGCTCTAAACAGTCAGACATCTCCTTAACAACATGTCTCAGAGTCGGGCATCTTCGGGAAAGGCAAGGTCCCAAGTCTCTGGTACTTCTAAATCTTCCACTGTGAGTAATGCACTCGCCATCGCTCGCGCCAAGGCTGAAGCGGCTAAAACACGAGCAGCCTTCGCAGAGCAAGAAATAAAGATGAAACAGGAAAAGGCTAGGTTGGAAGCAAGCCTAGAAAAACTCATTGTAGAAAAAGAAACAGCAGCCGCCATAGCTGAGGCAGACGCCTTAGAAGCGACTTTAATTCCTGTCAGTGAACGCAACAGTGTACTCAGCCCAGATCTGGGACTACAAGATCCCCTGCAACGGACTTCAGAGTACGTTTATCAGCATTCCAAATCAAGTGACTATGTACCTCTGCAACAACCTAGAGAAGAGGATATCAAAACGGCAACCCAAGACTTTTACACGGTGCCGCTGCAAAACAGAGACAAGCCTATTACTCTGAGCAACCCGGCAAACTCAACCTTCAAGCCGGAGCGGTACAACAGAGATCACATGAAATCAGAACCATCAGAAAGGTACGATTATCCCATACCTTTGCATCATAGTGACCCTCACCACACTGATCCAACCACAATAGACTTTGCCAAGTTCCTTGCTAAACGTGAACTAGTCACAAAAGGACTTGAAAAGTTTAACGACCAACCTGAAAGTTACAGAGCCTGGCGCGCTTCCTTTCAAAATGCTATCGAAGGCCTAGACCTATCGTGCTGGGAAGAGATGGACCTCTTAGTCAAGTGGCTTGGTAAAGAGTCTGCCGAACACGCCAAAAGAATTAGAACAATAAACATTAATTACCCAGGCATCGGCCTTAAAATGATTTGGAATAGACTTGAGGAGTGTTACGGTTCAATAGAAGCTATAGAGAACGCACTATTTAAAAGACTCGATAGTTTTCCTAAGATACCTGCCAAAGCTTACCAGAAACTCAGAGAATTGAGTGATTTACTAATGGAACTTCAAGTAGCTAAATCTGAAGGAGACTTACCTGGACTTACGTTTTTAGACACAGCTAGAGGTGTCAACCCCATTGTACAAAAGTTACCTTACAATCTACAAGAACAATGGATTGCACATGGTTCTAAATTTAAGAGAAAACACAACGTTCCATATCCTCCCTTTTCTGTTTTTGTGGATTTCGTGAACCAACAAGCTAAGATGAGGAATGATCCCAGTTTTGATTTCTCACTGTCAAGTGTTATTTCCCACGGACTGAACAAGCCCCCAATATCAGTACACAAAATTAATGTAGACTCTCCAGATTCTCCTTTCAGGTCTGCTAGCTCTTCTCTCACGGAGGCAAGAATTAAGGATCCTGATAAACAGTGTCCTCTACACCGCAAGCCTCATCCTCTGCAGAATTGTAGAACCTTCAGAGAGAAGCCTTTAGAAGAACGTAAGGCCTTCCTGAAGCAGAACAACCTTTGCTACAAGTGCTGCTCAGCCTTTCACTTCGCTAAGGATTGTAAGGTCAGTCTGCGATGCCGAGAATGTGATAGTTCAGATCACAATACGGCTCTACACCCTGGGTCTGCCCCATGGTCCTTACAACACACAGACAGCTTCACTGAGCATGGCGGGGAGCAAAAACACACTCCTACAACTACGCCAGAGATTACCTCAAAATGCACTGAGGTCTGTAAAGGAACCATAACTGGCAAGTCCTGCTCCAAAATCTGTTTAGTTAGAGTCTACCCTGTAGGTAACAGGAATAAAGCCATCAAACTATATGCCATTCTAGACGACCAGAGTAATAAGTCTCTAGCCAGCCCAACCTTCTTTGATATGTTTGATATCAAAGGCCCTAGCTTTCCATACTCCTTGAAAACGTGTTCAGGTAACGTTGAGACAGCGGGGAGAAGAGCATCCGGCTACAAAGTAGAGTCCTTAGACGGCCAAACTTCTTTAACTCTACCAACCCTCATTGAATGCAACCAGATTCCCGATCAAAGATCTGAGATTCCGACCCCAGATGCAGCACGTCACCACCCACATTTAAAACGCATAGTGAATCTAATACCTCAACTAGACCCGCAGGCTCGGATTATTTTACTCCTGGGGAGGGATATCTTAGAAGTCCATAAAGCAAGAGCCCAGATTAATGGTCCTCACAATGCCCCTTACGCCCAGAAGCTGGATTTAGGATGGGTCATTATAGGAGACGTCTGCCTTGGAAGCATGCACAAACCAAACTCTGTCAACAGCATGCTCACAAATACATTAGAGAATGGTCGCCCTTCTCTTTTCCAACCCTGTCACAACCACTTCATTATAAAGGAATTACCTCAAAAAAATCATTCAATTTGCCCTGTCGTCAACCTCCCTAACGAGGACGTCGGTTGTGACAGCGACACAGATCATCTAGGGTGTACAGTCTTTCAAAGAACCAGGGACGACAATAAGGTGGCAATGTCTATAGAAGATAAAATGTTTTTACAGACTATGGAACGGGAATTTGTTAAAGATGATACAAATAGCTGGGTCGCACCCCTTCCCTTTAAACCGCAGAGACGACGGCTACCTAATAACAGAGATCAGGTGCTCAAACGCCTCTCTTCTCTCAGACATAATTTACAAAGGAAGCCAGAGATGAGAGATCATTTCTTCTCCTTTATGGACAAGATATTTAAAAAACCGTCATGCGGAAATAGCCCCCATCCTCAAAAACTCCGAAGAGTGTTGGTATCTGCCAATATTTGGAGTGTACCACCCCAAAAAGCCAGGCCAGATTAGAGTAGTATTTGACTCCAGTGCCAAATTTGAAGGTATCTCCTTAAATGACGTCCTTTTGACAGGACCAGATCTCAACAATAAACTTTTAGGAGTACTCCTCCGTTTCAGAGAAGACTCTATTGCCTTCACAGCAGATATTCAACAGATGTTCCATTGCTTCTTTGTTAGAGAGGAAGACAGAAATTTCTTGAGATTTTTCTGGTTCAGAGACAATGACTTCTCTAAAGACATCATAGAGTACCGCATGAAGGTACACATCTTCGGTAACAGCCCCTCTCCCGCAGTTGCTATCTATGGACTTAGACGTTCAGCACGTGAGGGAGAAGCAGTGCATGGCACAGATGTTAGACAACTCGTAGAGAAGAATTTCTATGTGGACGACTGCTTAAAATCTCTGCCTTCAACTGAGTCCACAATCAGTCTCCTTAAAAGAGCGCAGCAGATGTTTGCCTGCTTTAACCTCAGACTCCACAAGATTGCTTCAAATAGTAAAACTGTAATGGAAGCTTTTCCTACTCAAGATCACTCCAACGAGCTAAAAGATTTGGATTTGGGAACGGATTCTTTACCTATCCAACGCAGTCTTGGTCTGCTTTGGGACCTGAAAGCAGATTCCTTTACCTTCCAGGTAAATACAGATGAAAAACCCTTTACTCGCAGGGGTATCTTATCTGCGGTAAACAGTCTGTATGACCCACTAGGTTTCGCAGCTCCTGTCACTATACAAGGTAAAGCATTACTTAGGGACTTAACTCGTGGGACATCTGACTGGGATGCTCCACTACCCCCTGAAAAAAAAATCTCATGGGTGAACTGGAAAAATTCCCTAGCTGCTTTGGCTGAACTCCAGGTTGTACGCCCATACGCAACCATACCCTCCACGAAAGTACGAAACCAAAAACTCTGTATATTTTCTGATGCCTCTACCAAAGCAATAGCTGCTGTTGCTTACTTGAGAACTGTAGATTGTGAGGCACAGTGCCATTTAGGATTTGTCATGGGCAAAGCAAAACTTGCTCCTCATCCTGAGCACACTATACCCAGGTTAGAACTGTGTGCTGCAGTATTAGCGGTTGAATTAGCCGAACTTGTCACTTCGGAACTGAACATCAATCTTAAAGATGCTGAATTCTACACCGACAGTAAGGTAGTGTTAGGGTATATCTACAATGAGAATAGACGCTTTTATGTCTATGTTAACAACAGAATTCTACGGATTAGGAAATCCACTGGTCCAACTCAATGGCATTATGTACCTACTGAACACAATCCTGCAGATCACGCTACAAGGGCTGTTGCAGCTGGTCATCTCAAAAACACCACATGGTTGACAGGACCTGCTTTCTTGTACAAGACAGAGCTGACTGCCCCTCAGAATGACATATTTGAACTAGTGAACTCAGACCTTGATTCTGAAGTCCGTCCTGAAGTTTCTGCACTTCAGACAATAACTACAGTCAGTCATCTCGAGTCTCACAGGTTCAGTAGATTCTCGACCTGGAAGTCACTCATTAGAGCCATTGTTAGCCTAACCCACATAGCTCATTCATTTAAACATGTCACACCTTCAGTAGAGAGTAATTGTAAAGGCTGGCATCTGTGTCCCAACATCCGCACACCATCAGAGCATCAACATGCGCAAAATGTGATCATTGGCATTGTGCAACATGAAGTCTATGCCAGAGAGATTAACTGTATCTTGAACAAAAAGGTTATCTCTAAGGACAGTACTCTTAGGAAACTTGACCCATTCCTCGGTCGAAATGCCCTGTTAAGAGTAGGTGGTCGTCTCAAGCAAGCTAAATTAGAGTTGAATGAAAGAAACCCTCTAATTATACCTGGCCAGCACCACATCGCTTCTCTGATTGTACTGCATTACCACCACCAAGTCAGACATCAAGGACGTCTATTTACAGAAGGAGCTTTACGTTCTGCTGGTTTTTGGATAGTGGGAGCCAAACGACTTGTGAGTACTGAAATTTATAAATGTATTACTTGCCGTAAGCTTCGTGGCATACTTCAAACACAAAAGATGGCCATTAGCCTGCATCACCAAAGTCTTTCCAAGTGAAGATGGAAGAGTCAGGAAAGTGGAAATTAAAGTATGCAAAAACCAACAAACAAAGTTGTTTCTTAGACCAGTCTCTGAACTGGTTCTACTGTTGTCATCGGGGGAATCAAATAGTGGTATCTGTTGATACCAAGCGGGGAGTGTCATGCCTTTGGCACGGGCAAAGTTCATAAATGTATTTAGTTTGTATAGTTTGTATACATAAATGTATTTAGTATTGTACTGGGTAGCTCGGCTCCACCTACTGGCCAAAAAGAATATTGCAAGAACGGCAGTTGCTGACAGTTGCTGACAGTTGGCCTGAGGGGTTAGAGAGGAGGAGTTCAGTGGTGCGAGGTACCAGAGGGAGTGCTGTTACATGTTCTCCACCTGCAAGATAGTATCGTTGTTTTACCTCATTTAATACTTGTCTTCACACTTATTATTTGTCTTATTTGATTTATTTTACCTTGTCCTTGACTGTTAATAAAGTATAGGATTAAAAGTAAAAAACAGTCTCTTTCCTTCCGTCGAAGACAAGAAGGTTTAGCTGTATGTCGAACTACCTAGGTCACCAGGCACGGTAGTGAGGACAGAACAATGCTGCTCTGCCCAGTTCCAAAATGGCTGCAGTGCGACTTCTGGCGCAGCGACCATTTTGGAACTGGGCAAAGCAGCATCAAAAGTCACTTCTGAGCATGCTCCGCCCAGTTCCAAAATGGCGGCAGCGCTACTTCC
Source organism: Zootoca vivipara (assembly GCF_965207765.1). Taxonomy (NCBI): domain Eukaryota; kingdom Metazoa; phylum Chordata; class Lepidosauria; order Squamata; family Lacertidae; genus Zootoca; species Zootoca vivipara. The sequence continues at coordinate 7,203,246 of NC_142589.1, read as the reverse complement.
GGTCTGCTATTTCCGGCCCGGTCCCTTATTTCTCTGACAGCAACTTGGCAGGTATGGCCTGTGGTCCTCCAGATGTTGCCAGACTACAGCTCCCATCACCCCTGACTCCTGCACACACACTGCCTAGCGGTAATGGGAGGTGGAGTCCAACAGCCTCTCAGGTTCCCCCCCCCCCCCGCTCTTTGGTATCAAACAACAGAACCATTCGCCCACTAAGGAAAATTACGTCTCTTATAAGAATGTTTCCTACCATCTTATCTACAAGATCCAACAACTCTAAAATGTAAGATAGCTTTTTTTATATAAAGTGGTACCTCTGGTTACGAACTTAATTCGTTCCAGAGGTCCGTTCTTAACCTGAGGTACCACTTTAGCTAATGGGGCATCCCACTGCCGCCGCACAATTTCAGTTCTCATCCTGAGGTAGAGTCCTTAATCCGAGGTACTACTTCCAGGTTAGCGGAGTCTGTAACCCAAAGTGTTTGTAACCCGAGGTACCATTGTAACAATTTTTCACCCAGTGAGCTTCACAGTCGAACAGGGATTTGAACCCTGATCTTCCAGGTCCTAGTCCAACACCAACCGCTACTATATGGACATGTCAGTATTGACGCAATGGTTCTTGTACTGCTCTTCTACTTTGTCATCATCTCAGTAAATTTTCCTCCCAGCAGACTGAGACAACTTGATGACAGAAAAGTCCACCAAACCTGTAGCAGCTGCCGTTAAACTGAGGACCTCTGAGCCTTGTTTTAAGTGGATTTGTTGTTTTTGTGTTTTAAACCGTTTTTAATCATTTCATGTGCAAATTGCCTTGAAACGGTGGTTTAGAAGGTGAGATGATGATGATGATGATGATGATGATGATGATGATGATGATGATGATGATGATAGAGAATTGCCTGCAAATAAGATGTGTGGGCAAGATTGCAGACAAAATGTGTGTATTAGGAGAAATGCAAACTAAAACACTGACAAACTTTCACGAGACCTTTTACTTTCTTGACTAAAGTTGATGCAGATATGTGATGCACTGCGCCTAAGTTTAGGAAAACAAGAACCTGAGAGAAACCCAGAGTGACAGATCTCCCCACCCCTCCTGCTTGCTCGCTCTTCCTGGCCAAATGCTACGCTGTTAATTACTCCTCCTTGGGTGCTGCCTGCAGCGAACCGGTTCCTGGGTGCTGTGCAGTTTTTGCTGTGTCATTCCTGTTTGCTAACCCAGCTTCTGCCCATAGATAACGTTACCATGTGAAAAGGAACAGCCACATATTTGCTGCCAAAACGCTGATGCTCTGGTAAAACAAGGAAATGTTTACTCTGTGTGTGTGGCCGTCTGCCAGGAGCAGCCTGTTTGTTTCACAATCTCTGCTTAAAGCCAGGCAATCAGACGATTTCTATGTTGCTGGAAAGCTATTTACGGTGTAATCGAGAAGCAGGAGCTGTAGAAAGCGGCAAGTACCCTTAGGTAGTACATTACTGCTCTCTCTGTTCCTATAGGCTCACGGAAGCTTAAAATATAGGAACAGACATACTGATACGACCCCAAATGCCATTGTAGGCTAGTATCTTTATAAAGGACACACACCCCTTGCAAAAAAGAAAGGTCACCAAGTTGCAACAAGCTCCTGAATCTGCCAGAACTTGCCAAGGCTCCATTAAAGCAAAAGCAAGCAAGGGACTAAATCAAAGCCCCCAAAAGTACCAAGAACCATAAAACTTAAAGGTGCCATATGGACTCTTTTGGGTCCAAGCTACCTGGGAGACTGTATCTCCTCATAAAAACCTGCCTGGGGGCTAAGATCCTCCAGTGAGCATCAACATCAGAGGAAAGGCTGGTGGTGACACAAGAGACTTCCCTGTGGCTGCTCCCAGATTGTAGGATTTCTTCCCAAGAGAGGTCAGACTGGCAGGCCGAGACATTCCTGCCCAGACAGGTCCTTGGAAACTGAGGTGCGGGTACTGCTAAACATTGCTGTCAGGGGAAACTGGGTTTTAATTGCTGGTCCTAAATGTGTTTTGATTTATTTTAACTACTGTTTTTAACTACTTGGTATTTTATAATGATGTTCTTAACTGCGGGAAGCCGCCTTGAATCCCAGCTTGGGAGAAAGGCAGGATCTAAATAATAGTAAATATCTTAACAGTCAGTTTTGCAACAAAACTTGTGATATTATTCTTACAACGTGCCAGGTGCGAGGCTGAAATGCAGACTTACAATCCTGTACTAGATGGTCTGATTCCATATAAAGGCAGCTGCTATTGTTCCAACTTGCTAACCTTTGCCAACCCGGTGTTTTTCAAAAAATCTGGAGGAGACTGGGTTGGAAAAGGCCTTTGTGTGCCAGGCACAAACAAACTGGGACAGGCGTTTCCCCTGACCCCACTGGTGTGGTACCTTGTCTCCTTCTGCAACCTGGCAGATAACCTCTCCTGTGGACGGGTTGACGGTCGGGAATGTTTTCTTGCTGGCTGCATCATGCCATTCATTGTTGATGAAGATCTGCAATTGAAAACATGGGCTGTAAGCTTTCAGGACGCAATTGCTTCACAGCGGCGGCTGACGGCGAAGAGATCAGGAACCAACACACAGCTAGGTGGAACCTTAGTGTTGAGAGGCAGATTTGGGGGTGCCGTTCCCCTCCTGACGTAATCCCATACCCCACTGTAAACCAAGACCCACAGGTGCTCAAATACTGAAGTGGACCCTCAAGCACTACCCTGAACAAAATAAATTTCAAGAAGTGGCCAGAACAATATCTTAAGCTTTTACAAGAAAACAAGAGAGCAAGAAATATTGGCCTATACTGTCCATTCTTTAGCCATTTATGAAAAACCTTTTGACACATACAGCAACCGTTGATTCAGAAACTGCCGCCCAGCTCATTTACACAGCACAAACAGAGATAAGCACCAGAGATAAGCACTTATCAGAGTGTAGCAAAAGGGACAATATCCTCTTCCAAAACAAGTACAGTAACTGATTCAAGAATATGGTATCTGAAGAAGTGTGCATGCACACGAAAGCTCATACCAATAACAAACTTAGTTGGTCTCTAAGGTGCTACTGGAATGATTATTATTTTTTAATTTTGATTCAAGAAGAAATAAGAAGTGTCCCAAACATGCCTGACAGCTTGCAACACAAAAAATGCCTAAGATGTTTGCCAGTAAAAATAAATACAACTCACCACTTACAGCAAGGATAATTGCTGCCCTGATCTTCCCGGTTGCTTGGGGGAATGAAAGCACTTAAGGAGGGGCCCACAGGTAGTCTTTGTGTCCCCTTTTCAAATGCCAGTACCTGTCCCATAGTGCTAGTTATAAAACCATTTGGCCCTGATATTGTGTGCCCTCGGTTCATTTTGACAGCAGCTCCAAACAGCTGGCAAGATTATACACATACAGGAAGCATTTGTTTGTAATTATAACAGACATCTGTTTGGTCTGCATTTTTAACTGAACCAACTCACTTCGCACCTGGTGTATTAATACACGGACCCCTTAACCTTTTAGACTTCACATTTCTCTGAATTGGGCAATACAGTTCCTGTTTCAAAATGCATTCAAAATGTGTACAGTGGGACCTCTGGTTATGAACTGAATCCATTCCGGAGGGCCATTTGTAACCGGAAACCATTCTTAACCTGAGGCGCGCTTTCGCTAATGGTGCCTCCTGCTGCATGTGCATCTCTGGCACACATTTTCTGCTCGCATCCTGGGGCAAAGTTCGCAACCAGGAGCGGCTACTTCCGGGTTAGTGGAGTTCATAACCAGAAGTTTGTGCAACCAGAAGCATTCGCAACCACTGTATTTCATAATAAAATACAATCAGAACTGCATGCTTTGAATAATGTGCATATTAAATATGGATTATGTGATAAAATACATATTTTAGGACATATCTGAAGAAAAATGTGCATACGAATTTGCATACAGACTTAAAAAGAAATCTGAAATTAATGCATAAACTAGACCAGATGTCCTAATGAACCAACACAGAGCTACAATTTTCCAGAGTAGTTTAACAAGCAATCCCTCTTCCCAGGGAACTGGAAAGGGAATCAGGGGCCTCCTAACAACTCTCAGCACCCTTTACAAACTGCAGCTCCCAGGATTTTGGGGGAAGCTGTAACGGTTTAAAGTGGTATCACAGTGCTTTAAAGGTACCGTGCAGATAGGGCCTGAGTCAGGGGTCCCCAGACTACGGCCCCCGGGCCGGATGTGGCCCAATTGGCCTCACAATCCGGCCCGCGACGCCCCCCGCTGCCGCCGCCCGCTCTTACAGCGCGCTGCGCAGCGGCGCACTTCCAGATCTGAAAAAAATTGCCAAAAATCGTTTCTGCGCATGCGTATGGGCCTCTCCCGACCCAGAAGAGGTCATTTCCGGTGCACTTCCGGGTCGGGGGAGGTGCACTTCCAGGTCGGGGGAGGCCCATACGCATGCACACAAACAATTTTCGGCAATTTTTCCGGCCTGGAAGCGCGCCACCGCGCCAGTAAATGGATGTGCGCATGCGCACTGGCGTGCACTCCCCCACCCTCCGGCCCACTGCGTGTGCACTCCCCCGCCCTCCGGCCCGAAGGCGGGTAAGTCTGGGGACCCCTGGCCTGAGTTAATGCAGTCCAAATGCAGAAGTGGGAAGATGGCAACCGGGTTTGTCAGCTGCTTGGTTTCAAAAGTGAGAAGAAAAGGAAGGTGGAAGTTTCAGGGAGAAGCTAGCTCCTGCTCCCAGCAGCGGAAGAGTTCAAAAGCCAAACTTTTTACAATCTGGGGCTGTAAACTGAGAGATCAGGGAACCTTGCCAGGTGCTGCATAACACACACACACAAAAAAATCCAGATCAACATTTTCTCTACAAAGAACGAGGATGAAGTCTGATTGTTTGTTTCCCAGAAGGCAGATTATGGAGGAGGCGTGATAAGAGTGCTTATCAATTTACGGAACCATCCCAATCTGGCACCCACTACAACTCCCATCAGTTCCAGCCAGACCCAGAAGGAAGGCACATGTGCCAATCTTCTGGGCCCACACTACTTGCAAGAAAATATGCCTCCATCATGTTTTCCCCAAAGTCTTTTGGGGCTGATGGCCTTGGACACCATGGAGACTTGATAAATTAATTTAGAGCAAGGGGGCGAGAGAATCAAAGTTTATAAAAACATGCATGCAGAAAGTGAAGAAATGAACTGCAGGTGGAGGGAACTCGAGGAAGTCCCTGTATACAATGTTAAAAGAAAAGGATTGTGTATTGGGATTTTTGTGTTTCCTTTTTATTGTTATGTTATTGTGTTTTATTGCACTGTTTGTTTTTGCTGTTTTTGTTGTAAAACCAATAAAAATTATTATAAAAAAGTTTATAAAAACATGCATGCAGAAAGTAGAAAGAGAAAAGTTTTCTTATACAGTTTTCCTATCTTAGATATCAGCCCTCAAGCATTTCTCTTATGCTTGGCAATCTTCTGAGTCTGTTGCTGGAAACCATAGGACAGGCACCCCCAAACCTGGCCCTCCAGATGTTTTTGGGACTACAACTCCCATTATCCCTAGCTAACAGGGCCAGTGGTCAGGGATGATGGGAATTGTAGTCCCAAAAAGCATCTGGAGGGCTGAGGTTAGGGGTGCCTGCCATAGGATAACAGGGTGTTCTGGTGCTCAGGTCCTGCTTGTGGGTTTCCTGCAGGCATCTGGTGAGAAGAGGATGCTGGTCTCAGTGGCCCATTGGCCTGATCCAGCAGGCTCTTACGTTCTTACAGCCTCCCATCAACCTCTAGACCAGGGGTGACAAGTGTGATGTCCTCTACCACAACACTCAGAAAGAGCAAAATATTCAGAAGGGCCCACTGAGAGATGGTTTCTTTCTCTTTTTCTCCCCCACCCCCACCAATCTGCCAGGCACACTCCCTTCCCGAATGGATGCAAGAATGGCAATACCATCCCACCTCCAGCAACAGTAACAAGCTTGCACTGCTGTGGGGTTTTTTTCTTTCTTTTATCAGGGAAAAGTTGGGCAAGGATCAGAGTGCACATAACTTTCTCTAAAGCACGCCGTCAGCAATCCCTAAGGCAACACACGAAAGTCACCGTGCAGGATAATCTGGCTGCCTTTCTAGTTCTCTCTTGCTAACGGCATGGCACAGCTGTTAATAAAAATCCGATTAGAATAAAATGATCAAAGAAGTTGAGGCCACACCCTCAACAGTCCACCAGCAGCTCCAAAAAGAAAGGGGCAGGCAGAAAGGGAAGGGAAGGTGGAATATTTGTGGATAATAAATCATGTTGTACAAGCTGTACCCACATTCAGAGCGTTAACTAGCTTGTCTTACATCTCCCCCGAGATGCTCTCAGCGCCAGCCACCTTGAGGTTGGTACCCTCCAGACTACAACTTCCATCAGCCCCAGCCAGCATAGCTCCACGATGGTGGAAGCACAAACGTGCTGGCTGATGGGAGTTGTAGTCCAAAACATCAGGAGGGCCTCAGGATGGGAAAAGCTGCCCTTGGCTGCATTCACAGCATACATTTAAAGCGCTATTGATACTATTTTGAATAATCATGGATTCCCCCCTCCCAAGAGTTGTAGTTTGTAAAGGATGCTGAGAGTTGCTAGGAGACCCCTATCCCCCCCCCACAGTGTCAATTCCCAGGTTGGTTTAGCAATCAATCCCTCTTTCCAGGGAACACTCAGAACTGTCGCTCTGGGGAGAGAATGGGGAAGAGTCTCTTAACAATTCTCAAGCACTTTTCTCAAACTACAGCTCCCAGAATTCTGTGGCGCAAGCCAGGACTGTTTAAAGTGGTATCATACTGCTTGAAAAGTACCATATGGCCTTAGATAGGGCAGTTGGCTCCAAAACTAATAATAATATTTATTTATTTATTTATTTATTTATTTATACATACACCGCCCATCTGGCTGGGTTTCCCCAGACACTCTGGGCAGCTTCCAACAAAAGATTAAAATACAATAGTCCAGATATTAAAAGCTTCCCTAAACAGGGCTGCCTTCAGGTGTCTCCTAAAAGTCTGTTAGTTGTTTTTTTCCTTTGACATCTGGTGGGTGTTCCACAGGGCAGGTGCCACTACCGAGAAGGCCCTCTGCCTGGTTCCCTGTAACTTGGCTCCTCGCAGGGAGGGAACCGCCAGAAGGCCCTCGGAGCTGGACCTCAGTGTCCGGGCAGAATGATGGGGGTGGAGACGCTCCTTCAGGTATACTGGACCGAGGCCGTTTAGGGCTTTAAAGGTCAGCACCAACACTTTGAATTGTGCTTGGAAACGTACTGGGGGCCAATGTAGGTCTTTCAAGACTGGGGTTATGTGGTCTTGGTGGCCACTCCCAGTCACCAGTCTAGCTGCCGCATTCTGGATTAGTTGTAGTAGAATGTGTGCTTTTATTTAAAATGCATCTCTGGGTTATTTGTGGGGCATAGGAATTCGTTCATTTTTCTTCTTCAAAATATAGTCTGGCCCGCCACAAGGTCTGAGGGACACTGGACCAGCCCCCTGCTGAAAAAGTTTGGTGACCCCTGGTATGGATGCTCACACAGGTAAAACCACACCATCGAGACAGAGGAGAGGAGAGGAGAATCAGCAGGCTTGCAGAAGTGTAAACAACATTTTGGGGAGGACAAGCAATGTTAAAGGGGGTGGAACCAGAAGCAGCAGCCAAACGAGGACTGAGCATGGACCTCAAGGCTGGCTGACTGTTGTGGGGGCAATGCAAAAACCAGAAAAGGCGATGTCATGGTGTGTCGTCTTGGAAAAGGGTATGACTGCAGCACTCCATACTGCAACATGTTGTTGCAGGTGCCACTTTAAAAAATGGGTGTGTTTCCAGAACCACTCAGGACAAGAGGCTGGCGTTGCACATGCACAAGTGCCAGTTGTTCAACAAGCTCTGTGCATGCTCCCTCTCCTTTAGCAGGATTTAAGCATTTCTGAGGAGGGAGTGTGTGTGTGTGTGTGTGTGTGTGGTCAGTAGAAATCAGGAACCTCCACTGTTATTTCCACTTGCATCCAGCCTTAAAAAAAAAAGTGGCAGAAGTTTCCACGAGACAAACTATGGCTTGCCAAACCCGAGTTTTCCTCCCTCTTTTTCTTTAAATGACTGCCTAATTAAGAGAGAGTGAGAGACAGGGGCGTTCCTTCCCCCCCCCCCGCGCGAATGCTACATTTTACGTTTCTTAAATACAGTATCTAGCAGAAGAGGAAAAGGACAGGGCAAAAGAGAGAAACTTCTCATCTGGCTAGAAATCAGGGCTTTTCACACATGCCTGGGGAAGAGGGGCAGCCGCCTCGCCGATTGTTTCCAGAAAGCTAAGGAGATCTCGGAGGGGGAGGCAAGAATTTGATCCGAAACCCCACCCTCGGCCATTTCCTTTGCAACTTGAACACTTTCTCCTCCCATATATCCCGGAGTCAGATGTAGGCTGTAGAGATTGCTCAGCGGAGCAGGAAGATAAGCCATCTCTGCAGCGGGTGCGGAAGATATGGATGAAGACTTTCCCTAGCTGGGGGAGGGCCCGGGTCGGAGAAACGAGTTGCTTGCCCTCTGCACGCGCTCCAGGAGCCTCTTGCCGGCTGAGGGAAGCAGGGCTGGCCGGTGGACAGGAGGCGCGGCTGCTGTCCCCGCGAAGAAGCAGGGGGGCCGTGAGTCCGGCCTGCTCCTTACCTGCGTGTAGGCGATCTCCGGGCGCGGGTTGGGCGCGGGGACGGCGGCGGCGGACCAGGCTCTGGCGGCGAGGCGCAAGGGGGCCGCCCGAAGGCGCAGCGGGCCGGAGCGGAGCGCCAGTGTTCGCAACATGTTCGCCTTCTCCTGCGAAACGGAGGGCGCGCTCCCGCCGCCTCGGCTGCACCCCGATGCTCCGCCTGGCCGGGGGAGGGACGGCGAGTCGGCCAACGGCCCTCTACCGCCTCCAGGCAGCCAATAGCAAGAGGTTTGGCGAGGGCCCGCCCCCGCGACGCTGAGCTGCGCCCCGCGTGTCGGAGCCGAGAGGATTCACACGTTACGCGTGTCACGAACGGCACCCGGCAAAGCGCCCCGCCGTCGCCGCAGGAAACGGCGTGCTTTCTCCACGGGACTAATGAGGGCAAAGCTGCCCTCGTGGCTCGTTCACACGTGCCAAAAATAACAACAAAACCCTTTAGATTGCGGGCTTCAAAGCACGTGTGAAGGAGCCAGTGTTGCGGGCAGGACAAGAGCTCAGCTAGGTCATTGCTTGCTAAAGTTTTCCTTTTGTCTGCTGCCTAAAGCCACTGCAAAAGTCCTGTAAAAAAATGCTTTGTTGCCATTGTGAGGGTGGCATTCCTTCCAGATAACCTGCTGTCCATAAGTTCCATTAAGCATGTGCCACCTCTGTGCCAAGCATGTGAGCCTGAGGCCTTCCAGACGCTGCTGCGCTCAGACTGTTCTCAGCCCCCTCTGACTGGCCCAAGCTCAACTAAATGAACTCCATGGCTTTAGCTGAATTTCCTGGAATGCAGGGGTTGGACTAGATGACCCTTGTGGGTCCCTTCCTACTCTACAATTCTATGATTCTACGGCCAAATGGGGATTTGAATTCTGGTGTCTCCAAGGTTCTAGTACAGCACTCTACACAAAGGGTTACCAGACATTTCCGTTTCCTGGGGGCAGTCCCCGGATTTGCAAATAAGTCCGCAGACAAATTCCATCCCCGGAATGTCCCCGGTTTTCATCTAATGTCCCCGGGAAACACAGCAGCAGCAGTCTCATCAGCCCAAAGCAATTGGCTCTGGCTGGCTTCAGGAGCTGCTCGGAAGTCCCCATCTGATGGTGGTGCAGGGGCCCAGCAACTAAGCTGCGAAGGGAGGCTTCATGCTGTCTATGGGAGCAGCCTCCCAACTCCTGCTTGCGTGCAAGCAGGGGCACTGCTTCCCCACCACCACCACCACTGAACACCAACAACTCACGGGCTGCCCAGGCTCATGGAGAAAGGAGATAGAAGCCTCGGAGGAAGGGGAAACGTGGCAGTTGAGGTCAAGGTGGTGGCCGCTCCTCTGCCACCACTGTCGCTGCAGCATCAATGTTCCCGAACGTGTAGTATTTAATCAAATAATTAATTAATTAAAGTATCCCCGGATTCATTAAAAAAAAAATCTGGTAACCTTACTCTACACCACACTGAAATATTGCTCAAATTCTTATACACTGCCAAGGAAAAGATAGAGTAGATCTGGGGAACCTTCTATGTTGTTTAGGGCTGCCATATGTCTGGATTCTGGGATTTCAAAGGCAGAAGTGATGTCCTGGGGGGAATTTCTGGAAGGTGGCGGTTTGTCCCGGATCTTCAGCAAGTAAACCAAAAAAATCACGGGGTTTTTTTTTCCCAGCGAGGGGGAAGCTCAAGAATGTTGGGGTTTGTCAACAATTTTGGGGTCTTCCTAAAAAAAGCTCCTGGTTTTTACTTTTTGAAATATGGCAACACTCAGTTGGACTCCAGATCCCATCAGCCCAGGCCCAACGGCGTTTGTATGTTGCATGTTATCCATATTTCAGTGTGGCAGCACCTACACTTTGGAACTCCCTGCCTGTTGACCTTAAGCACGGGCCTTTGCTGTGTTCTTTCCACCGCCTGCTGGAAATGGGAGTCCCGGACTCTGTGTTCATCATCCGAGGCCCTTCTTCATGTGCCTTTTTGACATGAGATCTGGAGGGTGGCAACAACCAGCTTCTGCCTAGAAGCACCCAATAAGCACCTCACTTGCACCCGCTTACCCCTCCCAAAAAAAGTGTGTCTTTCATTTTGCGAGTTTCAACTGTAGTTCCATTTCATTTAGCAGCCAAGGAGAATAATGAAAAGGCAAGCGCGGCCCCTCCCAGCTGTAAGAATCCTCGCACAAAACCTAGGTTTCGTAACTGCATTCTGGAAAAGAAAACGGCAAAGTCGGTGTGTTCATTCTGCTTTTAATGCAACCGTTCCCTAGGACACTTGCAGAATCTATATTTCTCCTGTCATTTCGATCTTCCCCATGATTCCCTCAGTGAATTACAGTAAGTATATAATCAAAGTGCCAATCCTCACCCCCTTCCAGAGCATATAAAACTCTGAAAGGCAGCTGGTTAGGGGGCCCCTCTGCTAGAATCCATGAAGGGACACCCATATTTTCTCCACCATACTACTAAATATCCTGCGGTAGACCCGAGGCAGTGTTTTCCCATACACGAGTGAGCCGGGATTCTTCAGAAGCTACGGGTAGCTTTCCAATATCCATTGCCCGTCTCAGTCGCCCACCATACGAAGAAAGTTCATCACTTTTGTGGATCTCTGAATACACCCATGTAGATTCTTCAGCAGAGGCCCCGAGAGGTCACAGCTAGGAATCTGGGTTGCCTTCTCAGCCCACGGATGAGTCCTTCACTAGCTGCCGGCTGCGCCTCCTGTGATTCTTTGTGTGCTCTGTAATCAGCTCAGTAATTCTTGCAGTGGCCCAAGGAAACCAGCACAGACACTGGATTTCCAATAAACAAGCCACATCCATATAGCCTCCCCAGCACCACACCTCGCCGGTACCCAGAACTGCAGACCAAGTGCCCTTTTCCCAACTCTGGCTTGCTGGGGGTCCATGTGGCCTCCTGGACGGGGCTCTGTTAGCGCTTGAGCTCCATTTTAGCGATGGCTGCCCGGTGGACTTCGTCGGGGCCGTCAGCGAGGCGGAGAGCCCGTGCCCAAGCAAAGAACTGCGCCAGTGGTTGGTCGTTGCCGAGTCCTGCTGCCCCAAAAGCCTGTGAGTAAGCCAGGTGAGGGGAAGGAGAAAGAAGCCAGGGAGCAGAGAGGAAACACAGTGTTGTTTTTTAAGGGGAGGATGCGCTGTATTGCAAGTGTCTGCACAATGCATTAGATCTGAAAGAAGAGGCTTGGCCAAGTAACAAAGGGCGGGGGAAACAAAATTAAAAAAAATCCTTCCAGCAGTACCTTAAAGACCAACTAAGTTTTTTATTTTGGCATGAGCTTTCGTGTGCATGCACACTTCTTCAGATACACTGAAATAGAGGGGTGGGGGAGTATATTCACTCTGAACCCCTTTTTTACTGAGAACAACCTGCTGGTCGTTTCCTGAGTGGGTGGGGCTCATTTGACCATGAGAAACTGAGGATTTAGTGTAATCGGCCCAGTCCTGTGGAAGTCTCTGCCACTGGGGATTCAGTGGGTGCCTTCTATGCAAACCTTTACGGTACAGTGGTACCTCGACTTACAAACGACTCGACAACCGAATTTTTGACTTACGAATGCACGCTTACGAATTTCTCAACATCCGAACGGAAACCACGGCGGTTTTAGATAGGGTTTTTTCGACTTATGAATTTTTAGATGCTTTGACTTACGAATTTTTCCATTTCCAATGCATTCCTATGGGAAATCACGTTTCCAATGGCGCTTTTCGACTTACGAATTTTTTGACCTACGAAGGTGCCTTCGGAACGGATTAAATTCGTAAGTCGAGGCACCACTGTAAATGCCTGCTGAAAACTTCTAGTCCGCCAGGCCTATGCAGGCAATTATGAAGACATCCTTTCACAATGGTTTACTGATGCTTGGGTTTTTTTTACTTTGTTTCTAACTTTTTAACATTGAAAAAAAATATGCTTCTGCTGTATGTAAACTACTTTGATATATTTTTTATGAAATACTGGTATCCAAATGTGTTTTTTTAATAACTAACTAAATAATCCAGACAGAAATGGTGAAAGGAGCTGGAAAGCTGCATGCTATCCCAGGCAAACCCAAGACGGCATCCTCCAAATTGTTTTGGAACCCACTGGTCCCAGCCAGCATGGCCAACAGTTGGAGATGATGGGTGCGTATTTATTGCATTTCCATCCCACCTTTTCCTCCAAGTTGCTCAAGGTGGGATACATGATTCTCTCCCTCCACATTTGATCCCAACAACCCTGGGAGGTAGCTTAGGCTGTCAGTGAGCCCAAGGTGAGCTTCACAACTGAAGGCCGATTCTTGAACCTTGGTCTCCCAGCTCTAGTCTGATACTCTAACCACTACACCACACTGCCTCTCACCAGAATTGGGGGGGGGTGCCTGTTAGCTAGGCCTGGCTCAATACAGTGTCAATTATCTTGCCTTTGAATTGTGATGAGACCCTTGTACCCATCAATATACTGTTTGAGTTCAACTCCCATCAGCCCCCAGACAATGGTCAAGGCATCTGAGAACACCTGGACTCCCGCAGCTTCCCTGCCCCTCCGCTAGCGTGAGAAACACTTGCCTGGATTGCTCGGTCGACAACATGCAGAGCCATCCTCGGGGCCACCACCTTGATCATGGCGATCTCAAGAGCCGCTTCCTAGGAGATGAGACAAAATGTCGGTCAGCTCTTCCTCAGGACTCCCCCCACATACATAAGGGCACAGCTCTCAAACTGCCTTCATTCCCACCGAAGCCGTTTGACGCCACCTCTTGTAAACTGACCAGAAGCAGAGCACAGGGTGGAGCGCACCACCACTCCTGCCCTTCGCATGGCCCAATCCGGCCGCTGGGCAGAGCCATGAACACAGCGCCAAAGGGAGAAACGGGTGGCAGGTGAAGGGGCGAAAAAGCCAGCCCAGCACTTTCTCAAATCCAGCAACGGTGTAGATCAAGGGAGGGGGTCCTGGGGCCTTCCAGATGTTGCTGGACATCCATTCTCATCATCCCTGACCATTGGCCATGCTGGCCAGGGCTGATGGGAGCTGGAGTTCTACATCCGGAGGGCCACAGGTTCCCCATTCCTTGATTTTGCCCTTCAGGCCTCAAGCCACTCCAGCTCCACATCTCTGACCGCTTCAGTCTGAGATCTGCATCGTTCCTCAGTGCTACAGTTCTGATTCACAGAACCATAGAACTGTAGAGTTGGGAGTCCAACCCCCAGTATACCTGAAGGAGCGTCTCCACCCCCATCGTTCTGCCCGGACATTGAGGTCCAGTACTGAGGGCCTTCTGGCGGTTCCCTCATTGCGAGAAGCCAAGTTGCAGGGAACCAGGCAGAGGGCCTTCTCGGTGGTGGCGCCCGCCCTGTGGAACGCCCTCCCATCAGATGTCAAAGAAAAAAATAGCTACCAGATTTTTAGAAGACATCTGAAGGCAGCCCTGTTTAGGGAGGCCTTTAATGTTAAATAGATTATTTTATTTCATTTTTCTGTTGTAAGCCGCCCAGAGTGGCTGGGGAAACCCAGCCAGATGGGCGGGGTATAAATAATAAATTATTATTATATTGTAATATAATGTGGGGATCATTTGCCCTCCCCGCTCCCAGCTCTTGTGCACCTGTGGCAAGGGAAGGGCCACAAAGCGTAGCACTAGACTTGTGGCCATCCAATGAAGTTGAATGTTGGAAGGTTCAGGAGAGATGAAGTCCTCCTTCACAACAGTGCATAGTTGAACTGTGGAACTCATGGCCACAAACTCAGAGGGCTTCAAACTATGGAACTAACCCCCATCATTCAGCCTGGGCACTGAGGTCCAGCTCCAAGGGCCTTCTGGCGGTTCCCTCACTGGGAGAAGTAAGGCTACAGGGAACCAGGCAGAGGGCCTTCTCGGTGGTGGCGCCCACCCTGTGGAACGCCCTCCCAGCAGATGTAAAGGAAACAAACAACTGACTTTTAGAAGACATCTGAAGGCAATCCTGTTTAGGGAAGTTTTTAACATTTGATGTTTTATTGTGTTTTAAATATTCTGTTGGGAGCTGCCTGGAGTGACTGGGGAAACTCAGCCAGATAGGCGAGGTATAAATAACAAATTGTTGTTGTTGTTGGTTGTTGTTGTTGTTGTTGTTGTTGTTATTGACAAATCCATGGATCAGGCCATCAATGGCTACTTGCCGCAACTGGCCTGATCCAGAAGGCTCTTCTAGCATTCACATCCCCACTGTGAGCTGGTGGTGGGAATGACAGGGTTGAAAACTTTCCTTTCCCCACAGCCGTGGTTTTCGCTGGTTCGCGGACCCTAGAGATACTTTGAGCACATACCTTATTCCCAACAGTGTCCATCAAGTGTGCTGCCTTGAGGACCAGGAGGCGGGCCTGCTCAATCTCAACACGGGACTCGGCAATTTCTGCCCTGATGGTGCCCTGCTCTGCCAAGGGCTTCCCAAAGGCCACACGAGATGCCACCTGCCGAGGAAGGTATACCTGGCTGAGGGTTTCGCTCTGACCTAGCCAAAGACTGTTTGCCCACCGCAGCAACATCAGCTGGTTCACAGGACCTCAGGCAGACTACTGACTAGGGCCAGTTCTAGGGGGTATCCTTACTCCCAAGCTAAAAACAGCTTCACTGAAGAAAACCATCCATGAAGGCAGTTCAGATTAAAAATAGATAAATGATTCTATATTTATTGTGAGCTGCCAGGAGGGTTATCACAAAAAAAGAGAAATATTTATAAGGTTTAAATGTGGTACAGCCATACCTGTTTCAAAAAGTAACTTAAAATTCAAGGTACACTAGAGGACAAACCCCCCCAAAAAAGGTTTGCTTTCAACTGCATGGCAATTATTTTATTTCATATATTAGTGGTGATATCAGTGTTCAATTGACTCCTATTTGGAATTCTTTCAGCTTTAAGAGAACATCATAAGACCTTGGTCCCATATAAATGGTTCCCTTTAAAAAATGTTATTGCCCCCTCCTCCTGCTTAACGCTAATAATGGTAATCAGGTTTTTTCCCCAGGGAGTATGAACGAGACAATCCAAATTTGTACTGTGTGCATGTGTTTAATTTAGTTATCAATCAGTTCCATTGCTTTCCCCTTTTTTAAATCTTGTATGTTATTGAAATGTATTGTCCTTGTTTAAATAAATAAAAAAATTAAAGGCTTTGAAGGCTAGCAGGTTACTTCCAGGCACATTTCAGAGGTGCTCGTGGTGACTTATGAAGCTCTCCGTGACAAGGAAGCAAAAGTCCCTTTTTTAACATACAGGGCTGTCTGGGTTTTAAAACCCCCTGGAGAGGCTCTTGGTGGAAATCTGAGACGGGGCCTGCTTGGTGGCTGCTCCTCCCAGGTGCGAGAACCCCTTTTGGACGCACAGTATATTCTCTGCCAATGAGCCATGGCCCAGTGGCCTTATGACAGAAAAGGCCCTAGACAGGGCTAGGACAGACCCCCTGCCTGAAACCCTCAGGACGCGCTGCCACTAGTCAGTGGAGACAAGACTGAGCTGAAAGGACCAGGGATCTGACATGGCAAGGCAGCCTCGTATGACCTTCTGCAGGCAAAGAGGGTTTTATTCAGACAGGTCTGATAAGCCAGGTCAGATAGGTCTGATAAGCCAACTTGTCACGGCCACAGGAACCAAGCTGCAATGCAAAGGTCTCCCCCAAGCAGAAATGGAGGGAGGGAGGCAGCTCAGAATGAGATTGTGCTGGATAAAGGAGCTCAGTGACAGGCGGACATGACCCAAAGTGCCGAGGAGATCTGCTCCCTGAGAACCCTCGACCCCACACACCTTGCTGTGTCGCTTACCCTCTCCTTCATGAGGGCCAGCGCCCTTTCCGCAAAGCCGATCAGCCTCATGCAGTGGTGTATCCTTCCTGGGCCCAGCCTCCCCTGGGCTATCTCAAACCCTTGGCCAGGGCCCAGCAAGAGATTCTCTTGGGGCACACGGACGTTGTCAAAGGCCATCTCTCCATGGCCAGCTAGAAAGAGAAGGAAGGGGGGATTTCTTGGCAGAGGGAACCCCGTGCCGCCACTCCCTGGCTGCTGCTACACAACACCCCCACACCTCACAACTTGGGGGGCTCTGCCTAAGTAACTTGGGTTGATCCTGAGCATATTGAAGCCTTATTAACAATAATTCTTAAGTGCAGACACAGATCACGAATGTTTGATCTGTGATTCCTGCCTTGCAGGGGTATGACCCTTTGGTTCCCTCCCAACTCTACAATTTATATGAGTCTATGACAAAATTAAAAAAATTCCTTCAGTAGCATCTTAAAGATCAACATTATTCATAACATTATTCATAAGATGGCAACATTGTGTATGCCATCAAATGCCAACAGTGCCCTTCAGCTCTCTATATTGGACAAACAGGCCAAACCCTACGCCAAAGGATAAATGGACATAAATCTGACATCAGGAATCACAAGACAGAGAAACCAGTAGGAGAACACTTCAATCTCCCAGGACATTCTATGCAAGATCTCAAAACAGCTGTTATATTACGGAAAAAAATCAGAAAAAGACTGGAAAGAGAAGTTGCTGAATTGCAACTCATTAGCAAGCTTAAAACCATGGAGCCACCTGGAATGAACAGAGACATAGGATTCTTATCTCATTATGCATGATCAAGCTTTCCTTAGCACCTCAGCCCTTGCTTCCCCCCTCCCCGCAAGACCAATTGCAGTCATTAACAGTCGTTAACAGTCATCAACAGGTTTACCACTCCTATCAGCCCATCACCCATCACCCATTCCCATCACCCCCACCCCCCACCCTCTGAATATACATAAGGGTCTGGTTACTTCTGTTTCAGTGTATCTGATGAAGTGTGCACGTACACGAAAGCTCATACCAAAATAAAAAACTTAGTTGGTCTTTAAGGTGCTACTGAATGAATTTTTTTATTTTGTTTCGACTCAGACCAACACGGCTACCTACCTGTAACTATGAGTCTATGATCACTGAAATTAGCAAGAGCGCCACGCTAGATCTGTGGGGGTTCTTCCCCAGGTACCGCCAGAAGCAGTTGGCAACTGGGAACAGGGCCTCTGCAGCGGTGGTGCCCCATCTGCGGAAGACCCTAAAAGGCAAGAGAGGCCCAGCGCATGCCAGCCCTCCTTCCCTGGGAGACCTACAAGGGAAAACCCTAAATAAAAATGCTTTGCCTGACCTGGAGCGTCCTCCAGGCCATAAACACTGAGCGGCCTCACGATTGTGACTCCAGGCGTGTCCATAGGAACCAGCAACATGGACTGCTGCTTGTGCCTTTGGGCGTTGGGGTCCGTCTTGCCCATAAAGATGCAGAGCTGGCAACGGGGGTCCAAGGAACCTGCCGGGAAGAGAGGTTTGGGTGAGGGGTGCCTGTGTTGGAAATCGGTACTACCCTCCATGCTGGCTGGCTGTTTGCCAACCCCACTCCCCCAAATGCCCTTCCTTCTCGACTTGCACGGATGCATTGGAAACAGAAGAAGCCCCACCCCAGGCAGCTTCCACTCGTCTCTGCCTTGGAGCCGATTTCACCCTCCTTTGGTCATCTGGAAAATGCCCACAAGGCAATCCTTTGAAGAGCAGAGCTCAGTTCCCAAGCTCACAGCACCCTTCGAGTTGCTTTGATCCATACTTCCTGTTGAGAAGTGCTTCCGGGCAGTGTCTTACAGGCAAGCAATGAAATCTGGAACAAGAAAATTTCCCAGAAGCCCTCTAGGAAGATGCCCACCATCACTCTCTGGAAGCCACAAGAAAACCTTAGATTGCAGGGAAAGGAAAAGGCTGAGCCCTTTTGGGAGCTGGCCTGCTCCTTCGCCACCCCACACTTCAGCATCCCAGCTGCAGAACCATGAGCCCCGATACCAAAAACTGGGGAGACGGTGCAATGTACCTGATATCCACCATTTGCGCCCGTTCAGGACATAGGTGTCCTTTTCCTTGACAATGGAAGCTTCAATGTTGGCGGCATCGGAGGAAGCAACCTAAGAAAAAAAGAGACACTTTGTTTTAGAGGCAATATAGACGCAAGGCTCATTTATTCATCTGCTGTTTTTCTGTCCCACTGCTTCCTCAAACTGAAGCTAACAACATGGCTTGAATAAAACACCTCAGCCCCCAGGACTTTACCCAAGACCTTTCTGTTTCAGCTGCCATCTTAAGGAAATTGTGCTGTGCCTATTTATGAAGATGATGATTTTACCTGGATTTTTTTTAACAGCTTGACTGCTGTGGCTGCCTCGATTTATATCAATGCATCATCATTCATTTCTCTTATGATTTATTGTTTGTTTGCTTTTTATACGGCATGATGTAAATACTCTGCTACCAAAATAAAGATTTTAATTTGAAAGAATAATTAAGAATCCCAATACCTCCTTCCTTAGTGTTCAAGAACCACTTGAACACTAGAGGCACTTGAACACTAGAGGCAGCCCTCTTGGGGCCCCAGGGCCACTGACCTGTGGCTCCGTCATAGCAAAGCAAGACCGGATCTTTCCATCCAGCAAAGGCTGCAGCCAGCGCTCCTTCTGTGCTTCTGTCCCATAGCGCAGAAGCACCTCCATATTGCCTGTGTCTGGGGCAGAGCAGTTGAATACCTGGAGAAGAGAGACAGGAGGTCAAACAGCAGCTAGCAAGCTTGGAGGGGAGAGGGGGGAGGGGGAGGCTAACTTAAGAGACTTTTAGGGCAGGGGTTGCTCCTGCACCAGAGAATTAATCTTTGTTGCCATCATTCAGCCATGAGATGGAAGATGAACCCAGGCCCATCTCTCATAGCAAAGCTGATTTATAAAGCCAAGCCAACTAATTTGTCCAATGCAGCTCCCTGGGGCCTTGAAGTGGTCAGACGTAGCAATGCAAGCTGCTGGAAACCACAGGAGGGGAGGGGGCTCTTGTGTTCGGATCCTGCTTTCCCATAGGCACCTGGGGGGCCACAGTGAGGATAGGATGCCGTAATGCTTCTGTGTCCAACAAACAGTCACCAAGAATGAGGAGAGGTTTTCTAAAAGACGCTTTATTCAGAAAAGCCTCTTGCACGCTCTGCTAGAACTGAAATTCAGATATGCCACAGGCATGGCCAAACCCAGCCCTCCAGATGTTTTGGGACTACAACTCCCATCATCCCTAGCTAACAGGACCAGTGGTCAGGGATGATGGGAATTGTAGTCCCAAAAACATCTGGAGGGCCACGTTTGGCCATGCCTAGTAGGGGGTGTGAATCCAGGGCAAGTCCTCAAATTGCCAACCTCCCTGGGTTAGGAATTTCCGGCGGGTACCTCAGGCGCATGGAGCGAGCTCCCCATCAGCTCACACAAGTGGCTGTACTCCACGTTGGTCAGGCCTGCTCCGTATTTCATGTCTGGATCACTCTCCAGCGGCAGGAAAAGGTTCCAGAGCCCCTCAGACTTGGCCTTCTCCTGAAGGATGAGAGAACAGGTGCAGAGACTAAGAGGCCTGAGGGCTAGGTCCTCCAGGGAACATAAGTAGATCCAAGAAGCAAGCTTGGATTGGGCTGGGCAAACTGGATTTGTGGTGTTTGTTTGCTTTTCATAGGAGGACTACCGCAAACAGAAACCCTGATGAATTTGCACTTGGGAATGATACAGGGAAAAACCCCTCTCTCAGAATCAGATCAAGGCTTTTTGGGACACAGAAGGGTGTATAATGAGCCTGCACCTCTTATTCTTTTCAGAAATCAGGTTCCTAGCCGTTAATATGACTACAGAGGGAAATCCAAAATCACATGGCTTGTGATTGATGAAACGTATTTCAGCAGAAGCTGGGGGAGCAGAGAGAAGTGGGAAATGATATCGCCAGTGCAGTCAGGCAGTAGGAAAAAATGGGGGTGGGGGGGACACACCCACAGAATGGGCAAAGTATATTTCTAGGTGAGCGAGTTGTGTCCCACATGTATAGCTCTCTGGGGAAAAAAATAACACTGTATGTTAATGACGGGGGGGGGCAGGTGTGTGTAGGTGCTTATCCCCCTGCCCCTTGTCTGTCACCACCCATGCTCCTGTGATCAGAGGAGAGAAACACCCAACTTATCTCTTCCCATAACTATTGGGAACAGAACAGGTTACGCCAAATGGGCAGTTAAGATGTGAAGATATAATAACCAGAATGTGGAATCTGAGGTTGTTTGACACGGTCCTATAGAAAGTCTTCTTCTCTGGGAGAGATTTTATGCAACAAAGATGGGAGCAGGGCCTTTTTGCTCATAGCACCCTGTGTAGGGGATGCTCTCTCCCAGGAGCCACCTGCCTGGTCCCAACAAGGGTGCTGCCCCGTGTGACACCAGGAGGAAGGGGACTTGCCTTGAGTTCTTCCATCAAGGGATGAGGAGTCCATCGGCTCGAGGAAGCCTGGTGGTCTCGCAGAAGCTGCTCGGCTGGGTAGATGTGGTCCTCCATGAACTTCTTCACTTTGTGGTGCAGCTCCTGGACGCGGCTGGGAAGGCCATCCGGAGAGATGATCAGGTGGAACCTGGAAGCAGGAGCCAGCGTGGAGTAGCTGCTCCGTGGGAACGGCCTCGGGCCAGCCCACGTACTGAACGCCCTGGTGGGGGCCATGGGAGTTGGAAGTTCCTTGAAGACCCGGAAGCCTTCTTTTGTAGCAAAATCCCAGGCGAGGTCTGCCATGAACTCGGCCTGCTTCCCGCTGTTCCCAGCAGTCGCTGAGCTGGCCTGGCCTGTGTGGAACGAACAGACGCTACATCTTTAGGGACACCCCTCACCTCTGAGTCCACATGCCACTCTTTCTGCCTGGAGGGAAGAAGCTGGGGCCTCAACTGGAGGAACAACTGCCAGGGTCCAGGAGAGTGGGCAGATACGCACCACGCACTGAAAGAGCACCCAGTGCATGTATATAGCACATGGCTTCCTGCAAAGGATGGTGGGAATGGCAGTTTGTTAAGAGTACTGGAAACCGTGGCTTTGTGTGTATGTGAAACAGTTCCCAGGATTCTCTGGGGGAAGTCACGTGCTTCAAATGTGTTTTAAGTGCATGGTGTGATTCTGCCGTCTCTGGAAGCACACTCCTCCCCATCTCCATATGCATCTCTATATGCAGGTGGACCCTCCTGTGAGGTGGATATGAAGAACAGGGGTGGGGATCTTCCCCGCATGGTCACCCACCTGCCAATCACCTGCTGCCACGGAGACACCAGGGGGCGCATAGGTCGGTGGTCCCTCCCACCTCTCAAATGTTGACCTATGGGGCGGGGAGGGGTCTGCTTCACCAGGGCCTCCCACACATTGGCACCACATTGGCAAAAGCAGCAGGATGGAACACCCTGCTCTCCAGCTGACCTGCGAAATGTCAATCCAGGTGTTTGCAGGGGTCAACCGCTTCCTGCCTTTGATTGCGTAGGCACGTAGGCACGTTTTGCCTCATATCTCAGGTTCTGAAAGTGCTAAAAATCACTCTCTTTTTTTTTACAAAAAGTCCCTTCCCCCTCTCGGAGTCCGTTCCCTCGGAGGTCGAGGGGAGCGTTGCCGCGCAGCGCTGGCGGTAGACCGGAAGTGCCTAGAGATTGTGGTTTCATTGGGAGGGCAGAGCTCCCTCACACCATGGGTGCCCGTTCCCCCAGCCCGCAGCCCAAGTGGCCTCACTGCCAGAGGTAATATGTCTCTGAATGCCGGTTGCTAGGAATCACTAGTGGGGAAAGTTCTGTTGCCCTCAGGTCCTGCTTTCTGCATTCCTTAACTCTTTTGAGAACAGGAAGCTGGATGAGAAAGAGTGACTGACTCTCCCGATGCCCTTGTCCTCTCACCTGTGAGCGAGCGTTTGTACACCCCCTGTAGGATCGCGGCCACTCGGAAAAAGGAAAAGGCCATGTAGAAGTTCCAGTTCTCGGCGGCTGGGGTGCCCATGTGCTTGCAATACATCTGGAAATAGGCCTCTGCCGTGGGGATGCCTAGCCGGCTCAGGTCACAGTCCCTCAACCCTGCAAGGAGCGAAAGCAAAGCTAGTCACGGAAAGCAGGATCAGGGCTTGGTGCTGGGGCCAAAAGGTTGATACTAGCGTAAAGCAGCGGGAGGGCAAATCTGTGGCTCTTCATGTGCTGCTGGACTCCAGCTCCCAGCAGCCCTTTAAGCCAGCATGGCCAACGATCAGGGATGGCAGGAGCTAGGTGCATGGCAACATCTGGAGGGCCACAGGTTGCCCTAAAAAAGCAAGCCTTTTTGTTCCCAGGCTTTGATGCCCATGGGGTGTCAGCTGAGTCAGGGTTTTGTTCTCCAGGTTCGACTCCCCGGCTCGGCTGCCCCTTGTCTTTTTCTCTGCAAGTGAAGGGTTAGGAGCTGTAATTGGGGAAACCATGGTGGCACAGGGGGGAAGGACCAGGCCTGCTCTGATGTTCTGAGTTCTCCCACGCAAGAGCTCTCTGAGATGCTGCTGCCTGCACCACCAACTGCAGGGTGTGCGTGTGTGGGAAGGAGGCCATTGTCAGTCAAAGGGCTACATTCTCCCATGGGCAATTTTCTGGAGGTGGAGCCAGAAGGAAAACTAGGTGGAGCAATGACTTTTCATTTCATTTCTTTTCATTTCACTTTTAATTTGTATTCCACCTTTCTATATTACTATACACAAGGCAGTTTCCAAGCTGAAGAAACAACAAATTAGACAGCAAAGATCCACACATGTGACAACAATCTGATCCAATTACTAAAAAGTCTCATCTGTGTATTATCTGTGCATAAATTGCGGCAAGCTTTTCCTGTTTTCTGACACTTCTGTGGAAGGATTTTAATTGTAAAGTGTAAATTTGTGGTGCAAAGTATTTCAGATTATACTGTGCTTTATAGTCTTGCAAGTTTGACAGCTGTGTTAAATGTGCTGGCTATGACATTTTGTAAATTACAACAGGCTAAACTGAAGTCATGGGAATGTCAGAAGGATTTCTGTATGATCTCTCCCTCTAGGCCAGGCATCCCCAAACTTTGGCCCTCCAGATGTTTGGACTACAATTCCCATCTTCCCCAACCACTGGTCCTGTTAGCTAGGAATCATGGGAGTTGTAGGCCAAAACATCTGGAGGGCCGCAGTTTGGGGATGCCTGCTCTAGGCCAAGCAAGAGGCATTGTCACCATTCAGGGACACATTCCAAGTAAGCAAAAGCAATCAATGCAGGCATGGAATAGGGCCGAGGGGAACCCTCAAGGACCAGGCAGAGTCACCCTTATTCAATTTCAATGTGGCTTATGCAGGAGAATGACCCATGAATTGCACCAGAACTTCCAGCAATAGTCAGGCTTCCAGTTCTACGTGGGGCAAGAGACCATTTTCTACCCAGCATTCCCACCTCTTTCCCAGTTTTGTGTTATTCAAACCCAAACAGATGTTACTCCGATGACTTGATAATAAACATGTACCTTTCAGGATAGGGAAGCTGGAAGGCAGATAATACACCAGGCAGTTGTAGGCCACATCAGAAAGAGGGTTGCCCAAGGTAGAGAGTTCCCAGTCAAGAATGGAGACCACCTCAGGCTTCTCTGGGTGGAAGATCAGGTTGTCTAGCCTATCAAAGGAAAAAGGGGAAGAGATACAGAGGAATTCTGGCAGGTGCCACCTTAAAAGTGGAGGTGTGTGGGCTCCTATATGCTGTGCATTAAAAACCTTATTGCAACCAGCTTCCTCTAAAGCAAGCTTCCCCAAACTAAGGCCCGGGGGCCGGATGCGGCCCGCGAGGCTCTTTTATGCGGCCCCCGGCAACCCCCCTGCCCGCTGCTGCTGCCCGCTCTTAATGGCATGCTGCAGCTGCCCACTTCCAGGTTCCCGGAGCGTCGGAAATAGCTTGTGCGCATGCGCAAGCGTCATTTCCGGCGTGTTTCCAGGCAGGAGGAAGTGCATGTACACAGTGTTCTGGCGACCCGGAAGTGCGCTGGAAATCGCGTGTGTGCATGCGTATGGGTACGCACTCCTGCGCGCTCCGGCCCGCAGCACGATCAGCACTGGAGGCACCGGCCCTCGGCGAGATAAGTTTGGGGACCCCTGCTCTAAAGCAACCTTTCCCTACCTGGCAAAAAGTTGTGGACTATAACTCCCCTCAGCCAGCATGGCCAATGGTCAGGGATTAGGGGAACTGTCGTCTAATAATATGTGGAGAAGAAAAACCAAGATGAGAAAAGTTCTCAGGGGTGCCACAAAGTCTTACTTAAAAGCCCAATGCATTAAAACAACAACAACAACATCCCTTTTTGGCTTCTCCATAACTTTCGGAGGCCATCCTATTGGCTCCCCTTGCTCTAAAGAATCATGAGAAGAGACATTCACAGAGGGAGTTGTGAATCCTGTCAGAGGAGAGCTTCCCTTCACAGAACCTCCGGTTCTAACCATTTCCCAGGTTGCTACATATTTTGCTGAGAGAAACAGTGATCTGAACACACCTTTGCCATTCGTAACATGCCCAACCGGCACCGTTACAGGTGCCACATAATATACTTGTTCCACATTTGTAAGAAATCAATCTTTTAGTGTGGCAGCACCTACACTTTGGAACTCCCTGCCTGTTGACATCAGGCAGGCGCCTTCGCTGCATTCTTATTGGTGCCTACCAAAAAACACTTTCTGTTTACACCAGCCTACCCAGATATGCGGAATGCCGACACGTGTTTTAGTCTGTTTTTAAGCTTATCACTGATTATAATTATTTTTGAATGTTTTAAGCAGCTGTTTTTAACTGAAAATTTTATTGTTTTATTTTTTGGGTAAACTGCTTTGAAGGATTTCCCGCCCCCCTCTTTTCTTTACAACCAAGCAGTACATATTATGTCTTTATTTTATTTCATAAAATGTGAAGCAGTGGTTTTCAACCAGTGTGTCGTGGCACCCTGGGGTGTTTTGAATGATGGTCAGGGGTGCCGCAGGCAACCCTGGCCTCTGTCCCTCTTTCCTTCCCTCCCTCCTCTAATGCCCTCTTGCATCTCTGCCTCCTAAAGGTTGGCATAGTTGTTTGTTGCAGCAGCCCTGGCTACAAGCTCCGAAGGCAAATGGTGCCTCTGGAGCTGGCCAGGGGGTGCTTCCAGGCACCCGTGGGGCAGTGTGAGAAGGCACCTCTCTCTGGGGCAGAGAAGGCAGCTCAGAGACCAGGGGTGGCGGCAACAGTAGCTGCCCAGAGGACTCCCAAGGAGAGGGGAGGAGGCTGAGGGAACAGTCCACAAGGGAGGGTGTTAAAAAAAGGGTGAAAGGCTGCCAGCTCTGCAGGCGAGGGGTGACATAACTGGG
Source organism: Zootoca vivipara (assembly GCF_965207765.1). Lineage (NCBI taxonomy): Eukaryota > Metazoa > Chordata > Lepidosauria > Squamata > Lacertidae > Zootoca > Zootoca vivipara. Next base: position 7,177,366 of record NC_142589.1, on the reverse strand, counting down.
CTCCTGAGCCTCACAGCAGTGCCACAGGAAGAATGGAGTTGGTCAAGGGAGCCATGGACTGAAAAAAGGTTGAAAACATCTGGTTTAAAGCAGGCATAGGCAACCTCGACCCTCCAGATGTTTTGAGACTACAATTCCCATCATCCATGACCACTGGTCCTGTTAGCTAGGAATCATGGGAGTTGTAGTCCCAAAACATCTGGAGGGCCAAGGTTGCCTATGCCTGGTTTAAAGGGACACCTTAAAACTGTGTTTGGAAGGGGAGAGAATGCCGTTATTTGACACCTGAAATCTCCGTGCACGAGAGAGAGGCCCTCGCTGGCCGGCAGGTGGGACGGGAACCAGGCAATTAGCCTCTCCATGGCCGGGATGGTATGCGTCTCTGTGGCACGGTACTGTTTGCTCCATGTCTGGACTTGCCGCTGAACGTAGTTACCTGCAGCAGAAAGATGTCATTAAATAAGGCAGGGGAAATTCTCCGCACTAAAAATCAACTGAGAAAAAAACAAGTTCTGCAGAACCGAGCAGAGGAATCATAGGACCGTAAGATCATAGAGTTGGAAGGGACTCTGAGGATCATTCAGTCCAAGCCCTGCAATGCAGGAATATGCAGCTGTCCCATACGGGGATCTAACCTGCAACCTTGGCATTATCAGCACCATGCTCTATGAAATGGGGATCCTGTGGCCCTCCAGATGTTATTTATTACTATTGCTATCATTCTTATTTAAACTTTTTAGTTGGTATTTTTTTTAATGATAGCGACTCAATGTGCCTTACAATGAACACATAATGTACATTAAAACAGAAAAAAACCTCTAAAATACAATCTTGTTTTTAAAGGCAGGATTAAAACATCCACCTCCACCTCCTAACTAAATGCCAAAGGCCTGGAGGAAAATAAATGTTTTTGATTTCGGCCTAAAGGTGACGGCACCAGGCGAGCGTCCCTGTTGAAAAGCCGTGTTCTTGCGTTGCTGCCCTTGGGACCTCTTGTGGAGGGGCGACATGGAGAAGGGCCTCAGATGATGGTCAGGGAGTCTTGGTGGGTTCATATGGGGAGAGGTGGTCCTTGAGGCATCGGGGTCCTGAGTCGCCTGAGTCGCCTGAGGTAAAAACCAGGCACCCCCAAACTCGGCCCTCCAGATGTTTTGGGACTACAACTCCCATGATCCCTAGCAAACAGGGCCAGTGGTCAGAGGTGATGGGAATTGTAGTCCCAAAACATCTGGAGGGCCGAGTTTGGGGGTGCCTGGTTAAAACCAAGGGTAAGTTATCAGTCTCCAGCTCCCACCGTCCCCGACCACTAGCATTGAGCGTGACAAGAGCAATGCCATTGCTCCAAACATTTACGCACCATGTTTCCCATAATCCTCCAGGCCGGCCGCCTTGATGTCCACACTGTGGATCTTACAGAGGACTCTGTTCATGGCGGTGTAAATCTCTGTCCGTTGGCTGGGCTCCAGTCCTGGGAGGGAGGGGTCCTTGAAGATCCGCCCGGCGCAGTAGTCCATGAGGTAAAATGGGGTGCCAATGATACTGGAGCGACACAAGGATGTTAGTGCAAGAACATCAGCAAAACTGCAGGTCTATGACTATAATAAACTGACTGGTTGATTGAGCAGCAGCGGAAAGGGCTTCGAGAGGCGAATCTTCAATAGTGGGTGACTGCGATGCACTCTATGTGGGGCTTCCTTTGGGCTTGATTAAGAACCTGCAGTTAGCATGATTGCTGACAGAAGCAAGACCCTTTCAGCATATAACTCCTGCTCAGAGACCTGTACTGGTTACCAATTTGTTACTGGGCCAAGTTGAAGGTGTTACAATTGATACATAAAGCCGTTAAAAACTTGGGACAAGTTTACTGCTTCAATTTGCCAAACGGGCACTGTTACAAGTGCCACGTAATACCCGTTCTGAATTTGTAACAAATCAATCTTTTAATGTGGCAGCATGCAAACTTTGGAACTCCCTGCCTATTGACATCAGGCACTTCACTGCACTCTTTTTGGTGCTTGCTAAAAACCTTTCTGCTGACACAAGTCGACCTAGATAAGTGGAATGTTGACATGTATTTCCATCTTGTCTTTAGCCCATCATTGATGTTTATTATTGCTTGAATGTTTTAAATAAGGGTTCTTACTGATAATTTTATTGTTTTCTTTTTTTAAGCCGCTTTGGGAGGTTTTTTGTTTGTTTGTTTTTTTACAATCAGCAACGTATAGAGTTTATGAGATGATTGAAAATTACACAGGGCCAGTGATTCATTCTCAAACACACACACACACTCTAAACGCACCTTGAATCTTCACATAAGGCAATGACTTTAGGAACTGGAACACCAGCCTCCGCAACAGCCTTCAAAACCCTGCCAGGGTAAAGGAGGCCAGAATTAATGCTGGAAGAATTTGTTAGAGTGTGCTCATATTTCTTTTAAAAAACCTGATTGTGACAAGTTATACAGGATACATTAAAAATAACATTGTACCACTGCATAAATTTTTTTAATTACCATAAGGACTGCCTGACCCAATTCAGAACCTGTCTATAATCCAAGATCTTTGCGTTACATCTTGCTCATGGGCCGAGCTTGTGAAATCTGTTAGGTTGACCAGCACACAAAGCAAGACCTTTGCAATTGGTGGCCCCGTGGATGTGGAACTCTCCTACAGTTAACATTTGCTTGCCTCCCTTGGAATCCTGGCATCCAATAAGGCCTTAAATTTTTACTTTTTTTTACTATTGCCTTTCCTCATGAGAGCTTAGGACGGTGGTCTAATTCGGTCTCTCTCACACATCTGTTTGCATCCACTCAGTGCTTCACACTCTGTCTGAGCTTCTGATGATTTTATTTCTCTTTCTGCTTCATTTTGTGAGGGCTTCGCCTCAAAAAGCAACAAATAAACAACAGAAATGAATAAACAAACTGTTGGCATTTCTGCCTCTCCCCGTCCTTTTTTTTTTTTGAAAAGGGTGATTCATAGGCTGCTGCTTGAAAACTCACCAAAGTGTTCAGGAATGACTGAATGGAGATCCCAAGCAGCAAGACACGAGGGGAAAATACCCCCCCCCCCAAAAATGGACATTTTAATTCTGTGCAACTTATGTTAAGAGAAAGACTGTGCACACTTTCCAATAATGCAGAACTCCTTCTGCCTGGTAAATAATACTATGAAGCTCAAAAGCTTGCACGCTCCTGCTTCCACTCAGCTACATGTGACTAATCCGATACGTCAGTTTACCACTCTTCTGAGTTAGGATGGAGACAGTTGCTAGACTTCTCACCTGTACTCTCTCTCCACGGCATGAGCAGAGGGAAGGAGGGGGCCTGGCGGCTTCTTCCTCAGAACGAACTGACGATCCCCAAACCTGATGAAGTAGGTAGGGTTGGACTGCCCATGGCTGAACTGCCGTAGCACCAGAGGCCCTGAAAGTGGGAGCGTGAGCCATCAGCGAGCGAAACCGGATTTACTACAAGGAGCTCACAAAGGTGTCTGTGGTCTTGCCCCCATCCATTTTATTCTCATAACAACCCTGTGGGGTAGGCCAGGTGGAGAGAGTGGAAAAGAGAGAGGTGACTGGCCCAATGCCCCCCAGGGAGCTATGAGGCTGAGGGAGGGTTTGAACCCAGGTCTCACTGTCCCTGTTCTAACTCAGAAACTTCAGACCTGGGGCAGATGTGGCTCTCCAGAGCACCCCCCCCTAATGGTTCTGCTTTATTTTTGCCTGCATGGAAGGTGTCCCTGAAATGTGATCATGCTTCTTCCTTTACCTGGATGAGGGATTGAGATATTGGGGTATTTTTTTGGGGGGGGAGGTTGTACAGAAACCTCTGGCTCTGGCATGTACCCTGCTCTACAACGATAAATGTGGCCCCTGGACCTCCTCACTGCTGGGATACGGTCCCTGGAAGATTCCGCTCATGGGCTGAAAAAGGGGCCCCAACCCTGCTCTAACCACTACGCCATGCTGTGTCTCTATAGAACACAGTGTCATCTGCCGACAGAAAAGTAGCGAAGAATTTCCTGACACTTTCAAGATCTGTATCTTTTATAGCTGGGAAGGGGACCCAAAGCGGGAATGTGGAAAATGCCATAATATTGGAGGGCGGGTGTCAGGCTTCGGGGACTCAGCTCCCCCCGCCCACCTTTGGCTGTAGATAAGCAGGACAAAGCAAAAAGAGTGGCTTACCATTTAAAGAGTCTTTAATGGTCACAGCAAAAGAACAAAGAAGCCATTCTTGGAATGACGGTGTTCCCAATTAAGGTTTCCCCCCACTTCCCCCAGTCACTTCCGCGCCTTGCAACCTGATCTCACAACCACCATGTTTTTTGTGTAGCCACCTTATCTGCTCTACGTGACCTTGGACTGATATGCTGAATACTTTCCAGCGAGAGAGTCTGTCAGCTCTCTCTCTTCCTGTTCTTCTTCACTTTGCTGTTCATCCCAACTTTTGTCTTCAGAACTATGCCCCTCTGCAAACCACTGTTCCAAATCTATACTGCTCCACTGCTCCTGGGCAGCTTCAGGATCCTGGTCATGAGCAGGGGGAGGGGGGAGGCTCCCACCATTCCTCATCAGAGCAGTACTCCTCAGCCTGGTCTCTGACAGCGGGGGAGGGGGGGAGGGGGAGAGATTCTATACCTGGAGCCCCCAGGATGCTTTCAATGTACTTCTGGAGAGGGGCTGTGGGGATCTGCATTGCCGACCTCACGGAACAGGTGTAAGGAACAAATGATCTCAGGGCAAAGCCCAGGTGGCTCTCCAGCTCATGAATTGCTGAGTCCGGATCATCAACCTGAGACGAAGGAGGGAAAGGCAAGAGGTGGGTAGCAAGCATGGGCTCCAGGAAGGAAGGGGAGCAGGTGAATCAGGGAGGCTGGTTTTACAAGTCTGGCAGTGACGGTCTTTGACACGGCCACACCTCTGCTCACCTTTAGCGTCTTCATGCCCAGCTGGGCAGCTGCTTTCAGGTTCTGCCCAAGGTCATCCAGAAAGATGGACTCTTTGGCCTGAACGCCCAGTCTCTCCAAGCACAACTCATAGATACGAAGGTCCGGCTTGCACACCCCTTCTCGGCAAGACTCAATTATCTAGAAGACAAAAGACAATAAAACACAGTGGTACCTTGGTTCCCGAACACCTTGGCTCCTGAATAAATTGGCTCCCGAACACTGCAAACCTGGAAGGAAGTGTTCCGGTTTGCGAACTTTTTTGGAAGCCAAACATCCGTTTCGGCTGTCGGCATTTTTTCCGGGACCAATCTTCCAATCAGAAGCCACGCCTTGGTTTACGAATGTTTTGGAATTTGAACGGACTTCCAGAACGGATTGAGTTCAGGAAGCAAGGTACCACTGTAAAGTAAAAATTAGTTTGGGTGCGCACAAGGAAGCCAGAGAATGATTGTTTCAGAGTGTTTCATAAGTTCATTAGTCACAATGAATGGATGCTAACTGCAAATGCAGAATGGGCAGTTTGAAGCTTTTTAGCTTTCTTTGCTAAATGCAAATAAGAAAACCAATGTTCTAATTGGATCACTGTCTATGATAAGGGATGGGGAGCTCGCCCACTGCAGGTCAAGTGTGGCAGCTGGGTGGAGCTGCTCACCGGTCAGTCATCTGATTACACTATTTATTTAGTGGAATTATAACTCACCTTTGCCTCCAAGGAGCTCAACGACCCTGTGAGGTAGGTTAGGCTGAGAAGCAGTGACTGGACCAAGGTCACCCAGTGAACTTCATGGCCTAGAGGGGATTTCAGCCTTGGTTTCCCAGGTCCTAGCCTGACGCTCGAATCACTACACCACACAAAACTCTCGCAGCATAATAAGATTTCTCTAATGCAGGCATCCCCAAACTTCAGCCCTCCAGATGTTTTGGACTACAATTCCCATCATCCCTGACCACTGGTCCTGTTAGCTAGGGATCATGGGAGTTGTAGGCCAAAACATCTGGAGGGCCGCAGTTTGGGGATGCCTGCTCTAATGAGATGAGAGCATTAAAAAAACCTGGAATCTCTGTTGCATGCTGTGAACTCACCACATCAAACTGCTGCCGGTCAAGGGGCAGAAAACTTTCTCCACTGGGCAAATAGAAATTGTTACTCAGGACGGCTGTCTTCAGGCCTTCTGCTCGGATGCGCTTTATAGCCTCAGTCATAATGGGAAGCTGCCCTGACATTCTGACGCTGGTCAAATCGGCAAGGAAAGACTCCACTGGGACAGAGGAGTTTGCCTTGTGGGAAGAGGTAAAAATAGAAAGGAAAACAGTGGCTGGAACATCTTTGGGTGGAAAAGATCACGCCAAATGTTTCACACAACCCAATAATACCATGCCATATTCTACACACTGAATCATTTTTTATAGCGTGAAAGAACAAAGTTGAACCACAACGGCAGAGAAGAGATGGAAGAAAGAGCAGAGGGCTCCCTCCCTCTTTGGAGGAAGAGGTTTGAAATGCAAATGTGCTAAGACACTTGGGCAGTTCACGATGGAGATGTCTCCCAATTTCTGCCTATGGATGTTTCCGTAATTGTTTCAGGCCCTAAATGCCAAACACCCCCTTTCCTACAGAGTTTCCTGGGTGCCAATCTCACCAGAGGCGACCCACTGTCCTCATAAGCTTGGAGTGGTGGCAGCGGCCCAGGAAAGGACATTCTCTGTGTAAGCTGGGAAATTCTCTCCCCACAGAGGTACGTCTGGCACCTTCATGGCAAAGCTTCTAGCAAATGCTTCTTTGCCCTGGCTTTCGACATATGCATATTTTTAGGACTCATCTTATTTCTGTGATTATAAGTGGCTTTAAACTATTTTTAATGTTGGAGGGTTGGGTGATGGGCAGATTAATAATAATAAGAATAATAAATAGGAGTGAAGAACCTTTCAGCCTTCCAGGCGTTTCTGAACACTTCATACCATAATCTCTGGTCACTGGCCATTTTAGCTAGAGCTGAACAGAGGCAGAGGCCAGCAACAGCCAGAAGGCCGCAGTTTCTCCGGCCCCTGAGATAAGGACTCTGCATGTGAGCTCTTCTACTTGCCCTCAATTTAGGTGACAGAAAACAAACAGAAAAGCTGGCTTACGATCTTGGAGCACTGCTGTCCAAATACATGCAGAAACTCTGCTGGCTGCAGCTCCCCTCTCATGTACCTCAGCCAAGGTCCGTCCTCCCCTCCCGATCTCATGGCCTGCTTGATGGTGCCAGGGGGCACATGATGCCGAACCTCCCAGTCTACATAAAGGAAGGCAGATGGGTGAGGAAGCAACATTAATAATTGGGGCGGGGACATGAAAGGTTTCCTACCAGCCACAGGTGTTTCCTATAGAAAGAAATGTTGTTCCCTAATATTGGGAATGGACCCAGGTGGCGCTGTGGTTAAACCACAGAGCCTAGGGCTTGCAGATCAGAAGGTCGGCGGTTCGAATCCCTGTGACGGGGTGAGCTCCCGTTGCTTGGTCCCAGCTCCTGCCAACCTAGCAGTTCGAAAGCACGTCAAAATGCAAGTAGATAAATAGGATCCGCTACAGCGGGAGGGTAAACGGCGTTTCCATGTGCTGCTCTGGTTTGCCAGAAGCGGCTTTGTCATGCTGGCCACATGACCTGGAAGCTGTACGCCGGCTCCCTCGGCCAATAATGCGAGATGAGCGCGCAACCCCAGAGTCGGTCACGACTGGACCTAATGGTCAGGGGTCCCTTTACCTTTACCTAATATTGGGAATACCTTGTCATGTCTAGGATGATGCAGCCTGGGGAAGTCTAAACTAAACTTAGAACTAAACTTCCAATTGTGTGTCCTCATTGGGGGCTGGTGTGCTTCGGACAATGAAGAAACAAGTTCTGTTCTGAGAGTTAATGCTGTGAGCCCCTCCATCCTATGCTCAGGTGGAAATAAAAACCATTTATCTTCAAAACACCACAGTCTCGGCTCTTAGCCCTGCTCTAAGCAGAGGCTTTTAGTCACTTCTTGGAGGAACTTGCCTAAGACTCTTGCCTGATTCCTACCTTTGGGAGAGGAGCCAAGGTGTTGTAGTAAATTCTGTTCTGTTTGTGAGTACCTTCTCAAGTTTAGTCAGTATATTTTACAATGTTTTTATTTTGTTTACCTGTAACCTGTACTTGGGAACTATTTAATTTTGATATGATATGTGGTTTTCTTTAAATAAACCTGAAAAAGATTATTTCTAGTCTGTGGATTTTTGGGGGACTTCCATGAGGCAAAGCTAAGTCTAAAGTGCTCCAGACTGCTCGCTCCTAATTAAAAACAAAACAAAACAAAAAAACACCACAGTCTCCACTGAAGTTCATTCCAAGGCAACTGAACCCTGGGAAAGCGCAGGCACCCCTGGCTTGGCGTTGGGCACAATAATACAAGGCACATTTTACATAGCAGAGAAAAGACGTGGAATATTCCACTTCACATTCCATATTAAGGCAGCTCAATCAGCAAATGTCAGACCGGATGGGAATGTCACTGGTACAGACACTCACCTGCTGCCAGCTTGATTGGGGAAGGAAGGAGAACACCCCCCATATCAAAGATCACAGCTTTATAGGGACAGGTTGAAGAATTTCTCCATAGTGAGTGTGGAGGTCTGTACCAGAACCGTTGTAGGATGTGTGATCTCCTGACATGGTGGTTACAGAAGGCTTGGAAGAACTGGCCAGCACACATTTTCTGGAACTGTGTATGAAAAGGGGAAAGTAAATGCTTTAGAGATCTGTTGCAAGTTAGTAGTTTCCAGATCTTGGGATAACTTCTTGTCTGCACAGGTTTCTCTTTCAATGGCAACTTTTGCATCTTTCAGGTTACTGAGCACATCTGATGTTTTGACTCTGTGTAGTGATCTAGTATCTAGAAACATCTAGAGGGTCACAAGTTTCATATTCCTCTGTTAAGCTATAAATAATAATTTACCATGGCTATGCAGGCGGCTCCTTCCCTAGGGCTAGGTTGCGCACCTCGTATCAGAAACCTGTGGCCCTCCAAATTTTACTGAACAAGCATGTTTTCAAACGCAGCTTTAAAACTTGTAGGATGAGTCTTGTCTGATTTTATAATTGGATCAGGTTTCCACAAATGCGGAGTTGCCATTGAAAATAATACAGGCCCAACAACCTGGTTGAGGGCAAACTGGCACGTAAGGTATGAACAGTCTAGGATAAGGGAAGGTGGTGTAAGGCTTTGACGATTATCCGTATCACTTTGTGACTGTAAATCTGCACAGTATTAGTGCACTGTTCCTACCTGTCTGGCATCAGTTGTTCACAACTCCCACCAACCCCAGCCAGCTGGTCAATGCTCTAGTTATCTCCCGCTTGGACTACTGCAATGCGCTCTATGTGGGGCTACCTTTGAAGGTGACCTAGAAACTGCAATTAATCCAGAATGTGGCAGCTAGACTGGTGACTGGCCACCGAGACCACATAACACCAGTCCTAAGAGACCTACATTGGCGCCCAGTACATTTCCGAGCACAATTCAAAGTGTTGGTGCTGACCTGTAAAGCCCTTAACGGCTTCGGTCCTGTATACCTGAAGGAGCGTCTCCACCCCCATCGTTCAGCCCGGACACTGAGATCTAGTGCCGAGGGCCTTTTTGCAGTTCCCTCACTGCGAGAAGCAAAGCTACAGGGAACCAGGCAGAGGGCCTTCTCGGTAGTGGCGCCCGCCCTGTGGAACGCCCTTCCATCGGAGGTCAGGGAGATGAACAACTACCTGGCATTTAGAAAACACCTAAAGACAGCCCTGTTTAGGGAAGTTTTTAATCCGTGATATTTTAATGTATTTTTGTGTTTGTTGGAAGCCGCCCAGAGTGGCTGGGGAAACCCAGCCAGATGGGCGGGGTATAAAAAATAAATCATCATCATCATCATGTATCCCTTTTGAAAATCTCTGCACAGAGGGAGATTTAAATGGAGACAAATTTGAAAAACCACGAACTGTGTAGGCTGTTTATGCTGGCCAGATTTAATATGTTTCCCTCGATGATGGTGAGAGGAAGATATTTGGCTCTCCCAGAATCAGAGCGTCTCTGCAAATGAAGTAAACAGGAACCTGATACTTTGGAGCATATTTTCTTTTCTTGTGAATTTGGAATTCATGCCAGAAGACAACTATTAGAGGCCTTGCAACTCAATTGGCTGATTTCCAAGCTACCAACTGTTCAGGTCCTACTATCGGACAGGGATGATCAAATTACCACAGCCGTAGCTGAATTTTTGAGTGCTGTCCATGCAGAAAGGCTGGGCCATTACAAAGAGAGTTAGTGCTCCTTAATTGGTAGGTGATGTGGCAGTGTTCGGTTGTAGTATTTATATATATCTATACTCTTCCTGGAGTTAAGGAACTGACTGGGATAAGCCTTGCTCAACTGAGTCTGTATTTTATATAATCTGTATATAAATTTTATGTGATAATGTGTGGTTTGATATGCCTAATAAAGGAATTATTTACAAAAATAATAATAATCAGGCACAATTGCTGTGGGTGTAGTTCTCTGCTGCTTTCCAGGAAGAATGTTAATTGAGCTGCAGAAATTCTGGCAGTGGCAGTGCTACTTACAAGTTTTAAACTGTGTTTTGCCACGTACCGTTTTAAGTGTGTGGCTTTGTAAAGCTATCTCCTGAAAAGCAGGATTAAGAAATATACATTAAATAGGAAATAGATAAATAATATTTGAACAATTTGTTCTTTTAACGTACAACAGTTTGATTCTAGCATCTTTGCATGCTTTTGTTACTGTTATTATTATAGGGGTTGGCCAACCTGAGAACAAAAGATCTACACTGATAATGGGGGACATGAGATCATACAAATAAGTAGACAAACACCACCAGTGACTGAAATCCCACCGCGCAAAAGACAGTTTTCAAGGTTCCTGACACCCCCTTCCCTGAAGCTGAGGCCACAACCTCCAGCACCCCGCATTTTGCCCTTCTCTGCTTTGTCACCCACCCTCACTTCCGCCCTCTCCCCAGAAAGCAGCTGTGGTGACCTCTGACCCGAGGCGATCCTTGCGTCGAGTCCCTCGCAGCAGCTTCTGCCTCTCGGCGGTTCTCGCGAGAACACGGGCAGGAGGGTCGAGCGACGTCCTCACGACACCCCCGCCCACTTAACAGCAGATCTGGCAACCTTCGCCCCGCCCCACTCTGTCGCTCCCTCTCTGCGCCTGCGCACGCGCGGGTCAAGGGTCAGGGAGCCAGGGGGCGGAAGTGGCTCATAATCCTAGGGAGCTGCGGCGGCGAAGGCGGCGGAACAACAGCAGGAGCCACAGCCGGCGCCTCAGGGGCGGTTTGGGCCTCTTTTCCCCTTTCCCTGCCCCGCTCGGGCCCCGCGGGCTCGGGAGCCCCTACAGGGCGGGCCCTATGAGTGTGTCGCTGGTGGTCCTTCGCTTGGAGCTGGCCGAGACTTCGCCCGTGCCGGGCGGCTTTCCTTACAGCGCGGCCGGTGAGAGGGCTCGGGGGAGAATGAGGGGTAAACAAGGGGGGGGGAGAGAAAGGGAGGAAAGTCGGTCAGAGAGGGATTAAAACATACAGTAAATATTTTTTGAAATTCTTCTACAATGACTCCCAGTGTGTTTTACAAGAAAAAAGTACAACTTTTAAAGCAAACAATTATTATTTTATATCCAAAGGTAGAAAGCCTAACCCAGGCATCCCCAAACTTTGGCCTTCCAGATGTTTTGGACTATAATTCCCATCTTCCCCGACCACTGGTCCTGTTAGCTAGGGATCATGGGAGTTGTAAGCCAAAACATTTGGAGAGCCGCAGTTTGGGGATGCCTGGCCTAACCAAATTATATCCTTTAGTTAAAATTCGCTTATGTAAGAGCAGATGCCTCTGTAGCTGAGATCACACAGAGATGATGCTGGTTGACGAAGATAATGTTGAGCAAGGTAGAGCAGTGCTCCCAAGTTAATGACAAACTTCATATTGTTGCTATTAACTATGAAGAATTACTGATAATGTTTCAAATGAAAAAGGGCTCCCCCTCCAACAACAGTCATATATGAAAGTTGGTGTGCTTGGTTTACTAATAAGCTCTCTGGCAGAAGCCGATGTCGGAGAAGCTAATGCAGAGTATGTGTAGACAACACAGGACAAATCCCTTCCAGAATGTGTGATGTGTTTAAGGAAGTTTTTAATGTGTGACATTTTAATGTATTTTTAATCTTTGTTGGAAGCCGCCCAGAGTGCCTGGGGAAACCCAGCCAGATGGGTGGGGTACAAATAAATTATTATTATTATGTGTTTGGGAATGCAGGATGTACACTCGAGGTAATAATTCTATGTTAAAATAGGCGGTCACAGGTATAGAAGTGTGCCCTCATCTTCATCTGTGACATCTTAGAAAATGTTAAATGCTACATAGACTCCTGGTTTCTACGTATATGTCTGTCATTGTACATGACAAATTGTTAATAACAACTTAATATTATGGCAAGAAAGAGATAGGGGAAGCACAAGATGGAGACCCCATCAAACAGGGCCCTTTCATAATAATGTTGTGATTGCAGTTGTCTAATTAAGCATCTTATCAATTGTTCTAACAGGAAAACCCAGATACATGTGTTACACTGCCTGTGTGTGTGTGTAATGCTTTGCTCATGACCTGATTTGTATCTACAAGTGCCACTGAGATCAGCTAAATGATGTCACAGGTGTGTTGTAGCCCAAATGCTGAACTGATAGGAGGCTGGAAACATTTAATTATTATTTGTACTCCACCCATCTGGCTGGGTTGCCCCAGCCACTCTGTATAGTTTCCAGCAAGTTTGAAGAAGAATGAATTACAGTAATACCTTGGGTTACGAACGCGATCCGTTCCGGATTGCAGTTCGCAACCCGAATAGTGCGTAAACCGAACGCGACCCGAAGCGCCATTTTGCGCATGCTCAAAGCGCGATTTTCGCGCTTTGCGCAGACCGCGCGTGCCGCTTCTGCGCACACGCGCGGGGCGAAAACACTTCCGGGTTTGCGCAGTTCGTAACCCGAACTGTTCGCAAACTGAGGTGTTCGTAACCCGAGGTATGACTGTACTGTATTTTCCTGCGTATAAGACTACTTTTTAACCCAGGAAAATCTTCTCAAAAGTTGGGGGTTGTCTTATACGCAGCCGCAGAAGCGATTTCTGGCGCTGAGGACATTTTGGAAATGGGCAGCGCGGTGCCGGAAATTGCTTCTGTGCATGCCCAGATGCATGTCTTATACGCAGCCGCAGAAGCGATTTCTGGCGCTGAGGACATTTTGGAAATGGGCAGCGCGGTGCCGGAAATTGCTTCTGTGCATGCCCAGATGCAATTTTCGGCTTCCGGACATGTGCAGAAGCGATTTCTGGTGCTGCGGACATTTTGGATATGGGCAGCGCAGGCATGTCCGGCCCACGGATGATCGTAGGAAGAGGGGTGGTCTTATACGGCGAGTATATCCCAAACTCTATATTTTAACTGGAAAAGTTGGGGGTTGTCTTATACGCCCAGTCGTCTTATATGCCAGAAAATACGGGTAATAGGCTAGTTCAGGCATCCCCAAACTGCGGCCCTCCAGATGTTTTGGCCTACAACTCCCATGATCCCTAGCTAACAGGACCAGTGGTCAGGGATGATGGGGATTGTAGTCCAAAACATCTGGAGGGCTGAAGTTTGGGGATGCCTGGGCTAGTTCAACTGCAATGGATATAATCATTTAGATTTGGCAGGGCGTGTTTGCTTTTGTTGTTTTTGTTCTAGCTTGTGGATAGCTATTATAATAATATACATCAATGCTTTTATTTAGCCACTGAAATGTCTGATGAAGAAATCCAGGAGAAATCACTAGCAGCTGCCACAGCCTTCTTAGACGGAAAGGAGCCTGTCGAGAAAGCAGCTATCATTCACCAGCACATTGGCCGCAGGGAGATGACTGATATGATCATTGAGACTATAAAGCCTGATGCAGGTATTGGTATGGTGCTTCCATGTGATCCTGAGCAGAATGCAGATGCAAGTTTATGCTTCGAGAAAATGTACAACTATCAGAGTGGGTGTCAGACAGAGCCAGTTACATGCATATGATAGTGTGAGCTTTTTCCTTTCCACTTAGCCATACAACAGGACCACTCCTAAATCAGACTTGTTAAGTGCCAGAATGAACTAATTGACCAAACAGGAAAACTTCTTTGTTCTTGTTACTGTCTAGGCCGGGAGAGAGGGCAGGACAGGAACAGACTTGGCTGCTGGTCCTTGTTTCTTAGAGACAAGGAAATGCTCCAAACAGTGAATGGTTATGAGCCTGCAACTTCTGTAGATTTGTTTGCAAGATTGTTCTAAAGTTTTAAAGTATTCTCAGAACTGATGCCCACCTATTGAAGGGTTAGTGCAGGCACCCCCAAACTTCGGCCCTTCAGATGTTTTGGACTACAAATCCCATCATCCCTGACCACTGGTCCTGTTAGCTAGGGATTGTGGGAGTTGTAGGCCAAAACATCTGGAGGGCCGCAGTTTGGGGATGCCTGGGTTAGTGAACAAGATATCTTCCAGGTGTTTTAAACTACAACTCCTAGCATCTTTGACAATTGTCCATGTTGGCTTTGGTTGATGGGACTTGGTAGGGAGTCAGATAGGGGAAGCCCATTCTAATAATTCTACAACAATATGAAGGAGTAATGACTAATCAGTGATCAGGGATTAACTTTCCTGCCTTACAGTGCTTTGAATTGCATGAAAGGACTTGCATGAGCATAACTGACCTTCCCCTCCCTGTCCTCCCCACCCCTTTGAGCCACTCAAATCTGTTCTGGGTTTTCCTGTAATCCTCTGGAGCAGGTTCTGGTTGTGGGGGTAGGGAGAAAAGAGGGAGGGGAAGTTCTGTTGCACATGCAGAAGTCCCTGTGCGAATGGAATGCCTTCATTGGATGCAACCTTTTGTGATCAAACATAACCTGAGAAATGTTTCTAATTGCTAGGGGCTGCTTTGCAGCCTTTACCTTTTGGTTGCTAGGTTAGAGCCGCAATCCTAAACACGCTTATTCGGAAGGAGTCCCCATTGGCACACTGGAGCTTGCTTTGGGATCAGTATGCATGGAATGGAGCTGTCAGTGGCCTCTTAATCCTTTCTATGGCTAAATAGTCTGGAGGACCAGTTTGCAAGTCACCTACTCAAAACAAAACCCTCAAATTGGTTTCACTGACTGTTGGACATGCTCCCGGGTGGATAAATAGTAAGCTTGGAAGTAGTCATTGATGTACACTATTTACAAAGGGCACTTTCTGATTAGATTCCCTTTATAATGCATGGAAATAGTGTTTTAGAAGAGCAATTGAATTTTTCACGCAGGCAGTGTCTGACCTATCCTTTTCTTGATTCATGAAAAAAGAAGCGTTGAAAGCAGTGATGGAGGAAGGCAAAGCGTCTGAGGCATCCTCCCCCGATGACCGAAGTAAACATAATGGCCAAAGTGGGGGTGTTGGGACAGCACCAGATTCCCCCTCAAAGCTGCTTCCAGACCAGATTTCCTTTTTCAGTGGAAACCCGTCGGTTGAAATAGTTCATGGCATCATGCACCTCTACAAGACAAAGTAAGGAAGTGCTTCTCTTATGTGGCTTGTGCGAAGCGGGTCACAGATCCAAGCCATGTTTGGTTACTGTGAAACTCCTGCTCCCTTAGGGGAAGGGCTTTAAGTCAGCGGAAGAGCACACGTATTGCTTGCTGAAGGTCTCAAATGGGCATTCTCAGCCTAACCTACCTCACAGGGTTGTTGTGAGAATAAAACGGGGAAAGGGAGAACAATGGGGCACCACCATGAGCTCCTTAGAGGAAAAGTGTGATATAAGTCTAAGAAATAAATGAATGGATCAGGTAGTGGGGGCTGGGATAGGTTCCTCTCTGCCTGGAATGCTGGAGAACTATTGCCAGCCAGAGTAGACAATACTAGGCCAAACTGAACCTAATTTAAGGCAGTCCCTAGGTACTCTTTGAAATGTGATAAATCCAGTTGCTGGATTTTTATTTTTATTTATTTTGGAAGAGAGGTAACTCTGGTTTAGTGATTTTTTTTTTAAGTGCAATAAAAGTAGCAGTAGGATAAAGTCCAGGGAGGCAGGTTAAAATTGCCTTAACTGATGCTTTAAAGGGCCTGGGAAAGTGTTTGGGGGGGAAATGCTTGGTTTGAAATATTTACTTACACTTTGGTTCAACATCTGTTATGTTTGACAGCACAAGCTTGCACTAGTTTCTTTATGGTGGTGGTTCTCTACCATTTAGGAAACTCCTGTTACCTGTTTAGGAACCCTTTGCATTGCTACCGTGTTTCTCACATTATAAAACATCCCTACAAAATAAGGCATGGCAGGATTTTTCTGAGGTGGCAAAATATAAGGCATACCTCGAAAATAAGCCATACCGCAGGTCTGTGGCAAAGAAGAGGAAAAGGAAGGGGGCTGCTCTGAACCGGATGCTGCTGCTGCGTTAACCCCCGGGACCCGGCTGCAGCCTTTGCGCGCGGTGCGCGAAGCCCCGGGTCCCGGCAGGACCCTCAGCGCACAGTGCGCGAAGCCCCGGGACCCGGCTACAGCCTTTGTGCGCGGCGCGCGAAGCCCCGGGACCCGGCTGCAGCCTTTGTGCGCGGCGCGCGAAGCCCCGGGACCCGGCTGCAGCCTTTGTGCGCGGCGCGCGAAGCCCCGGGACCCGGCTGCAGCCTTTGTGCGCGGCGCGCGAAGCCCCGGGACCCGGCTGCAGCCTTTGTGCGCGGCGCGCGAAGCCCCGACACCCGGCTGCAGCCTTTGCGCGCGGCGCGCGAAGCCCCGACACCCGGCTGCAGCCTTTGCGCGCGGCGCGCGAAGCCCCGACACCCGGCTGCAGCCTTTGCGCGCGGCGCGCGAAGCCCCGACACCCGGCTGCAGCCTTTGCGCGCGCTGCGCGAAGCCCCGACACCCGGCTGCAGCCTTTGCGCGCGCCGCGCGAAGCCCCGACACCCGGATGCAGCCTTTCCACGCGCCGCGCGAAGCCCCCGCTTGCAGACAGGCAAGCGCACGAACGAACGAGGGAGGTGAGGAAATGGCCAGGAGAGGTTTCCCACCCACCCCTCCTCCTCCCTCGGCCTTCACATATGGTAGCTGGGCAGCCAGTCACCGGCTCTAACTAAGGTATGGACTTTTTACCTCAGGCGGGGAAATGGGGTGGGGGTCGGTTGGCGGCGAGGGAGGGGCGGAAGGAATCTGAGGGGTTGCATTCTGACGCGCATCTTGCCCCCGCCGCACAAAGCGGGTTGAGGATGTGCGCCCGGCTGAGGTGCAGGCATGGGGGGGGGGAGAGAGCAGCAAACGTTTCCTCAGGCGATCCGAAATAGCAGGGTGACTCCCTTGCCTGCCTGCCTGACTCAATCAACTCAGCAAAACCACCTCCGCTCCCCAGCTCACTGCCCGGTGTGGGAGCGAGAGGACACACACTCGCAACAGGACACACAAAACACGATAGCGGGGGGAGCTACTGCACTACCCATGTACTGTAATAAAAATAAGACATCCCTTGAAAATAAGCCATGGTGGGTTTTTTTGAGGAAAAAATAAATATAAGACATGTCTTATAATATGAGAAACACGGTATGCAGCCCCTGTATGTTGAAGAAGGTTCTGGGATATTTCAGGGTACAAATCAGTTGCTCATATTTTGAACACTGACCTGAGTCTTGGGCCTCTTTGTGGCCTTGCAAAAATCAAGGGTGTACTGTAGCTACTCCATCAGCTGCTGCACATTGTAGGGGGGGGGGCGTTCATGGGTGGTTCACAGCCAAGGAATGCACACGGCAGATAGTTAAGTCTTTATTGTTAAAGATAACATTTACAGTTGCTTCTACAGCTCTGAATACCTACGCACACCAGTATAGCATCTAGGCAGCTATTCCCAGGCCTGAGCTCTGTGGACTGTGCCCCCCCTTTCCTTCACCCCAGTTTATGTATCCTTCCCTAATGGCAGAGAGCGCTCCTACATACCGGTAGAAACTTTCTCTCTGCATCCCTTTTCAATTCCCTCTTGGTCTGGGAGACAGTGGCCTGCCTGTTCTTGATATCGGGTGGGGAACATTTTTGGCTCCACACGTCAGGTACTTATTAGGATCTGTCTAGGGGACCAAATTTGACCACCTGTGAAAGTACCTTTCATGCCAATCTTAAAGGGGAAGTGGGAGGAGCCTTACATAAGCTTTTGTGAGTTTCTCCCCCATCCCTTTCCTTTTAAGTTCTCATTCTCATGCCACTCTAGCACCAATCTCTGCTCATCAGATGCATGTAGCCAGTGGTGCATTAAACCATGCTGATGGGCATGGTTTAGGAAAAATGGCCTGGTGGGCCAAGATTGGTCCGCAGGCTGGCAGTTGCCCACCCCCGTTGTAAGAGAAGATCCACAGTGGCTCGCAGCTGCCTGCCAGGGAAGTCCGTCTTCCTTTGCTGATCATCTTCTTGATGTATTGTTTGTTATCACAGCAGTGATTTTCAATAATAGGTAACCAGGTTCAGTGGGGTTGACAAACCTATAATGAAAAGAAGTTACAGATTAATCCAGAAGTAGCCAGCATGATGCCAGGTGTTTTGGACTCCCTTCTGCCCCAGCCAACATGGCCAATGACCAGGATGATGGGAGTTGGAATTCAAAACATCTGGAGGGACACCACATTGGCTGCCCTTGGGTTAATTAGTGCAGTTTTGCAGGAAAGTGACAGAGGTAATACATTTCCTCTTCAGAAGACCTTATTATACAAATTATCTGTACAGTGGTACCTCGCAAGATGAATGCCCCGCAAGACGAATTTTTCGCAAGACAAATGCGTCTTGCGATCTGATGGTGACCCGCAAGACGAATTCGTTTTGCGAAAAATTCGTCTTGCGAATCGCGGTTTCCCATAGGAATGCATTGAAATTTAATTAATGTGTTCCTATGGGCCAAAAAAAAAAGAAATTTCAATGCATTCCTATGGGAAACCGCGATTCACAAGACGAATTTTTCGCAAAACGAATTGACTCGCAGAACGAATTAAATTCATCTTACGAGGCACCACTGTACTGTGGGAGCCTTTGGATGAAGTAGATCCGTAATACATTGGTGCTTTTTAATTAAGGCTTTTATTGGTGGGTTGAGGCTTTCAAAATGTCGGTGAACCTACTGACCATTCTAATTCCCATCTCATGCAGCAAGATGACCTCCTTGAAAGAAGACGTGCGACGCAGTGCCATGCTGTGCATTCTCACGGTGCCTGCCACAATGACCAGCCATGACCTCATGAAGTTTGTGGCTTCCTTTTATGAAGTCATTGAGCACATGAAGATCATACGAGACTCCACCCCAAACCAGTACATGGTCCTGATCAAATTTAGTACACAGGTAAAAAGCCAATAGATGAAATGTTACTTTGGCCAAAAGGGGAACAAAACAGTTTTCTCCAATTACACAGTGCTTTCAAAAAAATGATTTCGAAAGGATGCCCCGCACCCAGCTGTATCTTCTTCCCAGGATACCAGAAGTAGTTAACAAGATTCGGAAGCACACTTTTACCCCAGAAAAAATAAAACAAATTCTAAACCCAAGTAACCACTGGCCAGGTTTAACCATTCACTGAGGCACATCAAGTAAAACCTATGCTCTTCTGCATGTACCTTTCTAAAACTGCTGTTGTGGAGCACCTGGATGCAGCCCAGAGCTACTGGGGGCCATTTTAGGTTCATAAAGGTCTGTGAGACCCACCCCCCCACCAGCACATCTGCCCAATATGCCATCTTAAATGGTTTAACTGGTTATGCTATCCATAGGTACCTTCTGTGTGATTGTTCTGAGGACTGGAGAACCTTTCCCCAACTGGGTGCCCTCCATGTGTTTTGACTACAACTCCTATCAATCTGAAACATCTGGAGGGTACCAGATTGGGGAAGGCTATGTTAGAGTGTTAAGACTTTTGGAGGAGAGAGCGTTAAGTTCAGGTCTCTGCTGTTTGGTTCCTTGGTGGGGGAGACTTGGCTTTTACGGGAAAGTACAACCTTTTTTTGCCAGCTTTACTTCTTTGGAGACACTCAGGGCTGATTGATTGATATTTATTACGGCCATTGGCCCATCACACAACAATTTCCCATACCAACATATATGTACTTAAACCTCCAAATTTAAAACAGCCAAAAACTACAAAAAACAAACAAAACAAAAACAAAAAACCAACAACATACAATAAATTTGCAACATAAACGTCGCCCTCTGCTCATAAATTAATAAAAGACATCAATGTTGATATCACCTAATTACATCCTAAAACATAAATCATGGTTTAAAAGGGTTATCCGAGCCGCACAGGAGTCCGTTTTTCTTCTTTAGGGATAGGACGCTGATCAAGAATCTGGCAACCGTGTGTGATCTTAAGGGGTCTTAATCATTTAGTAGATATCTCAGTTTGGCTTCATTCGAGTCATCGGCGATTCCCTTTAGATATGGAGCAAGAAACTTGCTCCTGGCCGATGAGTGAAGAGCACAATCAAGGAATATGTGATGCAACGATTCCGGTGCCCCACAATTACAATCACATAAGAGCAATATTTGTCCACTGGAAAATCTATTGGACACTCAGGGCTTTGAATCCAGTTGCTGATTTGAAACCATTTGCGATTCAGGGCTGTTTGGAGTCAGGAGCAGTTACTACTGGACGCAGCGCAAGCAGTTTGCAGTTGTCTAAAATGATTCAGTTTGTATGTTTGACTTTAAGCACTGACTCAGGTGGGCTTGGGGGTTCTGACTGAGCATTAAAGTGGCAAGAAGCAGGGGAGCTGGAGGTGGGCTGTCTCCAATAAAACCTGATTCTTTGACCAGAAAACCTACAAAAGTATTCCATGTGCATTTGTGAAATTAGAATTTAATCTATTGGAATATAGCAGTATCCATATATGGAAAACCCCAGGCATCTTAAAACTTGAACCTGGGTTTTTAGCTTGATTCCGGCACCTATAAATTTTATATCTTATCTAGTCCTGGCTTAATCTTGGTGTTGTACAGCTCCAGGTGCTTTCAAAATATACATTCGGATTTGCAGCATCACCTGAGCTTTCAGCAGAGTTAGGATGTGTGCATTATAAATACTTATTTGCTTTTTTAAAATGTTCTAGATTCTGAGGGAACACTGTGAGCACCAGTGGCCTGGGAAGCAATCTCAGTTTGTCTCCTATTGGCACAGATGCCATGGGCTATGCTTTCTCCATCCAAACAGCTCAGTCTCTTCTCCTTTGCTTTAATTGCAGGCAGATGCAGACAGCTTCTACATGACTTGCAATGGCCGGCAGTTCAATTCCATAGAAGAGGATGTTTGCCAGCTGGTCTACGTGGAGAGGGCAGAGGTCTTCAAGTCAGAAGATGTAAGTTGCTTCACACTTTTCCAACTCTGGCATCCTCTCAGGATCCCAGGTCCCTTCAGGCAGCTGGATGCAGCAGCTCAAGGTTCCAGCAGGAATTGTGAATTGTCTACAAAAGAACTTGTCCCCGTTTGTGTGCATTTTTAAACCCCAATCTGCCCCTTGATTCTTTTGCCCAGTGGCTTCCAAACTGTGTTCTGAGGAAGTCTGTGGAGAAGATCAGTACAGTGGTACCTTGGTTCTCAAACTTAATGCATTCTGGGAGTCCGACTCCCCAAACCGTTCGAAAACCAAGACACGGCTTCCGATTGGCTGCAGGAGTTTCCCACACTCAAGTGTCGGATATTTGGCTTCCGAAAAACGTTCGCAAACCGGAACACTTCAGGGTTTGTTGATCATTGTTCACTGCCCAGGACTCTTTTTAGAGGAAGGAAAGCCAATTTGTTCAACAACTAAGCCATTTGAGAACCAAGGTACCACTGTAATTGGAGGAGGTGGGGGGCAGGATTGGCATATTGAATGACAACCTCTCCACCATTAGTGATCTTCCTGTGCTGTATGCAGTCGGTGGAAAGCACTGAGCTTGTTCCAGGCATTTTGTACTATCTAAAAAGTGCAATAAAGAGTAACAATGACAGCAAAGCCAATGCAGGGCTCTTGCGATTTATTCCCATAAGCTAGTACATGCATAGGGAAGACAAATAAGGAATAGAAAATAAAGACGGAATCACATTAGTTTATTAAATCTCTTTAGAAATCTGCATCCGTGTAAGGCTGATGGTTTAGCACCTACAAATGAGTAAATAAGTATGAGAAATGGAAGCCATATATGCACCAGGTTTAGCCTGAACTTTAGCTAACCTGACACCGGCTTAATTTTTTCCATCAAAGCTGTATCTCCAAATGTGATCTTCCTGTTTTGTTTTCTCAGACGGGCTTTTGTTTCTAATGTGGGCTCTTCCTTCCTCTGGACCCCCCCAATCCCCTGGCCCTCCTGTCTGCTTTGTGCATTGACTTACGCCATGAGCAGTTTTTCAGGCACTACAGCACTGTGTGCTGCCATGGATGAGCACTGCTGTTTTTGGCCTCTGTATAAAGTGGCTGGTGGGCTTAGAATCCCTTTTTGCTACTGAGAAGGCAAAAAGAAGAAGGGGGCGGGGGAATGAACACATCGCCAGTGTAAAATACGTGATTGGTTGCATGTGTCATCAAGCAGCACCCTGACAAATCTGGATGGGCCTTTTTTTCTTCCTCCTCCTCCTCTGCAGGGGGCCAGTCTTCCTGTCATGGACCTGACTGAGCTTCCCAAGTGCACTGTCTGCCTAGAGAGAATGGACGAGTCCGTCAATGGGATTCTCACAACGCTTTGCAACCACAGCTTCCACAGCCAGTGTCTGCAGCGGTGGGAGGACACCACGTAAGAAGCTCTCTTCATTCTGGAGTATTGCCGGGGGGGGGGGGAGAGAGCTGTTTGCATGCCTTTCCCAATTTTGTTGCCCTTCCGACATGGAAGTCGTACTTCAGCAGCATCCGGATTTGCCCTCCTCCGCCCCCCTGCCGCCACCGCCCACAAGTTCATCGGCCTGGATTGTAACAACTTCTCTCTCCCCTGCCTCTTCCAGGTGTCCTGTGTGCAGGTACTGCCAGACGCCGGAACCTGTGGAAGAGAACAAGTGCTTTGAGTGTGGAGTCCAAGAAGTGAGTGGGCACAGAACAGGGGCAATTTCTATGCTGATAACTTGCATCGTCTGCAGCGGGGGCTGTTTACAGAGGGAGTCATTCGCTCCAGGCTAACCAACCCTGAATGCACTTTTAATCTCACTGGGAGAGGGGTTGGAGTAAGGAGGGGCCAGAAGACACAGTGGGTGTCCACCCAGTTGTGAATGGTTCATGCACCTGATACTCAAGCAGGGTGCGTCCCAGTGCGCCTCAGCCCACCTTTGAGTGTCCCTCTGTTCCTCTCGGTGCCCGCCGATGGGATCCTTTACTCAAAACTCGCTAGTCCACTGTTCATTGGGACTTTGCAGCAAGGGTAAGGATTGCGGCCTGGCTGTGTGTGTGTGCCTTTTCTGAGCTTCAGTACAATCCTTCTTTTCATGCAGAACCTGTGGATATGTCTGATTTGCGGGCACATTGGATGCGGGCGCTACGTTAGCCGGCACGCCTACAAGCACTTTGAGGAGACGCAGCACACCTATGCCATGCAGCTGACCAATCACAGAGTCTGGGACTACGCTGGAGGTATTTCCTCTACCTGACACTGCTTGAGGAACAGCCATTGCTGAGCCTTAAATCGGTGCTTCAGTATTTAGCTGTTGAGCCATCTACTTTAGGGACCTGCCTTGTACCATGTCAGGCTCTTGGTCCATCTAGGGAAAGTGGAGCATCTACTTTGCATGTGGGAAGTCCCAGGTTCAGTTCAAAAAGGGGCTGGGAATGTCCTCAGCCTGCATCTGAAACCCTGGAGAGCCACAACCAGCTATTGTAGGCAGTACTGAGCCGGACAGAACACTGTTTTTTGTTGTTGTTAGAAGATTTTTATTAAAGTTTTTCACAATACAGTAAGATAATTACTGTGAAAAGAAGACTACGGAGTCCTTTCCTAAAGGCAATTCTCAGCCCCCACCACCCACAGAAGGTAGGCACCCCTCCCAGCTCTCACCTGGGATCCTTCCTTTCTGCTCCCAGCCTCTCACCCAGGTAGACCAACATTGCCCTGTCTCCCACCCAGGGACCTCCATCAGCCATGAACCACCCCCATGGGGTACACAATTCCTGGACATTAGCAAAGGCCCCAAACATATGACTCGAAAGAAGAAGAAAAAGAGAGATACAAAAATGGAAAAGGAAAGAAACAAGCAGAGAGGAGAGAGAGAGAGAATGCAACAGACAAAAGGAAAAGTAACATTACAGAAAAGTAAAAAGGACATTTGATTTTCCATTTGCCAATTACAGAAAAAATGAAAAGATTAAGACATTCAGTCCATGATAACACCCATCTTTTCTACTTTCTGCTAAAAAGTATTTCTTTTAAGTCAAAGTGTCTCAGAATCATTCATTTCTTTTTCTCACAAAAAGTCCAAGAGGGGTTCCTGAACTATTATTACTGGTAACATTTTGTCAACCATGTTTTTTCTTTAATATTAACTTTACCTCTGTTAATTCTCGCCACTCTTCCTCCATATAGAATAATAGTAAATCCTTCCATCCATGGCCATGTTATAAAATCTCCACTGCAATCACATATTGGGATAATATTCCATAATCCCCCCCCCTTGTTATATATCCTTTAATTCATGCCCAGTTCCATATGTTCAAATTACATTTCTGGTTGTGTTTATGTTAGTATCACAATCTTCTCCTCTAGAACCTTCCATTTCCTTTTTTCCCCCAGAGACAGTATCATAAATTCAGTAGCATTGTCCTCTGAATTCTCTGCAAATCATACGTAGAATACGGTACTTCCTCTGGTAGAACTGAAGAAAGGCCAGGCCTTAGGTTTTCCCAAAGTTCAGTAGCAGAGCACCTGCTTTGCTTGCAGAAGGTCCCTGGTCATTCCCTGGCATTTTCACATCGGGTGGGAATATCCCCTGTCCAAAACCCTGGAGAGCCAGTGCCGAATCAGTATAGACCAGCCTCTCTCAGCCTCGAGTCCCCAGGTGTTCTTGAACTACAACTCCCATAAGCCCTCACCACTGGCCATGCTGGCTAGGAATGATGGGAGTTGTAGTCCAACAACATCCATGGACCCAAGGTTGTGAATGGCTGGTGTACTATAGCCAATACTGAGTTAGATAGAACTTTAATCAAGAAGGGTCCTGGGTTCTGCATTCTTTCTGCAGGGCAATTGCAGGAAGCAGGTTGGCTGAGCTTAAGCTTTCTAGAAGCTCAGCCATCTTCATTACCAGGGCCCAAATCCTCTTGTAGGGCGAGACTGGAAGTAGCTGAGTGCTCCCCCTGTGAGATTCCCAACAGGGTGGGCTTGTTGTATAGTGGGCATGGGTAGAATTGGTAACTGAATTTTACTCTTGCTTTCTGTATCTGTTTGTAATTCCAAATAGGAAATTGGAGCTAGTCAATCAGGGTTGTTGCATTTCTCTCTCTCTCTCTCTCTCTAGACAATTACGTCCACCGGCTAGTGGCCAGCAAAACAGACGGGAAGCTAGTTCAGTATGAGTGCGAGGGGGACATATGCCAAGAAGAGAAGATTGATGCATTACAACTAGAGGCAAGTCCGCTTTGGTTTTCTTCCCCTCTTGCTTTTGCTCATTCTCTCTGGCTTCCTTAATGGTTGGGGAAAGTTGGGTGGGTGATGCAAATTAACCCAAATGAATGAAGACAACAGGCAGCCCCCTGTTTACGCGTGAGCTTGAATGGCACTCGGACAACTGAAGCCGCAGGTCCTTTTCAGCTGCAAGCTAGCTGTTGAGTTTGTGGGAATGTTAGGGCAGAATCCTAGACCCATGTCAAATGCAGGAACGGCTCTCCCTGTGGAATATTGCCTTCTCATTGCCTCTTATTTCCTTCTGAACACAGTACTCTTACTTGCTGACAAGTCAGTTGGAGTCCCAGCGTATATACTGGGAGAACAAGATAGTCCGAATAGAAAAGGACACGGCCGAAGAGGTGAGTTTCTTATGGGCGTGTTCAGCTCTTCTGAGGATGGCAGGTTGAAGGAAATGCTGGTGGCGGGCTGGTAGTGGAGGGAGGTTGGGCAAATTGGTGCTATTGCTCTTCCCACTAAAGTTGGTCCAACAAGTTGCCATCTTCTCTGATGGTCCTGAGTTTGGGGGTGGGGGGATTTTGGATGGAATCCTAGACTTTCTTACCCAGGCCTTTTGGAGGCAAACATGGCATGAGTGTACCACCCCCTCTTGTCACTTTTTCCACTTGCTAGTCATGGTTTCCCATAATTTCAGACGGGGCTCTCCCCCAGTCCTGCCTGGGGATTGAACCTGGGGCCTTCTGCAAGTAAAGCAGGAGCTCTGCCACTGAACTGTGGCCCTTTGCATAATGGACATAAGAAAAGCCCGTTCTCAGGCTTACAATCTAAAAACACACAACCCAAAAGGAAAATGGAGGGGGAGGGAGGAAGCAAGCTCCAATTCAAATTCTTAGGTTTTTTTTACGTAGTCCTTGGTTATCTCTCGTCTTGAAATTTCTTCACTGACTCCCCCAGGAAATGAAATCACTCCAGAACACTCAACCCTTATTGAGAGAACACCCAATTAGACTTCGGCCTGCTTGAAAAGTGCCATTTCTCTTTTTCTAAAAACAGATTAACAACATGAAGACTAAATTTAAAGAGACGATTGAGAAATGCGACTCGCTCGAGCACAGACTGAATGACTTGGTCAAAGAGAAGCAATCTGTCGAAAGGAAGTATGTGCTTTGTGTTGTGTTTATCCTTAAGAGGCCACAATCATGTGCAGTCAAACCACATTGGGTTCAATGGCAGGTGGGATTACCAACGTCTTTTTTCCTAGACGCCTGCACCTTTTAAAGTGTTTTTAAATTGTTTTGCCAAGCACATGAAAAGCCGAATGCGCATGTGTTGCTGGCCTGCTGCATTCATAATGAAGTAATTACCTTGGCATGGCCTCTGGGATTACTCTTTGATCCCACAGCCTATGGAGGAGACTCTGAATGTAACATAGTTCCCTCTCCTCTCCTTCTCTGCCCTTCAGGTGCACCCAACTAAACACCAAAGTGTCCAAGCTGACCACGGAGCTGAAGGAGGAGCAGGAAATGAACAAGTGTCTGCGAGCCAACCAGATCTTGCTCCAGAACAAGCTGAAGGAGGAGGAGAAGCTGCTGAAGGAGACATGTGAGCAGAAGGACCTGCAGATCACGGAGGTTCAGGAGCAACTGCGGGACGTCATGTTCTACTTGGAGACACAGCAGAAGATCAATCACCTCCCCGCTGAGGCTAGGCAGGAAATCCAAGATGGACAGATCAATATTGCCATGGCATCGTCAGCCGGCTCATCGGCGGGGGGTCCCGGGAAGCCTTCGTCCCGGAAGGGTAGAGGCAAGAGGGGCAAGTGAGAGATGGGGTGGCCGCAGCTGACCTTACTGAAACTGGCCACAGAGGGGTGGCCGGGGGGGCTGAAGGAGAGTCGCCTGTCAGGTGAAGCAGGCGCAAGAGTCTAGCAAGGGATGAGCGACCAGTTTGCAGAGCCTTTCCTACCCCAGTGCACTAGCCAACAGCAATCGGCAGCCCTTAAGATGCTCTTTCCCTCTGCTGGCTATCTAGCTACTCATAGGCAGTATGTAGTGACTCCTTGGCTGTCTGGCTGTATTTAGCCTCCCTTTCTCTGCTGCATAACCTGAGAACACTGTGTTCAAGTTTTAGATGTTTGCTTGAAATCGTATTTTAAAGTAAGTGCAAAAAACCAAAATGACAAGAGCCTTAGATTTCTTTTTTTCCCAGGGGGGGGGGGCGCAGGAAGGGACGTTGTAGCCTTGCCCCTCCTTTTGAAAGCTAGGAGTACACCCGGACCCAGGCTCCCTTTCCTGATTTTGAGGCACCTGGCTGAAAGCACATGCAGGCAGTCTCTCCTCTTGGTGGGTGGGTGCTGCAAAGTGGCAGAGTTGCCAGCCGAGTGGGAAAGTTCTGCTCGGCTGGAAAGTTTTGTGCCAGGAGCCTTGCTGAACGTTGGCGTTGAAGAGCTCCGAGGCGTTGGGTGCAAGAACTGCATCTCTGTGAGATGCGTCCTTTTTGAGGCCTTTGTCCTAAGCCTGTCCCCCATGTTGTAAAACCTCTGGGAGGCATTGGCTAGTGAATCATAGATGGAGGGCTGAGTTAATGAAGAGCATTGTCCAGACTTTGAAGGGCTGTCCAGAAAGCAAGGGAGAAATCTGCTTAAGGGATGGGAAATGCACTGAAGGTTTGCCTTGTTGAAATCTCAGGTGCCTAGGG
Source organism: Zootoca vivipara (assembly GCF_965207765.1). Classification (NCBI taxonomy): domain Eukaryota; kingdom Metazoa; phylum Chordata; class Lepidosauria; order Squamata; family Lacertidae; genus Zootoca; species Zootoca vivipara. The sequence continues at coordinate 7,149,089 of NC_142589.1, read as the reverse complement.
GTTAGTAGAAAGGTTGATGCTTGCATCAAAGCAAGGACCTGCTGGCTAGGGAGCTTTCTAGGAAATTGCAAAACTACCACGCTGGGTGTCCCCGAGTTCATTCAAAATGCCCCAGTTCCCTGTCTTCTTCCAAATGCCCCTCCTCTTGACAACCAGTGTTTTCTGCCTTTGATACCTGACTATGCACTTGCATGTGAACACATGTGACCAAACCCTGGAACCTGCCTTGAGAGAAAGAGCGTGATTTAGAGTGGAAAAGTTGTGTGCATGTACTTAACCTGTCCCCTGCCGCTGCTTCTTCACTTCCTAACCTCCCCATGTCCCAAGCGTGTGTTTCCGCTGTGGGGTTCCACACATGTGGTTTTCCTTGCAACTTGAAAGCTCATGTCCAAGAACCTTAGGGAGTTGGTTATGTGTGTTTGTGTGTCAATTCTATTTTAGTTAGCCCTTAGCAGGAAATAGCAGGATTTCAGCTGTCTGTGCAGAATGAGCTAATCGGCAGGTATTTAATAAGCTAACCCTCCTCCCCACAAAAGAACCCTGCTCAGGGGGGTTCTAAGGACAAAAACCAAGTGGAGGTGGTCAGAAAGGGGCTGACTTCAGACGCCTGCATTTTAAGCAAACCTCTTATCTCTTCTGTTTGCTAATGTGTGTGGCTGCCCTAATGTCCTCTGGACTTTTAAGAGAGCTGTGAATGGGCAGGTTCTGCCCTGCTGGTCCTGCCTGCAATCTGAGCACTGCTTTGGATCTTTTCCCCCACCCTTAAAATGGCACATTTCCTCAAGTGAAGACTTTTTGCCATGCCAAATGTTGCTCTTTTTTCCCTTTTCCATGGCACCTTTACACTTAGCAGCAAGCGTTGCACACATCTAAAGGGCTACGACAAGTTAAGGCCCTGGTGGTTTTTTTGTACAAGTATACGCTTTGTGTAGATGGAGGTATAATGAGTGCTGGCCCTCGCTGAACAAACTAGAGCCAGAGGGCGAGATACTGGCATTGGTAGTATTCTACTGGCTGGATTGAAAATTGTAGTTGTTGTTATTATTTTTTAATGAAACCTACAGGTTTCCACTAACATGCTTGTATTTTGCTTTGAAAAGGGGAAAAAAATTGCATCCACTCCACTAACTTAACACAGGCCTATCAAGCTCACTTGATGCAGTTTGCCACCTGCTGCACTACCAGATTTTTATCACCTTTAGCTAACTTGTAGTTTTCTGAGCTCCTTGCTGCTGACTCTTTTTGATCAGATTTTGTAGCACAAATGTATCTGTTTAAAAAAAGAGTTCTGTGCACATGCATTTGTACAGTAGGATTCTTGATACAATAATTTTAAAAGCTAAATGGTCAGTGTACCCATCTTCTATAGAAACTTAACTCTGCTTATTTTTGAAAACAATCCTATTTTTGCACTCCGTTACTCTTGCTTCATGATCTCCTCTGTCCTCCTGCGTCCCCTGAAGTTAGGGTGAGGGTTGTGCAATATTGGTGTGCTAGGGAAGGGAAATTCTTCATCTGGGGAAGAAAAGTTCAGGTGGAAAGAGAGGACGCAGTTTAAAAACCAAGGTGAACCTAGGCACCAAGAGTAATTGCTTGAAATGTGTTATTTATCAGGGAATCTTTTTGAAAGATCAACGTGCGCTCAGACACTCCTTGGCATCATTACTTTCTTAATTTCAGGGCTTGGATCAAGATCTGGATTCTTCCCTGAGAAGCCTTGCATTTCCTCTGAAATGTTTTCTTCTTCTTAGTTTGTAGTCCTGACCTCTTAGAAATTGAGGACAATTGCTTGATGTTTTAATCAAAAAGATGCCACCTGTGCTGTGTACGAACACAGTTAAATCTGCCAAGCTCTTTACCCCGCTGAGCTAAGAGCAGTCAGATTTATTCGGAGGATAGACTGGAGTTTGGCTGACACTAGCGGCACCCATAGATTAATATGGGTGTCTGTTATAATATTATATATTGTAACATCTGCAATGGGACTTTATTAAACTGGATTAAAATACGCACAGTAGCATTTGTGTATGTGCTTCACTTGGGTAGCAGATTTACTAATATCTACGATAATTTGGAAGAAGGTACATTGAAGTAGCAAGCTTGTGTGCGAAGAGTTCTGCTGTTTCCACACCAGGGATGCCGATTGTCATGAGGACAGGCACAGCTGCCTTTTGCTGAGTCAGACCATCTCATTCGCTTCTGGCTAAAACAAGGGCCAAAGATCCTCCAGCCTGTAGGCGTGCACCCTGGGGAAAAGGGGTACAGGTATCTTTTTTAATATACAGTCAAGGCTGTTCTAGAGCAAGCGTTCCGGAATCCCTCCTGTCGAAAGGTTGTGCATTCTAATGTCTCTCCAGCGGACAAAAGCCTTCCTACATGGCTTCATCGATCCTCTGTTCATAGGTGGCTTTTGAGAGTTGACCAAAGTGTCAGTTACACAGTACCTGTAGACCAGGGTCAGAAACTCATATAAGCCCATTGTCAAAGGCACCTTAAACCTAGGTTACAGTTAACGCAACAAAACGTCTAGGCACCATTTCCCCCCCATGTGATTTATTGTTCTTAATATTAACTTCATTTCTATACTGCTTTATGTTTTAAAGAGAAAAATCTCAAAGCAGTTTACAACACATTAAAACGTCAAACAAAACAATCCAGAATAAAGCAAATTCAAGCTTCAAGGAAAGTCTTTCAGATCATTCTCGTGACATTTTGCTTTCCCCGTAATTATGTACCTACTTAATTTGCCCCATAGAAGAAATACTCCAGGAAGCTAGTGTGGTGATGTGGTTAGAGTGTTAGACTAGGACCTGGGAGATCAGGGTTGAAATCCCCATTCAATCATGAAGCTCACTGGGTGACCTTGGGCCAGTCAACCTCACAGGGCCACTGTAGGGATTAACTGAGGAGGGGGGAAACCATGTACTCCTCGGAGAAAAAAGTGGGTATATAAATGCAGTGAAGAAGCTCTTCTGCTTACCTGCTTAAGAAATCTGGAGGGTCAGCCAGATGGAGATGTCAGTCGCCAACCTAGCATCCAGAGATCTCGCATGTGGTCTCAACTGGACCTGTGCCTGGGCTTAGAACTCTCCCCATTCAATGTCCAACTGGCTGGGTTGAACTGTCCTGGGTCTGAATGCCAGATGAGTGAGCAGATCTGTGGATACAGGAAGAGTTGGGGGGGGACACATTGCTTATTTCCCGGCCTTAAAAGTCTGTGTGTGCAAAGCTATACATACTTAGCGGAGAAAATCCCATTGAACCGGGTGGAACTGGTTACATTGCAATTCACAGAGCAAAGATCGCTCTTCCAAAGTCCCCCGAATGCTTATTTGAAGTGACTGTTCAGCCATTTATTTGACATTTGTTCCCTTGGTGGCTTATGATAAATAAGTTAGAAGCAAAGTCAACCTTAAAAGGGAAAAACTACAGGCACACAACAAAATGGTGGTTTTTTTTTTGAAAACCACGTAAGCTAAAGTAGGTGTTTTGGTTTGTGAATTTTGCCTTGGAATAAGAACAGGTTTCGCTTCCTCTTGGGTGTGTTCCATTTGTAAATTGAATCCCCTGCTGCTATGGGAAAGCACACTTTGGTTTAAGAATGGACTTCCAGAACGGATTAAGTTTGTAAACCAACTGTACATGTCCTAATTAGCTTACCAATGCCAGGATATCTCTGCCATCAACAGTTGTTTTGTGCTTATGGCTCTCTGCTCACTACAGGTGATAATGCAATCATCCTGGCAGTGCTTAGGGAATTATCACCAACCTGTGAAAAGGGTGTGCCCTCTTTAAGCTTTTAAGCTGATTGTCACTGGCTAGTTTGCTCCCACCCCTTACAATTTTCTTCTTTATAGAGCTGAGTTAAGATTTTCTCCATGCATCTTACATGCGCTTTCGTATGGTACATGAAAACTTAGGCCATTGGTTCCCAAACCCATGGACCCAGTGACAATTGCAGAGGATCTTGATAGACCACTTAATGATTTTTCTGCTTGTTGTAGCAATTGTAATGTGCTGAGCTTGCTCGTTCATTACTTGTAGGCTGCTTTTCCACCAAAAAATATGCTCAAAGCGGCATACAGCAAAAAAAAAAAAAAAAGAGGAATGCATTTCAAAACCAAACAGTGCAACACAATAAAACAACAGCACAATAGCAAATATGACAGCATACCAAAAAACCCCACTATTTCAGTACTATATATAAAACAAGATTACATTAACAACATTCAAGAACAAAAACAGAGCTTGACTGTTTCGCCTTGGTCCTAGAAACCCCCTACCCCTGTGATGTTGCTCACTGTCTCTGGGGTACCTGGAAACACCCCTCCTATAATGTTACACCTCTCCCAGGATGATGCAGATGATGTGGACTAGTTTGGGAACCCTGACCTGAGCTATTTAAGATTCCCTAAGCAAGAACATGCCGGGACGCGGGTGGCGCTTTGGATTAAACCACAGAGCCTAGGGCTTGCTGATCAGAAGGTCGGCGGTTTGAATTCCCGCAACGGGGGAGCTCCCGTTGCTCGTTCCCAGCTCCCGCCAACCTAGCAGTTCGAAAGCACGTCAAAGTGCAAGTAGATGAATAGGTATCGCTACAGCGGGAAGGTAAACGGCGTTTCCATGTGCTGCTCTGGTTCTCCAGAAGTGGCTTTGTCATGCTGGCCACATGACCTGGAAGCTGTACGCCGGCTGTCACGACTGGACCTAATGGTCAGGGAACGCTTTACCTTTAAGCAAGAGCATTTGTTTCAGCTGTAACAGACTAATACAGCTGCTCCTCTGTACACTCTTGATGCTTTAACCCATTCTGCCCTTGAGACGTTTTGGACTACATTAGCTAGAACTGTTTGGCAAGATGTGTTTTTTTTTTTAAACTTCTCCTAATAAAGCAATGATCCTATAGCAGCTGCTTGGATTTTGTCCTCTCTAACATTTCCCCTCTTACTAAAAATATTACCTCTTTTAGAAGCGGAGAGGGGGAAATGTCCTGATGCGTGCCACCCACACAATGAAAGCTAAAGAGTGCAACACAAAGACTACATTGAAACGAGGAAGGCAGCGAAACAATCGTGCAACCCGTTGCCACTGTAAGTGAGGAAGTCGCAGAGTCTGCTTTACCACTGAGCAAATGCAGAGACCACAGAACCTGGCAGGGATGGGAAGGAGAGAGCTAAGTGATTGCAGTGATGCTCCCCACCAAAGTCCAAACCTCTGAACAACCTCATCCAGTTAGTCCACTGTGTACATTGGAACAGATGATAGACAGCTATATACTAAAGGTAAAGGACCCTTGACAGTTAAGTCCAGTCACGAACGACTCTGGGGTTGCGGCGCTCATCTCGCTTTACTGGCCGAGGAAGCCGACGTTTGTCCGCAGACAGTTTTTCTGGGTCATGTGGCCAGCATGACTTCTGGTGAAACCAGAGTAGCGCACGAAAATGCCTATTTATCTACTTGCACTTTGACATGCTGTCAAACTGCTAGGTGGGCAGGAGCAGGGACCAAATAACGGGAGCTCACCCTGTCGCGGGGATTCGAACCGCTGGCCTTCCGATCGGCAAGCCCTAGGCTCAGTGGTTTAGACCACAGCACCACCCGCTATATACTAGTTGCAGGCAATCACAACTGCAGGGAGTGTGGTGTTGGCAAGGACTGATGGGAGTTGTAGTCCGGCAGTATCTGGAGGGCACCATTTTGGTTACCCCTGCTCTGTGCCATGGTGGTTGTGTAGTGCTTTCACTGGCATCTTGCATTTCAATGCCTTTGCACACTTTAAAATTGACATACACGTACAGTGGTACTTTGGTTCTCGAATGTAACACTGGGGAACAATTTTTTTCCCCCATTTTCTGTTGCATGAGATTTTTCAACTGTTCTTACATGTTCTTTCAATGCTGATTTCATACCTGAAGTCGGTTTTGTTCTGTAAGCTCTAGGTTTTTTTTGCAATTCATGTTTTTCACTTTTCACCATAATCTTCATTTTTCGCAATGCAAGAATTCAATATTTTATTAAACACATAGCCAAAGTAGTACAATATGATTATAAATGTAAGTGACTTATATAGCATTGAACATGACATGTATAGCATTGAAAATGTCATGTATATCTATGTATAGTTGAAGGTATGCAAAAAAATGTATCCCCTTGGGATACAGTACATACAAGCTGCTGTTATTCAGGTAAGAATTTGCACTTGTAGCTCTTGCATTTGTGGACTTGCACAGGGGAGTCTCGTTTGATGGTCCAGCAGTAGTCTGAAATAGTTTTGTCCCATTACCCTTGGTAACGCTCTTCCATTGTCTTCAGGTATTGATGAAAGCGCTCTCCCTGTTCATCACTGACTGCCCCAAGGTTTTTGGGGAATTGATCTAGGTGAACAAGGACACGAATTTGAGGTCCATCAAACACACCTGCTTTGATCTTCTCGAAAAACAAAGCAGGAAAAGCTGCAACGATATGTTGAATACATTTACCTTCAGTATTTAATGCCTTCACAAACTGTTTCATCAAGCCATCTTTTTGGTTGATTGTGACATGGAAGGAGGAATTCTGGATTTGATTCTGAGATGGATTTAAAAGAATTAATTTGGAGTTTGAAAAGCGGCATAGGAGGTAAGCATGAGATCTTGCAGATTTATTAAAATGCTTCAGGATCTCATAAGCCAATATTGACCTCAAGGCCTTTGGCCTTTATGTGCTGAATTAATCTTTGCTGAACATATAGCTGTCCGTATTTGACATAGGAGACATGAAAAAAGATGGCTTTATGAAACAGTTCATGAAGGCATTAAATACTGAAGGTAAATGTTTTAAAATACAAGCGCAAATTATTACCTGAATAACAGCAGCTTGTATATACTGTATCCCAAGGGAATACATGTTTTTTTGCATACCTTCAACTGTACATAGATATACATGACATTTTCAATGCTGTACATGTCATGTTCAATGCTATATAAGTCGCTTGCATTTATAATCATATTGTACTACTTTGGCTATGTGTTTAATAAAATATTGAATTTTTGCATTGGAAAAAACGAAGATTATGGTGAAAAGTGAAAAACATGAATTGCAAAAAAAACCTAGAGCTTACAGAACAAAACCGACTTCAGATATGAAATCGGCACATTGAAATTAGGTTAGAACAACTGCAGGTGTCAATGCAACAAAAAATTTGTTCCCCAGTGTTTCGGAAGACCGTTTGACTTCCAAAACATTTGAAAACCGAAGCGCAAAGGGCTGGCTGAAAGTTCAATTGAGAAAACTGAGAAACTTGAGGTGTGTTCGAAAACGGAAGCATTTACTTCTGTGTTTGGGGCATTCAAAAACCAGGACGTTCGGCTTCCAAGACACTCGAAATCCGAGATACTGCTGTATTAAAAACTGGATAGGTAAAGGTAAAGGGACCCCTGACCATTAGGTCCAGTCGTGACCGACTCTGGGGTTGCGCGCTCATCTCGCATTATTGGCCGAGGGAGCCAGCGTATAGCTTCCGGGTCATGTGGCCAGCATGACAAAGCCACTTCTGGAAACCAGAGCAGCACATGGAAACGCCGTTTACCTTCCAACAGTACAAAATGGGTGCTGTGAGTTGACCCAGCACATTGGCAGTGGCAAAAACCCTGGGTGGAATCTACACACACATAAAAAATGTTCTGAAAATAGTTGTAAAAAATACATTGAATTTTCCATAAGGCTCAGCATTGCCATCTAGTCTTACATTGTATATTACACTTATAGCACACTTAAAACATTTTATTTGCAGCTGTATAGCTGAATCTCTGGTATGTCAGTAAATGGCATTGTAGGTGGGGTGGGGGCAGAAGGTAGGTCTGGATCCACTCTTGGAGCTCTGGGGAATTTGCAGTAGGTGCAAGGATTTCAGACATCCAATTGTTCCACAGTAGGAGCAGCACAATGGCTGTCTCTTATCCAAATAATAGAATGAAGTGGCTTGGGGGTAAGCAGAACTACGGTAGATTTGTGTGAAAGACTGTGAGGTCAGGTTCATTCTGGTACTGTACAGTACTCAGAACAAATTCCTGGTTTCAGAATTGATTCATTAGAAGCGCATGGCATTTGCACCTGGTTCTGGTTGGTGGATCTCAGCGTTCTAGTAAAAACAATGGAGATCCGGCAAGCCTGAAGTCTGCCAACCGTCGCACAAAAGCCCTTTCTATTGAAATGAAAGAAAGGATTGCTAAGAGCTGGAGACTTGCTGAAATGGCAAAACTGACCATGTGCCTTTAAGAACAAAAAGCCAATCCAACTTTAATATACCACAAGCAAAACCCCCACAGCAAAGCCCAGCAACTAACTTAGCTTTGGGGCCAGAATAATTTTCATCATTCCTTTTTTTTTGTATTGAGGTCATTATTTATGTATTTATTTGATATGTATTCTTCCCTTCATCCGTACATAGGGTGGATGTTTAAAGATTGGAATGGGGACCAAAGCATGCAACAAACCTCTACCAAAAGTGTATAGGATACAAGTTGCACATGAAATTTTACATATAGGATATTACTACTGCCTGTGTGAAGCACTGTATTGGCCTAATAAAAGCCTCACTCCCCCCCTCCCCAATTCCGACCGTGAAAAGTTAAAGTGTGGCTTAAATTTGTGACCTTACAAAAATGGGCTTTTACGATATTGCTGCTAAAAAAGACATACGGTAAAACAAAATGGGTGTGAGTACCTGCGGAATTTTAAGGGAGTAGCTTATATTTGGGTATTGTCTTTTTTCCCCCTTGAATTTTAAAGATGTGTGTTATATTCGGGTGCGTCTTATATTCCGGCCAATATGGTACATTGCACAGTCTAAACGGCTATATAAATACTTTGCCTTGGCAGACTGTACTTCACAGCAATTTGTATTAGAAATAACTTAAGCCAGCAAGACACACAGAGAAATAATAAGTACTGCAGAATTTCCTGGATTGAATGTTTTAGAATGGCTTTTAACTGGCCACAAAACTACAAGTAGGCTATAAAAGTCATGAAGCTTTTCATGTTCCTGGTTTCACTCCGTGTGTGAATGTTCCCCAAATGAAGAGAAAATGTTCTTTCTTTTGGGCTCATTTCAGTAGGCATCTTCCTTGGTTACCCAGCCAACATGTCAAGTCAGGGCCAGTTTAAGATCTTTAGAGGCCACAAGCACTGAAAATATTTGGGTGTCCGTCCATAATTGAAAATAAAAACAATGCTAAACTGCAATTATTTTGTTCCAAAATGACACAAAGCTTACATGCATTCTGAAATATACAAGAATGTATGTCATGTGCAACACACAACAGGATCTGATTCCCTCACATTATTTCAATTTACTTTAGCAGGATGCCCCCCTGGTTTAGGTGTTGAAAGGCACAGAAATAAAGAGAGGACAGAAAAATGGGGAAAGGGTGTGAAGTAAATAAGGAAGATTTTTATCGAGAAGATGATTAAAAAAATAATATCAAATGTCAAATTCCTTTAAGAAAAATCTCATTTTTCTGGGTACCCCTGCTTTGCTGGTGCTTAAGCATGCCTATTGGGTGATCCAACAGTGTCGACTCATCATTCTTCAGGTTGAGAACAAAACCAGGAAAAAGTACCCCAAGTGCACAGGGAATGCAAATGGAAAAAGTTGTGAAGCTTTGTAATATTAGTTGCACTGGAATCCATGCCTCTCATTCTTCTAAGCCATGAGTGTCCTCTTGCAGAATGTAAAGAAGTCAGTGGTGCTGGAAACAGATATATGGATATTACTTTCCAGGAAACCTTTCTTTTAATGAATGAATCTCGAAGAACTTTTGAGTAACCATGACTGCACCTCCACCTTGCTTGTGTGTAAACACTGCATTGTGTTCTCTTTCATGAATGTGCACGGAATGACCTTGCTTTAAATAGTAGCACGTTTGGTACAAATCCTAAAAGGTGTGAGAGCTTTAAAAAGAAAGCGGGAAAGCAGGTAATAGGGCTTTAGAGGGGGCCCTCCACACCACCAATTAAAAATAAGAACATAATGAAGAGATGGTTCCAACTATGGAAAGAGGGCATACAAGTCAAATTGCGTATGTATACATGCATGTTCCCCAGCAACTGGTATTCGGAGGCAAACTGTATCCAATACTGGAGGGATCAAGATCAGGTAAGGTCCGTATAGTTAAAGCTATGGTTTTCCCAGTAGTGATGTATGGAAGTGAGAGCTGGACCATAAAGAAGGCTGATCGCCGAAGAATTGATGCTTTTGAATTATGGTGCTGGAGGAGATTCTTGAGAGTCCCATGGACTGCAAGAAGATCAAACCTATCCATTCTTAAGGAAATCAGCCCTGAGTGCTCACTGGAAGGACAGATCGTGAAGCTGAGGCTCCAATACTTTGGCCACCTCATGAGAAGAGAAGAATCCTTGGAAAAGACCTTGATGTTGGGAAAGATGGAGGGCACTAGGAGAAGGGGACGGCAGAGGACGAGATGGTTGGACAGTGTTCTCGAAGCTACAAACATGAGTTTGACCAAACTGCGGGAGGCAGTGGAAGACAGGAGTGCCTGGCGTGCTATGGTCCATGGGGTCACGAAGAGTCGGACACGACTAAACGACTAAACAACAACAACAATGTTCCTTTGGGTTGAAATGCATACTTTTATTTGGTATTTGTGGGAGGCTGGCCACCTGTGCCTTTCACAGCTGCAGTGACAGGCAGAAATCCAACAAGTGAAGCTCTTCCCCTCCAGTGCTGTAATTCATCGAGCAGATGTTAAAGTTTCAGGTGGAGAGCTCTAATGAGAATTTCTGATCTACACTCGCAATGGTAAAGACAGAATGATTATTCCATTAGTCTAGGGAGAAATGCCTGCCCTTGTGTGTGAATTCCACAGGCTGGAGTTTCCTTAGCATGTTCTAGTTGTGTTCGTGAGTGTGTAACATGAACAATGAAGAGTTAGCAAGGAGTAGCATTTCTTCCAGATGAGACTTAATCTGTAGGTTGGTCAGCATTGCATTTTAATACATTAAGGCAGAGCTTTCCAAACTTTTCATGTTGGTGACACACTTTTTAGACATGCATCATGACACAGTAATTCAGTTTTACTAGCAAACCGGAGGTTAAACTAACCCCTTTCCAGCCCTGGGAGCAGCTTGGAGAGCATTCATGCGACACACCTACACACTGCAGCAGACACACTAACGTGTCACGACACAGCTTGGAAAGCTCTAGATTAAGGGTTTGGTAGTGGGCTTAACCAGTGTGCTGAACTAGTGCTGGAAGACTCCTGGGAACTTGGTGCAGAACATTTATTTACTATTGCATTTATATCTCACTATTCCTCCAAGGAGCTCAAGGCGGTGTACATGGCTCTGTTCTAAACCACAACAAACATGTGAAGTAGGCTAGGTGGAGAATTGGTGACTGCTCCAAAGTCTTCCAAAGGACCTTCACGGCTGAATCTGCCAGGTCCTAGTCCAACACTGCACTACACTGGTTCTCTTGGAGGCGGCTGATGGTTCTGCAGCTCTTGCACTGCTCTTTCCTATACTACCTTTTAAACCTACATTTGCAATGGTAACATAAAGGTCCGTGTAGTGATCAGAGTGTATGACGAGGACCGGGGAGACCCAAGTTCAAATCCTCATTCAGCTGCAAAGCGCAATAGGTGATCTTGGACCAGTCACCAACTCTTGGCCTAACCTACTTCACAAGGATAAAATGAGGAGGGAAGGAGGACCATATGCCTCGATAGGGCATTTCTTCCATTCTGGCACAGATTTGGGGAGGCAATTCATATATTGTTCTGTTGCTTTGACATGCTCTCTCCCCTACCACCTCTGCCAGACTCCTCTTGGCTTATAAACTTTTTGTGCCAATCAGTTTCTCCTCCTCTTTCCCTTCAGCCACGCAAGGCAGTCACTGGCTCCATCACCAACCTGAAAATATATTTGATGGGTGTGAGATCAGATTTCAACAGACACAGATGTATCTTCTAACTTTTTTTTAAAAAAGAAAGAACAAGACATGCAGAAATTAATGTTGAAAGCACAGGGACTGTTGTCATTCATCTACATATCATTTCCTGTAGTGGAAAGATGGATTTCGTGGGTGAGGAAATGCTCCTTTTAAAAAAGAATTTCAATGCTGTAACAAAAACTGCAAATTTGGCTGCTGGGAGGTTTTATTGCCATCAAGCTGCATATGGATTTCGTCAAATAAAATGAGAAATTAATTAAAACAACAACACTGTTCTTATCATCGCCTGCCACCACCATGACCTAGGGCTGACGGGAGCTGGAGTCCAGCAACATCCAGAGAGCCACAGGTTCCACACCCAGGGGCAATTTTTAAATATATATATTTGTGTATCCAGATCCACTGCTGTGTAGAGGTTAGGGAACGCCTGGGCAAAAATCCCCACTCACTTAACAAAGCTCCATGGGTTACCTTGGGACAGGCATTCGTCTCTCTCGGCCTACCTCGCAGTGCTGTTGCAATGGTAAAACGGGAGGGGAAGAATTCCAAACGCAATGGTAAGTAAATCTTTGTGCATCTGTGTAAATTATGTTTATGCACACGCATATGATAAGTGACATGCGGTTAAATATTAGAGGGGCTGCTTAAAAAGCACAGCTGCAAGAGCGGCAGATGAAAATGATGGACTTTGCGGAACTGGCGAAGCTGACGGGAAAAATTCAAAACCAGCACGATTAAGTATTCAAGAAAGACTGGAGTAAATTTATCCATTATTTGAAAGTTCATTGTAAGCAATTAACAACACCAGTAGGATTATCTGAAGACTTGTAATGAGAATTTTTAAACCTTTCTATATTTACTTAAATTTTGAGGTATTTAGTAAAGAGTTATAGTAGAATTGGAAAATATATAAAATGCTGTAATATAAAGGTTAGTTTTGAAAGCCAAGAGGTGGGAGGGAAAGAAGTCGATAGGCTCTAAGGAGCCCAAAGAAGTAAAGCGGATAATAATGATGGGATTATTTATGTTTAAATGGGAACGTAATAAAAATATTTAAAAAATAAAAAGCACGGCTGCAGAGGTTGGGTGGCTGGCTGGGTGTGCGCGCGTGGAAGAGGGGCCACGAGCGGCTCTAAGCGCATCTCCTCCCCTTCCGACAATCGAGAGGAGAGGAGAAAGAGCCACTCTGCGCGTGGTCAGGGGCCCCTTCGAACGACCCCTTCCCTTTGCGGCCGGAAATATCCCGGGGGCTAATCCTGAGCTTTCCCCTCCCCCCGCCTCAGGGCCATTCCCTCCGCGAAAGACGCCCGCTTGTCTGAGGGGAGACGAGCCCCTCCGTTGTTGCTGCGGCTGGTCGTCGTCCTCCGGCCGAGGCCTCCGCCGGGCGCCGCTTCTCCCCACCCCACCCCCTCTACGTACCGCCGAGCTGGGCCCCGCCCTGCCGCCTCCCCGGTGCTGCCACTTTCCTCGCGGGCGGGCGGCCTCCACCCTCAGCCCCACACCATCCGCCGAGCGCGGGGTCGGTGGGCCGGCCGGCTTGTCTCCTCCTCCCTCCCCACCTCCTGAGGAGGCGGCCTCAGCCGCCGTCGTGAGGGGCGGAAGGAGCCTCCGCAGCGAGCACGGACGAGCGTGCGCGCGCTCCGCCCGTCCCTCCCCCTCCACCTCCTTTCGCCTGCCTCCCTCGGCTCAGCCATGTCCCTCAAGCCATCGCCTCAGCCTTCGCCCGCCGCCGCCGCCGCTGCCGCCGTAACAGCAGCAGCCGTGGGAGCGCCGCCGCCGCCTCCTCTGCAGCCGCTTCAGCAGACGACGGCCACCACCACGACGACGATCACGACGACGAGCCAGCCGGCGGCGCCGCCGCTGCCGCCACCGCCCCAGGGGCCGGCCCAGTCGGCCGGCAGCAGCAGCAGCAGCCGCAAGCCCCTCGGTAGCGGAGGTGGGAATAGCAGCGGCGGAGCAGGCCCCGGCCCGAGCGGGATCCCGGCTGGAGGAAGCGGCGGAGGCAGGCAGAATCTGGGCAGGTGAGTCGAGGGGCGAGAGGGACGGGGGGGGGGGTCCTCCCCCTGCGCCAGGCCTAGCGGGTTTGACGGGCGGGCCTCGCCTGCTTTCATGCCGGGCTCGCGGCGCTTCTCTTTCCCGCTGCCCTCCGCGGCTACCTGGGCGCTGGAGGGTGGGAAATAGGGTGGCCAGGCCCGGTCGCGGCGGGTAGGCGGGTGGAAGGCCTTGGGCGGCAAGAGGAAGGCAAGACGCTCTCGGGACCAAGCCGGTCCCTGGTAATATTTATTTTTGGGTGTGTGTGTGTGTAGGGGGGGGGGTTTCCTCCGCTTTAGGCCTCTTCCCCCTCCCCTTCATCCCCAATAGATTCGGCGCCGGGCCTCGTGCATAAATGCCCGCACATGAGCCCATAATTAACAGCGATCGTAATAAGTAGCGCTTTCCTCGGAGGCGCCGGGCGGACGTGCGGCCTCGGAAGGGCTGCGATCCTGCGGCCGCTCGCTTTGGGGAGGGAAGCGGGACGCAGGCTTGCTTCGGAGTAAGAAAAGGAAAAACAAAAAGGGGTCACGCGGTGGGATTCCTCTGCTGGGCGCTTTGCTGGCTGGTTTCTCCTTGAGGAGGGAGAGGAGTGTGCGGACCCAGTAACAGCCATGGGGGCATATGCTGTGCAAATATTTGGTAAGGAGGCTGGCTGAAGGAGGAATATTGCCGCCTTTTGTGTGTGTGTCTCTGTGTGTGCGCGCGCCGCGGAGAGGCCTATCTGGATGGTTGTGATTGCGGCGTTGATACCTTTCTGATTAACCTGCCTTCTTCCCGTAAAGGACCAAAGGCAAATAAATGTTATGACTGATCATTCGGGGAGAGAGGGGCTGGGGCTGCGGAGAGACTAGGTGAAACGTAAAGGGAACGCGTTGCCTGAAAATAAAGAGAAGCTCCCCCCCCCCACCGCTAGTCGTTGTAGAAATAATGGCTAAAGAGTGTCTCTTTTCCTCCCAAGTTCTCCTCTATAAAAAAATGCATAATTGCATAACAGGGTTTGGGGGGCATATAAAGATAGAGGCAAGGGTGGCATTATTTAAAGGGAGCACTTCTCATAGGGGAGGGGGCAATGGAGGTTGCCCGCTTTGGAAGTTTGGGGGGGTGAGAAGGTTTTGTGAGTGGCATCACTTTCCCTTGCATGGCATTGAGGGGGAGGTGTTACCTGGAATCTTAAGAATGGGGGGGGGGATGTAATCATTCAATGGCTGACTTTGACCTGGAAGAAACTGTGTTTTAGGGGTGGGAGGAGAAAAAGGGATTCCATGTTCCACATCCCCTCAGGAAAGGAAATGGGGGACCTCCCCCTCCCCACTTCAGCTGGCCCAATGTTGTGTGTGTGTGTTGGGAGTTCCCAGGCGCAGCAACTGGCATTGCCCGGGGAAGGGGGGTCATAATGCCTTTCATGGAGGGTGACAGGGGCAGGACATCGGGCAGAGGCAGGAAAAGCAGCTTGGCCTCCATGTTGGACAGAGGCTTGAGAGAGAATACCGCATAATAGTATTTTGGAGAGGGGGGTAAAGGAGGAGAAGCAAGCTGGGATGGATCTTCTGCTCACACTGCCAGAGGGGAGGCAGAAGACCTTTCCAAGCTTTGGGCATTGCTGTGGGGTGGTGGGGGAGACTAGGGAAGGACAATCCAAGTAGGACCCCTCCTGATTTTGTGGGAAAGCATTTTTTTGCAAAGGGAGGGAGGGAGCAAGAATTGCCAGGGAAGGCGAGCACACACGGGCGCTGCAACCAGCGAGCTGTGACAGTAGAAGGCCTCTCCTCCCCTCCCCTCCCCAAGGCCGAGGCTGCAGCAAAGGCTGGCCGGGCCTGGAAAGGACGTTGCTGCTGTCGTAAGTGTCACTCCAGGGTCTAGGCCTTTGGAGTTGATCCGTTCCCTTGTGATATGTGTGAGAGTGTGTTTGTGTATTGGGGTGCCTGCCCTTCAAGACTCACAGGCAGGAAACTCAGCCTGGGCAGAGGGCACCCGGTTTGCTGTGAAGCAGGCCCCTGCCAGCCAGCCTTACCCGTTGCTGCAGCCTTGAGTGCAGAGAGTGACCATTTTATATTGCAGTTGAGGTTCTCCCCCAGCTCCACCCCCCAAATGATCCTGCCAAGCCTCATTGCCCAAACCAGGGGGTCCTTCTCTTAAAACAGGCCTCTTGGAAAGGGAAGAGAAAAGTGATTCAGGAATGTGTGGGACTAGATTTCCCATCCAGCTGTGATAAGTATTTTTCTGTTACGATTTTCAACACTAGATCTAATATATTCAGAGCAGCGGAGTTTTTATACAAACTGGTACAAAACATTAGTGTTTCTTACAGTATTAAAATTATGCAATATAAGGTGCATAGGCAGAAATGTGCATTTGTCATATTGAATCGTGTGCCTGCAGGAAGCAATATAACTTCGGGCTAAGCAACTTGCTGTGTTGTCTCTGGAACAATGTATAAACAGAATTTGTGTTGTTGCCAAGTTGTGTTTAATACCCTTTAAAGTACAGTACTGGCTTCCCCACTTCTTTTTGCATGTTTTATTTACCCTAAGGTGCTGAGAGTTCTAATCCATGGGTTTGGTTTTCATTTAAATTTATTTATTTATTAAATTTGTATATCGCCCTTAACCCATAGGTCTCAGGGTGGTTCACAACATAAAAATACAATATAAAAACACAAAATACATGATAACAAGAACATAGATCAAACCAACAAACCAGTAATGCCCTTCCCCCTCTTTCTATCCTCTTGCAATTTGGACGTTTCTTTGACAAACTTGCTTCTCTATTCATGAAAGCCAGAGCCTTCAGTTGTGCAGAAGTACATTAGATACTTAGATCAATAGCAAGAAGGCTGAACTGTGAACCAGGAAGTCCCCAGTTCAAATGTTGCTTCTGGTGGCCTTTGGCAAACTTATTTCTCTTTTTCTTTCTCTCACTCCACCCTGTCTATAATAGGAGGAGGATTATATTGGTTGTAAGTATTCCTGAGATAATGACAAGTGCTTTAGAGAGTTCAAAGCACCATTTATAAATATTCTCTTTTAGATCATGGGCATGGGGGGTGTCTGTTACCCAGGACTGCATTTTGTCACATAAACTTTTTGCAGACTATATAAAACTGACACAACCAGCATATCAGCATATCTTGTACAGTTGGTGCATAACATCCAAAACTCACCGAGATGTAGCATTGAAATGTAGAGTGCCTCTATTTCTCTTTTCTGTATGAGTGAAAAATTACTACACCTAGTGGATATCAATAGTGCAGTCCTCCAGAACTTGCTATACTTCTTAGATGGGAGACGGGGGGGGGTGTAAATAGGAATATTATTGGAAAGGGCATAAGGCAGGACCTGTTTGATTTGTCACCCACTGGTGTTTGAAATCCCCTGGACACATTTTGTGACTGGTGTGGGTCCAGTTGTGACTACATGGAGATCTCTAGATGCCAGGTTGGCGACTGACCCTCCAGATTTCTTAAGCAGGTAAACAGAAGAGCTGCTTCACTGCATTTATATCCCACCTTTTTCTCCAAGGAGTACATGGTTTTCCCCCTTCCCAGTTAATCCCTACAGTGACCCTGTGATGTAGGTTCAGAGGCTGTGACTGACTCCAAGGTCACCCAGTGAGCTTCATGATTGAGTGGGGATTTGAACCCTGATCTTGCAGGTTCTAGTCTAACACTATTTTTTAGTGTTAAAGAAAAAGATTTTTTAAAACAATACAAATTGCCAATACATAGCCAATTACAATTTCCCCCCTTCCCCCCCATCCCTCCCTCTCCCACCCTCTAAGGACTTCCCTCAGTTTGTACATATTGTTTTCTGCATGTTATAAAATTGTACATATCATTGCCTTATATATCATATGTTCTACTAATAAATTGTGGATGTTTATTCAAAACCTGCCAAGGAGTCCAGATTTTGTTGTCTTTTTAAATACCATAGTTTGTAAAAAGTTCCCATTCTTCTTTGAAGTCACAATTGTCCTCCTCGCGTAGTTTATATGTCAACTTTGCCAACTCCGCATAGCTCATCAGTTTTTCTTACCATTGTTCTTTCGTTGGGATTTCCTCATTCTTCCATCTTGGTGCTAACAAGACTCTTGCCGCTGTTGGAGCACCTAGCCTAACACTCTAACCACATCATCACACTGGCTTCCTGGAGTATTTCTTCTATGGGGCAAATATATAGATTAAGTAGGTACATAAATATGGGGAAAGCAAAATGTAACTTAGGGAAGGATCTGAAATATTTTGAATTATGTTTTATTCTAGATTGCTTTATTTGATATTTTCTGTGTTGTAAACCACTTTGAGATTTTTTTCTTCAAAATAGAAAGCAGTATAGAAGAGAAATGAATAATAACAAAAAATCATTAAAATGTGTCTAGACATTCTGTTGTGATGAGCATAGGCCAGGTTTAAGGTGCCATTTAGCTATTAGGTTACATATCTGAGTTTCTAACACTGGTCACCCCTTTTGAAATGTGATATGTGTGAGTACCTGTATAGCTATTAATTCTAATATTAAGTGAGGTTTCAACAGAAATAGCTCATTTTTCTTTCACTCCTACTTACCTCTTTAGTTTGCTGAAATTATTTTTAATAATTTGAATTTTCAGTGGTTGTGATCTGTTTCAGACAGATGTGGAAAAGCAAAATCTACAGATTGAAAGAGTTGTTTATGAGTCAGTTGGAAATGTTGCATGAACTGAGGATTAAAGCACCTGTTTAGAATCTAATTTGGGTTTCTAAAATGGGCTTGTGTTCTGTACCTCTGTGTGGAGACCTTACTGGATGCTGATAATTCTGGCATGCCCCTGATACCATGTTTCTTTTAAATATGTACCGTAGAGTGTTTGAGAATAGTGACTACTGGTCTTAAGTTATTGAATGCCTTTTATTACTCTTTATGCTACAATACTAGTTAATTGTACAATAGAATCCTGCTGAAGTGAAATGTCCTGCTGCTGTCTGTTTTGAAGTAGTTTTTTTGTATTCAAAATGTGAATGAATATTCCATTTTTATCCAGTGGAGATAAATTCTGAAGGAAATAGGTATGTACATCAGCTTTTTTGGCAGAGAACAGGAATGCCTGCTGTGTTCAACCTGTTAGCCAAAAAGGAGAAAATATTGTAGAGGATTAGAGGATTTCCCAGTATCATTATTAATCATTTTGGATATTCATATTAATATTAGCAGACGGACCCCGAGAGCTGCTATAGACACACCCAAGCATTTGTGGTGGTGGGGTGGTGGTTGTTATATTAAATTTCTATTAATGCCTTTCATTTGAGGATCACAGCCTGGTTTACAATATAAAAACACATTAATACACAACACAGTTACAAACACAAAAAGTACCACCATCACCCCAGTTTAAAAGGTCGTATGTTCTTTAATTAGCCAAAAGCCTGGGAGAAGAGGGATGCATTTGCCTGGCACCTAAATATATGTAATAAAGTTGTCAGGCGTGCCTCCCTGGGGAGAGCAGTCCACAAGTGAGGAACCACCGTGGAAAATTGCCCTCCAGACCCCTCATGGAGGAGGCACATGAAGATGGGCCTCAGATGATCACAGGCTCCTTGACAGTTCATGTGGGGAGATGCAGTCCTTGAGGTATTGTAGTCCTGAGCAGTAGTGCATACTGCTTCATCATTCCTGCTCTACTTCTCTCCTTAGGCTGGTGGGGACAACAAACTATGTGCCTTGGTTTGTTGCCATGTCTGAACTAGGAACATGGTTTATCTCTGACAAATCACAATCAGCAACAAACTATAGGAATATAAGACGCTGTCTTAAACGGAGTCAAATGATTGGTCCATCTAGCTCAGTATTGGCCACAGCTCTCTCACGATTTCAGACACGGGGTCTTTCCCAAACCTACGTTGAGTTGTAACGTTTGGCAAGCAGAGCGTATGGTCTAGCAGTGGTGTCCAAACGTTTTTCAAAGAGGGCCAGATTTGAAGTGAAGGGCTGTGAGGGCCGACCAAAGTTGTTGAGGTGGTGTTGTTTTTTGGATTTTACCCCAGGAAATAAACTGCCACAGGGGCTGGATTAAACCGACCAGTGGGCTGGATTAGGCCCCAAAATGGACTTTGGACATGTCTGGTCTAAGGTCATTCCCAAATACCTTGTTCACAAATAACAAAAAGAGATGGTCAGTGGCTTATTAGGACCAAGCAGTGTTCTAGTGTTCACTGCCCAATTGCTCCCACTTTGCTCCTTCCCCTCATATGCGTAGTAACAATATACTATGAAGCTTGGTGTCTATTGGTTCTTTAGTAGTCTATATGAATTTTTAATACACCAACCTAAAGGTGTGTTTGGTTTGAAATTCTAAGAGCCCAGCCCAGGGGTGGGAGGAGGAGTCCAGTTACCTGGAATTGCCCCATCCTTTCAAATATCATTTGAATAAATGTACTTTCTCTCTGAATGCATAACCTTCATGAGGGTCTATTGTGTCTTTTGGATTGGGGCTGTTTGCGCACCTGAGCTGTTTAGAGGCTTGATTGTGCGTTTGTGAATGTGGCCATGTGCTGTGATAGAGGAAGTGATTTGGGGGGAGGTGTTAGCAGTCAGCAGCAGTTCCAGAATCATAGACTTGGAAGGTAAAGGTAAAGGGACCCCGACCATTAGGTCCAGTCGTGACCGACTCTGGGGTTGTGGCGCTCATCTCACATTATTGGCCGAGGGAACCGGCGTACACCTTCCAGGTCATGTGGCCAGCATGACAAAGCCGCTTCTGGCGAACCAGAGCAGCACACGGAAATGCCGTTTACCTTCCCACTGTAGCGGTACCTATTTATCTACGTGCTTTCAAACTGCAAGGTTGGTAGGAGCTGGGACTGAACAATGGGAGCTCACCCCATCGCAGGGATTTGAACCGCCGACCTTCTGGTCGGCAAGCCCTAGGCTCTGTGGTTTAACCCACAACGCCACCCACGTCCCTCAATGATAATCCATTCAGTGGATTCGTAACTGGCTGACTGACGGAACCCAAAGGGTGCTCATCAATGGCTCCTCCTCATCCTGAAGAGAAGTGACTAGTGGGGTGCCACAGGGTTCTGTCTTGGGTTCAGTCTTATTCAACATCTTTATCAATGACTTGGATGATGGGCTTGAGGGCATCCTGAGCAAGTTTGCAGATGACACCAAATTGGGAGGGGTGGCTAATACCCCAGAGGACAGGATCACACTTCAAAATGACCTTAACAGATTAGACAACTGGGCCAAAGCAAACAAGATGAATTTTAACAGGGAGAAATGTAAACTACTACACTTGGGCAATAAAAAATAAAAAATGAAAGGCACAAATACACGATGGGTGACACCTGGCTTGAGAGCAGTACAGTACATGTGAAAAGGATCTAGGAGTCTTGGTAGACCACAAACCTGACATGAGTCAACAGTGTGATGCAGCAGCTAAAAAAGCCAATGCAATTCTGGGCTGCATCAATAGGAGTATAGCATCTAGATCAAGGGAAGTAATAGTACCACTGTATTCCACTCTGGTCAGACCTCACCTGGAATACTGTGTCCAGTTCTGGGCATCACAGTTCAAGAAGGATATTGACAAGCTGGAACGTGTCCAGAGGAGGGCAACCAAAATGGTCAAAGGCCTGGAAACAATGCTTTATGAGGAACGGCTTAGGGTGCTGGGTATGTTTAGCCTGGAGAAGAGAAGGTTAAGGGGTGATATGATAGCCATGTTCAAATATATAAAAGGATGTCATATAGAAGAGGGTGAAAGGTTGTTTTCTGCTGCTCCAGAGAAGCGGACACGGAGCAATGGATTCAAGCTACAAGAAAGAAGATTCCACCTAAACATTAGGAAGAACTTCCTGACAGTTAGAGCTGTTCGGCAGTGGAATTTGCTGCCAAGGAGTGTGGTGGAGTCTCCTTCTTTGGAGGTCTTTAAGCGGAAACTTAACAGCCATCTGTCAGGAATGCTTTGATGGTGTTTCCTGTTTGGCAGGGGGTTGGACTGGATGGCCCTTGTGGTCTCTTCCAACTCTATGATTCTTTAATCTAGGGCTAGGGCAACCCCCCTGCAATGCAGGAATCACAGTCAAAATGAACAGTACATCTAAACAGGGGTGTTTAGCAGGGGAGGTTGAGCTGCAGGCCCAAAGTGCTGTCTTACGGTTTGTGTAGGACCAAGAGATATGGACGGCAAAGGAGCTGCTGCAGGGACCTGTGACACCTGTGCCATGTTTGTTTCCTGCCTGAGAATGTGCAAAACTACACCTGCGCCACAGTGATTGAAATTAACTGGTTGCCAGTTGGGTTTTTTGCGACTACCTCATGAACAAATTGAGATATCCAGTTGTATCATTTGCTACTGAATCCCTCTTTTTTTGCCTACTTCCCATGAGGACTTTTGATATGCTAAGCAAACTGTGAAGAAGCTCTTTCACACATTTAAATGGATTGCTTTTCTCTTGTGGTTGCAAACAAATGGATTGCAGGACATGGGGCAGCAGGGGAGAGCTAGCTGTTTTGCTTCTGATCACACAGAAGATAGTCACTTTGGAGAAACAGAACTGCTGTGTGGGAAACACCCTTTAAAGTTGACCATAGAAACAGAAGAAAGCTGGAATGGAATTGTATGATCTTTTAAGTGCAAGGGATGCCATTATGACCTATCAACATTTTATAATTCAAAGCACAAGTGTTCGAAATTAGCCAGGCCCCAGGCTCGTTTTGCACCTGTCTATTGGCCACTTGAGACCAAGTGAAGATGCCTGGGCACTGCTGACATCTCCACCTTCTGGAGGTGTATGCCTGGGGGCTCATTGGACCTTGACTGTTTTCATACACAAATACCTCATCCTGTAGAATTCTATCAATTATATTTAATCTGCACAATCGGAATGAATTTTTCTGTGCAGCCTGAGCAGGAGCAGTGAACAACATTATAATTGTTGTAGTTTGTTTTTGCTTACCTTACCCCCACTGCTGTCACATGGAAGATGGAGCAAGCTTGTTTTCTCCTGCTCTGGAGGTTAGGACCCAAAGCCATTGATTCAAGTTACAAGAAAGGAGTGTCCAACTCAACACCAGGAAGCACTTTCTGAGGGTAAGATCTGTTTTGACAGTGGAGCAGACTCCCTCGAAAGGTGGTGGACTCTCCTTTTTTAAAGCAGAGGTTGGATGGCCATCTGTCTTGGATGCTTTAGTTGAGGTTCTTGCATTGCAGGGGGTTACGCTAGATCAAGCATCCCCAAACTTTGGCCCTCCAGATGTTTTGGACTACAATTCCCATCTTCCCCAACCACTGGTCCTGTTAGCTAGGGATCATGAGAGTTGTAGGCCAAAACATCTGGAAGGCCGCAGTTTGGGGATGCCTGCGCTAGATGATGCTTTGAGTTTCTTCCAACTCCACAATTCTGTGATTATCCTCTATATTTGATATCAAAGATGAAGTTGGTGTCTCTCTTCTTGCAATCATTAACTAAGCTTGATATTGTTGCCTTGCTCTTTTGGAATGACAAGGAAATGTGCTCTTTCTAGCTGTTCTTGAAATGATGACGTGGCCTTGAGAAACTCTTCCTGCCCCAGCCGGTTGCTAATTAATATCTTTACAGCAACGTCTTGAGACTGATACCTGCGGAGTACAAATGAGCTATTGCCTACAAGGTGGTAGAATCCCCCCACCCCACTGCCCCAGTAAGGGACATGGGAAGCCAGTGAGTTTGTTCTGAGTAGTGTGGAAAGTGCAGCTGTTCACTATTTTAGTATCACAGATCTTGAAGGTGGGAGGACATGGTGATGAGTGAGGGTGGAAGAGAAAGACTTGTTTTGTTGGCAGAGCAGACTGAAGGGTATGGTTTATTTACCCTAGGCAAAAAGGGGCAGAGAGAGATCTGAATCCTTAGTTCTTTGGGAGGGAACAGGAAGAACATACGTGCTAGACAAATTCCCAGTTGTCTTAGTCTCTGCTCAGTCTTTGCTGGTTCCTCACTGCGAGAAGTGAAGTTACAGGGAACCAGGAAGAGGGCCTTCTCCATAGTGGTGCCCTCCCTGTGGAACACCCTCCCTTCAGATGTCAAGGAGATGAAAGAATTACACAACTTTTAGAAGACATCTGAAGGCAGTCCTATATTGGGAGGTTTTTTAAGCTTGATGTTTCTATTAGGTTTTTCGATATGCTCTAGGTTGGCAGGAGCTGGGACCAAGCAACAGGTGCTCACCCCGTCGCGGGGTTCGAATCCCCACAACAGGGTGAGCTCCTGTTGCTTGATCCCAGCTCCTGCCAACCTAGCAGTTTGAAAGCATGTCAAAGTGCAAGTAGATAAATAGGTACCACTACAGCGGGAAGGTAAACAGCGTTTCCGTGTGCTGCTCTGGTTCACCAGAAGCGGCTTTGTCATGCTGACCACATGACCTGGAAGCTGTACGCCGGCTCCCTCGGCCAATAACGTGAGATGAGCGGCGCAACCCCAGAGTCAGTCACGACTGGACCTAATGGTCAGGGGTCCCAGAATACACCCAGAATGGCTGGGGAAACCCAGCCAGATGGGCAGGGTATCAATAATAAACTTATTCGTCTTCGTCTTCTTCTATCCTATGATAAAATCTGGACAATCTCTTTTCCATACACAGAAGCAATTGTGTTAATGTAATCTAAGGAATGCTTAACTCTAGAAGAATACTTAACTGAACACTTGACCAAAAAACGATTGCAGAAGGGTAGTCATGTTTTTACAACAAGAAATCATTAAGGAGCTTGTGGCATCTTAAAAGACCGGGATTTACCAAAGCATACATTTTTGTAGATGGGATTTCATTTCAATATACGCATGAAGTTTATCCTCTGCTGAAATGTAAATATACATACGGTATGGGCGGCAGTGGTAAACATTGAGGGGAAATGTCCTGAACTGCAAAAATTGCAGTCTGTAACAATTCAGTTGTACTAAAATATATACAAAATAAACAGAGTTGACCACAGCAGCAGTAATGAGTGATAACATAATCACCAAACAAACAAAAAAACCTGGGACAACTGCATTTATTTATTTATTATAGATAGGAGGCAAATGGCATTCTGCTTTTTACAGAAGAAACACAGATTACAAAAAGTTAATAAAATACATGACAATATCAAGGTAAAAACCTATCAAGATAGTTAAAATACTTTTCATACAATAAAAACAGGATATAAACAGAATTCAAGCTTTAACAAGCTCACCTGAAACCAATCAAAACCACTCTAGGAAGGAAGTTCTGCAACATGGATACTACTATAGAAAACAACCCCCGTTGTGCCCCAGCTAATTGTGCTTCTGAAACTGATGAGATGCATTGCAGGGCCACTGATGTTTAATGCATTGGGTAGGAAGAGTTGTGTGGCATGAGGGAGTCCACCAGAACTCCTGGACCAGGCTTCCTCAACCTCTGCCCTCCAGATGTTTTTGGCCTACAACTCCCATGATCCCTAGCTAGCAGGACCAGTGGTCAGGGATGATTGGAAGTGTAGTCTCAAAACATCTGGAGGGCCGAGGTTGAGGAAGCCTGTCCTAGACAGTTTGGAGCTTTATACGTGAGTAATGATTGGTAACAGCTATAGTAACCCTTGATCATGGGGTGGGGGAGATCCAAGTGTCTTTGTAATCTTATTTAGGAATTGATACCCCTTAAACAAAGGACCAGGTCAGGCCAACAAACTGCTTCATTGCAAAATATGCTTTAGAAAACATCTGAAGGTTCAGGGAAGTTTTTAATATCTGACATTTTATTGTTTTTTATGTTTTGCTGGAAGCCACCCAGAATGGCTGGGGAAGCCCAGCCAGATGGGTGGGGTATAAACAATAATATTAATATTTATCTGATGTTGGTTCTGTATTCTTTTCAGTCCCTATTTGAACATAATAAGCCAGGCACTTTGTACCTGCCTGCTGAACTCAATAGGATGTGCAAACCAAGTTTAAGGAAGGAGGTAATGATTGACAGTCATGGAAACGTTTGCCTAGGACTATTTTGAGGAAAACTGTGGTTTATAGAGTTTTTGCTTTCTGTTCAGTTGTATGTTTGGCATTGGCTGCATTCAGACAACCATAAGCCAAGATAAACTAGGAAAATTTCTAATTAATAAGCGAATATATGAACAAGCTTTTTACTCACTCAAATATGTTAGGTTAGAACTAGGAAACCATAGATTTGGAACAAGACAGGATCCTAAACCATGGTCTTTGTATGTCTTGGCTGATGTAGTGTGTTGATTGATGTGGTGTTTGGATATGGGAAAAATCCCCACTCAAGATTTTGCAGAGCTGTGGATAAGTCATCTGTGGAAGGAGGTCTTTAGCTCAGTGGTAGAGCATCTGCTTTGCATGAGGAAGGTAGAGCTGGGAATGTCCCTTGCCTGAAATCCTGGAGAACTGCTGCTAGTCAGTGTATACAATACAGTGGTACCTCGGTTTAAGAACAATCCAGTTTAAGAACAATTTGGTTTACAAACTCCGCAAAACTGGAAATGAGTTTGAGAACTTTGGTTTGAGAACTTTACCTTGGTTTAAGAACGGAATCCGAACGGTGGAAGGGCACCGGCGGTGGGAGGCTCATTAGGGAAAGCGTGCCTCAGTTTAAGAACGGTTTTGGTTTAAGAACAGACTTCCGGAATGGATTAAGTTCATAAACCGAGGTACCACTGTATTGAGCTAGATAATGTCCCACCATCTTTCACCCTTGCAGAATTGTCATAATGGTGATGATCCTCAGAGCTCCGTGAAAGAAGGGGTTGTGCATGAGATTATTGATTTGACCCCACCTTCTGCATAATACTACACAAACACTTTAAAGTATGATAATCAGAACTGATTCCAAAATGAGTTTGAGGCTTTTTATAAAAGAATACTGTTTTACACTGTATTTGATTTGTTCTTTTTGTATCTGGGGTTTTTACCAGAGAGTAAAGATCCTAGTTGCTCCTCTGTTTACACAGAAATACAGTGGACGTTCGGGTCGCGAATGTGATCCGTGCGGGAGGCACATTCGCAACCCGCAGTGTTTGCAACCCACAGTGCCACAATCGTGCGGGTTGCGATTCGGCACTTCTGCGCATGCGCAAAGCGTGATCTAGCACTTCTGCGCATGCACGAGCGCGAAACCCGGAAGTATCCCATTCCGGGACTTCCGGGTTCGATGTGGTGCACAACCCGAAAGCGCGCAACCTGAAGCGGCTGTAACCTGAGGTATGACTATGTTTATTTTGAGCTCAGGCCTAAGCTCATTACCGTACGTAGCCTGAACCCCCATGTACATAAAGAGGCCTTGGATTTGCCACATCGTTTCACCCCACTTTTTTGCCAAAGCTTTCATGCCTCTGTAAATGTAGAGCAGAAGGAGGTACATCTGAGTCTCCTCCAACATGAGGCATAGTTGTCAGTGCTATGTGAGAGCACAAAGGTAATTGAAGAACAGGCCTGAATGCACCAATTTGTATTGTATGCCAAACTGGTCAGGAGTAATACAAGCTTATTCATCAGGGCAGAAGGTTTTGAGTCTTGGTTGCAACTAAGGGAATCCATTGACAGACTTTTTAAAGAAACGCCTCTGCAACAGCTCCTGGGTGTGAACTGAAGCCCTTCTAAGCTTACACACTGTGTTGTGTCTAATGACTTGGCAACTCAGTCACTAAGGTTCTCACTATTTAGTATCACTGTCCTAAGGGTTGATGTGTGCCCCTGTGGGTTTAAAGGGGATAGTGGCGCCCTGCACCATGGCATGTGACCATTAGGGGCGCCCAACAGTGGGAGTCCGAGACCCAGGGGGTGCAATGGGGGCGCACCACCCTGGCAGCATTTTGGGAAAGGGTGCCATTGTGGCTGCCCCCCCCCCGCGTGCCCCGCGTCTTCCCGGGATGCACGCCCCACCCCCATGCAGCCAGCCAGTCGAACCCGGCATGCAAACACAAGGGAGGCGCAGTAACTTTAGCAGCTGTTTTTGTAACTTTAGCAACTGTTTTTGTGGGTGTTGTGGCCCTTAAGCACAAGAAAGGCCTTGCATGCCCTCAGGAATTTCACTTCACTACTCAATGATTTAACAAGACCAGACATACCTAGCTAATTGAGAGCTCTTCGAAGTCCACTGTGTTGTTGCTTGTGTAAAGGACTTGAAGATAGCTTGAGCAGAAGGAACTAATTTGTAGGTACACTGTGGTAAGAGCAGAAGAGAATTTTTCCTGTAGCTTCACTGCATTATCAGCTTCTAGGAAGCCATAGCACGCAAGTTTGTAACTGCTATATGTAGCCTTTCTCCCAGCTGGCAGTATAAACTAATGCTCACAAGATCTCTAAATAATCCAGAATAGCTGGAAGGTAGTAATGTTAGGCAAATGAGCCATGTGACTTATATGTCTTTGCAATGCTTGCTTTATGCAACGATTGTCACTTGTCGGTACAGTCACTGTTGGCCATTAAACAAAAAAAATTAGAAAGGGACCAGTATAAAGAAGTGGTGGCTTGCAACAAGTGTACAGATGTGCTTTGAAAACGGGACAGGGTGGAATGGGGTGGGGTGGGCTTATGCGCGTCCCGGCAGAATGTTTAGGTGCCTTGGAACACAACCCCCACCCATGCAAATGGGGAGTTGCACATACAGTATGTACATTGGTGATAGTTACCAAACAATAATAATAATAATAATAATAATAATAATAATAATAATATATTATTTATACCCCGCCCATCTGGCTGGGTCTCCCCAGCCACTCTGGGCGGCATCCAACAGAAAAATAAAACACAGTAATCTATTAAACATTAAAACATTTTAAAAGAGTGTTAGACAAACTCATGGAGGAGATAGTGATTGATGGCTTCAAGCCATGATGGCTATGCTTTTCCTCCACTATTGGAGGCAGCAATGCTTCTGAATACCAGTTGCTGGAAACCATACGAGGAGAAGGTGCTCTTGTGCATGGCTCCTGCCTGAAGGTTTCCCACAGGCATCCGGTTGGCCATTGAGAATGTGATGCTGGACTAGATGGGCCATTAATCTGATCCAGCAGGCTCATGTTCCTATGTACACACATACTTGATTCATTAATAGGTGAAGTAAGAATTTAAAACACTCCAAGTTTGCTGAATCAGATCCCAATCTGTTTGGATTTTTTTAAAAAATTGGAAAAACCTACATTACTAATTACTAACACATGTACATATTTAGGTGGCTCTTCAACCAAAGTTCACAGGGCAACATACGAAAATTACAATAAAGCCATGGAACATAGTAGCAAAGATATCAGATATATTGTGATCCATAT
The DNA here is from genome assembly GCF_965207765.1 of Zootoca vivipara. NCBI lineage: Eukaryota > Metazoa > Chordata > Lepidosauria > Squamata > Lacertidae > Zootoca > Zootoca vivipara. The sequence goes on along the minus strand of NC_142589.1, from coordinate 7,119,853 downwards.
GCCTGAGCATTTTATTGCTTAGATAAACAAACTACTGTATACTAATGAACAGCTTATCAGAAATGCACATCTAGGTCTCAAAGAAATCACATGCAAGTTAGAAGTAGGGGAGAACTCTTTGTTCATCTTCGAAAAGTTTAAAAACATGCAAAATTGGGGGCAGGGCGCAGTTCACAAAATAGCTGAGCATTTTTCTCACATGTATAACAATCATACGGTAATACTTTCTTTGTTACTGCTCACAACTAAAATGCAGCTAATTAAATCTTTTAGCTTTATACATTCATGCATTTTGACCTGTTTGGTTTTTTTTTAAGCAGTAGCTGCTTTGTATTAAGGCTAGTGTGCTTTTTGAGGTGATGGGACCCCAGGGGAGAATGAGGTACTCATATTCAAATATCTGAGAGTTTTGCAATGGGAGAGGTAGGCAGAGCTTGCATAAAGATAGAAAGTGCTTTGTTAATTACCAAGCTTTATATATCACCCTGGTTATCAAATAACATCAGATGTGTGCAAGCAGAATTATGCTTATGCACTTAATTTCTCAGAAAACAATTTTGAAAAGTACTCAAGTACTGTATGTAATTTTCGTTCTGTACCTTTATTTAATGAATTTGTTGTAATTTGAACTGTTTGACATTGTCTGGTTACCATTATAGAATCGTAGAATTGCAGTGTTGGAAGGGATCACAAGGCTCATCTAGTCTAACCCTCTGCAATGCAGGAATGTTTTACTCAACATGGGGCTTGAACCCACAACCCTGAAGATAGTGTCTCATCAAGTTAGCTATCTTTCTTGGTATGTTTTTCTGACTCCCCCCCCCCCCCCCGTTGCAAGTCAGAGTCATATGTCCCAGATCACATGTGGAAATGTACATAGTGGGTCTATATGCAAGGCTTCAGGGAATTCTAGAACTGCCATTAAAATCAATCACTTTACTGTTTTTCTGCTGTTATATCAGTGGGAGAACTGATCTAATAGTTTTAGGTTACTAAAATATCAAGATGTCTCTTCTGTAGGCATTGTGTTCTGCTGTGCCGTAAGACTGCTGCCTGTCAGACTCGTGATGACCTGTGTTGAGTGAGTTAGTCCGATGAGTAGATGGTTCTGACTTGCAGTAAGGGGTTAAGATTGCTTGGCTTTTTGGTATTCCGACTCTGCTTTTCTTTGATGAGGAAATTATTTAATTTCAATATGTTTGCAATGAACTGTTTGAGTGCTTTCCAGTTTATTTCCCCTCCTAATAGATGGGGGCGGGTGGGCAGGGAAAGTTGCTTTGAGTCATATCTTTAGGTTATAATTTATTCCCCTCCTCCGCTTGTCTATTTGGGAAGTTAAAATTTCTGTCACCATTTTAAAGGTTGCTTATTTTTGTGACCTTTTTAAAAAACAAAATATGTGTTAAGAAACACGCTAGGCAAATCTGTTTATTAGGGAAATCATCAATAGCTGTAAACCCTAGAGTACACTTAAATAACACTTGATTTATATGTGGTAATGTTCTGGACAACAACAGAGAAGAATGACTGCAAAAGTAGGGTTTTTCCATCCTTGTTTCGTACTACAGTCATACCTCATGTTGCGTCCGCTGCGGGTTGCGTTTTTCATGATAGGAATGCGGCAGACCCGGAAGGGTTTCATCGCGCATGCAGCTTCGTGCATGCGCAGAAGCGCTCTATCGCGCTTTCGCACATGTGCAAAAGCACCACTCAGGGTGGGGACTTCTTGGGGTGCGAATGGCACCCCAGAATGGATCGGGTCCGCAACCCGAGGTACCACTGTATAGTGAGGCATTCCATTCTTTTTGGAAAGTTAAATTTCAGCTGCCTAAACAAGCATCTTTTGTTTTATTTAGTCTCTTAATTGTCTTTATTAATTGCAGAGGTCGCAGCAGCGGCAAAAGTCTGCCTCAGCCTTCGGTAAGTACATATTTTAATATGTTATATTGTGGTTAAACTTTGATGCACACCTGTTAATTAGATATATTGAGTGTGAAAGGCAGAACACAAAGCTGTTTTACTGTTTGGAATAGTTCAAATGATCTTTTATAATAAATATGTTAGCTTCATTGCAATTGGGTTTTCCTTTGGGCTGGATCAGACAATAACCTCTCCTTGAGCCAATCCATTATCATTTGGGTTGGATCGGATAATGACCTCTCCTTCATCCAGTCCATATGGAAAGGAGAGTGAGGAAGACTGCCAAACTAACATGCCAGTCCTGCCGCAGATGTTCACATGTGGCAATTTCCTAGTTGGATAGGAAGGGCAGGCATGCTCTTGCTTCTTTCAACATATAACTTGTGTGGGATGGATCAGAGAGAGGTGTTGTCTAGCCAGGCCATTTGTCACACTCTGGTGGAATGCAACCTGACATTCTCAGACAAAATTATACTTGGGAGTATAAAGCACTAAACTGACAAGTTTTCTAGATATTTTTGGCAACTAGGCAGCACACAGACAGAATAATTTAAACCTGTTGCTGGTGACAACACCTAAATATTTTCATTCTTACTTGAGACTAGAAGCACCAACCTCTCCCTCCTACAGTGATATGATAATATTTTATTTATCAGTTCTTTTATTGCATTTGTAATGTGTTAGGTTTGTTTCTAGGCTGTCTTGGGCACCATATGCAGAAAGGTGGGGCTCAGGTTTATTTTATTTTTTAATAACAGATTTTTAGAGCATTTAGAATTCTGTCAAGTATCTATAAGAAAATGCTGATAAAAGCAACAAACTTTGAAAATAAGTAATCATAATAAAATTAACAAAATATAGATACAATCAACAGAGTTTAAAAACAAGTTTTCTTAAATTAACTTTACCCATCTTGATAACTGCAGTAGGGAGATGTGCAGAATTGGGTCTGTATATTATATCTCTGTTCTGTTGTTTCCCCCTACTGGTTTCTCACCTACTGATGAGAAATCAAACCTCATTCTTGACCATGGCTTTGACCACCTCCACTCGGTTTCTCCTATTGAGAAACTTTGGGAAAGCTATGACATTAAAAAGTAGTAGAAAACTGACATAAATATGTAGTCATTTTGATGAAAAAAAATTGATGTTAGAAACCTTTTTCTCTTGTTGTATTTTAACAAAATATATTGCCTAAGAAGCTCAAGGTAACCCAGCTGATGACCATAATACACTTTTACTGAGTTACCTCCTAAAATGCTTTCTTACGTAAATGAGTGATGTCACAAACCTAATGTACTTCAATGTAGAGAGGGCTACATGACACCCAGGCAGTAGGAGACAGCTGGTTAATTAAAAAGATTACAATGGAGCTTTCGTCATTCTTGTTCTCTGGTTCACAAGAGTAAAATTGATGGAAGAATGGAGACAGCTTCCAATCTAGAAGCTCTGCCTTCGCTACACATGTGTATGTGCAGACCCACGAAAGGCAGCTGCCTGTGTGACATTTCACATTTGGTAGGATCAGAAGCATGCCATGTACGTTCTTTTGTAATGAAAAGTGTGCGGTCATAAGTGAGGAGCCAAATTGTAAAAGAAAATTGGTCTTGGAATCTATTTCGAATTGACTTTAACATAGCTTTTTTAGACATGTCCCTGTGAATCTGTACTTATTGTAGAAGTGTTAGCTTTTAAACCAGCCTTACCCCAACCTGGTGCTGCCCTCCAGGTGTTTTGGACTACATCTCCAACCATGTGCCATGACCATGCTAAATTATAGCTGGAGGGCACTATGTTGGGGGAAAGCTGCCTTTAACTCACAAGTAAAAATTGCAGTGCTTATTCTTGTCTTTCCAGGATTTCAAAGCATTTTAATTTAATCTGTCTTGTTGGAGCACAAAACAATAGGGAGGTTAAAATAAGCCTGGCAATGATTAACATGCAGGCGTCAAGCATGTTGGAGGCAATTTACAGGGTTCTGAGTGTACTCTGTGAATTTACAATAGCAACTCTACGGTTGTTTCCAACCAAGTCCTCATGTGAGCAGCACAATTTCAGTTTGCATAACAGAACCTTTCTTCCCTCTCCTTTCCCTGCACCTCTCAAAATCTGCTTTGGGGTTCTCTCTCCTCCCCCCCCTTTAGTGATTTGTAAAGCTGCTGGTGGGAGCCTCTTTTGGCTGAAGAGCAGGCTTTTAAAATATCCCTAAATTCCCTAAAAGTTTAGCACTAATTTGTTACACTGTTTTACATATCACATTGTTTTTCAATAGCAGCTATGTATTACTGCCCCCCCATTAGTTTTTATATCAAACCTGTTCTATAAAGTACTGAGCAGTCAAGCAACCAAATCTTTTTTGATTGGTCATTCAATCTCTTTTCAGCATTTGGCGATTGATTTGTCAAATGAATGGGGTGTGAACCCAGTGCTGTTTTGATTCACTTTGACTAACCCAGTTATAATTATTCCAATGGCTTCCTGGCTCTTCTCCACTCCTCCCGCCTGGCCCGGCCCACCAACAGTCTTGATTTTTTGTGAGTTGCAGCTGTGCTTTGATGCCTAATGAATTTCCCCCCTCTTGTTTCAGATTTCTTTCCCTGGTATATATGCGAATATGCGGATGGTTCACATTCTCACATCAGTTGTCGTAAGTTTATAACCAAACATTTCCCAGGGGATTCTTTACTTGTAACAACAATGTTAGAGGAGAACTTAATGGCTTATTTTTAAAATAACTATTAATTTACATTTTTAAGTGGGGTGCATAAAACCAACCCACATAAAATACTAAAAATACTAAAAAATACTAAAAAAGCATAAAACTAAACACTACCTTACTATTTCTAGTTAGGACATTTGTACACTGTCTCTTTAATATGAGGTTGGCAGAGTGTATTTCTCCCTACTCCCCCCACCCCCCAGTAATCCTTCCTGAAACCTGGTTCCATTATGGAGGCTCTTACTCTGCCACCTGAGAATAGGTAAGTAGTCACACAGGGGAGGGTTTTCTGGATTGTGATAGGGAACTGATCTCTCTGGAGAGGTATGCCTGACTTCCTCCCTCCTGTCTTTTAGGTTTCATCTTATTTTTTTAGTATGATGCCGTGACTTTTAAACTGCTGTTGGTTTGCTTTATTACTGGGTGGTTTTGCATTAAATTATATTTATTTCTTGTCTTACTTTTGCATTGTATTGATTTTATTTAAATAGCCTCCATACTTTAATAAAATTAAGTCAGCAAAGAGTAAGGGGCTCTTATTGTGTTGGAACCTGATTCCCTTTTGCTGTTGGAATTGTGTTTTTGTATTATTGCCTGCACCAAGCTTTGAGGGGTGCGCGCTATAAACCTTAGTTGATTGAGGGCTAGAGTAAGAGGGATAGAGAATCAACTTAAATGTGTAGTGAGATTTTGTATAGTTATGTAAATTACATGATGTTTCATTTCACTTGTGTGCAGTCCTTTGTATACTAACTCCTACATTAAAAGGGAATTCCTCTTAATAAGTCTTTTTTCTATCTAGGGATCAAAATGTGAAGTCCAAGTGAAAAATGGAAATATATATGAAGGAGTTTTTAAAACTTACAGCTCTAAAGTAAGTGTGATTAGCTTTTTGTTCTGATCCTGTTGCCTATCCTCATTTGGTATAGGTCAGAAGTTTGCATTGGGATCTAGCCTTTTTGGTTTTCCCTTGATGCCCCAATATAGAATTAATTATTTTGGAGTTCATGGTGTTAAGAATTCAGTGGTTTTATTTGAATACTTCTAAAAACTCGCAAGCAGATGAAAAAATTGAGTGCTGGGTTCAGTAGTGAAGTTCATGCATTCATGCACTCCATTTTTTAAGCCCATGTAGCAAGTAAGCTGTTATTTTTGATAACGTAGGAATGCCATCTGGATTCTGTTAACTGGCACCTTGTAATTTTTCTTTTCTTAAACTTTGTGTTTGCATTGCCTTTTGAGATGTATGTAAAATTTGCTGGAGCAATTGTTCCCAAAGGGGCTGGCAGGAGAGGGTGGCAAGTGTGGCAGGAAGATTCAAGGACAATCAAATGAGAGTTTGTCTCAAATTGAACCTAATATAAATGAGATTTCCTGGCAAAAGTAAGCTCACACCTCTCATCAAGTTTGCATATATACTTAAGGTATATACATAAGAGGCTTGTTTATAATTCGGTTCTGGGAATGATTCATACCCATATGTAGCTGCTTTGTTTTATACTTTTTGGATGCCCCATGAACATATTATAAAGTAGTTGTGTTCGGGTTCAAAATCAAGCACTGCTAGGAGTTGTTTCTTTTTGTTTTCCAATGTATTTCTTAGCAATAAAAATGTTTGTGTGGCGTGAGCAAAATTTTATTCTGAAAGTGTGGCCCAGAGGAAAAAAGTTTAAGAACCACTGCACTAGAGGGAAAGAGGGGAGGCTATTGTAAATTTAAAAGGTAAAGGTACCCCTGACCGTTAGGTCCAGTCGCAGACGACTCTGCGGTTGGACACTCATTTCGCTCTGTAGGTCAAGGGAGTCAGCGTTTGTCTGTAGACGGCTTCCGGGTCATGTAGATTAGGAAGATTTAAAAAGCCTTCTCTTTTGGGCAGTCTTTTGAGCAAGGTAAAAATACTTTGCTGTCTATTGATGTGCTGTCTATTGATCTGAGCTGATCAGCAGGTTGTGTGAGTAATAATGTATCTCCAAGCTTGCTTGTCACATTATGACCACATGCCTGTTGGTTCATTTTTCTCAATTTTTACATTTGTGCAGGCTAAATATCTGGAAACCCCACACTTATTTAGAAGATTTGAATTATGTACATAACTTCCACTCTCTTCAGACAATGGATTGCAAATTAAAAGCTAGTTCCATTAGCATATCCTCCTCTGTTTCTCTCCAGGGCAATTTTCTCAATCTCTCTACTGTTAATCTTGGTTTTGTGTTTTCTGTGCACTAGTTCACTTGTGGTTAATGGAAACCCTTAATATTTTTTTAATAAACCAGAGACTGAAGCCATTGTTTGAAGTGGGTTTATAAACCACAGTTGCAAGAGAGCCTGATACAAGTTCTCCATGGTTTGTGTTGGCATTCATGAAGCATATATTAATGGTAAAAGGGATGAGAATATTACCCTTGATAGGAAGAAGGGAAAAGAAAGTGGCATCCTTCTGAGGTATGCAGAGAGCAATAGTTATGTCTACACTAGTTGTAAGGATATCAACAGCGCAAAACCCATGTCTTTGAGAAAACTTTCTAAACAACCCCCCCCCCCTTCCTGGGGCCTTTCAAATGTTTTGAATTGCAACTCACATCAATCCCAGCCAGCATGGAAGGGCACCAGGTTGTGGAAGGCTGTTTCAGACCATCTGTTGAAACTTAAGTTTTTTCACATTAAGCTTGCTCAGTCCACGTTTCCCTTGCCTTTTAGTGTGATTTAGTGCTTGATGCAGCTCATCGAAAGACTGCAGAATCCAGCCCGGGTCCAAAACGAGAAGACATAATAGAGAGTATCTTGTTCAAGTCTTCGGATTTTGTGATGGTGCAGTTCAAAGACATGGATTCGAGTTATGCACGGAAAGGTACCTGTTTCTATATGTTAGAATGGTTTATGAAACTAGCTTCTCCTTTCAAAATGTTCCTAAAGGCTTAGCTTGGTGTGTGTTTTTTTGTGGGAGGAAGGGGTTAGGATATAAGGAGCTGCCTTCTGTGGTATTGGAGTCTTAGTCCATATAGCTTCTTACTATCTACTGACTAGCAGCTCCTCTTCTGGGGTTTTGAGGAAAGTTATTTCCCAGCTTTCTTACTCTGGAGCTGCCATAGATTTGCTACAAGGTGATGTACACATGGAGCATACGCTTTCCCACTATTGAACCCTCCAGAGGTTTGGAGCGCCCAGTCTTTGCAACTACTCAGAAAGATTCAACCTCTTGCATCATTCATTGCTCCCTGCTACAACACTTGACGAAAGCACCTTGCCCCTTATAATCTGCCAGTGCTAGCTGCGTTGTTACAACAGAACAGCTACAGCTCTCCCCATGTTATGGAGTCGCACAGTGGGGGTGGCTGATATTTTCAATTTAATCCAAGCATTCAGGTTCTTGCGGCAGCTGTCTTTGATATTGTTTTCAAAACCCAGTGGGGAAGAAAATAAGTCTGTTCGGGCTCTTCTTTGGAGGATGTCTTTAGAAAAGTAGTGATAGTAACTTATTGACAGGAGGACTCAGCTGGAGATCAAAGCCAGACTGGATTTATAAGGACAAAAGCAGCAGGCACCCGAACAGGTGAATAAATGTGGTGAAGTCTTAAATGTCCCAGAATTGTGAGCAATAGTTTTAAAGCAGAGCTGGGGAACCTTATTCCTGTCAAGGGCTGCATTCCCTCAGGGGTAATCTTTCAAGCGTTGCATGCCAAAGGTGGGCAGGGCAAGAGCTGAAAGCAGGCAGAGTTTGCACCACTGCTGGATTGCTCAGCTTTTTCTCTCTCTCTCTGCTACTCCATCATGCTTGTGGTGTCTGCCTTTCGGCTTTCTCTGTCCACCCACTCTTCCATTAGTACAGGTTAGAACTGATTGCTTGCAGATGGCTTTTTCTTTTCTCCTTCCCTCACTCCATCCATCTCCAGTTTTCCCTCTGCCTCACCCTCGGAGATCCCCCCCCCACCCTGTGGCTCACTGTGAAGCTTTTCCCTCCGGGCTCACCATGTAACAGCAGCCACACCTCCTACTCCACCTGTCTCTCATTGTCACACAATGGAAGACAAAGCAATTCTCAGGGGGTGGCCCCAGAGAGCAAGAGTGGGCCAACAATATCTAGAATGCTGCAGGAAATTGGGGTGGGGGCACAGGTTCCCCATCAAGGTTTAAAATGACCTTTTGCAATCTTCATTTGTTGTGTTAGCATATTAAGTATTTGGAAAAAAGAAGACTCCTAGTTCTCCTAGTATATTGCAGCAGATAGCCAAATTACTTGATATACTCTGGGTTGACTGGCAATGACCTTCCAAAAAAAACCCCCAAACAGATAAATACTCTAGAGCTCAAAAGTGCACATGCTAAAATTAGTTTACCTAGTGAGTTCCCAAGTGCTTATAGGGAAAACATGAATCTTGCCAAGGTTAGATATTGGAAGTATGAGAGATCTGTGTCTGCTAGGTAACCTGAGTTTTTTCTGACTGGTTTAACAGGAAGCTCCATTGTAGAACAAAGGAATTCCTGAGGATCCAGTAGCATGTGTGTTTATATCTGAGGGAGCGGAGACAGAGGGTGAGGAGGGAGTAACTAAATTCTGGCAGTCTTGACTAAGTGAGATTTAAAGGATTCCATGAGCTTAGTTTGCATCCCTGAAAGAAGTCATGGCGCGCCATTTCTTTTCTCTTGAGTGGGGTATGTGCATTGAGAGTGCAATAATATCACAAGGGGCTCTTGTTGGGCTTTTTACTTTTAATCATTTATAGATGCACTTTTCTCTGCTATGACTAACTCACTTCTGATAACAGGAAATGCAGGACAGCTGACTGTTCTGTTCAGAGAGTAGCTAAACAGTGTCCAGAACGGGGAATGAGGAAGAAGCTTATTTTGCTACTGCATCAAAAACTAGCCACCCCATGACTCTCTAAATTCCTTCTATCATAGTGGATCGGATTTGACAAAGGGAGGAGGGAGTAAGAGAGGCTGTTTGTGATTTGGGGACCCAGCAGGTAAACTAATTTTAGCACTGCACATTTGCGCTTCTCATAGTTATGTGTTCAGGTTTTATTTTGGAAGATGGCTCTACCAGTCAACCCAGAGTATATCAGGTACCGCAGGCTCCCTGTTGTGAAATGGTAGGAGAACAAGGATCATTCTTTTTTCAGAGTTCTGTTCCAAATTCATTATTTTAAAGTCTTCATTTCAATTCAGACAATCTTCTAAACCATGGACTTGGGTATGCCCCCCCCCTTCCCTAAACAGCAGCAAGAAGAATTATTCCAGTTGTAGTTCATTGCAGTACCTGAACTGGGAAAACTATGGTCTCCAAGCCATGGTTTTGAATTGGTTCTTTGGTTTAGAGGTAGTGCTAAACGTCATTTCTCAAAACTAGGAAGTTGAGGACAAAATCGGCATGTGAGGCTGCTGCTTGTTCCCAAGTCCTCTGTACCACAGTGTGGAAGATTACCTGAACTGAGTTGTAATAGTTTGTGGCCTGGCCTGGATCCTCAAAATGTCACTGCTGCCCTAATCTTAATAAGGTCCTTTGCTTTAATAACTTACATGGTTCCTGCATTATTGCTTATGTTTTTCAAGCAAACTTTGGAAAACACATCACATTTTCAGCTACTGCCTCCCGCCTCCCTGTTGTGCGATAAGTGAGATAAAATATTGGTAGCTTTCTTGGCCCACTGTGATATTATATATTTGAATGGTTGTTGAGCAGCAGTGCATGTACAGCAGTTTTCAAGCTGTGCTGCAGAACTCTGGGCTCCCTCTGAAAAACATCTTTTTTAAAAAAGCCTAATCCGAGACTGAAAAATATCCTCAAATTTTAGTCACCAACCCCTTACAGGGATTGAGGGGATGAGGTGGGGGAAATATGCCTGCCATCAAACTAATAGGCTCTTTCAGATCCTGGACTATCTGGTGGGTTTGCTAGAATCTGACTTGTGATACAGTCATCATTCATGTTCCTGACTTAAGTTTGCTATGGCACTGCAGTTACCTTACCTGCTACTTTTATTTGTGATATTTGATCACGATGTGCTTGATTTTCCAAACTTCTAACCAAACAAAAAAGCTAATAGCCTTTGCTGCAGCTGTTAACTTTCTGGACCAGAATCAAACCCTGAAGCTGTCCAAGCCATGTTTGTATTTACAGTATATTTAAGGAGTGTTAGGATGTGCGTCTAGGAATAAACAACTTATCCAGATTTTTGAGGCCGTGGTGGTCAGTTTTCAAAGAACAAGTGACACAATAAATGTTTGTGAAGAGATAAGAGAATGCAAAATACATGAATTTGCATCTGTGCTACTCTCTGACTGATTTTTATTTTCTTTCTTTTCCCATGTCTGTTGTAACTCCTTCAGAAGCAGGTAATATATTTGGCATTCTTTTATTTCCGTACCTTGAATTTGCATATTTCTCTTTTTAAAAGTGTTATGTAACCAATGTGTTTTATATTTGCTTACAGCTTTATGGCAGTAGAAATCATGCAGGCTGCAAACAATTGAAATTGGTTACAAGATTATTTTTGTATACAGGCAACTCCCAATTTGCATGCGGATTACGTCCAAGGCACCACATGCTTAAGTGAAATTGCATATATTTGAAACACCATTGAAAAAGCCTGCAAACACCCTACCCCTTTCTTGTGATATTTTTGGGTAACTTCTGGGTTTGGTGCAATGTGTGCGGTCACAGTTCTAGCTGTGTGTAATTCATATTTATTTTAAAATATAAATATTGCCTCTTGCTACACCTAGTATGAAGCCTAAAGCAATTGCATGAGAGTTGTTTGTAGCCAAGTGTTGGCAAAGCGGTTTGTTTTTGTTTTTTAAGTAACCAGGTTGCCAGGAATATCATTTTTTTGTTGTAACTTGGGGGGCTTCAGGTGCCTGGCCTCATTCTTCTTGCTATGTGTGAGATACAGAGAGTTGTAGACTGTGAAATCAGGTGGTACAGCCCTCAGAGGAGGAGCCATTCTAGTGTAACTTGTACTTAATAGGGCTTATTTCTGAGTAGACATGCATAAGATATGCACGGCCTTCCCAAGTGTTGCCACTGATGCTTCTGCCCATTTCAAGGGGTGCAGAGTTGGCTCTAAATTGGCAGTAAAATAAAGCAAACTTAAGGTGATGAGCTCCAGATTCATACATTTTTCCTGGTCACAGACACAGTCTTATGTAACTGAAGCAGTTCCAAAGTTTGTTTTTCAAGCCATAAGGTTGGTTATGTAAGCAATTTCTGCAGAATTGTTAAGGGGTACTGATTGTTGAAGTTTTGTCCTAATCTTGTTCAATTTTTCCTTCATTCTGTGGAATCAAATGATTGGTTTTGGAATTTGAAGGTATATAGACTATTAACTAACTTGAACTGATGTTAGCATTGCGTTAATTTTATTTTTTTCAATTTCAGATGCTTTTACAGATTCTGCAATCAGTACTAAAGTTAATGGTGAACACAAGGAAAAGGATCTTGAGCCTTGGGATGGTGGAGAAGGCACTACTACAGATGAGCTTGAAGCTTTGGAAACCGATGTTGTGAGCACATCCTTGTCTTGGGTTGACATTTGAGGGAGCACATGTAGTTTGAAGGAAAATCAACCAAGCAATATGGCATTTTTTGTTTTAGCACAAACCAAAAAGAGTTGCGTTACTAGCGCAAGGCAGTGTTGTAACTGGGAATTTTTTTATATAAAGAGAACATTAAGGATAGTGGGAACCAGGGTGGATTTGATTTAAATCAAATTGATTTAAACCACGATTTAAATCACTAGTCAGTAAGACTTGATTTAAATCTCTCTTTTTTTTCAGAAAGACATTCCTGCTGGTATAATCTTAATATTTACAACCAGATGAAGGTTTCATTTTTGGAATAATAAATTTCCAGAGTAGTTTTTACAGTTATATCAAAAATTACTGATTTGGTTATACTATTAGAAATACATAGATAATTATGAAATTATTGTGAGGTTTAATAAGTTAACTGTTTATATTTGGACAAGTTTTCTGCTGTACTTTATTGGAAGGAGAAAAATAATCATTTCCTTAATAACAATTTCCTTGAAAACCAACTTAGACTGAGTTTCAGCACACATGAAAAACTTAAAACAAATCCTTATTTCCTGATGAATAGCCTTTGAACTATAATGTAATTTAAATAGAAGACTATCTTTAGAAATATTTTTTCCTCCAAAAGGATTTTATTTTAAAAATACAATTTAAATTAAAAAAATTGATTTTAAATTTTTTTAAAAATCCAATTTTTTAAAAAAGCATTGATTTTTATCCACCCTGGTGAGAACTAGTTAAAACAGAATTTTGCTTAACCCCTATAGCTTAAAGTTGAAGGAACTTCATTTAAATTAAATTTTGTAGATTTAGTGCTAAATTGTTGGCTAACTTATGTAAGTGTTTGAGGTGTTTGTGTTGGGGACAGGTTCTGTAAGACCTCACCTTTTCATACAGAAATATTTCATATATGTCATATAGATGTCATATGATTAAAATTCTGGATGCTTGTGCAGCCTTGCATTGGTGTGATTGCTCCTTGATTGGTGTGATTTGCTATTCTGCAAAATATCATGTCCTGGAGTCTCTAATCAAGCAGCTGCTCCAGTAGTTATCTGTAAAATGTAATGAAGATGACTTTGTACAGCATTTTGCTGGGAGATAGCCTTCACCCCCTAGCTCTGTGGCTTGACTCCAATAACGTTCCCAAATATGTTGTGTCTATAATAGTCATGCTTCTTTTTGACATATACAGGACTAGTCAAAGCAAGGCAAACTATTGGTGTGTTTCATGTAGTGAATAATCTTCCTGTTTTACTAAAGATAATTTACACAGCAGCTCTTGGGTAAAACATGGCCCAGCAGTTCAAAACATTCCAGGCTTTATGATTTATATCTGTAAAATGCAAAGATACTTCCGTTGGATTAGGGATGGGGAATCTGTGGTCGTCCAGCAGTTGTTCGATTCCAGTTCCCAGCATGACCAATGCTCAGGGATGATGGGAGTTGTAGTCCAGCAATGTTTGGAAGGGCCACAAGTTTCCCACCCCTGCTTTAGATGACTTTTGAACTGTTGTGAATCCCAAGCTTTTTTCCCCTTCTAGTCTAATGGATGGGATCCTAATGATATGTTTCGATACAATGAAGAAAACTATGGTGTAGTGTCAACTTACGACAGCAGTTTGTCTTCATATACGTAAGTTACAATAGGTGGTGTGATTTTTATATTTATTGTTCCTGTTTCATTTAGTCTGCAACATTAAGAATATTCCGCCAGGGTCTTTGCCAAGAAAGAGGGGGGGGGGATACCCTGCATGTGTGAGGGCAGGCGCGGTGCTAGGGCTTTTTGCGCCCTAAGCAAAACAGTTTCTGGCACCCCCCGGAAGCATGTGTCATGACGCATGCGTCATGCATGCACGCCCCAGCACGCCTGCGGAGCTTTGCGTGGGGAGTGGGAGGCTGAGGCTGCCTCAACTGAACAGCTGAGAGGTGCAGCGAGGTGGCGTGAGCTTCTCAGCTGCTCAGTTGAGGCGGCCCCAGGCTGATCCTGCTGACCCTGCTGATCATGCTGGCTGGCGGGCCCCGCTCGCCCTTCTGCCGCTTCTCGGCCGCTCCCCACGCACCTCCGGAACTTCTCGCTGGGAGCGCAAGCCTGGAGCCGCCTCGCCCGCCTTTCAGCTGTTCAGAGGAGGCGGCCCCAGGCCCGTGCTCCCCGCGCGCCTCCAGATAGCGGCCTGAGGCAGCACCGGCGGGCGGCGGGCGGCCTGGTCAGCGCCCCCTCCATTTTGGCGCCCTAGGCCGTGGCCTAGTTCACCTTAATGGAAGCGCCGGGGCTGTGTGAGGGTGGATACAGGTGTCTGATGCATGCCAAACTTCATCCTTTTCTGGAGATAGTAGTCAAAAAATAATTCTAAAGTTGAAACAGTTGCCAACATTCACTTGATACATATTAACCAGTATAAACATAAAAAAAACAGATGGGGGAGTGAATAATTTGGAATAAGGTCAGTTTTGCCGTCTGAACCCTATTTTACTGTAATCAGCATATCACAAATTTGACTGCTTAACAGGAAGCTTGGGAGAGTGCTATGTGTACTCTGGATTGTATCACAATACTTTATTAATTGGCTTTGCCCTTGACAGCAAATCAACAGGATCAGGGTGCAGATTCATCCCAAATAGTACAAATCCCAAATTCAACTTGTTCTTAATCAGGGGGTTGCCTTAATAAAAAAAAAGTAAAATACTGGGGTTCTGTGGCAGAGAGGATGACAGTGCGGACAGGATTTCCTGAAGGAAGCTGGTTGGGAAGTCACTGGCAGATATGCTATTAAACTGTCATGCCACCATCAGATGGCTCCTCCAATGCTGCAATCTTAACACATGTCACCTGTGGAATATTTTGCTTGTATCTAGAGTTTAAAACCAATCTCTCTTTCTTACCTCTCCTTCTCCCCTTTGTTTTAGGGTACCCCTTGAGAGGGATAATTCCGAAGAATTTTTAAAAAGGGAAGCCAGGGCAACCCAGTTAGCAGAAGAAATTGAATCTAGCGCTCAGTACAAAGCTCGAGCTGCTTTGGAAAATGATGACCGGTCAGAAGAGGAAAAATACACAGCTGTTCAGAGAGGTGCTAGTGAGCGAGAAGGTCATGGTGTGACCCCCAGGTATGTGGCAGGGGAGGCAGGGGGAAGTGGGGAATCACTACATTTTCATATAATCTCAGAAATGGGTATTGAATTCTTTTTACAGGCCAAGTAGTTTGGCGTTCATCTGTTGATTGAGTTCCTGGATGATAGCATAGCTTCTCTGTAATCTTTGTACAGTTTATGGGGAAAAGGGATTGCTACATCTTACAAAGTTATTTTCCTACATAAGGAGTGTTCTTCCTCTGAACTTGTATAAGGTTCCTCAGTCTTCTATGTGTGCAGTGGAATCTGCATGAGGGTCCAGCTAAAATGGTTCAGTTGCAAGACTGGACTGTTTCTCTGTATTTGAAATTAGTGGAGATATTTGTATGAGTATACAATGCTACTTTTCTAGAAAAAGGTGCCAGAACTCATCATGAATGCCTCCCTTGTTTTCTTATCATGGCAATGGCACCCACCTGAGAGGTGCTGGAACCGAGTTTCAGCTCTGCCTAGCTCCTAGCCGTGATTGGGCAAGCTACGGGTCGGGGCCAATTCTTATTTCCTTTTCTTTAATCCATCTCTCATGTAGCAGTGGCGGGCTTTAAGCTTTCCAGCCAGGCCTCTACTGTTGCATGCACACACATTTGTGCGAGGACCCTTCCGAGCTGCCCTAACCATCTGCCTGAATTGAAGGGAGGTGGGGGCTTATTTATTTGACCTGTACTAGGGGCGACCCCCAAAGCAGCTAGGGAGACAGCTTGTCGTAGTTTTTTAGCACCTCCACAGGGGTGTGTGGGTGGGTTTGCATCTCATTCATTTGTTCATCTTTCTATGTAACAATAAAATGTTATATTGTTTATGATTTCTGTATTTATTGGACATGTGTTAGTAGTGGATTCATATGACAATGATGTCAGCAATACTGAGATGATCCCAAGTATTATTTTCAGAACGTGGCATTAAATGTGTCAATGTCCAATATTGCTGGTGGCTCTGAGCTGTAATACGTTGTCGTTGTTGCATAGAAATAATGACAATTCTCCCAATTTGAAGCTAATGTGAATTGCTAATATCAAACATGTCCTGCTCCCTTTTATTCCTGAATATTTAAAAGTTTCCCTGCCCTTAAGAACAAAGCAACCTGTGATTTTAAGCCAAGAGCTGAAGTCCATCTTATGTCTCTCTTCCTCCCCCCTTTTTTCCTCAGGGAGAATAAGTACATTCCACCTGGACAGCGGAATAGAGATGTTCTTTCCTGGGGAACTGGGAGGCAGAATTCACCAAGGATGGGCCAGTCCAGTTCAGGCCCACCAATTTCAAGATCTGGGTCTCACTCATCGGACTACAGTTCTAACTCTGGAGCAGACCAAAGAGTAGTTAATGGAGGCAAGTGTTCATCATTGACTGAAATAAGAAAGCCTTTGTAGAGAGAGCTCGCCATCGCTGGATCCCTGGGGTAGTAGCCCTTTGAAATAATGTCTTCTGTTGCATCCCACCACTAAAACAGAAAGAAACTAAAGCTGTGTCCATGGATATATAGTGAATTCCATTTTGAAAACATCAAGCGAGTCCCTGTTGCATTAGAAAGGGCAGTTCTCTGACTCCCTTTATTGCTGTAGTTTCAGTGTGGTCAGTAGGTCTGCATCAGCTGAACTAGCCAACAAATGCTTCTGTTTAGTCCTTGCTAAGTATTGAAATGGAGATGGATCTGGTGGATGGGAAGAAAGGCAATCCAGCAGTCTTCTCTCTGGTTTGGCTCCTAATAATAATAATAATAATAATAATAATAATAATACCTTTATTGTCAATATACAACCTGTGTACAATGAAATTAACCAAGCCTTCCCCCCCAAACACTCAACCTCATTGCACTCTGAGTGCTTGTCGCACAACACTTCACACCAAGCACACCTGCTACCAGATGCTGCTTGCAATAACCTTGGCAATGCCAGCAACCAGTTACTTTATGCATACATCAATAATAGCTTTTTGTGTTCTTAAAATTAAACTTCCAAAATGGGCGTAAAATAATCAAAATACATAGTCCAGTTAAAAACAAAACTGTAATTCATTTTTTGTGTTGTAAGCTGCCCTAGGGGTCTTTGGCACCATGTTGTGGCAAGGTATATATTTCGCTAAAGAAATACAGCACATTTTTCTTAAGTGTGGGGGTTGGGGGAAGAAAAGGCCTGGACTGTACATTGATTTCAGGTAAGTGGCATTAACAAGACTTTGAACTGCAGCTGCTAAAAAAAAAAAGGATAGTTGTGTGGTACCTGCAAGATAAAATGAGGCTGAAGCCCACCAAGCACCACTCCTCCTGCTGCTGCTCCTCCTCTCTTTTTACATTGGGGGTCCCATGAAGGGCCGCTGTTCAGATGAGCAAATAAGTCCACGCCTTGGACATGGGTCTTTCTGTTGCTTCCTATATATTCCACGGAAGATCATCAAAGGCCTTGTGTTTTGGAGTGCAGCAGGTTTGAATTTGGAAACAATGCCCTCTAGAGGAACCTCCTGCTGTAGTCCAGGGGCAGAGATCTATGTGGAGACTTGTAGCCCAATTTCCTCTTTCACAAAAATTCTGAATGACTTCATTATTGAAAGGGCACAATAGAAGTAAATGTCAGCAGCTAAACACAGCTCTCTTTGTAACGCGATTTCTATAGTTTTCACATGTCTTAGCGTTTGAAAGTGGTACATCCAGCGGTCAGTGTGCTTTACCCGCTTAATGAAATTCCCTGGAAGCCTCTTGTAGCTCCATTTCTGAAAAGCTGCTGTGCCAAGTGATGCATTCAGTGCACTCATTTTACCCTGGGCAAGTTGATGCAGGCATGTTGTTGTTTTTTGGATACATGGGGGATTAGCTGCACATTTTGGTTTTCCTCACCGCTCATGGAACCATGCACAGCTATCCATGATTAAGCACAAGCCACATAAGTGTGGTCCATTGTATGCAAATAGTCTTAACTGATTTACACGCCATTGTCTTTTCCACGGTAGTGTTCATAGATCCTGAATTTAACCCATTGGGGGGAAACTCAGGTTGGTGATTGCAAACTGATCTGTCCTAGATTGAGGGTGGAATAACTGCAGATTTCTTATTATTTTTATTTTGTACGAACCTGTAGAAATCCCCAATGGGTTAAAAGAAAAGGTATGAGAAATCATTTTTGTCATTTTTACTTTCCCCTCCCTCTGTTTCCCCCACCCCATAATTTTATTTTCTTTAGTTTTTATACTTTCCTTCATATCATTTGTTCTGTCAGGTGTTCCCTGGCCATCGCCTTGCCCATCTCCTTCCTCTCGCCCACCTTCTCGCTACCAGTCAGGTCCCAACTCTCTTCCACCTCGGGCAGCCACCCCTACAAGGCCGCCCTCCAGGCCCCCTTCGCGGCCGTCCAGGCCCCCGTCTCACCCCTCTGCTCATGGCTCTCCAGCTCCTGCCTCTACTATGCCTAAACGCATGTCTTCAGAAGGTACAAAGACCACAGTTTTGTTTGTTCATGAATTTTCGTTTGTCTTTGTGTTCCTCCCTTCCTCTTGTGAGTTACAGTTAAAAGAATTGTTCTCTTCATTACTAAACATTTTATTTATGCACTTCAAAAAAATAAAAGTTATTATTTTTGTTTTGTTTCTGTTAACCTTTGTTTTTGTTTAAAAAAGGGAATTTTACAGAAAACCAAACCATTAAAGTGATGGCCCTTTCCTGAAACTCAGAAATTCAGCTTCCTAGTGCTACTTTAGTGCATTGCAGAGTACATGTGGATGTATCATCTGCAGTCACTTTGCCATGGTTGCAGGATCACACCGTCGCCACTACCGGTCACTGGCCGTAACCATGGTTAAAGGTTATATCTCCATTGCCTTTAACTGTGTTCAGTGCTAACTATGTTTTGTTTGGATTCAGATGCCTAGTTAAAAACAAACTGGTTAGCATTAGCCATGGTTAAGATGAATGTCACCTTCAGCCTTTATTAAGGCCAATCCGGGAAATTGCTGTGCTAGATGGGAAGATCAGGTGGAGGGACAGGTATATGAACCTGAGGCCCATTCCTGATCCCATAACCCTAGTTAAGGAGTTGAGAGAGCTGCATCTACATATTTCCTGAAGTGGCTGGTGATGGAGGGTTTTGCTCAGAATGATGCTTTATGACATAAATCTATTAAAATGCCTGATTCACATTGTGTCCACTGCAGAATCCTTACTGGCAATTGCAGTGAGGGAGACTGGTTAGAAGTGGATGGAAATTAATTGTGTATTTAAATTCAGTTTGAGTTCTTCTTGACTTTCCTGAAACTGTTCAGTGGAATTGAATAATTTTAATTCTGTCTTGAGAGGATGAGACTTGTTCTGCAATAAGGAATCATAGATTGAACCTATTCTCAGCTGCAGCTAATTTCCATACTTTAATTGCATTCAACTCATATACTTTATCTAGGAATTTTGAAGATGCTGAACCATTTTCTGAGGGCATGTTGACTTGTTTCTCTGAGGCAATTCTTTGAAATGTCTCTGTGATATGCAGGGATATAAAAATAATGAGAGCTGAAAAACTATTAAATGTGGGCTGCTTATTTTGCTGTTAAATTTTCTAAGTTATCTGCTGCCAGGAGGGCTAGAGCATTCAAAGCGGTCAGGTTTGGGTTTTGTTAGCAAGGGTTAACTGGTGAAATCCACCTGAATTCTCTCAAGTATGATGGATCTCTCTCGTGTATGATGATGGCAGCCCAAGGATGTGGAAACTTTGTGCCTCCAGATGTTTTGGACTACAGCCTCCATCAGCCCCAGCCAGCATGGTTAGGGATGATGGAATCTGTAGGGTCTAAGGTTCCCCATCCCTTATGTAGCAAAAATTAATAGAATTGGGGGGGGGGAAGCATGGAGATTTCATGTTGTGTTCATAGTTTAGGGTGTCTTTGCATGTGTTGCTTTCTTCAGGACCTCCGCGGATGTCTCCAAAGGCACAGCGGCACCCTCGAGGCCACAGAGTCTCTACTGGGAGAGGAACAATTTCAAGTGGCTTAGAATTTGTCTCTCACCCCGTGCCAGGAGAAGCCACCACACCTTCATCGGCCCGAGGCAGCCCTTCAGGTGGGACATGGTCATCGGTGGTCAGTGGTGGTAAGTCAAGCTCAGCTTCCTACAGAAAGTCCTGTTTGGGGATTTCACAGTTAAAAGAATCCTGTTTCTTAAGCCAAACATTTGAGGACCCAACAGGCCTGATGATGATGGCTGGCTAATCCTGGTTCTTTATTTTGCCTGGCTAGAAACCAAATGTTACAACTGAGGGTGGTAAAACTGGATTGTCATGGAATGCAGCAGATGTGCTGTTTCTCCCTTCCACTTTGATAGACTGTTTTTATCAGTTGATTACATTCCATTTCAGAGACAGGCTTGCAGGTCAGTTGATTGGAGTTCTCAGCCTTCTTTTCCCTCCAGTCTCTTCTGTGTGCTCATCATCCTCTGGAGTGATGATCAGGTGGTTTTCCTTGTGCTCCTGTGAGCCTCAGTATTCTTAGACCTAAACCCCATTCCTGGTTGCCCACTTTCCTTCTTTCTGTCCTGTTTTGAGGGTGACTTGGAAGACACTAAAAGCCACAGCGAGAAACTAGGTGGACTTTCACAGGGCAGCGAGTTTAGGATTGTGCCGCAGATCGATTTCTGGGACTACAAACAGAAATTGGTTCTTACCATGAATTTCTGTTTGAAGAGCGGACTGGGTCATTAGGAGATAGAAGCTGGGTCTCAGATTCTTTTCCATGTTAATGAGGGCTGGTAATAGGAAGTGACCTGACTCTGCTTAAAGTCTCCCTTGACAAACCTTTGCTTCAATGCAATCAATTATCAAGCATTGTTTCACAGTAGAAGGATTCTTAGTACTGTATTCTGCAAGAATTGTTTAAAAGAAGCACTTGTTGCTTGGGGGAGAGAAGCAACATCACAGAAATCTGGGGACTTTCCTAGGAAGGGAAAAGGGGTTTTGGCGACAATTGTATCAGCTCAGTGTTAAGCCTGGCATTAGGTTTCACTCCTTTTAGTGCAAAATAGCTGTGGAGTGTTTCAACAGGGTCTCTTTTATTCTGTTTCTAGCCCCTAGGTTGTCCCCTAAAGCGCACAGACCCCGGTCTCCAAGGCAGAGCAGTGTTGGCAGTGTGCCTTCTGGGCCAGCTCTGTCTTCTCCTCAAGCTGGCTCTACTCCAGCAGAGCCTGTAGCTGCACCTGTTCTAGCTGCATCTCCTACCCCAGCCAGCCCTGCATCCATTAGAGCAGGTACACCATCAGCTGAAGGTAAGAAGCCCTCTTTATCTTGCCTTGTTCTGAGCCTGAGTAGAAATGCAAAGACATATGATGATCTAAAAATTGCTTCTGTGTTTTAAGTGGCTGGAGAGCAGTTCTCTCACACGTTTATTTATATGCATTAGGTTTGCTGATCATATGCAGTCAATTTTCTCTCTGTGTGGGAATCTTTACACAGAGGGAGAAAACTGGCGGCTCCAGGCAACTACACAATTTTCTGCATGGCTGTTAAAATTACACAAATGCTTAGGAAAAGGTTGTGCTCTGTTTTTCCTAAGATGTCCTACTGACTTTCTTTCAACTCAGCTGATTAGGGCAGCCTTCCCCAGCCTGGTGCCCTTCAGCTGTTCTAGAATTAAACTTCCACAAATCCCATCTAGTATGTCTTCTCTATGCCATCTGGGGCTTAATGGGAGTTGAAGTCCACAACAACTGAAGGGCACCAGGTTGGGAAATGCTGGATCGGGGTTTTAATACAGTAAAACAGTAATATTTAAAAAGTAATATTGCCCTTCCATGTATTATTATTTTGGAAGAAATACATTTAATTTGATTTGCAGAGCTGTTGTTGTTCTTATTGTTGTTTCTAACCCACCTTTTCCCCAGCCCAGGACTCAAGACTAAAACGATGATGTAAAAATTGCTTCTGTGTTTTAAGTGGCTGGCAAAATAGAAAAAAACTAAAAACCATAGAAAGACAATAATTAAAATGTAATTAAACACTAATAGAATTAAAATATTAAAAAGATTAATTAACAAAAAAAATCTAGAATGAAAAGTGGCTCTTTGAAAGTCTCTCCTTAGTCGTCATCATCATCATCATCATCATCATTTTATTTGTATGCCACCTTTCCAAAATCAGGATGGCTTACAACATGAAAAGATCTACATAATTACAAACATAGCAAAAGTAGTCATAAACAATAAATAAAACACAGCAGAAAGTACACAACCAAATTGAATAATTTCCACATAAATAATAATAATTAAAAATTAAGATATAAGAAGTAATATTAATAACAGCAACAATACCCAGTACAAGAGTTTTTCCAGCAACCTCAGCTTTTGTGGCTGTTGTCAGTCAGGGCCCTGTTCTCCCAGGCTGGATAGAGAGAGGCCAGCAAGGGAATAAGTAGGTCTTCTAGGACTCACAGCCAAGATTATGTTGGTTTCCCTAATAAACGGAGACACAATCAGGATAATACCTTGTATGGGACAAATTGTTTTGGTGCTGAGCTTTGTGAGCTTCCTGGCTGCATCTTCAACAACTTGTCCCTCTTTCCTTTCCTTCCCCACCCATTGCTATCTAGAGGTATTAAGAGCGCTGTGTATCTCAAACAGGACTGATTTTCCTTCCTAGCTAAAGATTCAAGGCTTCAGGACCAGAGGCAGAGTTCTTCTCCTGCTAGCACCAAGGAACCCCTGAAGCCAAGTGAAATGTCTCCCAGCTTTAGCAAACCTGAAAACAAAGGTAGGCATTTTCTGAAGTTGTGTTCAACCCATTAGTTGCAACCAATAAAGACAGTAGTTAGGGAATAATGGGAGTTGGAGCCAACTACATCCGGAGCCACCTTGTTGGTTACTCCTGTACTGCAGGCTTAGTTACATTGTAGTTTGGATTGTTGTAGAGATTTAGGAAGGACAACATGGCATGCAGTCCTCAAACATATCTCTGCACACAATGAAAAAGTAGTTCTTAGTTTACAGATCACTCCAGTTTCTCTGCTGCTCCAGCTTCATGATTCCCACCCCACAACCATTTGGGTTGTAACTGGATTGCAATTTCCACTGAACTCTTTGGGGGTTTTTATTTTTTCTTCCCCCCCCTGAGCTGAGACAGCATTTCAGATTTGGATCACTGTATTGGGGCTTCCTTTGGATAGTTTCAGTTGGCCCAAATATATGCTAGATCCATGTCATCTGTTATCAGTACAATGGTACCTTGGTTTACAATCATAATCCGTTCCGGAAGTCCGGTTGTAAACCAAAACAGGTTGTAACCCAAGACGCACTTTCGCCAGTGGGGCCTCCCCCCCCAAAAAGGGGGGGTTGTAATAAAAAAAAGGGTTGTAATCCAAAAAAAGGGACACACACTTCCGGGTTTGACATGGTTGTAATCCAAAACGGCTATAATCCAAAATGGTTGCAAACCAAGGTACCACTGTATATATGTATATTCTCTTAACAGGTGTGTCTCCAGCTGTCCTAGAACATAGAAAACAGATCGATGATTTAAAGAAGTTCAAGAATGATTTTAGGGTAAGTGCTTTTTCTATTAATGACAGCTGTCACTGAATACACAAGGCAGTACCAGATCAAACTACACACAGGTACGAATGGTGGCTTCAGGAATAAGCATTTTAAAGCAGATTAAAACACATAACACATAAATCCTTGTCTATTCTCTCCCTCAACTAAAAGTACATTGCCTAGGGCAGTGAAGGTCACAACAGGACATTCAAATGGCTGCAAATAGACACATCCTAGAGCAACCAGCATAAGTGTGCCTTGCCACCCCCTCATCCATATACATACACTTCTTGAAATGTTTTACTTTGGGGAGGGAGTTCCACACCTTAAGGGCTTACTTCTCCTGGGCTGCCACCCCCTGAGCTTCTGAGTATGGTGTAAGAAGCAAGGGGGCTCCCTCTACTGATATTAGCACCCAGTATATTCCTGGGTTTTCTGTACAAGAAAGAATGTGCAAAACTAAAATCAATGTAGACTCTGCCTTCTCTCCAAATACCCTCGGTCAGGAAGTATCTGCTAAAAGTATAATTTTCCTGTTTCCTCCCACCCCCCCCCCTGCACCCTCCAGTTACAACCCAGTTCCGCCCCAGAAACAGTGGAACAGCTGCTAACCAAAAACAGAGATGGTGAAAAATCCAGAGAGGTTCCTAAGGAGAAGGGTGACGCCAGCTGCAAGGACTCTGTAACTGAAACTGGCAGCAATGCCACCTCAACCAGTGGCAGTAGCAAATCAAATAGCCCCAGTATTTCACCACCTGGTGGCAGCCTGGAGCAAAAGCGAGGGCCTGAGGTGACCTCGCAAGGAGTGCAGACCTCTGGCCCTGGAGCGAAGCAGGAGAAAGAGGAGAAAGAAGAGAAAAGGGACACCACCGAGTGAGTAATTCTGGCTGCACAGCTCCTGCACAGATTTGGCACTGCGTTTGTGGAGGGCCCAGTTGTTGAGATGACTCGACCATGCACAGCCTTTTCTTCTCTGCTTCTTATTTGCATTTAACATATTTGTATAAAGTTTTCTACCTCCACTGCTAGAGGCAGTGCTTATAATGCTGAGTGCTTAGAATGCCAATTTCAGGGAATCACAGGTGGGTGGAGTGCTGTTGCTCCCTAGTCTTGCTTGTGGGTTTCCCACAATCGGCATCTGGTTCACCACTGTGCAGACAGGATATTGGACTAGATGGGCTTTTGGCCCGATCCTGCTACAGGGCTCTTCTGAATGTTCTTGTGCTCTTCTGTTCAGCTTCTGATGTCAAATTGGAAAATATGCACATGACTCTTAGGGGTTGTATTATACAGCGGAAATGCAGCACCTGGAGAAAAAGATCAGTGATTGGAGAGAGAATACTATTTTGTGTCCCTGTTCATTTGCCAGTCTTTCTCCTCCTACTCTGTGTAATTCATCCAGAATTTCATGCTTTTGTTGGAAGGCTTGTGTTGCATTTTGAAATAGAAATGAGGCATCAAGTGATGGGCAGTTTTCCTCCACTCCACCAACGGAGGCAGAATCTTTAGAGGCTTCACACTTCCCCCAGGCGGGGTAGTTGCCATCTCAGTTTTCAGCCTACCTCCACAGAGGGAGCATGGCTGACAGAATCTTTTACGGAGTTTAGAAGATGTGAATTATTATTTTTTAAAAGATACTCTTTCCTCTTCTCCCTTAGTTGTTGTTGCTAGTCGTTGCTTCTTTTTTTAAATTTTTTTTTAAAATAAACTTTATTAGAATTCAAATCATAACATATCAAATCAAAACAAAATATAACATAAACAAAAACGTAAAAATATAAGCAAACAAAAACAAACAAAAACATATGAACATAAACAAATCATGAAAATCATAAAAATAATTGCTACTCCATACTTTCAAATAATACTAAAAACCAAATAATATCCAATACACCAATAATCTTTGTTCATAATAAAATCAAATAAAGTAAAAAAACGCTCGTATATACATTAAACATATCATACAAACACTCATACAAACGCTCGTATATACATTCAACATATCATACAAATAGACTTATCCCCTCCTTGCATAAACTTCCTCTTGTCCTCATCTTGGTCCTATTGATTTTAACTAATTACTGCTTCCCTCAACCGGGTAAGTTTCCCTGATAGTTTTTCTTATCTTTATAGTCTTCTCTTACAGTACAAAACTTTAAAAATAGATCCAGGATTTTAATGCAGGGCATTGTTGCCTCATATAATTCACAAATTTCCCCCAATTTTGTTCAAATTTCTGCTTACTGCAGTTTCTGATTGAATTAGTTAATTTCGCTAGATCTATATATCCGAATAATTTCTCTTGCCATTCACTAATTTTTGGTACACCCTGTCTTTTCCAGTATGTAGCCACCAAAATTCTTGCGGCTGCAGTTGCGTATAAAAATATTTTTCATTTTGTTTTTTGATTCCTTTATCTAACATTCCCAATAAAAAAATTCATGATTTTTCTTTACATTATATTTCAATATTTTTTTAAAATTTCTTCAAGAATTTGGTTCCAATAGGGTTTGATCTTATCACAATGCCACCACATATGTATAAAGGTTCCTGTTTCTTTTTGACACCTCCAGCATAGATTATCTTTGGTCTTGTACATTTTATGGATCTTAACCGGTGTCAAATACCACCTGTAAAACATTTTGATCTTGTTTTCCTTTATTCCTTCAGAGGCCGTAAATTTCCATGAATTTCCCCATAATCTTTCCCACTGCTCTATTTGGATCGCTTTCCCTAAATCAGATGCCCATTTAATCATTGTATTTTTGGTTAGTTCATCTTTTACCTCCCATTCTAATGGAACATTATACATTTTAGAAATGATTTTATTATTATTTTGGAGCAGGTGTTCTTCTAATAATGAGGGCTTATCCATGAATCTTTTTTTTCAATTCATCTTGATGGAATTTACTGTTTATTTGATGGTACTGAATCCAGCCCATCAATAGATGTTTTATTTCTTCATATTACTTTATTTTCAGCTTCCCTTCCTTTTCTTCTATTAGGTCTTTATTTTCCCCCCACATTCCATCTGAATTTCTTTTTTCACTGTTAATATTTCTACGGGTGACAGCCACCTGGGTGTTTTTGGCTCCAATAATCTATTATGTTTCTCCCATATTTTTAATAGTGATTTCTTTATCACATGATTATTAAAATCCCTATTTACTTTAATTTTATCTTCGCCCAGAAGTTGTTGCTTCTTAATTTATTTACTAAATTTGTATATTGCCTTTCTGCCGATACATTCAAGGTTTCTCACAGTTTAAGACAGCAGCTAACCTGGGACAATGCAGATTTTGCTGGGGCTCCCAGCCAGCATAGCTAATGGTCAGGGGTGATGGGAATTGTAGTAACAATATCTGGATGACCACAGGTTAGCAACCTTTGGTTTGCAGGCTATTTATTTTATTTATTAACTTTATTTCATAAGAGTCACATGCCACTTGATTGTAAAGAAAAACTTCAAATTTTAAGAGACATGATCCAAAAGGGAACATGGAGAGAAGGGGAATATTAGCAAATTCAGGTCCCGTAAGAGGTGTGCTTGTGTGAAAGAGAGAGAGGGAGAGACTGAATTCTGGGATGGGAGGAGCTAAATAGTATTTGGCCCCATCTGAGCCAAAGGTGGTTAGGGATTTTGCCCCCCCCCCAAAAAATATTATTTTTGACCTGGAGTCTCTAATATCTTCATGCAGCAAAAGCTGCAGCTCTCATCAGCAGAGCTCTCTGGGTGGCAGCTGGGCCTTCTCAATGAGGGTAGGTGCATTTTTCAACTAGCAACAGCTGCTCCTAGAGCTGCTGCTGGCAGGAGGATGTCTTCGCAGCTGCTTATCTATGGCCTCTGTTAGAAGCCACAAGCAGACCTTCCAGTTTTGATTGCTGCAAGGAGACCTTGTGCCCCCTCAGTGGTTCTGTTCTGGCTGCAATCTGTCTGTTCTAGTAGAAGACCTTGAGCTGCAAGCAGCCCATCTTTAACACTGACTGCTGATAAGCTGTGGTTGCAGGCCCCCAAGTATGTGTGGGGGAAGTCAAGGCATCATGCTACGAGTTCTTACTGCGCTGTTGATCTGCAGCCGCCCCTCCCCCAGTGGTCTAGTTCGGGGATGGCTAACACATTGCCTTCCAGATGTTGTTGACTCCACCTCCCATCACCCCCAGCTAGCATGGGTGATAGTTGGGGGTTAATAGTCCAGTGACATCTAGAGGGCCAAAGGTTAGCCTGCCGTGCTGCAGCCCTTCAGTCTCAGAAAAAAGGAATAGCCTAAGGTCAAGGAAATAGCACGGTGCTGGAGTGTTTTCTAGTTAAAACCTTGCAATGAACCTATTTTTCCTGTCCTTACTTTCCTCTTTGGTGGCAGCTCCCCCTTCAATAGAACGTGTTACATTTTGATAGATTTTTAGTTGCGTTGTGCATCCTCAGCAATAGAACTTCCTACACACAGAGAGGACAACTCCCTGCCACTCACGCCCAATGCACATGGCGCAGGTTTGAAGCCTCTACAAGTCTTCCTCCGCTAGTAGATGTGAGGAGTCAACCATCCCTGGATATTCAGCTCTTATCTGAGAGAAATGAACTATCATGGTGGGAAGTCCAATCTGACACGCCTCTTTCTTGTGTTTTCCCCCACCCTTCCATAGGCAAGTTAGAAAATCAACACTGAACCCTAACGCAAAGGAGTTCAACCCTCGATCATTTGCTCAGGTGAGTCTTAAGAGGCATCGCTGTCCTCATTCTCTGCTTATCTGAAGCTGCATCATGCCACCCATTAGAAGCAGTCGCTGCATAGTTTGTTTTCCTGCTTTAACCAGCCGTAATGAGAGCTCGCTGGGAGAAGTCCACAGGGCATGTTGATGCACGCTTGATCAAACTGTCCAGTGCCTACTTACAGCTCAGCTATTCCGTTTTTCCTTCATGTTTTTGGCAGCCCAAGCCTTCCACCACACCAACGTCACCCCGTCCGCAGGCCCAGCCCAGCCCTTCCATGGTGGGCCATCAGCAGCCCACTCCGGTGTACACCCAGTCGGTTTGTTTCGCACCAAATATGATGTACCCTGTTCCCGTGAGTCCAGGTGTTCAGGTAAAGCAGCAAAGGCTTTAATGTGACAAGCTTATACTTGCTGCATTGAGTGTGGATAACAGCTTGTCACTGCTTTGGAGGGTGAAAGGCAGTACAGGGGCATGAAGCATGTGAGAGTCCTTTGTGTTTACATATGGGAGATGGTGTGTGTGGGGGGGATTGGTGAGTAAGGAAAAGATTAAGAAGCCCCTCTCCCATACAAACGCACCCTCCCAGTTAATGTTACCTGTTCAAATTTGGACTTGGACGCCTTTGTTTCCCAAAGTGATGTGCATTTCCGCCTTCTGAAAAAAGGCTGGGCCACTTTGTTTTCAGCACCACATAAATACCCTTTCTTGGCACTTAAAAATATTGAGTACCGCTACTAGCTTGAAGGCTACCTTGAAATGTATGCAGAGGCCTACTCAATGTCTTGAAAGAAGATCCCATCGGATCAGTAACTTTGTATTTGCAGAGCTCATGTGACTGAGAGCATTTGTCCTTGTGTACTCTATTTGTGAAATGTATACTCTCCCAAGAGTATACTATTTAGTTACCCAACTGTTCTTACCCTTCTGTACAACTGAGAGAAGAGTATTTGCTGTGGCCACAAGAAAATTATTACAACACATGTCAGAAACGATGAGTGTACATGATAAGATGTGCATTTTAAGCATATTGATTCCCTGTACATACCTTGGTTTGTTTACTTATTTTTACTTTGGGTCCAGTTTTATCTGATACTTGATTTTGTCCATGGCCTGCAATGATGATGAAATCTTCTAATAGCCTAATTGATTAAACAGTGTGTTTCTGACTTTACTAATAAGAGACCAGAGTTCAAATAACTTTTAGTTCACCCCAGTAGAATGTATTGTGCTCTTTCTGGCTGCCACAGCATTCCAAAATTATCTCCTAGTGGTGCCAATTTGTCTTCAGTGGTTGGTATATGGGGATCACTTTAAAGTAAGGCATTTATTTTTAGTCACGTTTCTAACAAGTATTTTGATCCCGCTCCCTCCCACTCAAACTATTTTCACCTGCCTCTTGACTTCAACCAAGCTTGCACATTGTGGCACTGTTAACGTTCCTTCAAGCAAAGTCCTGGTTTGGTGCTTGTGCTTTCCCTCCTCCTGTCTCTCTCACACTGTAATGGAACAATTCAAGGTTTTGTTACACCATACTTTCCGGTTAACACTGGAGCATGTAGCTTAAACTCTTGACTACAAACCATCTAAGTCAAGCCTGAGGGAAGCTATATTAGCATTCAAGGCAAACGTGATGTGCTCCTGTTCAAGATAAGTTCAGTCCTCCCACTCAGGTGGTTCCCCCTCTTCCCTGCCCCCAACAGCACTTCCACTTAGCTTTTTTTTTGTGTGTGCTAACTTTTGGGTTTCCCCAATACCTTCCTCTTGTCTGCCGGTGATGCTGTTTGGGCTATATAAGGAACGGTGACAGTCAAGAGGTGTTGGTTGACCATGGTTGGTTCCTAACACTAACCTTTGGAGAGTTCCACCCCAGGATCCTCTGAGCATTGCAAGGAATCCTTTGTGGGCACCTCTTGGGTTGGGTGGTGAGGTTCAGCACAAGACAATAAGCAGACAGTAGCACCCATAATCAAATGGTTGTTGGTAAAAGTGTGAGGTGCGTATCTGCTGGGAACCCAGTGGGGAGCAGGCTGCCACGCATGACTCGCATCCAGAGAGGAGAAATACATATGATGTGGGGTGTGTGCACGTGTCTTCCTCTAATTGTCAGCCATGTTATTTTTCAGCCTTTGTACCCCATTCCCATGACGCCTATGCCAGTCAACCAGGCCAAGACCTATAGAGCAGGTAAAGGTGAGAATAATACAGTATTGCATGCTCTTGTACGTAGCTTGCATGTAGAATAACTTAACATGCCTTGCTCATTGTTCTGTTACACTTACTTTGCTTAACCCGCCTTTATGTGCAACTCCCTTACCAAGCCGCTGCCGCTTCTTCTTCCTCCTCCGCCTCCTGCTCATGTGTCCTCTTGTTTCTTGGATTTTGCAGCACTGAGCAGGCAAAGTTTATTTTTTTTAATATAATTTTTATTGAATTTTCAGCTTATACATTTTCCAAATCATCACATCGTGCAATATCCTAAATACGATACAAAAAAGGCACAACCACATAAAAGAAAAAAGAAAGAGAAAAAAAAAGGAAAATGGAAAAATACTAAAAAGAAAAACACAGTAAAAAAGAAAAAAAACCATACAAGATTCTTTGTTTACATCTAATATTGCTTAACATATCTGTGACCTCCCCGTTCCTCCCTTACCGAGTTCATTTTAAACCCAACTTTAGCAGTTTCCTTGCTTTCAAATTAATCTTATATCAATAATCTAATTCATCATATAATCATTTATATTCCCATTCTTACAATATTCCCTCAATAATACTTAATCAAATATCTAAACTAAACCCCTTAGCCTATACTTTCCCCTAAAAAATATTCCCCATTGATTACTTTCAAAGGAAAAAAAGAAAAACACACAAAATTTCTCAGTTACTTTCTCTGTCTCCCCCTTCTTCCCCTAATAGGCAATTCCCTGTAAACCTCGACCAGTTCCTTGCAACAATCCAGTTTCCAACCATTTAATCCGTCCCATATTAAAAATTCATTATTTTTTCACCCCACTCCATCTCTTACCCACACCATGCCCCCTCCCTCTCTCCACTCCTCTTTGTGTTGATCCAATCTCTTTCTCCAGCTCTCTTTCCTCCCTATCACCTCTTTACCCCCCCAAAGCCACCACTCGATCAGATTTACAAACTTTCTCTGGTTATCCAAGCCCAGATTCTGGGCTCCCTCTCTCACTGAGAGTCCAGCATTCTGGGTCTCTTGGGCTAATGCCGTCTGAGTAGAGTCCATGTCCTTTGCAGCCTCTCTCACAGGTTGCTCGGGTTCCTCTGTTTTCGGCTCTTCTTTGTTTTCTTCCTGTAAGTCTAACGTATCCTTTAAGGGAAACAGTTGTATCTCCTCTTTAAGATTTTGTATCTGTTTCGTGTATTCATACACATCCTCTCTTAGTTTGTATACAAGTTGTAGCAAAAGTTTCATTTTGTCCTTGTCCAGCTGGAGACTCATTGTTTTGTCTATTCGATTCTATTGTGTTCTCATATTACAATGGCGGGCGCATGTTATTTTCCCAAAGATGGTGCACAGTTACTTCCCAGATTTACTTTAGTCCCTTTATCCAATTCTTTTCAACAACGCAATTTCACAGTCCTCTGTTTAAATTCATTTACTTCGCAAAATCTTGTTAAATCCGTACCCGACTTATTAAACCAAGAGTTCTTTTTAATACAAAGTTCCTTACCGGTGAAATCACAATGGTGACTGGTCTTTGTTCCCAGGGTCTCGCCCTCGGTTTAGAAGGGCTTGTTCCAGAACTTCATAAAAGTTATGCAGAGATCCAAAATAGAGATTTCCTCTCCCTCCCTTGGCTCTGCTCCACCGGGAGGGGGTCCAACTTAAATTTTTTAGCGGATTTTCCAGTCCGTTCCAGCGTTGCGGCTCCAGGTCTGGTGGCTGCTCTCTTATCTCAATAAGGGGGGGGGAACGACCTCCGTTTCCTTTTTAAATTCCCTTCCCCGGACCAAATCTTCTCTAATTTTTTTTCCAAAGAAATTTTACTTACAAGTCCAATCTTTAATCAAAACGGGGGCATCTGGCGCTCAAAGTGGCTTCGGCACGGAGCTTCGCGTTCCAGAGGTAGCAGACTTCCCAAGGCTCCATCCCGCTCAACCGGCTCTCGGCGCACCTCAAGAGGCGCGATCCGGGCGGCGAAACGGGACTTACGGGGCTCAGCTGGGTCCCACGCACCCGGAAAGCTCAATCCGGGGGTTCTCCGGGGGGTCGCGGTGCCCGCGCGACCTCCCCCCTCCTCTGGGTCGCTGGGGACTTTCGGAGATCGAAAATCCCCCGCCGATGCCAATGGCTGCCAGACCGGAAGTGAGCAGGCAAAGTTTAGAGCATAGGGGCTAGTGTCTTGTCCCCAGTTCTAAATACTTGAATGGATGCTTTTAAGCATACTGAAGGCTGAAAGATCCTATGCACACTTTCCTAGAAGTACACCCTGCTGAACACAGTGCACAACCTACCCCTCAGTAACATGCATACGAAGGTACTGAAAGAGCTCCTGTTCTAGGTACCTAATGATGAGCAGAAGTAACATATTGACTTGCCGTGCCAGAGGCTTTTTTCTTCTGTTCGGCTTTTCAGCTGAAGGAAGCTTTTATGCATCCAGTTGGGAACAAAGCTACTGATTCTGAAAGCTCCTCCCTGACATCAGAGTGCTGTGTTTTAACAGGATTTTACTGTTGTTATGGGCTCTGTTGGTCTTAGGGAGAAAAAAAATGTAATTGCAGGGGAAAAAATATTATGCCATTCTTCTGTATGGGAGGAATGTGAACCTTGTATGGGTTGTGTCTGCCCATCTCTCCAAAGGCAGGAAGTAAAATCTTTTAAAAGTAAAATACTTTTTGTTGCACCAGAGCAGTGTTCCAGTTTATATCGGCTAATGCTGGATAGTCTTTCTGTGATGCCTTCTTTCTGCCTGAATGATAGCCCAGCCTACTCTGAGCTGACCTCTCTCTCCTGTCACCTTAAAGCCTGCTCACAGGTTGAGATTCTTGAACCCTCCCAGCAGCTGACTCCTCATCTGTGTTTGGCTTCCTTGTGGGTTGCCATTGTACCTAGCTGTACGTAGAAATATTGGCATAGGTTTATTTTTAGGGCGGAGGTGCTTTCTTTAATGTGCCCTTTCCCCTTCTTTTGCAGTATCAAATATGCCCCAGCAGCGGCAAGACCAGCACCATCAAAACACCATGATGCACCCTGCCTCTGCTGCCGGGGCTCCTATTGTTGCTACACCACCTGCTTATTCAACGCAGTACGTCACCTACAGCCCCCAGCAGTTCTCCAACCAACCTCTCGTTCAACATGTGCCGCATTACCAGTCTCAGGTATGCCTTGAGCTGAGCTCTTTGCAGCTTGAACAGTGGAATTAGAATGTGTTTTTTGCCATGCTGCACATATGTAAGTGGCGATGCAGTGCTCGCATAACACTTCAAAAAGAGCTACGTACTGCCTATGGTGATACGTCCAGGGCCATTGTTACAGGATGCCCTGTGTGTGTGCGTGTTTGGGAGGGGGGAGGTGTGCAGGCCACCTTCCATGCAGACAGGATTGGCAGCTGAGTGATTGAACAGATTCAGAGACCTGGATGTTTACTGCAGTCTTACCTAGATCTGTTGGCATGTGAAAGCTTTAGGTTATCTAATGGCATAATTTCGCCTTAGTGCTATAATGTTAAGAGGCCGGTGTGCCATAATAGGATGGGCTGGAAAAAGCACCGCAGAGGAGAACCATGGTCGATCCTGAGTCTTCCTTCAAATCCAGCCAAGTCTGCTAGTATAACTGGGCATCTCTGACTAACTTGAAGAAAGGCATTTTGTACCTGTGATAGTAGTACCTGTAGGGACTTACTCCTCCCTCGTTCTCTTTCTCATGCTTAATGCAGCACCCCCACGTCTATAACCCTGTAATACAGGGCAATGCCCGGATGATGGCACCACCGGCACACCCGCAACCCGGCTTAGTTTCTTCCACTGCTACGCAGTACGGTGCGCACGAGCAGACCCACACGATGTATGGTAGGACACTTTTTAATGAGCTCTCTTTTGAAACTTTGAAGGCTCTCGTTTTTAGGGGCTTGCCGAGGAAACTGGAAAGCTCTCTGTTTTGAAATTCACTGAAACCCGTTTGGATACCGGTATAGTAAAGAGAGATTGGGAGAATGAAATGCATCTGTCCCCAGATACCTCTTATAAAACAGCATATCACAATTTCTCCATATGCTGCCACCAGCAGCCTTTTATTTATTTATCACTGGGGGCCGATTCACTTATGTATGTCTCCACTTGCATGTGTGACTGAGCTAGTGCACATCATTAAGCACCGCAGAGCGAATATTTGTAGTGCTGCTGTGTCCATTCAAATGTACTACTATTCCGCAGACATGAACCATTGGGGATTCTTAGCACCTAACTCTACTCTCAGTTGGCACTCAGAATTTGTGCCAAGGATTCGAGGCATGACCTCCATTCACACAGGCACTGTTTTGGGCGCGGATTTCCTGTTCCGGGGCAGTGTTTGGGTTATGTGCCTGCAGTGTTCGGTTGATTCCTCGGCATGAATTGAGATGTGCCTGTCTTTTGCCTCCTTCTGGCTTGGGGGTATCACCAAGTGTGGGTTTTGCACACTGATGGCTTCCTGTAAGCCAAGGATGATTTCATTGTGGGCTGATGGCATAGCATTAAGTGATGCTGAGTGTTAAGAATGCCCCTGTTGCAGTGTGGGATTGTGCCCATTTTGCTGCTTTGAGTAGGTAAACTGAGGTAATTTTGAGATTCAGAGGTTATTGGGGCAGCCACTAAAGCGTAATTCTTCTTCATGCCCTTTTTTGTCTGGAGTGGGAAAGGGAAAAGCTGAGGAGAAACCTCCTGCTGTGTCTAGTCAGCTAGGTCACTCAACTAGTCATAGGAACACCAAGGTTGTCCTTGCTTTGCAGTGAATTTACGGGTTCTCCTTTTCAAGGAAATGGCTGTGACTTGGTGGCCAAGCATCTGCCTTGTACATGGATGGTTCCATTCCTGGTATCTGCAGGCAGAGCGGGGGGGGGGGGGGCTAAGACCATCAAGATCTACCAGTCTCTGTAGACAATAGTAAGCTGGATAAACAGATTCTGTATGAGGCAGCTTCCTAAATGTTAATAAAAGGCCTCTGTAGAACACTCCAGGCAGCCACTGTGTAGCTATTAAATCTCCAGAAGGGGAGATTCTTCTCCTTCATGTGTTAGGCAAGTCTTGAGATTTGTCACCCAAGAGTAACTTGGGGGTTTCAGCTGGCTGCTTTGAAGTGCTATGTTATCAATTCTAACACAGAGAAGCCCCTGCTGACCACTGGATGCTGTGAGTGAGCTTTCCCAGGCCCAGTTGACCGGCCTTGCAGCTGACCTGGAAGCAACCTGACCAGTTTGGGCCTTCATGGACTCATGAGCCCATTGGCCAAGAGATAAACGAGCCCAGCACACAGCCACTCGGTTTCTCCTTTTTGCATGAGCCAACATACCAAGAAGTCTTCTGCTAAATGTAGTTTCCTATTTCATCCAAACTGGGAAACTCATTTATTTATTTGTCAAGCTTTTTATACTGCTTACTTGACAGAAGATCTCTCAGTGCTTTACAGCAGTGTTTCTCAACCAGTGTGCCTCCAGATGTTTTGGGACTACAACTCCCATCATCCCTAGCTAGCAAGACCAGTGGTCAGGAATGATGGGAGTTGTAGTCCCAAAACATCTGGAGGCACACTGGTTGAGAAACACTGCTTTACAGTATACTCAGCTTTGGAATGAAGCCAGGTTCAAATGATTGGGGTTGGTGGCAGAAGGCTCATTCACATCTTGGCTTATTAAACTGAGATACGATCATCTGAACACGACCGCTATTTCCAGTTTGCCACCTTCCAGCCACTTCTTTTAACAGGATGAATCCAAATACTTAGAGAGTGCTCAGTGGTTTTTGTTAAGAAATTTCTTGATACAGTAGTTTTCTTTCAGTATAAGGTGGTGGTCCTTGGAAACTTAAATCATCCTAAGTGTTAGTGACTGGTTGAATTTGGTACAGCCACCATATAATAGATGATAGTCCATCTGCGTATAGCTTAATGCTTTCTTGTCTGGCTTGCACTAACTTAGCTACCTGTAGCAAAGAAAGGAAGTTATATTGTAAACCGCCCTGTGATCCTCAGATGAAGGGCAGTGTAAATATCTAATAAATCATAATCATCAAAAGTCATTGGTTCAAACCTTAGCACAAATGTATTGGTGTTCACTTTAAAATCTCAGCGCCCCTCTCCGTCTGAATCGTAGGTATGACAATACCCTCCTGTCTCACAGGTTTGTTGTAGAGATTACTGAGAGAATGTGTGTGAAATACTGAATAAGTGTTAAGTGGAGGTATATGGTTTCCTTTGGCCAGTTATCTAAAGACATAGCAAAACTGTGTACTGTAATTGGAACGCTGCATTGATTTGTAGCACCTCTAGTGCTCCATGAAACTACATCTAGCAAAGAGAACGAATATCTACATAGGAATTCAGTCTATTAACCTTTGTACAAATGTGTGTATATGTCAGCAATTGCTAATTGCTGAACATCTGTTAAGACGGAAAGGCTTGTTTCAAAAGTCCGGTAAACCAAGATAATGTTTATTCTTCAGCTTGATCCAGTATTTTTCTGTGTCATTGTCTCTCTAAGCTATCTAGTTTCCTGTCTCTGCTAAAAAATAAATAAACAAATTTGTATACTGAACTAAGCAATAATTGGGGAAACTGGGGCTCTGCATCTTGGGGAAATCCAGTTTTCTGGGATTGTAACGTGTTTTTCTCTTCATTGAAAATCAGTCAAAGCACTTTAAATCCTTATTCTTCATGCTGTGGTTAGTTAATGGAATGTAAAATACTTTAAAATAGTGGACATTTTAAAATTGATGAACACCAGCTGAAGATTGTTTGTGTGATTGAATATCTCTCTAACTTTTTTTTTAATTGCAAATTGGTTTGTGCATGAAAACAATGATTGACTTAACCTTTCCAGAAGGCTGGAAGTGGTGCTCTCATCTTGTGGCACACGGCTAATTTCCCTTTCTATTTCCCAAATTCAGCATGTCCCAAAATACCCTACAGCAAGGAGACAGGTCCTTCTTTCTACTTTGCCAGTGAGTTGGGGTTTTTGTACTAACTTTGATTTGCACAGTAAACAACTTTGAAAGAATCTGTTGGAGAATAGGCTTGTTGAACAGATGTCTTTGCACCAAACCTACTCAGAATTAGGAAAAGCTTTTCTGTCACTGAGAAACCAATGGACTCATGGGACATATAAAGATGCAGGATGAAACTGTCTGAGGAAGATTATCGTAATGGAGAAGGTAAGATGACAACCAGCACTAGGCGAAAAGAGTAAAAATAAGTCCAGTTGTGTAGAGACTTGGTTGACGTGTTTACTTCTTACATTTCCTTGAACCAACATGGTCTTCTGGCCTGTGAAGGAAGGTTTGTCTACTTTGCAGTGATCCACAATAAAGGGTACAGAATTGGTTGGTCAGAGGTTTGGAAAAGGAAGATTCAGATTTTAGGGGGTGGGAGAAGAAATCTGAAAGGGCAAGATTGGAATTTACAGGGCAAGACATTCCCCAAATAATTGAAATTGTGACCCCTGGAAGGCCTAACCCATCTATGAACCCTTGCAGACAGAATGCTGAAAGTTTGCTTTAACCACAAGAGCTAGAACACTTTGAAAAAGCCTAAGGTTGAGCTGAATGAAATTCAGTGTTGGATTTTGCAGCACAGTTGTGGTTACAAAGACCCCTGGATCTTTTAATCAAAAGTGCTGATTCCCTTTTATGTATCTGAGTGAACGCAAAAGATCCATTGTGATGGAATGACCTACACAGCCAGAGCTGTCAGCTGGAGAAGGAGGGCACTGCTCTTTATTGCACAGCAGAAAGCAGGAGCTCTGTGTCTTTTGGGTATGGAGTTGTCCCAGGAATCTGCTGCTAACCTGTTCCATTTGGTGGGAGGGCTGTAATGCAACCACAGTGGTTTGGTGCACTGAAACTCTTTCAACAAGTCAATTTCCTTTAATAGATCTTCCTTTGCAAAATGGAGCCCGCTGTCTGTCTGTAACATCTGTTTACATTTGCTTCCTCTAATTCAAATGAAGGTCTCTTTTGCCGTCTAATTGTGGTTATGTTTACCTTCAGGCAGTTTTCGCACTTAAAGCACTGACTCTTCCCAACTTCATCCTAAGTGGGTGTTTGATTTGGTTGGCCTTTCCATCCCCTCCCTGCATTTATTCATTTCCTACTGCCTTGACTATCCACTGCCCCTCTCCCTTTTAGGATTACAGTTGCAACTTGCAACTTCTACACATTATCCTTCCCTTATCCCAAAACATTTGCTCCTGCTTGCGTTTCCTTCTTCCTCTTGCTGACATGTTGCAGTTTGCAAAGAACTAAGAGCCATCTTAGCCTGCTGTTCCTATTTATGGCAGGGGGCAAGGGAACTAATTATGTAGCTTATCTATCCTGTGAAAGGCAGGTGGTATTCACACTGGATGTATCTTCATTTTGCATCTGATATGGGAGTTGTAAAGGCAAATTTTAAAACTTGGGTGGAGGTTCTGGGTCCCCGTCTTGTCTACAGTAAATTTTGGACATGCTTCTCTGAGCTCTAAATGTGACTGCCCTGAGCTAGTTTCCCCAGTTCCTGCCAGCAAGATTATCTATATTGGACTGAAAAGAGATCACCAGCAAGTCCCATTTCTTCTCTGTGGATTTGAAGAGGAAATGAAGAGTTTTAAGGCAAGGATGGGGAACCTGTGGCCATCCAGATGTTGCTGGCTACTAGCCATGCTGGCTGGGCCTGATGGGAGTTGAGTCTTGCAACATCTGGAGGGCCCCACAGGTCCCCCCTCCCTGGTCCATGGCCAAACTTGTATGCTAGGGAACCCAAATGCTGCATGCAGTATGAAACACAGTTCTGTGACTGGAGCCTGGTGTGTATTTGTGTGTGTGTTTTTGTGTGTGCTTTCTCACCCCGACCCAAATAAATTTGACTTTTGCGACAAGAGCTTAAGGTTAGAGGAAGCCTGGAGCCAAATGGCCGTTTTCAGCAGGAGAGGACAGAAAGGCCTCTCAACTCTCACTGAGCCTGACACTTCACTTCTACATAGTCCTCACGCACCCTCAAACTTTTCCCCACAACTATGTAGGTTTTAAAGAATGTGCTCTGTAGGCTGTGGCAGTAGCAAGGAAAAAAAAGTGATGTTGAGTCGAGGGCAAGTCCCAGGTGGCTGGCATTTGTATTGTTTTTAAATGAAGGGAAGAAAAGCAGCTATTTAAAAGGGAGACGCCCAGAGTTGGGGGAGTCCTATGTGATGACTCAGCTTGGCATCCATTCTCAATTTCCTTTCCCCCCTTTTCTTCCTAGTTTCCACTGGTTCCCTTGCTCAGCAGTATGCCCATCCCAGCGCCACCCTGCATCCGCACCCGCCGCACCCACAGCCTTCTGCCACGCCCACAGGGCAGCAGCAGAGTCAACATGGGGGAAACCACCCAGCTCCCAGCCCAGTGCAGGTAAGCGCTACGACTGGCCACCTGTGTGGCAACAGAGAAGCAGGTTCCTGCTCTGCCATTGCTTGGGCCAGTTGCCTTTGAGACCCTGCATTCATTGCCTGGAGTCTGCAACCAGAGCTGACTACTCTGGCCAGCATGCTGTCATGGTAAGAACCATATCACTAGTTCATTGCACACTGGAGGCTACTATTTTCCACTGGAAAAAAAGCTAGCGACTGGGATTAGCCACACTGATGGGTGCAAGCTTAATGCAAATCAGAAAGTTTAGGCAGATAGTTACACTTCTTAAACACCTATTTCTTAAAAGGTCCCACGGCACTTGTATTTATGAGTAAAATACAAATGTTCTTTCTTTATCCAAGAGTATTTGTACCCTGCTCTTCATTAAAAAAAAAGGCCCCTGGCACAGCTTACATACAGTCCTTTAAAGGAAAAGTTCTTGCTCACAGGCTTGCAGTCTAAAACACACAACACAAAAGCAAAAAAGTGACGGAGGGAAGAGGCCCAATGTGATCTGCAGGAGTGGAAACTGTTCAGGAGCAGGAAGCACAAGATGGAGCTGTCCTTTCACTAGAGTTACTGAAAGGAGCTCTGCCTCCCATCTCACCCCCTGAGGCAGCCTGCTGGAATAGCTGCTATCAGGTTGACGAAGTCTGACGGAGCTGGCCTTTCAGTGGAATTGAGAGAATAAACCATTGTTTATAAATTCATAAAGTACATGAGCCTCCTGGCCACTGAAAAATACCCATTACAGCATAAAAATGATGATCTGCTTTTAGTTTATTTAACACAAAAAGAACTAGCAGCTTGGAACATCGAGAACAGAAGAGTGATAATGCTTAGCAGGCTTCAGTCAGGATGTTCTTCCATAACTTTAGCAGCACCAAAGAGAGCCCAGCCTCTGGATATTTCCTTGAATCCACAGCAGAACCTCTGAGCTGCCCTGGTGGATTGTGAAGGGTGAGGCATACACCTGAGGTTTCTCAGCCCATAATGCTGAATCTGAACATGGATGTCAAACACGTTGGATTATGCAACTTTTTTGCTGCTGGGAAATTTGCCTCTTTCTAGCCAGGTTTCCTTGCTGTTGCCAACTTGCCATGAGGTGGAAGGAACCCTGGCAAAGCACTGTATTTTGCATTCCGAGCATAGCCTGAGAGCAGAACAAGCGTTTTTGAGGGCAATGCTTTTTTTCAGCCGGAACTCACCGGAGCTCAGTTCCGGCACTTCTCAAGTGGGCGCCATTGCCATTATAAGAGAACAAGGGAGCCGTTCATGGTGAGTTCCGGCACCTCTTTTTCCTGAAAAATAGCACTGTTTGCGTGTAAATATTGCCAAGCCATTGCTATGCTTATGATTTCTTCAGCACCATCAGCACCAGGCCGCCCAGGCCCTCCACTTGACAAACGCCCAGCAGCAGTCAGCCATCTACCACACTGGTCTTGCGCCAACTCCTCCTTCCATGACCCCAGGCTCAAGCACACAGTCTCCTCAGAGCAGCTACCCTGCAGCTCAACAGACGGTCTTTGCCATTCATCCTTCCCACGTCCAGCCCGCCTACACCAACCAACCGCACATGGCCCATGTCCCCCAGGTAAGAAAGATTCTTGATGTAGTCTGAGGTCCAAAGAGTGCTCTCTGTTCCAGGGAGGAGAAGACTTGGGGGGGGGGGATATTTCTCATTAACATGGGTTTATAATCCCAGGCTGCTTTGATCCGGGGAAGGCCATGCACCCTTGTGCACCAAAGAGCTGTTCAGAATGCCTGATGAGTATTTATGCACACAGAGTAATCTCTGTCCAGCAGGAGGTGCTCGCAAGCACTACAGGATCCCTGAACTATGGATTTCTCAGGGTTGCCCATGGCAGAAATGGTCACCTGAGAACTTCCCTCTGGAAGGCAGGCAGAACAGAGCATGACATTTTGCATCTTTTGTGCTAGAGGGGTAGACAGTGGCGCCGGGGAAAGGTTGGGCATGATGGTTGAAGGGTGGTGTGGGTCCTTGGCCCCCTGTTATGGAAGCGCCACAGTGGGTGGTGTCCTTCCTGAGGAAGTTACGAGAGAGAGCCTTCCTATGGAATTGGTGGTAAGTCAGCGAGCTTTTGGGTCTGAGGCCTGAACACTGAAAAAGGTCCTTTGCAGAGAAGTCTGAAGCCTACCTCAACTGTACCCTTAGATTTTGCGCTCTGCCCCCCAAATGTGTCCCCAGCTGTGAATGGCAAGCCAAGTGCTGCCTCCCTCCCTCCAACTGGCTACTTAACAACATATTCTGTGCTGTTTCTAGCGGTAAGGCTGTTGTATTCCTCTGAGAGGGGAGCCTTGCAACTATAGCCTGAGTTTGGTGGGGTCCCGGCCTCCCCCCCTCCCCTGCTGAAACAGACCCGCTTTAGTGCCATCTCTGGGATTCCCGTGGTGCTGGCTGTGGGACCCCCTCCCTTTTGTGACCTTGCTCTTTATTTCAGGCCCATGTGCAGTCGGGAATGGCTCCTAATCACCCAACTGCCCATGCTCCAATGATGCTCATGACAACCCAGCCACCACCCGGTGGGGCCCAAGCCGCCATTGCGCAAAGTGCACTACAGCACATTCCAGTTTCACAAGCGACACACTTTCCCTACATGACGCACCCTTCAGGTGAGCGGAGTGTGTACAGGAGCCGCCACAGGTCCCAGGAGGAGGGATAAGGGAGAGAAGATGAAGGTCATGTGATGTCGAGGCTGGGCTTGGGAGCGCAGAGAGGGGGAGTTTGGGTGGG
Source organism: Zootoca vivipara (assembly GCF_965207765.1). NCBI lineage: Eukaryota > Metazoa > Chordata > Lepidosauria > Squamata > Lacertidae > Zootoca > Zootoca vivipara. The sequence goes on along the minus strand of NC_142589.1, from coordinate 7,077,027 downwards.
TTCCCTTGCACAGAACTGCAGTGCACACAGGATTAGCCAAGCTCGGTCTAGGGGAGGGCTGCCATTGACGCACAACAAATGCTCTTAAAATGCCCCCCCCCCAAAAAACTGAATCTTTACTCCCTTCAGGAGCAGTATTTATTTCAGATTGAGGAACCTGTGACCTCCAGGTGTCATTGGACTCTATCAGTCCCAGCCAGGGAGCCAGGAATGAGGGGCCAGGGGACTTGTAGTTCAAGGGGCCTCTGGAGGACCACAGGTTCCCTACCCCTGCTTCATAGGTACACCCAGTTGTGTTGTGAGTCCTCCCACCTCTTGGCCTTTCGTCTCCCAGCACCTTAAATGGCAGCCTTGGTGTCGCTGCCTACACTTGGCCCTTGGCAGACCAGCCGTCATGCTCCAAAACCCATTCATGCTCATGCTCTGGCTTATTACAAAGAAAGCCTTCGCTGTGCTCACGCCACATTTTTAAAAAGCAGGCGCCACCTGGTTTCCCACGTGTCGTGTTTTCCGTTCCTCTTCCCCACTCCTGCCACCCTGGCCCAGTGAGCAAGAATATGTGTTGCAGGCGGATAAAGGGCATGGGAGTGTTTATTTGAGAGAGACATCTCTTGTAGTAGCCAAGCCGCTTTTTAAAATGCCCTTGGTAGAATTTGGGGTCTTTATCTCATGTCTCATCTTAACTCATTCTTCTCTCTCTCTCTGTCTTCCAGTACAAACCCACCATCAACAGCAGTTGTAAAGCTGACCTGGAGTAACTGTGAGGCTGGATCCCTCTTTTGTTTCTTTCTTTTGGTTTTTTTTTAGGCCAAATACCTTCCTTCTCCTGCTTCTACCAACTTGGAAGCACAGAAACAAAAAACAGAAATCAAAACAAAATCTAGTATTTCACTTTATTTTTGTTTCTAAGAGGAAAAAAACACACCATCCAATAGGAATGCTAACAGTTCACTTTGCAGTGGGAGAAATTCGGACTGAAACAAAAGGCATGTAGAGCCCTTGTGGGACGATTCCATAATTCCATGTGTTGTGTCAAAAAAGGAAAACAAAAAAATCCCTGCCCCATTTCCGCTTGCAGATAAAACTGGAAAAAAAAACTATTTATTTTTCAAAGCAACCCTTCAAAGCCACAAATTCATCAGCTAGAGAAAGACGTAACGAGAGTGATTCTTGCTGCTATTCTCACTAAAAAAAAAGAAATTAAATGAACATAAAAACAAAATCAATACCTTTTACTTCTAACTAAACTTGAAAGAGGTTTGAAAAAAAAAGCAAGTTCTAATCGTCAAGCAGATATGAATTTATTATTTATAAAATCATGTTTGATGATGGGGGAAAGCCGCCACCGCAAGGCAGCGGTGTAACTTTTAAGTTAAGAGGAAACTTTTACTTTGTAGATAATATAAAATAAAAACTTTAAAAAAAATTAAAAATAAAAAAAGTTTTAAAAACTGACCTTTTTCTTCTGGAATCTGTATGGTTCACCTTGTTTTCTTTACTTATTTTCCGGTTTAGCAGTTCACTGGTGTGTAAGATTGGCAGAGAGGCCTTTGGACAGGGGTGCAAAAGAGGAAAAACTGAAAAACATGTGTCTAGAGGTGGCTTCTGTATAAATGTGGTGGTTGGGCCAAGCATTAAGCCTTCCCCAACTTAGTGCCCTCTGAATGTTTTGGACTCATTCCCTAGCCAGCATGGTTAGAGTCAAATGGGAATTGTGTCCCCAACATCTGGAGGGGCACCAGGTTGGGGAAGGCTGCATTGGAAGTAGTTGAGCCAATGCCGATTTTCAGTCTTAACCAGAAGCAGGGATCCTTAGGCATGGCGGCCAAATGTGGCCCTCCAGACCTGGTCCTTGGGACTCTCCACAGGCCACACCCCTCACTGGCCCTGCTTCACCCCCCCCCATGTGTTTTGGACTGCCTGGAATGTACCCTTGAACTCTGATGATGCCTCTTGCTTGTCTGGAGGAAGGATATTGAGTGTGTATGGAAAGGAGCATAGTCTGCAAATGGGGAAATTTGCATGCTTTGCTTCACCCACCCATGTGGACCTTGGAAGGTTGCCCAGAATGGAATGCGCCCCTCAGGCTGAAAAATTTCTCTCACACCGATATAAACTTACTTTCACTTAGGAGTTGGTACCTGCTGGGTCTGTGGGTTATTTTTGCTCCAAGAGAAGACTGGCTGAATTAGCCTGCAGACCCAACTCTTTTACCATACTCTGTCCAGCGGTAACCAGGAGCCCAGGGGCTGAATCCAACAGTCCCCCAGACCCCACATATATCAGAGGGTACATACCTCTGGCATGGAAGCTTCACGGCTGCTTGGGCTCATAGCTTAAGAAAGGCTCATGGTGCACTCTTCCACCAACAGCTTCCTGAGCTAGTGACTCATCACCACAACGTAATTTGGGCTCAGGAATGCCTGCAGTGGGAGGTGTGTGTGATTAATGGAAACACTTCCTTATGTGCTGTGCTCACAGGATGTAAGACTTGCGTCCTCCAGGCAGTTCTTTCCCATTCCAAGAAGTGTGGCATTTCAGCTTGAAAGCAGGAGAAAGCAAGGTGGTGCCCTTCAAAAACTGATGGGCTCCCAATTTGCAGCAGCCCACACGGTTGATCCTGTTATCTGGTGGGCATCACGTTGGCTACCCCCATTTTCAATATCTTATCAGGTGATTTAAAAATAAGATTCTGTAAGGATGGCTCCATAGAGAGGCGGTGGGTTGAGGGAAAAAGAAATGACCATGGAACCAACCACTGAAAATTTCTAAAAAGTTTTTATTTTACTGCAGGGGCAGATCTGTATGTATTTTTAGCTGTATTAAAGAATAAGTTACATGTACAGTACATACAGAAACAATATATAGAAAAATTATACTATACAAGAGTAGAAAGGTGGAGAACTTAACAAGAACACTCAGTTTTTTTCTTTAAATGCCTATTTGGTGGTTGTTGTTTTTTTTAAAAAAATAGCAAGCTGTGGAGCTCATTCATTTGCTGCTGTGATAGAAACTAATCTGTTAAGATTTTAAAATTTGGAAACCACAGTGCGGGAAGCTTATACCTACAGCTCACAGAGATGGCGTCAAGTAAACTGTTCATGGCCGGATGCTATTCAGCATTGGGGCTTTGCCATCCTGGTGTCCATCTCCTTTTGTGTGGCGCATCTTGAAGGACGACTGGCACAAATGTGAGGATGCAGCTGGACCCAGGTAAACTAATTTTACATTGCATGTTGAGCCCCTTTGGAAAATGCTACCTGCAGGGCAATTTTGAGCCTGAATCCAGGTTTGCCCCCAGCCTCTGAAAACCCTGCCCTCAATGAGCACCTGCACTTGTATCAGAAATTGTAATGTCCCAGAAGGCTTTGAGCCCTGATTGATGTTCTGAGCAAGCAAACAGGATCTCTGATGGTGATGGTCAGGGGATGGAGAAAGAATTTTATTTGCATGAGCACTGCTGGTGATAGAAAAAAGGCACTTAATATCTAGGCAGGGACCTCGCTACTGCTCTTATTACTGGTTATGTGGTTTGGAGCATTTAGGTTTACTAGGTAGGAAAGATCAGAGCAAGTTCCTTAGAAGAACTCAAGAACGGGCTGAAACTGGGGGGGAGCGGGGAGCAACCTGTGGTCCTTCAGATGTTTTTGGACTTCTGCTTTGAACAATCTTTCAGCAAAGGTCATTCCAGCGTCTTGTGGGGCTTTGCCATCCTGCTGTCCATCTCCTTTTGTGTGGCGCATCTTGAAGGACAACTGGCACAAGACATTAGCGTGATTAAATGCTAGCTAATCATAGGCCCTTTTACTGTCCAGCGGGCACATGGGTCCCATGCTTAAATCTGTATGAGGTTAGCTTGTGTGAGCAACAGCTCAAAGGGGGGGGAAAGCATTTCTAAAAACCAACAACAAACCTCTAGTATCTTTGGATACACAGCCATCGTTTTGAATAACAATTTGCTACACTGTGGACACTGTTGTTAACTTGACTATACTGTATATGGTTTGCCATTACCCATGTTTGTTTTCTGATACATGCTATCCTCCCCCTGCCCCCCAAAATCAGAACACCACCTCTGCCAAAAAGAATAATTGTTAGATTTTGCACACACAGCAGGGCAGGGGAAAGATGGTAACGGCCTCTCCCATATATATTTTTTAAAAAACTCCCTGCTCTCTGCTGGTTTGGGGTACATTTTTAAGCTATTTCCATTCTATATCAAGAGCAGATCCCATTGATGCTAATATGCTGTTAGACCAGGCTTTCTGCTTTTTGGAGAGGTTCCTCCCTACTCTGGCGTTTGTGGCTTTGAGGATGCTGGAAAAGAGCAAATTCAGTGCTGTGTGGTTTTCATTGTGCTCCTATAGTTAATGCATGATAAATGTGTGTCTTAACCTCACTAAGGTTCTTAGACTTCCTTTAAGAATTATGCTGATAAAGTTACTCTCAAAAGCATTTATAGCATTTTTGAAACTGCTTAAAGGCAGCTGTTGTGGATTTTTTTTTAGAGGGAAAAAAATCCTTGTAACCCTCACAAGGTTGGTGTGGTGTTCACAAAGAAGTCAGATTTGGCAATGGATCAGAAGCTGTTGGCTGATTTGAGTAATTCTGTGCTCCACGGTTGGGCTTGAACTAGGGGTGCTAAGCAATCAGTTTTGGGGCCGGAGTAGCCCTATGGGGCAAGGAAGAGAGGCAAGATGATCCCTTTTCCCACTGGAATGGTTGGAAGGAAGCAGCTGTTTGAGGCTAGGTCATCTTAACCTCAAAACGTATAATTTCATAGCTCAGTGATGGAATGTCCCATGTTGTAACAGGGAAAACCTCTCTGCTTGAGTCTTTGGAAGAGCTGGTCCAATGAGATAATACCGAACCAAGCAGACCAGTCGAGCTGACCAGCTGCTTTTTAGTAAGTTCAATTCCTTTTGACTTGCTTTTGAGCATCCAACCCATTAATTGTACGCTATTCCCTGACCCTTCCCTTGCTGTGTCTCTAGCTGATGTTGAAAGGAGATCTGTGTTGCCAACAATGATGGAACTTCTAGTTTAAGGTGGGGAGGCATAGCCCAGTTGTAGCATGCATGCGCGAGTCCTAAGGCTCAATCTCTGCTATTAGCCAGTTAAAGGACCACAGGTATGGGTGAGGCTCTGAAGAGGCTAGGCCAATCTGGAGTACACAATGTTAGGCTAGATGAGGGACAGTGATGCGATTGTTAAAAGGGACTTTCATCTACTCCACAAGTGTGATCTTCCTCTGCCTGTTCAAGACAGGAACACCTTGTGCTCCTTGCTGGGAAGCCACAACAGTTGAATCTGTCTTACTTGTGGTGCATTTGCATCGTTAGGCCTGCATAGAGCTTGAGGGATCAGAGTGTTTAGATCAGGCATCCCCAAACTGCGGCCCTCCAGATGTTTTGGCCTACAACTCCCATGATCCCTAGCTAACAGGACCAGTAGTCGGGGAAGATGGGAATTGTAGTCCAAAACATCTGGAGGGCCGCAGTTTGGGGATGCCTGGTTTAGATATTTAAGGCCAAAAATTGTGCACAGGGCTAGTGGTGATGGCCTTCTGCCATGGTTGTTCCTCTTGCCTGCACTTCCAATAACCACCTGGTTCTGTTTGTATTGCCCTACTTGGAAGGAGCTTAATTTAAAAACAAAACAAAACACAGATTTCCTTAGTTCCCAAGGGAGCCAAGAAATTAGCTCAGCTAAGAGAGCTCAAGTGCCTTCATTCAGCGACAAAATAAGAGGCGGGTGATGGAAAGAGCAAAGCAGATCAATTGCTTGAGTCTAGTTGGACCTGGGTTTCTTCTTCTTTCCACACATTTCCCCTTTTCCTCAAGTGGAGGAACATCCTTACAGAGACCAAAAAATATTGTATGTACCGGTAGCAACAAAAATAAACTAGGAGCCTAAAGCAAAGGAAGAGCCATGTGCAAAACCGATGAGAGGATTGAGTGAAAAAACTTAACAGAGAGGCCATTTAATAAGCCAAATCCAAGGGTCACATCCATAATGGAGTGAGTTATCTATCTTACAAACCAACACAGCCAAGCAGGCATGTGCAGAGCTTTTCTGAGGCCTGGGGCAGAGTCTTGTTAGAATAGAGTCATAAACTCAAACAAAAAAGCAGCCAGTCCCTGGTACACCGCCCCCCACTGCCATCTTAGCCCTCCAAGGCTTGGGGCAAGTGTACCCAGCTGCCCTGCCCCAGCATGAGCCTTCAGCCAAAAGGAATCAGTCTTTTCCGTGGCTTTCCGAAACATTTATCCAGTCTTGTGCAAAAGCAGGCTGTTGCCCCATCCCACTGTGTCAGAGGGATGTATACTGGTTGTTAACCGCCCGCAGGTGGGACCTGCCTTGTGAGTCCATCTCGTAATCATTGTCCCACTGGTGAGTTGCAGGGGTGGTGGGTGGTCTGGTCAGGTGGCTGCTGGGCCACAGGGCACTGGCCAGCTCTTCTGGAGGGGGCACCAGGTGGAATATCTGCTCCACCGAGGAGCTGCGTCGGAGGTTGTTGGCCAGGTGGATCCGCGGGCAGCTGGACGGGGTCAGCTGGACAAGGCTGAATTCCGGGTGGCAGCGGTGGACGGAGGGGGAGAGTGGGACTGTGTTGCTGGAGCCTGCATTGTGAGGAAGAGAAATGAGGGGAAGTTATACTGGATATCCTAAAAATATGCTGACAATATCCTAAGGGATTATGACGTTCCACAGACGGGGTGGCATGAACCGCATGCTAAACAGGCAAGCCAAATTCTGCACTCTGTAGAGATTATGCAAACAAATAAGAGCATCACAAGAGCCTGATCTGGCCAATGGCCCATCTAGTCCAGCATTTTGGTTTTACAGTGGCTAACCAGATGCCTCAGCCCACAAGCAGGACCCAAGCACCCGAGCCCTCTCCCTTCCTGTGGCTTTACTGTCACCAACTGTGGAGGCAGAGCATAGCCATCATGGCAAAGAGCCATTGACAGCCCTCCATGAAATGGTCCAGCCCTCTTTTAAAAGCATCCAAGTTGGTGGCCATCACTGCCTCCCGTGGGAAAGAGTGCCATAGTTTATGCCAGGCATCCCCAAACTGCAGCCCTCCAGATGTTTTGGCCTACAACTCCCATGATCCCTAGCTAACAGGACCAGTGGTCAGGGATGATGGGAATTGTAGTCCAAAACATCTGGAGGGCCGAAGTTTGGGGATGCCTGGTTTATGCTGTATGACAAAGTCCTTCCTTTTCCTTGTCATGAATCTTCCAACATACAGCTTCACTGGCTGTTCGTAAGTTCTAGTGCTGAAACTATTAATTGTATCACTTCTATCATGTCGCCTCTTAATGCCTTTTCTCTAAACTAAAAAGGCGAGTAAGATGTGGCTTGGCAGATGTTTATAGAACTATATGCATTTTTTTAATATATATTTTTTTTACAGTCTTGCTAGGGTAAGTTTCCAATACGGGCACCTGATCACGTCCTCCTCAGCCATTGAAAACGTAAGGCAGTGTCAAGTCATTTCTGATATTTGAGAAGGCACGACCCACCTACTCTTAAAAAAGTACAGTTAGCTGTAAGGACTAGAATCTTGTGTTTACTTCACAGAACACCAAATATGACATTCCATAGTGGTGATAGGTACAATGATAAGCTGCAATGTCTCCACAGCTGCGAGGGCAGCAGCCAAATAGCAGGTGAGGCACTCTGCTCCCTTCTCGACAAGACTCTGAAAGTTACTAGCCCTGCCTGCCCACTGCATGTACCTACAGTAGTCATTGCTGGCATGACTAGAAAGGAAACCAAGAACTATCTAACTTTACACTACTGCTCCTGATTGCTGTGAGGTCATCCTTGTCTGCAACTATAGGTGTTCCTTGGTGGTGCTAAGAGCTTCCTTCCTCGTTCTTTTCTGTTTCCGATTCCTGTATCAGTAAAGCCGGAATGGGCTATGTCACCCCTAAGCAACACACATTCCTGCTTTGCACGTAAGCAGAAGCATCATACGTCGGTGATGTGATTTGGGTTGTTTTTATACAACACACACACTTCTTCAGCTCAGTTCAGCAGGCAGAGGCTTCCACCTTCCAGCTGAGTGATCGAAAGGGGAAGAGAGCGGAGGATATGGCAAGGGATTCCCCCCCACCAAATTACAGTGGAAGGAAACCACAAGCGCTGGTATCCAAAGCCTCATTCTAGAAGGACAGAGCCTTAGAATTCTCCAAGGCCTGCTGAAGCTGTTCCAGCAGGAATTCTAGAAAACAGCACTTTCACCTTGGTAGATGTTGGCAGGAAACAGAGGACGGTGTAGAAATCTTAACAAACTGTAAGTGTTCAGTGATCGCAGCCTTAGCATGATGAAGAGAGGAAAGTTCCTCAGTTCAGTCCCCAGCTGTCTCTGCATCTGTCTGTCCTCCACTCCTTATTTCCTGCTTAAAGCTGAGTGTGGTTGGAAAAGACCCAAAGCACAGAAGAGGCTAAATGGCAGCTATAGCTGCCTCCTACCTTGTGCATGTGGAAGGACCACAACATAGCTGGACAGCTGCACATTGCAGGCCGTTCCGCACTCCAGGGGGATGGGGAAGCGCTGGAAGTGGTGCAGCATGTCCAAAATGGAGGCAAAGTGCAGGTGCTGGACACGACACTGGCCCCTCTCGGTCAGGGAGAGCCGGAGGTGCTGCCAAGGTAAAGGAAGCAGGAAGACGCATGTCAGCGACAGCAGGCAATTCCGTACAGGTCATGTAAAGGTTTCGGCAAGGATCAGAAGGGCGGCAAGTTGCCAGCGTGTGCAAATCCCATCACCTGAGGCAGGGGGAAACCCCGCTGCCTAACCTTCCCCAACCTGGTGTCTTGGACCAGTGGTCCTCAACCTTGGGCCTCCAGATGTTTTTGGCCTACAACTCCCATGATCCCTAGCTAGCAGGACCAGTGGTCAGGGATGATGGGAATTGTAGTCTCAAAACATCTGGAGGCCCAAGGTTGAGGACCACTGTCTTGGACTACAAATCCCATGAGCACCAGTCAGCATGGCCATGAGAATTGTAGTTCAAAGCATTTCTCTCTCTCTCTTTTAATTGCATTCTCTTGCACTGAACATAATAAAAGTATACCAATCCACCAAAAGATTGTCATTTCATTTAATTCCTCTTGCTATTTTTTGTTTAGTGATTAAGTTTTCCATCAACACTAAATGCCAGACATCTCGACCATGTGGTCAGTGCCCCATCCTCTAAGAATTTCCAGAAGCTGGCCAATAAAGAGGCTTAAAATTCAGATTTATATTGCCCCCTGGGTAAAGATTAAGTAAAGCCAACTCTGTGCCTTTGAATATTTCGGTCCAGTTATCTAATTCCTTTGAATACATCCTCCCAGAATGTGGTTGCCTTATCGCAAGTCTCCCGGACATTTTAAAAAAAAGCTATTTAGATATGAAGTACAAGTGGGATTTCAACAGTTTGGGGCCATGAAAGCCTGCCTGCTAACGTACTGACTGGTGGCAGAGGGAGTCCCCTCAGGAAGAGGTGCTGTACCTTTGCTCTTCCTTGGAAGTTGAACGTGAGGACGTAATCTCCCCTGCGGGTTTCACTCTGTCGGATGAGGAAAACCCCATGTCCGTCAAGGCCCTGGTGCTGGACGAGCTGAGCGGCTTTGACTCGAGAAATGGGGCCGTGGAACCAGGGGAAGGATGTCAAGTAGTGGTCGGTCTTCTGGTCATTCTGGTCTGGGAGGCCAGGTAGCATTGCCCCTAGGGGAGAGGGAAGGACTCAGCTGTCATTTTAAACCAATTTATCTCCCCCCCCCCGCCCAAAAAAAAGCTCAAGGCAGCTATGGTAAAAGTGTGTTGCACCCCACACAAGTGCTTACACAGTTTGCAGAGCCAGAGAATTAGCAACACAAAACAAAAAAATAGACAGCTTTGTTAGTATCGGGGAACTCCCTTCTGCTGACTCGAGTGATGGTTCCCCAGAGTCCAGTAGCCTGAATTGCTCAACCAGATGTTTCTTGGTACCGTAATTTTTCTTGAAAGGAATAGGAGGGGAGCCCCCCTCCTCCAACCCCAGACCCCACCACAGATGAGCCCCAAATACCTTGGTTCAGGGAGTCCGTGCTGCTGTTTGTGGGGCTTGCGGTCACAGCCTCTGAGTGAGAGTCTGAGATCAGCTCAACGTCGGCGCCTTCTGACCTGAAAGAGGAGGGAATGTTTCTGATTGTGAGCCACCAACAGGACAGACAAAGGTCCCTGCGCCCAAGGCCAGCAACAAAAGATAAGGCAAAGCAGAAAAAGAAAGAGCTCCCTGATGGGGGTGAGGACTGGGAAACTTTAAATTCCAGGGGGGAAAGCCATATTGTTTTCTCTCGGCACAAGGCAGTGGTGAGTCTGCTGGCACTATACTTTAAAGGAAAGAGACTTCTTTGAATGCCTTTGAAGGCAAGCCTATAAGATGAAGGAAAGCACATTGGCACTGGGTCAGAAGGGTTGGAATGGAAATGCGTTTTGCAGTATGAGGTTCCACAGGCGAGGTCACATGCATCCTTAACTACTGTCGAATCATAATACTTTTATTATAGTTTTTTATGGAATACATGGAACACCCAGGCAAATGAAGCTATGTCGCAAAAGCCATCAACACACGGCCTCAGACTTGGTGCTCCTGTCAGGCCTGAGGTGCAAAGAGGCCAGATTTAGTGGCCCTACTGACTCTGCAAAGGATGCAATGGGCATGCCAAGGGGCTAGCCACAGACTTGAGGAGGGGTTGGGACTGCAACGCTAAGCCTTCTCCTGAGTCCAAGGCAGGGGCCATTCACAGGGTTCTCCCCCCCCCTGCCAACGACCTGCCTCCAAAAGTAGCCTTAACCCTCCCAACCAACACCTGGAGTTTGTTACAAAACTTCCTATACAGATCACTTGAAAATTGCTGACCACCTAACAATTTGTCTGCTTGTCATAGCAATCATAATATGGTGTTGTAGACGACGTAGGATTATTATTGCTATCGTTATTGCTCCTGTTATTTATTACTTTGTATTTTATTGCATTCCCATTTTAATTCCATAGAACGCAATGGAAAATACTGTGACAAATAACAAAATGCAAGACAAGAAATAGAAGCAGCAATAAAAATGCAACTAAAAATCAACATGACAATTTCATGTGCTGCTCCCACCATTCTTCAAACACACTGTGCAGCTTGTGGGCCACGGGGGTCCCCAGACCAGAATTTGGGAACTCCTGCCTTGAAAATTAACCTTTGCAGGAGGAAGAGAACTATTGGCATTACAGGCTTATTCACACGTTGCACTGAACACATGTCCAAGATTCCTCGTGCATGAACAGGTGTTTGTGGGAAAGAGATTTGTGCAGCACAACTATTTGGGCACACACAGATTACATGCTCAGATGTCACCCAGGTTGTCTTACCCATCCCACACCCCACTTACCAAGCAACCTGGCACTGGTGACAAGTTTTGGACCTGATTTCCTGGCACATTTATGCTACCCCTGACCAAACACCCAGTGTTAAGGTAGCCATTTTATTCTCCAAAAAGGGGGCACGGAACCTTGGAGAGAAGCAAGTAGGTTGGGATAGTAATGCTCTTAGGTTTTGGACACAGGCAGTTCAGTTGCCACCCACCGCTGCTGCTACAAGAAGCTCAGAAAGGAGCCTGAAATTTGGTGGAGGGTGTGTGTGTGTGAATGAAAGGAATCACAGTGTGGCTCTCTGCAAATCACAATACCACTTCTTGCCCCTAGCAGATTTCAGTAAGAGGAAGCCCCAAGAGAAAGTGAGACACCTTTGAAAGACTGGCATGAGAAACTTAGTCTGCCGGGGGGGGGGGGCGCTAGTTTATCAATTTCCCAATTTTATTATTTATACCCCGCCCATCTGGCTGGGTTCCCCCCCCCCCCGCCACTCTGTGCGGCTTCCAACAAATACCAAAATACATTAAAATATCACAGATTAAAAACTTCCCTAAACAGGGCTGCCTTTAGGTGTTTTCTAAATGTCAGGTAGTTGTTTATCTCGTTGACCTCCAATGGGAGGGCGTTCCACAGGGTGGGCGCCACTACCGAGAAGGCCCTCTGCCTGGTTCCCTGTAGCTTTGCTTCTCGCAGTGAGGGAACCGCCAGAAGGCCCTCGGCGCTGGATCTCAGTGTCCGGGCTGAACAATGGGGGTGGAGACGCTCCTTCAGGTATATAGGACCGAGGCAATTTAGGGCTTTAAAGGTCAGCACCAACATTTTGAATTAGGACCAGTGTTATGTGGTCTCGGCGGCCGCTCCCAGTCACCAGTCTAGCTGCCGTATTTTGGATTAATTGCAGTTTCCGGGTCACCTTCAAGGTAGCCCCACGTAGAGCGCATTGCAGTAGTCCAAGCGGGAGATAACTAGAGCATGCACCACTCTGGTGAGACAGTCTGCGGGCAGGTAGGGTCTCAACCTGCGTACCAGATGGAGCTGGTAAACAGCCACCCTGGACACAGAATTAACCTGTGCATCCATGGACAGCTGTGAGTCCAAAATGACACCCAGGGTGCACACCTGGTCCTTCAAGGGCACAGTTATCCCATTCAGGACCAGGGAGTCCCCCGCCCCCGCCCGCCCCCTGTCCCCCCAAAACAGTACTTCTGTCTTGTCAGGATTCAACCTCAATCTGTTAGCCGCCATCCATCCTCCAACTGCCTCCAGGCACTCACACAGGACCTTCACCGCCTTCATTGGTTCTGATTTAAAAGAGAGGTAGAGCTGGGTGTCATCCGCCTACTGATGCACACCCAGCCCAAACCCCCTGATGATCTCTCCCAGCGGCTTCATATAGATGTTAAAAAGCATGGGGGAGAGGACTGAACCCTGAGGCACCCCACAAGTGAGAGCCCAGGGGTCTGAACTCTCATCCCCCACCACCACTTTCTGAACACAGCCCGGGAGGAAGGAGCGGAACCACTGTATGACAGTCCCCCCCAGCTCCCAACCCCTCTAGACGGTCCAGAAGGATGTTATGGTCGATTGTATCAAAGGCCGCTGAGAGATCCAGCAGAACTAGGAAACAGCTCTCACCTTTGTCCCTAGCCTGCCAGAGATCATCAACCAGTGCGACCAAGGCAGTTTCAGTCCCATGATGAGGCCTGAATCCCGATTGGAAGGGATCCAAATGGTCCACATCCTCCAGGCATGCTTGGAGTTGTTCAGCAACCACTTGCTCAATCACCTTGCCCAAGAATGGTAAATTTGAGACTGGGTGATAGTTGGCCCAAGAGTTGTAAGAGAGAGAGACACTGGGCTTGCACCCACCCGGCCATCCCACACTCTGACTTGGGAAGGACTTTAAACCCCCAGATACACGGCATCGCAAGAGAGGCTGTGTGCCTTGCTTCCTATGGACTCCAGGGCTTAAAACAAGTTTCCCAAGCCAAGCAGAAGACAAGGTGCAGAAAGGGACATGGATTCTGCAGTCCAAGTGTATTCTATCAGGCCTTTTTACTGAATTAACAATCTGTGGCCTTTTAAACTGTGCTATATTGTATCTGTTTGTTACGATGGTACGTATTTTTGCATTTTTATATTGTAAACTACCCCGTCACTGGCAATCTCATTCGGCACCTTCTCCCAGCTTTAGAAATTTTAGTACTTGTCAGTCACACACTTCAAAGCCAATATTTGGAGGCATAAGGCTGAGAAACTTTAAAAAGAAAAGTTTTAGAAATAAAGATTGAATTCCTCAACCGATATCTCATTCTTCAGCTTTCCTGCATCGTTGCACACAAGAAACACATAGTCCTCCACCATTTTCTTTCAGGTATGGCTATTTTCATCACAGAAGCCATCCTTCCTCTGGGCTTTTTCACCCCTAGGTCAGTCTAGGCCAGGCATAGGCAACCTTGGCTCTCCAGATGTTTTGGAACTACAACTCCCATGATCCCTGACCGCTGGCCCTGTTAGCTAGGGATCATGGGAGTTGTAGTTACAAAACATGTGGAGAGCCAAGGTTGCCTATGCCTGGTCTTGGCTATAGAGTACAGGAAATACTCAGTAATGGATAATGTGGCATTGGAAAAAGATTTTAAAAGGGCAATAAAAATGATAAGAGGATAGTACAAATCCCCCATAAGGAAAGCCTGCCGTGTTTGGGACTAAAGGTGAGTAACAGGAGACGGTACAGAAGTTTATAAAATTATGCCTGGCACGGGGAAAGTGGATAGAGAATTTTTTTTCTCCATCATAACTCTAGAATTCATGGGCAACCAATCAGGCTGAATGTTGGAAATTTCAAGACAGGCTTTTGTTTATTTAAAGAAGCAGGTTTCTAATCCTCATGAGGTGCTGAGAAAACTTGGGGGGGGGGGGGAGATTCCTACGCACTTCCCTGTCTTCCAATCCCTTCTGTCCAGAGCTCGATTTGTACCAACCAAGGACCAGCCCAGGAACCATTTTTTAGGGCCTGGATTACGGTCTGCAATACATGAAACAAAAGTCAACGCAAGAGACTCTGAGCATGTGAACCTGGATCTGCACCGCACAATAAGAGAGAAAGAAAATCTGCACCAGGAAAAGGTGGATCCTGTAACCATCTTAGTCTGCATTTTAAAAGAGAATCTTGTCTAATTCATTCTGCATCTGCTAATCAAGGCAGCCCAATGCCTCCCTTGCTTCAGATGTTCCAAAAGGAATTGCTGTACACATTCAAGTTTATCTTCCCGCCATGAGGACTAGAAATCCTCTTTTTTGAAGAAAACAAAACAAAACACCCTAGCAAGGAAAAACACCTGGAGAACTGCATCGCACAGCCCTGGCACAGAGAATAGTGGGGCAATAGCTTACCCTCGATGGAGGCACTCTTTAATTTCAGACATCCAGGAACACAGTTGCTGGTCATCTCCAGCCTCAAATACAATATCCATGGAGGTGTTCCCCTGTGGTGGGGGGAGAGAAAAAGAAGAAAAACGCTGGGAGTTCTTCATAATGCTGAGGCAATGCTGTCTAGGTTCAGATCGTCTATAAAACCCCATGGGAAATCCACACCCTTAAGTTTCATAAAATGTGTGTCAGTATGCATATATACTAACAGTAACACCTTCAACTTGGCCTGGTAGCAAACTGGCATCCAGTGAAGATCTCAGAGCACTGAAGTTGTATGCTGCCCAGGAATAATATATACATACATACATACATACATACATACATACATACATACATACATACATTCACACATACCCTGCCCATCTGGCTGGGTTTCCCCAGCCACTCTGGGCGGCTCCCAATAGAATATTAAAAACATGATAAATACATCAAATATTAAAAAGTTCCCTAAACAGGGCTGCCTTCAGATGTCTTCTAAAAGTCAGCTAGTTGTTTATTTCCTTGACATCTGATGGGAGGGCGTTCCATAGGGCAGGCACCACTACCGAGAAGGCTGTCTGCCTGGTTCCTTGTAACCTAATTTCTCGCAGGGAGGGAACCACCAGAAGGCCCTCGGCACTGGACCTCAGTGTCCGGGCTGAACAATGGGGGTGGAGACGTTCCTTCAGCTATACAGGACCGAGGCCGTTTATGGCTTTAAAGGTCAGCACCAACACTTTGAATTGTGCTCGGAAACGTACCGGGAGCCAATGCAGATCTCTCAGGACCGGTGTTATGTGGTCTCGGCAGCCAATCCCAGTCACCAGTCCAGCTGCCACATTCTGGATTAGTTGTAGTTTCCAGGTCACCTTCAAAGGTAGCCCTACGTAGAGCGCATTGCAGTACTCCAAGCGGGAGGTAACCAGAGCATGCACCACTCTGGCGAGACAGTCTGCGGGCAGGTAGGGTCTCAGCCTGCGTACCAGATGGAGCTGGTAGACAGCTGCCCTGGACACAGAACTGACCTGCACCTCCATGGACAGCTGTGAGTCCAAAATGACTCCCAGGCTGCACACCTGGTCCTTCAGGGGCACAATTACCCCATTCAAGGCCAGGGAGTCCCCCACACCTGCCTGCCCCCCGTCCCCCCAAAACAGTACTTCTGTCTTGCCTCAACCTGTTACCCACCATCCATCCTCCAGCTACCCCTGAAGGGTCCCTCCCTCCCATACGTGCAGTGGTTGCATAAGGATACCTTCAGCATCTTGAGGACAAAGGTGTCCGTGTGGTCCGGCATCTCCAGGCGAGTGCAGGGACGGACTTCTTGGATCTCCGAGCAGGTGGTCTGCAGCTTTGGCTTCGAACTCTGCGGAGAGAGGCAGGAGAAGCAGCTGCGGTGAGTCAAATCCACGCACTGGTTGCACCAGCGAGGCATCCCTCAGAGGATCTGGACTATGGGTAGAGCCGAACCATACATTGAAAGGCACGTCAAATGCACATTCAAAACACATATCTTACCCCCAAAGAATCCTGGGAACTGTAGCTTGTTAAGGGTGCGAGGAATTGGTCTGTAAGGGGGAAACTGCAGTTCCCAGGATTCTTTTTTTGGGGGGGGGGTCATGTGCTTTGGAAGTGCACTGTGGATCAGTCCTGCATCTCCTGTCACCTTCTGGCCTGGTGAAAGCTATAGTCAAAAACATCTGGAGCATTTCCAGGTTGGAGAAGCAGAGATTGTGTCCTAGGATATGGGCAGGGTAACAATAACAGCAACAGTAATAATAATAATAGAATAGGACGTCCCTGTTTTCATCAGAGAAAAGTTAGAAGGTGTGCCATTCAGAATCCTGATTAGACCACTCCAGCTTTGAGATTACACCTAGTAACCCAGATTGCTTTAAAGCTCACCTTTCTCCACTGTCAAGAGGACTAGGGCCTTGGAACTTAAACAGATGTATTTTGAGCAGAGAACCTCACTGTATTCAGTGACCACTTCTACTTCCTATGATGTGACTGAGGAGCACAGAAAGCTCCTGACTGGTGGGAAAAATTCCATGTGGTGCCCGAAATGTCCGTATGAGCCTCTGGACCGCAGGGTGTGTGGATTCCTGCCCTTGCGGTGCCCCTCCCACCCTGCTCCCGAAATGCCACCTTCCCTGGTAATTATGCCACCCCAAGAAACCAGGAGGGAAAATGAGACAACAGCTGGGACCAGTTCCCCCAACTGGCACAAAAAGGGTCGGTTTCTGAGAGCTGGCGTGAGGCGCAGGGATGCTGAGCCAATGCAGGAAGCCTGATGATGCAATCGGTTTACCAGACAGGCCGTTTCCATCCCCAACTGATGGGCTGCTTGGATTTTTCCACAGGCCGAGAGCCTCAGAAATAATCCTCTTGGCCAAGAGGGGCAGCCGGCGTGACTCACTGGCATTAAGGAGCCCTAAGCCACTCGGGGTCAGCGGTGTTAGCAGAGGGGCAACAGGGTGGCCAGCAGGCACCCAACCAGCCAAACCCCAGCCTGCCGGCTCTACTGGAGGTCACGCAAAGCAGCGACAAACTGAAACGAAAACAACCCCACAGCTGCTTGAGATTCCAGCATCTGTGAAACCGCTTGCAGATCGAGGGCTGCAGAAGTCATCCAGGAAATGGGAGGAAGACAGAGAGATGCCTCTTTCCCCAGGTGGAAGGCGCAAGGAAACAGGAGGGGAGGCCAGCTGACAGGGAGGAGGCCCCAGCAGGCAGCAGGCACCCCCCAAAAAAACACACGTCCCATTCACGTGACCTGGAGTCAGTGCTGGGCCATCAGCATCTCCCCGCCTCCGAAGGATATTCCCAAGAATGGTGAACATATGTATTGATCTACACACAAGAGCAGGTCATTTAATCACAGTATCTTAGAGTTGGAAGGGACCCAAGGGTCATCTAGTCCAACCCCCTGCAATGCAGGAATCTCAGCGAAAGCATCCATGACAGATGGCCATCCAACCTCTGCTTAAAAACCTCCAAGGAAGGAGAGTCGACAACCTTCTGAATGAGTCTGTTCCACTGCTGGAGAGCTCTTACTGTCAGAAAGTTTGAATATTAGAGAGGCAGTGGTGGTGTAGTGGTTAGACTCTCAGGCTAGGACACTGGGAGAACAGGGTTCAAATCCTCCCCATCACAAGGCTTCCTTAAGAAAAGAACCACAAAATTCACCTTCTTTATTAAATGGCTTACACTGTTTCTTTCCTGTCTTTTGAAACACAAGCTTTTGGGGCTCCTTAAGAACAGAATGAATTGGGTTCCCGAAACCCTTTTTTAAGACTGAGAGTTTATTTGGAAATGTAAGACCCTGCTGTGGGCACCACAAAAATGCCAATTTACCAAAGAAAAACTGCCAATGCTCATAACATTCAGAACAAACCAGACAAAACAACCTACAGTCCCCCATCTTTTTTCTTTTCTTTTTCTAAAGTAGGTAACATTTCCTGCTCCCCCCTGCCAAAGAAAACAGGCAGTCTGAACAACCATGATGGGACATGTAGTTCAGCAACATATGGAGGGACACAGGTTCCCCCTGCCCATTGTTGTTCCAAGGGCAGGTCCACAGCATACATTTTAAGCACCACCAAATCATATTTGAAGCACATGGCTTCTCCCAAAGAATCCTGGGAGTTGTAGCTCTGTAAGGGGAAAACTACAGTTCCCAGGATTCTTGCGGGGTATGTGTGTTTCACGTGCTACAAACATGCCTTGGATGTGCTTTAAGTGTGTATGGTGCAGATATCTTAATTCATCAATCCAGAAACACACAAATGCCCTCTAGTGTCTGATTCTTAGAGACAGACTGCTCCTGAGCATGGAGGTTTCTTTTGGCCATCACAGCTGAGAGCTATGTTGTTCAGAGAAGGGATGGGGAACCTGCAGCCTTCCTGTTGCTGTTCGGCTTCCCAGGGGTGATGGGAACTCGACCCCATCCTCATCTGAAGGCTTATAGGTTGCCCAGCCTGCCTTAAAGTCACCTGGGCAAGCAGTGGTCACATTCTGTAGCAGAGACAGAGAAACAGAAGAACGGAGGAAGCTGCGTTACACTGAGTCTTATATTGCCTTATGCACTGACTGGCAGCAGCTCACTCTGGGGATTCAGGTGGGGAGTCTCTCCCTGAGCTTCCACCTGGGGATGGAACCTGGGGTCTTCGACCTTCTGAGGTACGGAGCTTCAGTTTAGCCTGCGCACTCCTTGCAGGTGGAGGCTGCCAGGCTTCAGGGAATCTGATCCCTCCCATGGTGGCAGCCAAGAAATATATAAACAAGAAGAGTTCTTACCAAGTCTTTTTATTCAATATTCACAGAGAGACGTAGAAAAGGCTGTTTCTCTTAGATAATGGCGGTGCTCCGAGTAAAGTCCCACCCCCTCTGTTTCTCCTATTCTATGTCACCCCTGTGTCGTCTGATCTGTGCTTTCTGCCTCTGAGCTTTCTGTTCTACTACTCTCAAGGCACGCCTGGTCCTGGGAGAGAGGGGGGCGGGTCAGGAATGCTTTCTAAAGACACTGAGTCTGTCAACTGTCTCTCCCCTGGTGCTGCTTCTTCCTGTTGCTCCTCTCCCAATATTTCCCAGCTTCTCCCCTCCGCAGCCTCGGAACTATGACCTTCTGCAAAACACTGTTGTAAATCTATACTGCCCTCCTTTTCTCGGGAAGGTTCAGGAGGCGGGGTGGCGGCGGTCTCCACCATCCCTCCTCAGTCCAGTCCCTGACATCAGCCTTTCCTGCATATTTCACAATGTAAAACTCCATTGAAAGGGCACCAATAAAATGATAATAACCACTATTCATCATTAACAGCAGCAACAATACCACCTTCCAGGTACTGGGCAAGTTAAGTTAGTGGCGGTGCCGGGAGGGGAGAGCAGAAGGAGGACAATCGGATTTCCTTGTTGCTGTGGAAGGGGATGTGGCCGAGACTCCCAAAATATCTCTGCTCTCTCGGCTATTGGGGGGGGGGAATCCGCTTCTGCTTTCCATCTATGTCATGCTGTTTTTGTTCCCAGTTTTGCAGCCTTCTGAGGTTTGTGGGTTGGTGAGTCACGGGCCCCTTGCAGCAGCTGGGAAGGGGCTCTGAATGGTCAGCTCTCTTTTGCCAGGAAGGTGAGGTAGGCATCGCCAAACAGCATTGCCCCTTTTAATATATGCCATTTAACATCTATATGAAACCGCTGAGTGGGGTCATTCGGAGCTTTGGAGCACGTTGTCAGCAATATGCCGAGGACACTCGGCTCTGCTTCTCATTTACATCTGCAGGTGGGGCAGTGGAAGGGCTGGACCGTTGTCTTGCCTCGGTTGTGGACTGGATGAGAGCCAACAAACTGAAGCTCAATCCAGATAAGACAGAGGCAATGTTAGTGGGCGGTTTCCTAGACAGGATGGATGGGAGCTTTCCCTTGCTCTTGATGGGGTCACACACCCTCTGAAGGAGCAGGTACGTAATTTGGGGGTACTCCTGGATCCTTTGCTGTCGCTCGAGGCTCAAGCGGCCTCAGTGTCCCCGAGTGCCTTCCATCAGCTTCGGCTGGTGGCCCAGCTGCACCCCTGTCTGGACAGGGGCAGCCTAACTACTGTTATCAAGGCTCCAATAACCTCTAGGCTGGATTACTGCAACACATTATACACAGCGCTACCCCTGAAGACAGTTCAGAAACTTACAGCGGGTGCAGAATACGGTGACCTGCCCTTCTTCATGTACCTCCTCCATGAGAGGTCTGGAGGGCGGCAACATGAGAACGGGCCTTCTTTGTGGTGGCTCCCCGTCTGTGGAATGCTCTCTTTAGGGAGGTTCGTCTGGCGCTTTCATTATATATCTTCAGGCGCCAGGCAGAGACATTCCTCTTCAACCAGGCCTTGGGCTTTTAAGCCTTTTAAATGCGTTTGGATGTGTGTGTTTGTGTTACTGTTTTGTTCCTTTCAGTGTTGACTATTTGCTTGTGCTTCTATCTTATGTTTTTAATCTTGTGAACCACCCTGAGATCTTTGGATGAATCAAATAAATAAATAAATAAATAAATAATCAAATAAATAAATTCCACCACTTCCCCCGACACATGTGGACAGCAGCAGCCCCTCTCTGGGACCAGCCAGGTGTCAGAAGGCTCTCTGCATTGCTTGGCCTCTTTCTTTGTCATGCCCAATAAAAACGACACCTGGGGTGACATGCTGTTGCACAGTGTGATGTCACTGTGCGCACAGTGTGATGTCACTGCGTCACCTCAAGCATCGTCTGCATCAGACATTGGCCCCATTCTGACCATACATTTAAAGCTCTACGATACAAAATTCACAGCTTCCCCCAAAGCATTCTGGGAGCTGTCATTTGTTAAGGGGGCTGAGAGTTGTTAGGGAAAGGCAGGCTTCCTCAAACTCGGCCCTCCAGATGTTTTTGGCCTACAACTCCCATGATACCTAGCTAGCAGGACCAGTGGTCAGGGATGATGGGAACCTGTAGTCTCAAAACACCTGGAGGGCCGAGTTTGAGGAAGCCTGGGTAAAGGTAAAGGACCTCTGACAGTTAAGTCCAGTTGTGAAAGACTCTGGGGTTGCGGCGCTCATCTCGCTTTACTGGCCGAGGGAGCTGGCGTTTGTCCACAGCTTCCGGGTTATGTGGCCAGCATGACTAACCCACTTCTGGTGAACCAGAGCAGCGCACGGAAACGGCGTTTACCTTCCCGCTGTAGCGGTTCCTATTTATCTACTTGCACTTTGACGTGCTTTCGAACTGCTAGGTTGGCAGGAGCTGGGACTGAGCAACGGGAGCTCACCACGTTGTGTGCAGATGGCTCCTTATTCCCCTCACAGAGCCGTAATTCTGAGATTGGTTTAACAACCAATCCCTCTTGCCAGGGAACTCTTAAGAAATCCATATTTTAGTGCAGTAGTCCCCACACTTTGGAACTCCCTGCCTATTGACACCAGACAGGCACCTTCACTCAGTGCCTGGTAAAAACATTTTTGAGTGGACAGGCTGCCCAGATATGTAGAATGCTGATACGCATCTAATCTGTTTTTAGTTTATCGCTGCTTTTAATCATGACAGCAAATGTTTTATGCAGATCTTGTAGCTGTTTTCACTGATAATTTTATTGTTTTATTCTTTTTGCAAATTGCTTTGATGTTTTGTTTCGTACTGAAATTCTAGGACATAAGTAGATAAAAAGAAACTGTGCTACCTACAGTTTGTACAACTGCGCAAAGGTCATTTTGACGCCAACACATCACTACAAAAACAGAAACACACAAACAAACAAAAACACAACCCTGTCTTTTTTCCCCAACATGCCCATCAGCTTCGCCCAAATTTGCTCTGCGGTTCCTGAGAATGCTACACCAGGAACAGACAAAAGGCAGAGAAGCAGGGAGTGTTAGGAGACATTTGGTGGGGAGAGATAAAGAGGCCGGCTCTGCAGCGAAATAGAACAGGGTGTCCTTTTCAACACGTAAAACACAAACACCACGCTCTTCGAAGGTCCCCCACCTCTGCAGGATCCAAACAGGGTTTTTTTTTTATAAAAAAATATATAACTCTCAGTTTGCATATGCTGAAATGCATTTGCCATGGATAGCTGATGGGAAAAAAATCTTCCTCCCTCAACCCTTTGCAAAGACGGACTGTGGGGCGGGGGCGGGGGGGGGCGCGGAGAGAGATAAAAACAACAAGGAGAAAGAATTATAAATTCCAAAAGCACAGAGAGCAGTAAAGTACACAGAAGCTTCTGGGCAAATAAAAGTTATTAATTATACCCTGCCTGCTAATTTAGCAGGGTGGGAGTGGGGCAAATTGTGGCTATTCCAGCGGCGGACTTTGAAGTTAACAGTCTCTCCCAGATGGGATGCAATTATCTTCGTGACAATGCATTGCGAGACCCAGAGCAACTGCAGGAAGCCTGGATAATAGAAAACGTAATGAAATTTAACCTGCCAGACATCAGGGAAGGGTCTCTCCTGGAAAGTCTGGGAGAGACTCACTGCCTGGAATTGTGGAGAACCGCTGCCAGCCAGAGTAGGCAATATTGAGGTGGACCAGTAATTGGAAGCATACAATGCTGACCACTGGGCTGCTGTTGAGGCAAAGTGTACTTTAATGCCAGCAGCGCTCAATTACAGGGGCCCAGGCCCTCATCCAGGGTTTGTTTTTCCTGGGTGTTTGCCTAATCGCAGGAGCGGCAGAACACACTCTCTGTGACATATTAAATGGCAGAGACGGGAGAGGGTTTCAGGTGGAGGGCCGGCTTGAGGAAGAGTGGACACCATGGCCTGTGTCCTTTTATAAATCAGTCAGCTAAAGGTTTCGCTGATGGAGAAGAATATTATTTCTTCGAGGTCCAAGTTGCTGATATTTCAGAAAGCTCTTCTGAGGCCCGTATGTTACTGGCTTTCCTTCTGAGAGCGAGTGTCAACACGTAAAACTGCAAATCCGACCTTCATTTCCGTTTTGAGCTTTTTGGCGAAAAAGCAAACCTTATTTATCCTGAAATTCAATTAGCAAGCAATTCATGTAGTAAGTGCACATGATTCATGTACTAAAAATTCTCCCAGTTGGTTAGGAGCCCTAAAAATAAGGAAACCTTGCCAGATCAGAGGTTGGAGCAGAGGACAGATGCTCAAGAGGCCGGAATCGAGTGCAGAGAGTGGGAGTTGGTTCCACTATTTATGACAAAAAAGGCGTACAAAACCACAAGCAGACACTTCCACAAAACACCACCAGCTTCCACGGCACAAAACTTCCATTTCCTCTGCTCCACAAGAGAAGTGGGTCAGTGAGGTTGAAGCGTTACTCAAAAGAGGATTTCCTTCGCGGCAGGGCCCATTCTGTTGCCTCTGGGACGCTGGCACCCTCTTTCTTCATCAGAGGGGTATCCCCTCCTTCCCGGCCAAGTAATCTGCCCGGGCTCCAGTGGGTGGAGCTCAAGAGTCTTTTAAAAAAAATGCTGTAACTCAAGCGAGGCTATATTGTCAGCGCCGGGACATGCTGCCATGTGCATAGCAAATTCTGAGAATTCTGCCCTCCTTTGTTGCATTGTTACAACAAAATTGTTAGAAGTTCAATGCATTCCAGAAATAAAACATTATAACACAAAATAAAAGTAAAGCAATAGAAACCTGCAGACAACTCTATGTATGTATCCAGTACCATTCACAGCTCTGCTTCTTCATCTAGGGAAGACCCCAAATTTACACCCCATTCTTCTTCTCCTCCGCCTGCCACTGGGAACTAGGACTGGGTTGAGTTAATAGCTGCTGTGGTTAAGACGAGCACAACTGTTTCAATTGCCTGTACAGATTGCTCAGACCAAGGGCAGTTTAGCGGTTCATGTCTTGTACGCAGAAGGGTCCCAGGAGCCCAAGAAGGCAAGCAGGAGACCTCCTCCTCAGGCATGGGACCCCATGGTGATTCAAACCCCAGCCCCTGCAGAGGGCTTGTGGGAGTCGTTGAGTGCAGGGATACCAAAGGCATCAGAATGGCCAGTTTGAATGCTTTATTCCGAAAGTTGTAGGCTTGCAGCAAGTCAGGCTGCCGGGCCTAGCCTTCTCTTGCAGAGGTGCAACACGGACACCACGACAAGGAAGCAAAATTGCACATATTCTTTTTAAACAAAGCAACATGCGTCACACTGCCCAGGACCTCCCATCACTCCACCTGCCCAAATGAGGGCATAGGTGGCAAAGACCCAATTATTACAGATAGCTCCCCTGTCTGGGCTTAGAGACGAGCACCCCAAGCCCACAGATAAGGACAACATCAAAGCAAGCCAGTTAGCTTATATCCAAACAACTGAATGTAAGCATGCCTGAGCTCATTGCAGCTACAACAACTAACAATTCATTGTAAGGTTATCTTCGCAACCAAGATGGTGTTAGTGGAACTTCCGGAACAGTTCACCTTTGCTTCAACACAGCTACCCATGCTCTAGTCCATGGGTAGGCAAACTAAGGCCCGGGGGCCAGATCCGGCCCAATCGCCTTCTAAATCAGGCCCATGGACCGGTCCGGGAATCAGCGTGTTTTTACATGAGTAGAATGTGTGCTTTTATTTAAAATGCATCTCTGGGTGATTTGTGGGGCATACGAATTCGTTCATCCCCCCCCCCCCAAAAATATAGTCCATCCCCCCACAAGATCTGGGGACAGTGGACCGGCCTTCTGCTGAAAAAGTTTGCTGACCCCTGCGTCTTGCCCGTACTCCCAACAACCCCCCCCCCCGGCAACCATCACATCTCAAACCCAGATTCCCTTTCCTTTGCCTCTCAGACCTTCCTGCTCCCTCTGTCAGTGGCTTTCAAGGGTCTCTTGCAGAAGCAGAGGCCTTTCTCAATACCTGCTAACTGGAGATAACAACAACAGCAAACAACAACAACATCATATCCCGCCCATCCAACTGGGTTGTCCCAGCCACTCTAGGCAGCTTCCAACATAATATAAAAACACACCAAGACATAAAACATTAAAAACTTCCCAATACAGGGCTGCCTTCAGATGTTCTACCCGTGAGCACTTATCAGTCCTTCTCATCTCAGGAGGAAGCAGACAAAAAGAAACTCTTTATCAGGCAGCTCTTAGAAGTCTCACGCGGAAGAGTCTGTGTGAAAGCAACCCTGAGAGGACACTGGAAATGATATGCAAGTACCCAGCAAAGAAATCCAGAAGGAAACATGAGTATGACTGAGCCCGGGACCTTCTGCATGCAAAGCATATGCTCTACCCACTGAGCTGCAGTGCCTCCCTGTTAAGTGACAACAATGGCTTTTAGCTATGCGGAGGCCTTGCCAGAAATGCTTTCTGCTCCAGTTTACAGGGTGACTATAATATGGTATCATATTATATGATCAGATCGTGAAGCTGAGGCTCCAAGACTTTGGCCACCTCACGAGAAGAGAAGACTCCCTGGAAAAGACCCTGATGTTGGGAAAGATGGAGGGCACTAGGAGAAGGGGACGACAGAGGACGAGATGGTTGGACAGCGTTCTCGAAGCTACGAACATGAGTTTGACCAAACTGCGGGAGGCAGTGCAAGACAGGAGGGCCTGGCATGCTCTGGTCCATGGGGTCACGAAGAGTCGGACACGACTAAACAACAACAATAATATGGTATATTGGCACCTTAAAGACCAACTAAGTTTTTATTTTGGTATGAGCTTTCGTGTGCATGCACACTTCTTTCGTGTGCATGCACACGAAAGCTCATACCAAAATAAAAACTTAGTTGGTCTTTAAGGTGCTACTGAAGGAATTTTTTTATTTTACTTCGATCCAGACCAACACGGCTACCTACCTGTAACCATGGTATATTGGTTTAAACATCTATGTGAAAATCCAATGACATTAAAAACAAAAAAGGGGGTGCAGAGAGGGAGAGAGGAAGAGAATCATGGCCCTGCAAATCCCAACGCATGTCCCCACCCACTAGGGAGCATCGCCCTTCCATCTCAGAAGCCACTGTTCCGCCACGTGCTCTCTGGGGAGCACAGAAAAGGAAGAAGTTCTAAGAAGCAGCAATTCAGAGAAAAAGCAACCTCAGAGCTGCCTAGAACTGAGAACACAGAGGGGCGGGGGAGGAGGGGGGGGGAGAGACCAGGGCATAAATTAAGAGAAAGAAAGAAAGAAAATGAAGAAACTAAAAGAGGAAGTGATACATTCCTGCGATAAGGAGGCCAGCAAAGTCCGGTCTTCGAAGAAGTCACTGCAAAAGGCATGCAGGGGGCAGGGGGCGGGCTCTCCCTGCTCTGAAGATGCTTGGGTGAGATTTGGAGCCACAGCAAAAAAAGGGACATTTCCAAATAAAGCGCCCCCCCCCCACACTCAAGGACTTTTCAGGAAGATGAAAGAGGTTTATATGTCCAACCCTCGAAAAACCCACAAATGGCACAAGCTGCCCTTCACATGCCAGTCTCCAAGGCCGCTCTTTCCAATCACAGTGGTACCTCGGGTTACAAACACCTCGGGTTACAGACTCCGCTAACCCAGAAGTAGTACCTCGGGTTAAGAACTTTACCTCAGGATGAGAACAGAAATCGGGCAGCGGCAGCGGGAGGCCCCATTAGTTAAAGTGGTACCCTCAGGTTAAGAACGGTTTCAGGTTAAGAACGTACAGACAAAACATCAAAACAGACAAACTGGTATAAAACGGTCAAAACATCCCAAGGATCACGTCGAGGGGCAGGGAATACATAAGTGAATTATGCATCCTTCGTTGCACACTTTGGAAAGTATGTACCTATAAATGCCAAACATAATGGGAGCGATACAACAACAGCAGACTTGCGAAGTTAGCAACAACCTTGGAGTCAGTGGCATAAGATCTAAATGAAGAAGACCTGAAATATCCAGTGCCGGAGGATAAGAAGTCCAAATTTCATATAGAGCTGCTAGAAGGCAAAACAAAATTATTGTCTAGAATGTATGATTTGTTGCTAGAGTGGCATACAAAAGGTGAATTGACAAAAGAGGTGATGATTAAATGGGCAAAAGATTTTGGGCATAATATAGAATATGACAGCTGGTTGAAATTATGGAATCAAACGTTAAAATTTACCGCATGTACCGCTTTGAAAGAGAATATTTGGAAGATGATATATAGATGGTATTTAACTCCAGTAAAATTATCTAAAATGTATAGAATGAATAATAGAATGTGTTGGAAATGTAAGGAGAAGGAAGGAGATTTTTATCATATGTGGTGGAAGTGCGATAAGGTTAAAGAATTTTGGGAAATGATATATAATGAATTGAAGAAGATTTTTAAATATACCTTCCCTAAAAAACCTGAACTATTCTTGTTAGGAATGATAGGTCAAGAAATTAAAAAAGAGGATAATGTATTATTTTTGTATGCAACAACAGCGGCTAGAACTTTATTAGCCCAAAAATGGAAGACACAGGACTTACCGACGATAGGAGAGTGGCAGACAAAAATGATGGACTATGCAGAATCAGCGAGACTGACTAGCGGGATCCGGAACCAGGGGGAAGCAAGGTTCCTAAAAGACTGGAGTAAATATGTGGACTATATGGAAAAGAACTGTAGAAGTTTAAAAACTCTTGCAGGGTTGAAATAAATCCTGCGAATTGACTTTAAGGGAAAGAAACAAAGAAACTGCGAGATAAGCTTTGATTAGAAAACCTAATGAGGGGAGGGAGGGAAGTCAAAATAGAAGATAGTGGAAAAGATCAAAAGAGTAATGTATGTTACTGTGATAATTTGAACATTTGCAAGTTTGGGTTGGATGTTTATAAATGTGTGTTAATTGGAAAATTTAATAAAATGTTATATATATAAAAAAAGGAATATCCAGTGCCGGATTTACGTATAAGGTAAACAAGCTATAGCTTAGGGCCCCATTCTCTGGGGTGGGGGGGCAAAAAAATTTCACTGTTAATATACTTCTTAATTGTATTTCAGTTCAACAATTACTTTGGTAAAATACATATTTGGTTGTGTGCAAATGGCTTTAGATACCTATTGGGTCCATAAATTACCACATAGCATATATTCAACAACAACAAAAAACAGAAACAAAACCAGCGACAGCTGGACATATAAAGGGTGCCATTACCTTCAGTAGCTAAGGCCTCATCAAACCTAAATCCGACCCTGGGAATATCGATATAAAGTTCAGTATAGCACACCTCTCCAAAAAGAAAAGTGGGCAGAAAGTGGCCTAGGCTCTTCTGGTGATGAACTAAAATTCACTGTGATAATGTTGCCTCTGACTACTCTGGAAGTGTTTCTAAGATGTGGCATGCTGCTCAATTAATAAAGCTGTGCCAAGCTTCTAGTCCTCTTCATCTGTGGCTTAATTCGTCCCGGAACATCTGAAGTCACAACCAAGATGACCAGCACTTTTAGAGTGTGCCAGGAGAGGTTGACTGGCAGGTGAGGGGGGACCCATGTACATTATCTTGAGATTCTTGGAGGAAAAGGTGAGATTTAAATGTTTTAAATAAATAAAATGGATTTGATACTAGTACAACTACTGTGGATTGCTCCAGAAGTTTGCTCAACCTGACATATTTATAAAAGAAGAAGAAGAAGAAGAAGAAGAAGAAGAAGAAGAAGAAGAAGAAGAAGAAGAAGAAGAAGAAGAAGATTACCACGAAATGTTTTCAGTTTAGGGAAGACTTGAATGGCTCAGAGGTCATTTGAAAGCGAAGAGATATTACTATCTGCTCCTTGCCATTACATTTCTAACTCACCTTTCCTCACAAGGGGCTAAAGGTAGTTCTCCACGCTTTCGATTTCATCCTCACAACAACCCTGTGAGGGAAGTTAGGGCTGAGAGGCTGTGACCGGTGAAGGGTCACTCAACGAACATCATGGCTGAGTGGTGATTATTGGAGAGCTAATGATCTAACAATCACAATTCCACAGTTTTTTCGAACCATGGAGGCAGAGAGCATGGCCATTGTGGCTAGAAGCCATGAATTTGTGAATATGCTGTGACCCATTCATTGCCCAACGTGAAAAAGAAGGTTGTCCTGAGGCCTCCCCTCCCTCCCCCCCCCACCGAGGGGTGTACGAATATTGCAATTCCATGATTATCATTGTTATTATTTAAATTTATTACCTGCCCTTCGCCTTAAGGTTCCAGGGTGGGTCAGAACAATTAAATGTTACAAATAGTGCAAAACAACTTACATGGTACACTTTTGCCTTGCAGTTGTTTGGCTGAAGGGTGGCTTAAAAGCATTTCAGAATATTAAATAAATGTGGGTTCAGAGGTAGAACAGAACAGGTGGATGATGTGGGATCCAGCTTCCCCAGCACCTCGTTTTGAACCAAAGAAAGTTTCCAGTCCTCACGGATGCAATCTCTACCCAGCAAGCAGTAGATGGTAGTCAAAGCTAAGACACAGTGAGAGACATTGACTACCGCATCTTCCCCTGACCTTCCCCTCAGCCGGCACAGAGTATGTTCTGCGTATTCATCGTGAATGAATCACGAGAGTTTCTGCTCAGCATGACTTCGTACACATCTCAGAATTCAGTTTATCTTACTACAGAATCCTGTTCATTTACAGTGGTACCTTGGTACTCGAATGGCTTGGCTGCTGAACAAATTGGCTCCCGAACACCGCAAACCTGGAAGCGAGTCTTCCAGTTTGCAAAGGTTTTTTGGAAGCCGAACGTCCAATGGGGCTTCTGCTGCTTCCGAAGCTCCTGTAGCCAATCAGAAGCCGTGCCTTGGTTTTAGAACTGTTTCGGGAGTCGAATGGACTTTCGGAACGGATTAAGTTCGAGAACCAAGATACCACTGTACAGATTTTTTAAACAACAACAACACAGCACTTCTTTTTGTACCTTGAATATCTGTCATGAGGATTTCTCGGGCGGGGGCGGGGGGGGAGCATATGGTAAGCAGGTTTGGCTGACATTACTCCTCTTATTACTGTATTACGGTTATTACATAGGAATCCATTCTGGCCAGGATCAAGGGTCTCAATAAGGGGGGGAAAACCAACTACTGCCTCTCGCCCAAACCACACATGGACCAAGAGATCTAGCAAAGCCAGGCTTTGACCAGGTGGCAGATCTACACTTGCAACGGGAAGCAAGACTGCAAGTGCCCCTATTTTCATCGGAGAAAGGTTGGGAGGGTATGCGGTTGCAGCTGGAAGTGAGATTGCAAGGTTGCAGGAAAGTCACAGCCGCCATCTTTTCCTTTCCAAAGCTTGGAATATCTATCATCACGAACCTGGTGCCCTCCAGACTACAACTCCCATCAGCCTCAGCCAGCGCGACTATATGGTGCTGCGGCTGATAAGAGGGTAAGAACAGCCTTCCGGATCAGGCCAGTGGCCCACCGTGTGGCATCCTGTTCTCAACAATGCCCAACCAAACCACCCATGAGAAACCCACAAGCAGGACTCGAGCACAAGAGCCCTCACCCTTTTTGTGGTTTACAAGAACTGATATTCAGAAGCAGAGCTGCCTCTAGCCGTGAAAGTAGAGCATAGCCAGTAGCAGCTGATAGGCTTCTTGCCACCCCCTGCTTACCCCCTCCAAAAAAAACCCCCTCTAGTAGCCTTGAGCTCCTTGGAGAAAAGATGGGATAGGCAGGATGGCTCCCAAGGAGTTCTGGGATTACCAGGCTCTCTCAGCTCCCTTCCTCCGAAATCGGAAATGTGAGCAGTGCTGGTTTTGAGGGGCACCCGGGCAAGGTGCCTTCTTGTGGGTCCAGCAGCCAGCATTTTAGATATTGCACAATGGTGCTGGAGGAGACTCTTGAGAGTCCCATGGACTGCAAGAAGATCAAACCTATCCATTCTGAAGGAAATCAGCCCTGAGCACTCACTGGAAGGACAGATCCTGAAGCTGAGGCTCCAATACTTTGGCCACCTCATGAGAAGAGAAGACTCCCTGGAAAAGACCCTGATGTTGGGAAAGATTGAGGGCACTAGGAGAAGGGGACGACAGAGGATGAGATGGTTGGACAGTGTTCTCGAAGCTACGAACATAAGTTTGACCAAACTGCGGGAGGCAGTGGAAGACAGGAGTGCCTGGCGTGCTCTGGTCCATGGGGTCACGAAGAGTCGGACACGACTAAATGACTAAACAACAACAAATGCCACAACTGTCACTCCCAATTTAAATGGCAGGTCCCAAACCCTTTTCAAAACAGAGAGGCAGGCTCCATTAGAGTGTGGGGGAGGGGGTTGGGAATTGCACTGACTTCAGGCTTAAATAAATAAATAATCTCTTATAAGTTAAGCTATTGTTATTATTATCAATACAACAAACATGAAGTACTTTGAACACAATGTTCTGCTTTGTTTTTCCTTTTTTAGTTTTAAAGAAAACATTTACAGGTTACACTTTTCACATGCTTAAGTGGAACTACGTTTGCCGGGTTAATTTTAAAAGGCAAAGAAAAAGGAAGGGTCCCCTGATTTATCAGGCTGATCTGCAAATTGCTGTGTGAACTGAACTAATAACCACTAGGCAAGCTGTCTACCTTCCTCCACCACCCATTCTCTCCCCCCCCCCCAGAAAAAAATGCAAGGCGGACTTCTTGACACAGTTTGAGGTGCTTTTTTGTGCTGGAAGGAAACAAAGTCCCCAGGAAGACCCAAATGCTGACAGGAAATTTGTGTGCAGGCAGGAAGGGGGGGGTCTCTTGGATCGTGGCCATGGGCTTTCCCTCAGTGGATAAAAAAGCACTAGCCTCAGTTGAGGCTTCATCCAGTCACAAAAGCTTCCTTGTTGAAATAGCAAACAGCTGTTTAGCAACAAAATAAGAGTAAGAAGTAATTTTTGGTGGGGATGCAGCCTCCCCACCACCACCACCAAACATGCATTTCTTATTAAGACAAACACATTGAAGGAAAGAAGCCGATTGGAGACATTAAAAATATGTTGGCAAAAGCCAGAGAGGAGCTGGGAAGTCCCCATCATGCTCTGATAAGAAAACAGAACAAATAACTTAAAGGACGTGTGGGGTGTGCATGGAGGGAAGCGGTGTGTGTGTGTGTGTGTGTGTGTGTGTGTGTGTGTGTGTGTGTGTTCCTGCTTTCAAGCTGGATTGAACGACAAGCAAAGCATTTCGTTACTAAAAAGCCTTGAATGAAAAGAAGAAGAAAAAGAAGGTGCCTAAACCACACATTTTCATTTTGATTTGAGGACCGAGGGGCTGGCCCCTGTCAGGCGGAATCTGATGCTGCGATTCACTCTCGGTTCCTTCAAAACAAAACTGGTTTCGGGGAGAAGATTTGACAGAAATTGACAAGGCAAAATCTGCCCCGAGAGTTAACCTCGAGGGCAGGAATTAAAGAAATAACTCATCCTGTGTGAGGGGTTGAAGGGGAAAGGGGGAAAAAAAGCAACCACAATATTGACAGGGTTTGTTGTTGTTTACAGTCGAAGAAGCCCACTTTTAGGAGTACCAATAAAAAAGCAGACCAAGAACTCAGGCCAATATAAGATTCAATAGTGAGAATAATCCCTACTCACAAATCAAATATGAATCGCAAAAAGAATACATATAAGTCATACAGAGATTGTAAACTTAAAGCCACAAAGGTATAAACAAGGCAGTAATTTGTTGCAGCATTAAATGTGAAAGTCTTTAAGTTGTAGTCAGAGGTTGGTCATAAATCGGAAGCCAGGACAGGGCCCTGTTTCGGTGTCTTCACCTTCATCAGCTGGAAGTGTTAAACATTACATGAAAACACATTTATGTACCAGTTACATAAACTGAAATTGAAAATATAAGTTATTAAACAACATTTAAACATGTGGTTCCTCACCTAGGTTTAAAGAGATCATATAAATGTGTCCTATTATTTCCTGTGTTTCTCAGAGTTAACAACTGAAAAAAATTAAACATTGACTAAGAAAGCATAAATATACACTAATTACATAGATTGAACTTGAAAATTCTAAAGCAGTATGGTTCCTCACCTAAGTTTGAGAAGATCGTATCCTGAGATTCTCTGCGTGCCTTAAAATTGAGAAAGAGTTTTTCACCTTTTATATGCATGCACTTTAAGGATAGGTGTGGTTCCCTAAATTTTCTTAAAGGAACAAAGTTCTAAAGCTCAGAGGGCAGCTGCAAATTAATTTAAAGGTCTCATAGAAATGATGTAGATTTGATTTGTGAGTAGGGATTATTCTCACTATTGAATCTTATATTGGCCTGAGTTCTTGGTCTGTTTTTTATTGGTGCATTTACTAACAAGACCTCCAATTTATTTCACTTTTAGGAGTAGGCAGCCGGCAGCCTTAGGGCCAAACCCAGCCCAGAAGGGCTTCCCTGTTTGTTTGCTCCCAAAGCAGAGCCCTTAATCCCAAAGGCCCCTTTCAACACAGAGCCACAATATCATGCGGGGATAAGACCACCAGTAGAGACTTGACACTGGATCTGACCAAAGGGATCTACCTCAAAACCCATTGGCCACCAGCCTTTGAGATGTCTTGCAAGCAGGACCTGAAGATGGCAACAGCCCCGTCCCCATTTGTGATTCCCAGCAAATAGTATTCAAAGTGTCTCTGAAACTGGAGGCAGGACGCACACCCCTTGACCGAAAGCAAAGGGCTCTTTAACCCCGTCGTCCCTGGTGCAAAGGGCAAGCAAGGCTCTGCCAGGTTCTCCTTGGGTGCCTTGCATGAGCCAAAAGGCATATTGGCACAGGCACATGGGGGTGTGCAAGCAGAGAACCCCGAGACCGAAAGGTTCAAGAGGTGTTTTGCCTATGTGTTGGGCTCAGGCACAGGAGAACTGCTTCAGCCCCAAGGCTATAAATGTGGTTAGAAACGCTGTTTGCAGGCATGTTGCGGTGTTTGCAATAAAGGCCCTTTACAGGGAGCTGTTTTTTTATTTAGTGCAAGGGACGCACGCAGCCCTTTGAGTGCTTGTCAACATTCCGTTGCTGACTTAAGGGCACAAGTGATTAGGAATCCTACCAGCATATTGTACAAGGAAATACCAAAGGGGGGGAAAGGAAATTTGGATTACATAATGTATTAGCTCATCAAATAGAACTTAAACTCACTTGTGTAAGACAGAGATATTGGGAGAATGGTGAAAGATCAGGCAAGATTTGGGGTAATCGTCTAAAGAAAGACAAGTCAACAATCCCACTCACTAGAGGAGATAGAGGTGACGTTTACAAAACTTCAAAAATCATTTTTTAAAAAAATTCAACTTGGAATTATATATCAACCCAGAAAAAAGTTCCCTATGAAGACATAGGTAGAGGCCTTCTTTAATAAAATAAAATAAAATCACCATATTTAGATGATTCACAAAAGCAAAATTTATTAACACTCCATTGCTGAGCTTTCCCCACTTTCATAGTTCCAGTGCCTGGCTGTACCATCCTAATAATAATATTATTTATTATTATTATTATTATTATTTATACCCCGCCCATCTGGCTGGGTTTCCCCAGCCACTCTGGGCGGCTTCCAACCGAATATTAAAAACAGTACAGCATCAAACATCCTAATCACAGGCCACAGGGTTGAGATGCATGCAAAAAGCAGGAGTGTATGTGTGTCTATCTGAAGTTCAGTTTGTAAATAACCAATTGCTTATTTATTTATTATTGTAACATTTATCTACTGCTTAATTTAAAAAAAATCCCTCGAAGCATTTTACAAAAATAACAAAACAATAAAAGTTTCAGTAAAAAAACCCAGCTATTTAAATATTCAAATAGACTTTTTAAAAATAACCAATAAGCTAAATACGTATCAACATTCTACATACTTGGGTAGGCTTGTCTAAAGAAACATGTTTTTTAGCAGGCACCGAAAACAGTACATCGAAGGCCTGGTGTCAATAGGCAGGGAGTTCCAAAGTAGTTGCTGCAACAATAAAGTATCTATTTCTTAACAAATGTGGAAGGAGAGTTATGTCAACCCGCAGCAACGGGGCCAGATTCACAGGCCGAAGCAGTCAAGTGGACAAACATAGGGTGAAGCTATCTTGCAAGTTAACTGGTCCCAAGGTGTTAAGGGCTTTTCATATACAGTGGTGCCTTGGCTAGACGAATTTAATTCGTTCCACGGGTCTTTTCTTATAACGAAAAATTCGTCTAGCGAATCCCATAGGAATGCATTGAATTTTTTTTGATTTTTTTTTTGCCCATAGGAACGCATTAATTGAATTTCAATGCATTCCTATGGGAAACTGCGATTCGCTAGACGAATTTTTCATAAAACGAATTCGTCTAGCGAGGCAACCTCCACTAGAAAAAACCTTTCGTTAAGCGGAAATTTCGTTAAGCAGGGCATTTGTTAAGTGAGGCACCACTGTACCTTAAACTTGGCCTGGTAGCAAACGGGCACCCATAGCACATCTCTGAGCACAGGTGTTCTATGCTGACAGGGCCTCGCGCCCATCAGCGTTCTGCACCGACTGCAACTTCTGAAGCCCCACACAGAGCGCGGACTTTGCCTCCAGGTGACCAAATCGGCCTCCCACAAGAGAGGAGCATCATGCGCAATTCTAACCATTATCGGGTTGATAGGATTTATTGTGAGTGTGGATTTTATTTGCTAGCAGGGACCTCCCTGGGCATGAAACCCCCCCCCGACTCCCTTCCTGTCCTCCTTCCCCCACACCTCACTTCCCCTTGACGTCCTTGCCAAATGCGCGGCTGGCACCGAGCACGAGAAGGCAGGAAACAGACGGGAGCACACTCATGCGCTCTCCGGCCCAAACGAACAAAGACACGCAGCCCTGCAGGAAGTCAAAGAGGAAGATCTCAAGAGAGCTCGTTCCCCAAATTAGACTGCGTTACCAGCCCATTGCGCAAGCGGAAGAGAAACTCTCTGCATTAGCCAGATGAGAGAAAACCTGCTGAGGCGGCAAAAAAACCCCACACAACTCCAAAAAGGGTGGGGGGAGAGCTTTAGAAGGAGACAGGGGATTTGAAACTTCCTTCTGCCAACAGGTTCAGGGCTTTGCAGACTGGAGAAACAGGTCTCTGTGTGTGTGACTCCTTAATCCATTATTCACCAATGTGAACAGCCACATAAGATTGGGTGCAGTCCCCATTCCCTCCCTTCACCGGCAGTTCCCTTGGGGGGGGGGGAGCATGTGACACCAACTCAAAATTCAGAATTAAAAACAGTTAAAAGCATATGACATTCACAGGAACAGGGATGGGCCCTGAAAACTCACATCTCAGATGGGAAAAAGGCCTGCATTCACTGAAAGCTGTACAATGGGAAAGCCCAACGCACCAGAGTTCCACAGCTTAGGGGCTGCCACAGACAAGGCCCTGCAGGCAATAAGCAAGGTATGAGACTTTTCTCTGGTGTGGGAGAGGGCGAGGGAGGTGGCCTCTTCTAAAGCGATCCAAAACAAAACAAAGGTAGGCCTTTCCCTTTAGGCAATTTGTTGCTTTCCCATATGCAGATATGCATGCAATTAATTGACTAATATTTTTCTCTTTATATAGCAGACCTGATAGACCTTTGTTCTGCTTTCAGATTTCTTGCTTTAGAACTGGTGCCTCTTAACCTGTCGCTTCTGCCTTCTTAAGCACAATGCTGCCTTTATCAAATGAAGGACCATCGCTCAGAAGCAGAACATCTCTTTTAATCCTCAATGGCATCTCTAGGTAAGGCTGGGAATGTCTCCTGCCTGAAACTGCTGCCAGTCACTATAGCCAATATTGAGCAAGGTGGGCCAATGGCCTGACCCAGGATAAGGCATTTCCTATGCTCCTATTTCATCCAACCCTTCATTCACAGTCATGTGGACTAGAATCTTACTTTAGTTTTAAGGGGGAGGCCTACAGCTCAGTACTTTGTATGCAGAAGGCATTTTTTGTTATATCCCGTCCTTTATCACAAAAGAGCCTAGGGCAGCTAACAATTCTTCAGAGCTCTTTCGTTAGCCATTTTTTTAAAATCAAGCAAGCAAACAAACAAGCCACAATTACAACCACAAAACAACAATGAACACACGGGCATTATGCTGCCTTGGTGGGGAGGGTTAAGAGCTCCTACTTCCCATTCTGACTGGAGAGGCAGATGGATCTTAATGCAGGAGGGCCCTGAGATGGCCAACCAAGGTCAGGAATCCCGCTCAGAGCCGGCCACACTGCTCCACACTCCTTAGCACCTGCTGCCCGAGGCGGCTGCCTCACTCTGCCTAATGGCAGAGTCGGCCCTGTCACATAGAACACACACAGGTGCAAAACAGCAGCAAGTTAGGCAGACGACACAGGTTAACCACAATTTCCACTGGTGTTCTGTAGGCCTGGAGGGTGGAGGGAACTTTTAGCTGAGGCCTGAAGCTCTTTTTAGGAGAGAGGCGGTGAAGGAGCCTTTGCCCGGGCCTTAGCCCCAATGGGAGCGAGCCAATGGGTGCAGCCAACATTTCCTGCTGCTCCAGAGGGTAGAAGCTGAACTCGTGTTTTCAAATGGCAAGAAAGGAGACTCCAGCTCAACCTTACCAACCTTTGTTGGTGAGAGCCATTTGACAGTGGGACAGATGACCGGGAAAGGTGGCAGACTCCCTCCATCCTTGGGGGTTTTTTAAGCAGAGCTTAGCTGGCCACCTGTCCGGGATTCCTTAGCTGTGATTCCTGCATTGCAGAGGGTTGGTGTCCCTTGGAGTCCCTACCGACTCTACAATTCTATGATTCTCTGACCCACCAGTCTGGGCGCAGCTCAAAGATTATTGCCCCTGCAGTGGCCTATGGCCTTAAAGCAATAAAGTTTGATTCGTTCAATTCAAGTACATAATGAATCAGCCGCTGGCTGACATGTGCAGTGCCGGGGGGGAACTATTTTTGGCTCTTTTAGTTGGGGTTAAGGAAGAAGTGGGGACCCAGGTGGCGCTGTGGGTTAAACCACAGAGCCTAGGGCTTGCTGATCAGAAGGTCAGCGGTTCGAATCCCTGTGACGGGGTGAGCTCCCGTTGCTTGGTCCCAGCTCCTGCCAACCTAGCAGTTCAAAAGCACGTCAAAATGCAAGTAGATAAATAGGAACCGCTACAGCGGGAAGGTAAACGGCGTTTCTGTGTGCTGCTCTGGTTCGCCAGAAGCAGCTTTGTCATGCTGGCCACATGACCTGGAAGCTATACGCTGGCTCCCTCGGCCAATAATGCGAGATGAGCGCGCAACCCCAGAGTCGGTCATTGACTGGACCTAATGGTCAGGGGTCCCTTTACCTTTTTAAGGAAGAAGTAATAATAAACACACATGCTTCTGTGTCCTCACTCAGACGTGCATTGCAGATGACCATTCCAACCAGCTTGTAAATCAGAATGGTATGATTGTCCCCATATCAGAGACTTGGGGGAGAGGTGAGAACTGAGGCTGAGCGAAATCAGCTGTGGCCGCTCGCGGGTTCTGGACACAAGCAGGATTCAGGTTGCGGAGGGGGGTGTCCCCCATTTTGTAAGCTCAGCTCCTTTGCTGCTAGAAGAATGTTTATAACCAGAGTCCAAATACATTTCCCCAAGTCTTAAATTGTTGGGGAGTGTAAACACCCTCGGGAAGGAATTGCAAATCCCGATTCAGGAGTTTCATTCTACCTCAGCAGAGACAGCCTGATGTTTTTCGGCACCTGACGCAAACCACAAATTAGTGCCCCACTTCCCACCAGGGAAGAAAGGGTGCGTGAAGATGTACATGTACATCCGAAAAAGGGGGCGGGGATAAAGATCTACATTGGGATCTGCTGCCCCTGTGGATCCTGCCACCTAAGGCGGTCGCCTCACCTTGCCTCACGGGTGGGGCCGGTCCTGTAGCTCAGTATACCCAAAAGGAGAAACTTCAGTGTCAGAGACAAGGTGAGAGGTGGGGGGTCAATCCAGAGCAAGGCCTTCTGCAACGTTCTGTGTGGAGAACAGTCCCTCCCAAGAAAGGGAAAAATTGCCCCCCTACACACAACCGCACACACAGGCAGAGAATATGGTTCATTAAATGGGCCCTTTTGGAATCACAAATGCAACTGGTTCTATTTGATTTTGTTGCTTGGAGGCTACATTCTGTTGACTTTTTAACATAAGCACCCCCAACTGTTGTTGTTGGTTGTTGTTTTTTGCAAAAAGGATGATAAATAACAACAATAAATCCATAGCAGTAACAACTTATTTATTCCAGGAAACCTTGCTACCAACAGAAAGCCCTCCCTGCTCTCTGCCAAGGCTAAACAAAAGGAGCCATGGAGTTCGTTCTCTTTCCTTTCTTTCTGTATTGCATCTTATCTAAAAATAGGACAAGATGCCCTCCGGTAGAAATTGCTGCAGAACAAGAGATGGTTGTGAAACAGATTTGTCTTTGCAAGCAAGTGTACAAGGCTGTAATCCCATGGTGCTGGTTGTTGTTCCCCAACAGCGCCAGCTCCAATCTGGATCGGGCCCTCACAGCGGATTTCTTCCCTGGGATCAGCCCACCTGAGAAGTGCTGGAACTGCTGACAAAAAACAAACAAACCCCAAACCCCTGGGTCTCCCCTAATGAACGAACACCACAGTGATTTGCAATTGACTCCAACCCACATTTACCTAGAAATACAGTGGAACCTCGGTTTATGAACAGCTCGGTTTACGAATTTTCAGTTTACGAATGCTGCAGACCCATCTGGAACGGATTAATTCACTTTCCATTACTTTCAATGGGAAAGTTCGCTTCAGTTTATGAACGCTTCAGTTTATGAACAGACTTCCGGAACCAATTACACCCATGCTTTGGGTTAAGTACGCTTCAGTTTGAGTACTCCACGGACCCGTCTGGAACGGATTAATTCACTTTCCATTACTTTCAATGGGAAAGTTCGCTTCAGTTTATGAACGCTTCAGTTTATGAACAGACTTCCGGAACCAATTACACCCATGCTTTGGGTTAAGTACGCTTCAGTTTGAGTACTCCACGGACCCGTCTGGAATGGATTAATCCACTTTCCATTACTTTCAATGGGAAAGTTCGCTTCAGTTTATGAACACTTCAGTTTATGAACAGACTTCCGGAACCAATTATGTTCATCAACCGAGGTACCACTGTAAGTCTTCCAGTTCAATCAGGAATTGAAAGGTTTGGAATACATAATTTCCAACCTTGATGGCTACTGATGATGCCCAGCACTCAAACAGATTGTCCCTGTTCAGAAGCTTGCTTCCGCAAGCAAAACATAACCCTGTCAGCTGCTGCTACTACCTTGCGCTGTTGACATCACCTCCTCCCTGGCACCACCAGTGTTCGGTGGCAAGCTCCCTTTGTTGTGTTAAGCCACAAGTCCAGTGCAACAGCAGAACCTTCTTCCTGGCATGCTGCCCTCTCTAAACCTCTGAGCAAGTTGGCACCAGGCCTTCCTGCCTGCCATTTTGGAAACGTGCTAAGAAAAAAACGAGCCCATACTGCAAACAAGAACTTTCCATAACTTCATGTTATTAAACTAACTGTCAATAGATTACGCAACCTTTTAATGCCCATTTGCGCTCCAGGGTGGGATGCCGAAAAATAAGACTGCCACACCAACATGCAGTACAAGCAGCTTTTTATATAACTTGGAAATCTGTATTTTAAGAAGGGGTGGGGTGGGGTGTCATCCCCCATCCTTGCACTGTGGTCCTCTCTTCAAAGAGCCCATCTCTTTTCGAACACCCTGACTGTCCCAGCAACAGAGTTTTCAAAATGAGAAACACTTCATACTTTAGTGATTAGTGCCAAAACGCGTAGTTAAGCTGCTCTGAAGTCTTAGCCGGAAATGACCAATGATGGAAAAAAGCTGTGGTTTAATAAATGACAAACAAAGATTTTGACACATCTTGTCTCCTCTTGCAAAACTTGGAGAGGAAAATGCTCCTCGGAGGGGGGCGGGGGGAAGAAACCCAGCATGAAACCCCAACACTTGCCTTCTAGACAGCCTTCGAAGAAAATTTTAAAAAACCTCAGAGTTTCCGAATTTACAGAGCGGGGAGGGAGGCTTAATCAGGGCGGTGACTCAACTGGGGCTTAGCCCAGAAAACCTCAGTGTTGGTACTCAAGAGCCGCTTCACACATTTTACACAAATTACAGAGGAATAAAATATTGGGGTGGGGGGTGGGAGGCCAGGTAAGCTCCACCCCCCACATAATCAATCGCAAGATGTAGCGCATGCACACTATTTGAATGGCATTGCCCAAATATTTTATGGGGGGCGGGCAGAGGGACCTCGGCTCCTAGAAGTTGGCTCCTATGACACAAAAACAGTAACAAAAGCCCAGTTTTGCAGAGAAGCGCCTATCTGGCAACAAGCGGGCTTGCCAACACACATCTTTTTAGATAACTTGACACTCAATGAAATAAATTCTATTAGCATTTATTTATTCATTTTATTATTAATCTCTACTTATTAAACTGACACGCAACCTTTCTGTAAGGAGCTTGGCAGTCCCTTTTAACCCTCACTCGCAGCAACCCTGTGGGACAGGTTAGAAAGCTGGGGGTGCAGAGTACGGCCAGGTCACACAATGAGCTCCTTGTCTGAATGAGGACATGAACCAGGGTCTCCCAAGCTTTGGCCCAATGCTCACCTACACCACCCCTTCTCCGCCGAGTGCTCTATGCCAACCCCTTCCTTTGGAGAGAAAATGTTTAATTTGAAATTGGTTTACAGATTCAAAGGCAAGGCACAGACTTCAAAGGCGTACCGAAGAACCCCGGGATGCTCCGGAGCATGATAAGAGTGCTTTTCTATGCTTCAACATGCCTCCTCCTATACACCGAAGATTGGTATCCTGCGCTACGGGGGTATGTTCTTTAGGAAGAACATGATTTCTTTGCAAGAATGCTTTCTGTGCAAGAAATTTTGGATTCAGCCCCTGCCTCAGAGACAGACTAAGACTAGACCCTTGTGCTTTTGAGCATAGCTGGGGAGTCTGAGGCCCTCCAGAAGCTGTTTGACTCTATGGATAGGCATACCTGTCAATTTCAGTCAAAGGCACATTGCATACAAAGCAACTTTCCCCAACATACTCCTTTTTATACATTGTTTTCACTAATATATGCCTCTTATGCCCACTACACTTTGTGTGCCTTATTTGTTTGGAGAACCACAAAATCTGGAGAGGTGCAAATTTTGAGTGACAGCTGAGTTTCAGTTTATGGACTGTTTCGGAAAGAGCAGGAGGCACCCCCAAACTGCGGCCCTCCAGATGTTTTGGCCTACAACTCCCATGATCCCTAGCTAACAGGACCAGTGGTCGGGGAAGATGGGAATTGTAGTCCAAAACATCTGGAGGGCCGAAGTTTGGGGATGCCTGGGAAAGAGCAAATCAGGCAGGTTCACATTCAAATTTAAACCATGCTGCCCCCCCCCATTTCTGTTGGACTCCAACTCCCATCAGTCCCAGTCAACACAACCCCTGGTCAGGGATAATGGGAACAGGAGTCCAACAGCAGCTGCGAGGCACAGCTTGGCTGCCAAAAGGCAAGCAAGATATAAACATTTTAATAAACAGAAGTCAGAAATAAATAGAGAAATGCGGGTGAGTATTTGCACAAGAGCCTTTTCGGAGGCTCATCAAAAAGCCATGTTTGGGCAGCTCCACTTCAACCAAC
Organism: Zootoca vivipara; assembly: GCF_965207765.1. Classification (NCBI taxonomy): domain Eukaryota; kingdom Metazoa; phylum Chordata; class Lepidosauria; order Squamata; family Lacertidae; genus Zootoca; species Zootoca vivipara. The sequence goes on along the minus strand of NC_142589.1, from coordinate 7,034,185 downwards.
TCCCCACTCCCACCCACCCCATATCAAAACAGTTTCAGTGCCATAACTGAAAAGGCGAACAGAGCTCTAGGGGTGCTGCCCCTTCGAAAGAGGAAGCTGTGCGGCAAAGCAGCTCTTTGCAAGCAGCCCCCCCCCGGCCCTCCCTATGAATGAAAGGTGGCTTTGCAAAAGACTTCTGCTCCATTCACAAAGGAGCCAGCCAGCCCAGGGACTTCCGAGCCGGGCCTGCGGTTGGGCCTGCCGTGGCTCAGGGCTGCAAGGTTCTCCTCCGGAGACAAGAGAAACTAAAGAGCAGAGCAGATGTACCTGGAATAAGTGGGCTGGGGGTCCCCACACTCGCCCACCCCACAGGTTTTGCAAGTATGGAAAGGAGAGACAAAAAGACATTGCTGTGCTAAGTCTCCAGGTTTCAATGCGGGAAATGGAACAAGCGGCCGCGTCACAGCCGGATGGCGGTTTCAAAACGTTCTGCTGCCAGGAAACCCTCTGCAGGTTGAGTCTTTTGCTCTGGGGATTCCTGCACCTTGCAAAGGATTGTGGGTCGTATTTTGCAAGGTGTACACTTCGTAGTTTGTGGAGGAGGCCCAGGCCTCACCGTCTCCCCCATGCAAACCAAGGAGCCCCAGTGAACAGCCACTTCAAAGTGAGGATACCCGGAATACTTGGGCCAACCACCCATTCCATCCTTTCTCCCCTGGCTGGTCGGTTTACCCAGCACAAACCACAATTTCACACATCTGCATAGCTGGCCTCCCCACCTCAGTTCAGCTTTGTCCCAGAAGAAAAGAACACAAGAAAGAGCGGGGCACCACCTGTTGAGGTTCGTTTGCAGGGAGATTAGACAACGCTGGCTTTTTAAATGACACTCACTCTGATTTGTTTGTAGGGAGGTTAGATGATGTTACAACAAAACAAGTGTCATCCCACACTTTCTTTCTCCCAACCAGCAAACTTGAGACTGGAAGCTCCAAGGGGCAGAGGCCTGACTAATCTTTGCCTGTGCCAATTAATAAAAACCAAGAGGGTGCCAAATAAAATAGCAGCATATTCTGTTATCAACATTCCAAATTTGGTCCCAAATTTGGTCCCAAATTACTGGGACCAAGCAAAGGGGCTCAGAGGGAAGGAAGGAAGTGTGATTAAGTGAGGGGAGTCACTGGAGAAATTTACCACAAGGACCAGGGCCGGCCCTAGGGCAAGGCTGGGTGGCGCAATGCGCCAGGGCGCCGGCCTCTCAGGGGTGCTGGTGCGGCGCAACCAACCACTAAGCCCTGAGCAAGGGCACCGCCAGAGTCTGAGGGCGCCGTGCCAGGGCGGTCAGGGAAACCTCTGAGACGCTGAAGCTGGCGAGCCGTGGTCCAGAGTTGGGAGCCCATCCCGGGTTGCACTGCTAACCGGCTTCCCCAGCTCCTGCCCCGGCCCAGCAGAAAAGGATGAAGAAGCGCAAGGAGTTCAACGCGCTCATTGGACTGGGAGGCGGGAATGGGGACCGGGGAAGTGGGAGCAGCCGCAGCAGCGGGCGTAAGAAAAGACACCCGAGGAAAGGCTCCGCCTCGGGCCACCGGCTCCTCTGCACCGAGTCCGCCGAGAGCAGAGGAGGGGGCGAGGGAGGGACCTCGGTCCATGGAGTCAGGCGTAGCTCAGGCAGGACGAGAGGAGGAGGACCTAATCGGGCTGAGAGGCAAGCGCGGCGCAAACCCGTTGCCCTTTCCGCTGCCCCTCGCGGAGTCTTTGCCCTCCTGACGAACTTCCCTCAGGATGCCCCCTGGCGGCCGCCGTGTGGGGCACCCTGAGGGCAGGAGCTGCCTTGGCCCCACTCCTCTAGGGCTGCGCCGGCCAGCCCACTGACAGGCGTCCCCCAAAAGCCCCGCTACTCCGAGCAGGCGCCCTGCCCCTTCAAGCTCCGGAGATGCTCCTGGCTGCTGCCACGATCCCCGAAGCTGCCAGCGGGAGCCTGCGAGGCTGGGGCTCAACTCTGCAGCCACCCAACCAGGGTTTCCGGGGGGGGGGGCTGGAGGTGCTGCCCCCGGAGCTCTAAATTTTGGGAAAGGGAGGGGCGCTGGAGGGATCTTTGAGCCATGGCGCTGGATGTGCTTAAGACGGCCCTGACAAGGACAACGGGGCCTTGGGAAAAGCAAAACATTTCCACGTTCTGTTCTAACCAAGTTCCACCTTCCGACTTGCAGGAGACACAAAGAATCTCACTTTGCAACAAAAACGACGTCTTTACTCCAGGGAATTGTTTATATTTCAAATTTTTATCCATTCCATCCTTATACCAGACTGTCCATCAAGCCTAGCGTGGGGGGGGGGAGAAATTGGCAGCCCTCAACCAAATTTCACAAGGCCAGCAAAAAATGGGGGATGTCAGTATTCAACCCCTGCCAACAGGTCAACACCAGGAAAATATGGTCCTCAACAGGGGAAAATGGCGGGGGGGGGGGGATTGCCTGTTCCAATCTAGCTCAGATTACTCATATATACTGAACACTAGCACAAGCCGTCTCTATAACTGCACCAAGTGTTTGTGTGATGGAGCGTACTGTTGTTGCTGTTGTTTCAATTTATATACTGCCCTTTATCAAAAGATCTCAGGGTGGTGTACAACAATAGAAACACATTACAAAATGTAAGGGGGAGGGCTTACAGAGAACAGCCCACCCCATCAGAAGCAGCTCGTCTCCCAGCTGTCATGAGAGTGAAGGGTCTGATGGAGGGAGTCAGGAAATGGAAAGGGAGTGCCAGGGCTCTGGCAACATCCAAGAGCCCCTGCTCCATAGGTAGGGAGAGAGGGAGGGGGAAAGAGAGGACAGGAATCAGTCAGACCGGAAACCCTCCCCCCCCCAACGCCAGAATTGAGGAGGAGGAGGAAAGGGAGGCGCTTCTCAGTTCCGAGGCTTTTATGTTGGTCTAGAACGCGGAGGGGGGCAGTGCAGGAATCTGACTCGAGCGGGTAGACATGGAATGAGCAGTCCGTTACACTGTAAATAATGTGCACTAATAAAAGCTTCTGAAAGACAAGCATGTGGAAGGTCATTACTCAAGAGTAGTCACAACAACCCTGACACAAAACTTCCACGATAAAAAACTTAATAAAAACATACTGGCAGACAGCCTAATGGTAAACTAATCACCATATTACCTGTGTTCTCCCGCACACTTTCACAGGCCATAGATTATTTAATAGCCATAGGCCTGGGTAAAGAGAAATGTTTTCCCCTGGTGTCTAAAGATGTGCAATGATGGTGCCAGGCAAGCCTTTCTGGGGAGAGCATTCCACAGTTGGGGAGCCACCACAGAAAAGGCCTCTTCTCTTGCTGCCACCCTCCAAACCCCTCTAGGAGTAGGGACGTAGAGAAGGGCCTCAGATGACAAGCGCAGGATCCGGGTTGGTCCTTAAGGTATTGTTGATATTGTACACAGATTGCATGTTTCCTGCATGTAACATGCAAACACCTCTATTACCTTCTGTGACTACTAGTGTCTCTTCCCGGATCTCAGGCAGAGAAAGGCTTCCTGGGCTGGAGTCAAGCCTGGACATTTCTGGGCCGCACCGGCTCAAGCAAGATGCTTTATTGCCGTTCAGCTGACAGGGCAGAGTCAAGTAGGAGCAAGGACTGGGGAGAGTCCTGAGGGCCGGAGAGTATTGCCTCAAGGGCCACATATTAGCCCAAGTTGCCAGAAGCTCCCCATCCCTGCAATAGCCATAGTGATTTTTTTTTGGGGGGGGGGTTAAGGGAGTTCCTTCTTGACCCCCGGAAATTATTCTGCCGCTTCCCAACCCCCACACAGCACATGGCGGTAAACACAGCACAAAGAGCACATCCTCTGGTTCCCGAAGCCTTCTCCTGCCGTAACATCTGGTTGAAATAAAATGACTACAGATGCTTCCGTTGGAAGTACCAATTTTCATGGGATTTTTTCAGCTTGGCTGTAAATACTGTATTGCTCTGGGCTGGGACCTGGCAGAATAGTCGAGTCAGCTCTCAAAGGGGGGAAACAGCCCCCACCCACCCCGAAAAAATACTTTCCTGGAATTATTGATTCCAGTATCCTTTCAGCTGGCCATCCATCACCTGTGTCCCAGGGATGCCCGAGGGAGAAGCTTCATGGCATGGAATTTGCCAATTCTTCTCTTTTCCAGGTACCCAATTTTTAGGCCAAGTCCCCCTCCCGCATTGAAATCTGGGCTGTGGTCTCTCTATGTTTCTGGATTCTCCCCCAACATCATGTCCAAAACCAATTCATGAGCATCGTGTTCCAAGAGCTGGATTTGCTAGATGAAAGCAAACATTGCCTTGCACGGCACGTTAAATTAAGAGGGGGAAAAGGAAAAAGGAAAACTTTGCCGAACCTCAACTGTGAGACAAACCGAGTGCTAAAAGTTCTGCCAAGAGTCAGAATATCTGCTCCTTCAGCTTCACACACACACACACACTCTGCAAACAGAAAAGCACACCATGCAAACATTGTCATGCGTGCCATTCTTGACACTTGCTTCTTCCCCCAGCGGCCAGCTGGCACCTCAAATGCCCTGAAGGACCTGGCATAGGAGACAAAGTGTGAAAATCTCCAAGTGACGCTGCGGAAATGGATAAAACCATCAGAAAGAATAAATCAACACATCCTTTTACCAGCAAGAAACATGTTGCAATCTGGAATATTTGCGTGTGTACACAAGAAGTATTGAACCAACAGCAGGATGGCAGCCAATAAGGTGAAGCTCGATCCAAGCAAGACAGCTCAATGGGTGGATCACCTCCTGGCTCTGTTTGATACTCTGCTCTAGACAGATCCACATCCCCCCCCCCCGGGTCTGGGGCTGAAGTGCCTTTCACCAGCTGCAAAGTCTCTGGGACATTGCTATCTTGGCCACAGTGATCTGACCTCTGCTTCTCTCTTGGCAATCCATTCTTTGCTGAGCTTCCCTTGAAGACAATTTGGAAACTGTTAGAATCCTGGAACTGCAGAGCTGTAAGGGACTACAAAGGCCATCCATCCCAACCCCCAAAATGCAGGAATCTTTTTGCTCAATGCGTGGCTCAAACCCACGACCCTGAGATTAAGAGTAAGGGGTATCTCTACTGACTGAGCCATCCCCTTCTGCTACACCTACAAGAGACTGCAGATGCAAGATTTACGGTAACTTGAATAGGTTTCTGGGCACTAAAAGTACTTAACTGGTTCCAAAAATTTACTTGCCAGCCCAATACAAGGTGATGGCTTTGCCCCAGGTACCTAATAGAACAAGTCTTTAATAAGGCAATCGAAGGCAGAGTGGAAGTCATATCTTGAGTATTTGTAATAATATTCATTATATATATACAGTAATGCAATTTTTCCTTTTTTCTCTTTTTTTTCTCTTTTTGGTCTTTTTAGCTACTGTAGTTTTTCTTTCTTTCTTCTTTTACCTTCTTTCTTAGGCTTTGAAGAGTTTTGTTTTATGTGAAACAAAGTTGGAGGAAAATTGATGTAAGCGAAATATATCTGGTTGTAAATGTTTAAATTAAATAAAGATTATTTTGGAAGAACACCTGCCGAGATTCAGAGGTCATCTGGTGATGCCCTTCACTGATGACACATTTTTAGCTGTGACATCCTGTCGGTGGGATTCCCTCCCCAAAGGGTCCATTCTGCCGTCCTTTCATGACCAGGCAAAATTGTTCTCATTCTCTCAGCCTCTTAAGGGATTTTAGATCTATCTGAAGTTTTAACTGGGGTTTTCTTCTAATTACTTTTCACATTAATTACATTTTGCTTTTTAAATGTGACATTTCTTGTGAAACGCCCTGGGATCTTTGTTGTTGCTGCTGCTGTTGCGTGAACAGTGGTACTGTATATAAAACTCCTAAATGAAATAAAGATAAAGAAAGGTGGAATCTACATACATATATTAAAAAAAAGTTCTGAAAATGCTTCTTTTTTAAAAAAAAGTTTTTAAAAATACCTTGAATTTCCCATAAGGCTCACCATCTCTATCTAGGGTCCCACTGTATATTGCACTTGAAACATGCTTAAAACGTTTTATTTGCAGCTGAGTCCAAAGATAGGTCTTGATGTGACCGAGAGACAGAACCCAGGGAAAGCAGAGCCAGTTTTTGGGCAAAAGATTTTGGGTATAATATTGAATATGATGCGTGGTTGAAACTGTGGAATCAAATATTGAAATTTACCGCATGTACTGCCCTAAAAGAGAATGTTTTGACGATGATGTATAGATGGTATTTAACACCAGTAAAATTAGCTAAGATGTATAGGATGAGTAGTAAAACATGCTGGAAATGTAAAGAGAAGGATGGTGACTTTTATCATATGTGGTGGACATGTGAAAAAGTTAAAAGATTTTGGGAAATGATATACAATGAACTGAAAAAGATTTTTAAATATACTTTCCCCAAAAAACCTGAAGCTTTTTTAGTAGGACTTATAGGTCAAGAGATTGTGAAAGAGGATCAAGTATTATTTATGTATGCGACAACCGCGGCTAGGACTTTGTTAGCCCCAAAATGGAAAACTCAAGAGTTACCGACGATTGAAGAGTGGCAGACAAAAATGATGGACTATGCGGAATTAGCAAGACTGACTAGCAGGATCCGAAACCAGGGAGAGTCAAAGTTCCAAAAGGATTGGCGTAAATTTGTGGATTATATGGAGAAGAACTGTAGAAGTTTAAAGACACTTGCAGGATTGAAATAAATCCTACGAACAGACTTTAAATAGTAGGAATAAAGGAACTGCAAGACAGGAATGGACAGGAAAAAACCGTTTGGGGGGAGGGAGGGAAGTCAAAGCTCAGCAGAGCAAAGAAAATTGTAATGATTGATAAGATGGTTAGAAGAAAAATTCTGTGTTTGTTATGTTTATGTTATGTTTGTTGTTGTTGTTAGTTTTGTTATTGTTAAATGTGTTTAATTGGAAAATTTAATAAAATGTCTTTAAAAAAAATAGATCAGAGCCAGTTTAAGAATAGCGAAACTAGCATCACTTGCTAGCATCACTTGAGTCTTTGAGATAGTGCTAGATAGTAGGAGCTGCAGAGGCAACAGTTTTCTCTAACACCCCTGCCCGCTTTATAATTTCTGTGGGGCACAGCTGGGAGTCAGGGGGGGTGGAGGGGGGGAATCTGCACCCATTCCCTACACTAGCTAGTCTGAAATATACCTCTGCTCCATCCAGAGACCAGGCTTGCTCTTAAAGTTTACCAAAGGATAAAAGTGGACTGGTTTTTTTTTGGGGGGGGGGAGAACCTTGGCATGTTATCAAGTCACCTATACTCCTTGCTGCAATCCAAGCCATGCCCTCCAAGGAGTACGTGAATCTCCTTCAAAAACAGGCTCCCTTGGAGGAGACGGGGCCTTCTCAGTGGTGGCTCCACCCCTTTGGAATTACCTCCCCAGTGAGAAACACAGTAGGTCCTTGCCACGGCCGGCTTTTATAAGAACTCTTAAAACCTTTAAAAATAAAATCCCAGTCCTATGATAAGGGGAGGGGGAAAAAGGGTTTAGCTGCTGCTACTGCTGATCTGTTTGTGGTTTTTGAAAATGGGATCTTCTGGTGCTTCTAAGCTTATTTTTTAAAACATTTCTTTTTTCTGGAAACAGCCTGGGCATGGGCAAATGTACCCTGAGGGGAGAGCACAGAAATCTGTTTAATAAATAAATGTATACTAAAAGCTCTTAATTAATAAATAGTATGTAGCTCTCGTTTAATAAGAATTAAATAATTAATATTAATTAAGAGCCAGTGTGGTGCAGTGCCAGATTAGGGACCTGGGAGAACAGGGTTCAAATCCCACCACCTGGTCACGGAGCTCTCTGGGTGACCTTGAGGCCTGTTGCAGCTTCTCTGCCTAACCCACCTCACAGGGTTGTTGTGGGGATTAAATGACGAGGGAAACGTGCTTGTCCCCTTTCAGCTCCTTGGACGAAAAGGTGGGATATAAATGCAATAATGAATGAATGAATGAATTCGATGCAGACAAAGCAGCATTTGGGCACTGGGGGGGGGGGTTAGGCAGGAATCCCTCGAAATAAACCGAGCTCCCTGGCACAAGAAATCACTGGATTTGCAGCAAATCTAAGAAGTACCTCTCTCTGCCCTTACCCTCTTTTTTAAAACAACACTTATTATTCCCCAAAACCAGTGAGCACAATACTGCTCACTTCATTTGTAACTTAAGGGCAAATGCAGGCTCCCTTCTTCCCCTTTCTTGGAGGGGTTGTGGGGGAGCTGCAGTGTACAGAAAATATTCTCTCATTAAACGAAGGCCAAAGCTGCATTAGGAGAATGTTATGTTGTTGAGTCCTCCGGAAGACACTTGCATCCGACATGGCCCCACGGAGCTATATTTAGTTCCTGAAGGGCTGGGGGTTGGGGAGAGAGGAGAGCGAACGCCAAACACCAAATCCTTTTGGCGAGCCTACGTGAGTTTAAATTCAGTCCCCGTCCTCGGCTCTCTATTAATTGTCGGCCTCTGTGCACTGGATGAATGGATTCCTGTTTTAACATTTGGGGGGGGGGGACTTTGAAGACATGGAAGAGGAGGAGGAGGAGGAGGAGGAGGAGGAGAGAGGACATTTCTTCTCTGCAAAAAAAAAAAGACAATTCTTATTACCGATGGCCTTTCCTACCTTCCACTGCTAAAGGCCGGTGGGAGGAGAAGAGAAAAGGCTTTCGCCATTCACAAAGTAGTAAATGCCTTCCTTTGGGGCACTAGCCAGGATCAAGTGCGCACAAACATGCACACACACACACACACACCCGAAAGAGATGGAAAGAGCATTTACTCTTGGCCGGCTCACCCAAGGATGCTGGCTTCCAGCCCTCAGCTCCCATGAGATATGCAGGGGCCAAAATTTTGCAGACATGTAAAAGCGGTTCTGCTTGCCAAAGGAGAGGGGAGCTGTTATCTATTGATTCCATCCCAACAAGGCAACCAAACTGTCAGAGGCCCCCCCCCCCAAAAAAATTGCCCCCATCTCTGGGTTAAATCAGGAAATCTCTCAAAGGGAAAAGGGATAGAGGGGCCTGTCAGTTTTAGGTTATCTTAGTTTCTCATTTCCCCCAGTTTTACAGAGTTGTAGAGTTGGAAGTGACCTAGAGGGTCATCTAGTCCAACCCCCTGCAATGCAGGAATCTCAGCTAAAGGACTCATGACAGACGGCCTCCCAACTTCTGCTTAAAAACCTCCAAGAAGAAGAGTCCACAACCTCCCAAGGGAGTCTGTTCCACTGTCAAACAGCTCTTCTAGTCAGTTCTCCACATTTCTATGGAAATTCTGCAATTTGTTTATCTTAGATCATCAGGAAAATCAATACGCATTTTAGTGCAAGTTTCTCCCAAGGAACACATCATTTGTTTGTTTGCAAAGGTACTTATATCCAGCTAATTTATAAAGAAAATATCAAAGTGGTTCACAACAGCTGTACACAGAACCATGCAATAAAAACCACGTAAAAAAAAGTTAAAATCAGAAATCAGGTATTGTGGAAAGATGTATTCCTAGTTGCCTGCATAGGCCTAACAAAATAGAAAAGTTTTCCGTTTTGATGAACGTACACATTTTTGCAAGCACTTTCCCCTAATATATTTTCACAAACGTATGCATTGTTTTAAAAATAATTTAATTTCCCCCCCTAAATAAAAAAATTCCTTCAGTAGCACCTTAAAGACCAACTGAGTTTTTATTTTGGTATGAGCTTTTGTGTGCATGCACACCTCATCAGATACACACCTAAGATATGCATTTTTGTAAACCATTGGTTGGGTGGAGAACTAACACTGGGGCAAGGGTGAATTTCAAAGGATAGCTGCCTTTTGGTTTGCAAGTTGCATTTTGGAATCAATGTGAACTGAAGCAAGAGGGAGATTGAATGGCGTGGTCTGCAGTTCTGGAATGACCATGGCCTCCACAGCCCAGGGTCCTTCACTCTGTCCAAGAGAATGGAGAAAGAATGCTCACATGTGTGTGTGTGTGGCAGCAACTGATAAAATCCTAAACTGCCGCTGACCTAATCCCTTCTTTTCCCCCTCTACTTTCACTGCTGCCTCCCTGGTAAAAAGGTAAAGGTAAAGGACCCCGGACAGTTAAGTCCAGTCGCAGATGACTCTGGGGTTGCAGCGCTCATCTCACTTTACTGGCCAAGGGAGCTGGCGTTTGTCCGCAGACAGTTTTTCCGAGTCATGTGGCCAGCATGACTAAGCCGCTTCTGACGCAACAAAACACTGAAACCAGAGCAGCGCACAGAAACGCCATTTACCTTCCCGCCGGAGCGGTACCTCTTTATCTACTTGCACTTTTCTTTGGCGTGCTTTCGAACTGCTAGGTTGGCAGGAGCTGGGACCGAGCAACGGGAGCTTGCCCCGTCGCGGTGATCGGCAAGCCCAAGAGGCTCAGTGGTTTTAGACCACAGCGCCACCGTAAGCTCTTTGGGGCAGGGACCTACTCTCTTGCACTTAAGAACATAGGAAGAGGCTGCCAGATCGGGCCAATGGCCCATCTAGTCCAGCATCCTGGTCTCACAGTGGGCAACCAAATGCCCCAATGAGATGCCCACAAGCAGGGTCCTTGCACAACTGCAAGCATCTCCCCTCCTGTGACTTCCAGCAACTGGCACTATGGATACAGAGCATAGTCATCAGGGCACAGCCTTCCCCTCCATGAATTTGTCCAATCCTCTGGGAAAAGCCATGCAAATCGGTGGCCCATCACTGCCTCTTGTGGGAGAGAGTTCTACAGTTTAACCATGTGCTAGCGTGTTGGTCTAAAGCAGGGCGGTCCAACTTTTCATACCAAGTGTGTTGGGGTTTGGGAAGGAGGCAGGAGGTTTTCGCGGGGTCCTCGAGCCCTCCGACCTCCTTCACAAAGCTGGGAAGCACTGACTATCCTTTAAGAAGGATACTGACAAGCTGGAACGTGTCCAGAGGAGGGCAACCAAAATGGTCAAAGGCCTGGAAACGATGCCTTATGAAGAACGGCTTAGGGAACTGGGTATGTTTAGCCTGGAGAAGAGAAGGTTAAGGGGTGATATGATAGCCATGTTCAAATATATAAAAGGATGTCATATAGAGGAGGGAGAAAGGTTGTTTTCTGCTGCTCCAGAGAAGCGGACACGGAGCAATGGATTCAAACTACAAGAAAGAAGATTCCACCTAAACTTTAGGAAGAACTTCCTGACAGTAAGAGCTGTTCAACAGTGGAATTTGCTGCCAAGAAGTGTGGTGGAGTCTCCTTCTTTGGAGGTCTTTAAGCAGAGGCTTGACAGCCATAGGTCAAGAATGCTTTGATGGTGTTTCCTGCTTGGCAGGGGGTTGGACTGGATGGCCCTTGTGGTCTCTTCCAACTCTATGATTCTATGATTCATGCCTCCTTCTCAAAGCCCAGCACCTCATTTACCTGGCTTTGGGAAGGTAGCACAAGGGCTCCGGGGGGGGGGGGGTATCATATGTTGCAGAGGGCCATGCATTGGACCACCCTGGTCTGAAGTCTTTAATGAAATATGGCCAGCCTACCTGTATGCCCATCTCTCTATCGCCTGCAGTGGTGCTGTTAGGGACATGGGGAAATCCTGGCCAGAGATTCACCAATAAAGGCCAGCTGTCTCTTCTGCTACCTGCAGTGTGGCTGGAAATTGCTAGGTGCTGGAAATTGGCAACGGGTTTATATACTGAATCTTGGCATACAGTTGTACCTTGGAAGTTGAACGGAATCCGTTCCGGAAGTCTGTTCAATTTCCAAAATGTTCAGAAACCAAAGCTCCTGCAGCCGATCAGAAGCTGCGGAAGCCCCGTCGGACGTTCGGCTTCCAAAAATAGTTCGCAAACCAGAACACTCACTTCCGGGTTTGCGGCGTTCGGGAGCCGAAACGTTCAAGAAATAAGCTGTTTTAAAAACCAAGGTACGACTGTATTCGATTCTGTATGGTAGCATTGGAAGAAAAACAGATAGTTTATCACTCTGTGGCTCCTGGTAGGCATTCGCAGGCTATAAGAAATGAAGATCATGGAAGAAAAACACCAAACATACTTGGAAGGATGTGGGAGACCTTTTGGAATAAGCTGATGGACTTCTGATTCTAGCAGGCATTAGCAGGATTGTATGTTTGCCAAACCAAATATTACATTATGTTGATTTTTATTTATTTTTTTGCAACCCACGTATTACCCATGCGGTAGCGGTTTTCGTGATGAAGGCCATGAAAGCCAGGGAAAGATTTATGGATGACAATGTAAAGACCCCTTCATCGTCTGTTTAACTCGTCGTTGCTTGTTTCCCTTCTCTTCCTGTTTTGTGGGATGAAGGTTTTGTTGGGATAGTATGCAATGAATTTTAATATTTTTAATTATTGTTGTGTGGATATTTGTGTACAGGCATGGTCCTCACAATAAACGGATTTGAGTATTATTATTATTTTGCAATTTTGAAAATAAATAAAAACATTTATAAACAACAACAACAACAACTATGGGCTGTGTAAGTAACAAATTCCTTTTATCTGGCTCCTTCAACATTCGGCTTCACCGGATGTCAACGAATTCCTGTGTTACGACAGGATGAAAACTCTCCTTGGCCCATTTTCTCCATAAACCTCTGTAATGGCGGCTCTTATTTGCCTTTTCTCGAAACATAAAACGTCTCCAAGGCTGAGACCTTTCTTAATAGGGGAGTCATAAACCACCCCCTTGATAATTTTTGGTTTGGTGAAACACATCACAATAAAAAAACCAAAGCACCCCAAAACTTTCTTGCAGTTGCAGAACTGCACCACCGAAAGCGGAATCGCATTTTACAGCCTCAAAACCACCATGAATGCACAACTGAAAAAAAAAGTCCTGGTGGGGGAGGCAATGTCTACCCCACATCTAAGCTTAGACCTAGAGACAAAGCATCTCCCCACCCACATCCCCAGCTCAGTTTCACTTCCAGTAAGCCCACCTCCCTTGGGAAAATGATGATCGCTACTTTCACTAGGGCAAGCACTGTTTAACCAGGTTCTTCTCACCAGTCAAGAAAACGTAGATGATGATGATGATGATGACAACAACATTCTAGTAGAAGATTCACAAAAATGGGTCTCCTTTCCCACACACAACGTGCCAACACGACAACAAACCATTTGGGCAGATACCTCACCATGCAAAGCCTTGACAATGGCCCTGCTCTTGATAAGCTTCTCCTTCCCTGTGAATTTATCTAAAACAGGCATAGGCAAACTCCGGCCCTCCAAATGTTTTGGGACTACAATTCCCATCATCTCTAGCTAACGGGACCAGTGCTCAGGGATGATGGGAATTGTAGTCCCAAAACATCTGGAGGGCTGAGTTTGCCTATGCCTGCTATCCTATACAATAAAGTCCCCGTGTCTCTGCGTCCAGATTCCGTGTGTCCCGTTTCCGCGCTACTGCGCATGTGCCCCACGGACACAGGGATTGGACCAGAGACTTGGAACGCACACGCGAGCGCTCTCCCCCCCCAACTCCTCTGCCTACCGTTTACCTACCTGCGGCCGCCAACCACTCGCTTCTAAGCAGCAGCGCGAGGAGGAGGCTGCGAGATAGACCCGTGCGCTTCTCTCTCTCTCTCTCTCTCTCTCTCTCTCTCTCTCTCTCTCTCTCTCACACACACACACACACACACACACACACACACACAAACCGCCCGCCCGCCACCACAGCAAACCACCTCAGGCGGTCACTGGAGGGAAACGCAGCCGCAACTTTCCCCTCTCACGGCTGCTTTTTCCCTTCGCCCCTCTCACGGCTGATTCTTTCCCCCTTCGCTCGCGCAGGCAGCGCGTCCTGGAGAAGCCCCGCTCGCTTCTCTCTCTCTCTCTCTCTCTCTCTCTCTCTCTCTCTCTCTCTCTCTCTCTAGCGCCCGTTTATTGAACAGGCTGAAATACACTAGTAAGTACATAAGTACTATAAGCCTGATCTAAAGCAACCCCTTGCCCTCTGCTAGCAGTAGGACTCTGGGCAAAATGGCCCACCTCAGTGGTTCTTGCCATGAGAATGAATGAAAATGCAGGAAGACACAAATTCTGCTTACTGGAAACAAGGCACAGTTGTGCTTCAGGACACCAGACAGCTTCCCCAAGGCAACCAGCACCGCAACAAGCCACTGAGACAGAGAGATAGGCCTCCGGGAGCGGCTGCCTTCACTCACCTTGGGGGGATCAAACACCTCCACGATGTAATCGCCGTTGTCCAAAGCCCCCGCTCTCCGCAAAACCAGCCGGCACCTCTGCCAGCAAGCCCCGCTGTCCATCGTAGCCTCGGTCACCATCCAGTATTTCAGACTGCCCTCTTTCTGAATCTGAGAAGAGGGGTCCGGCGAAAGGGCCCACGGGAAGAACTTCCGGGCAAGGCCGGGCTTTGAAACGGAGTCCAATATCTCCCCTCCTCCGGGGGCCGGCTCCAAGGACCTCCTGCGGAAAAAGCTGCGCCAACTCCTCCTCAGGCGGTCCAGGGAAAAGGGTCTCCTCGGGGCCGACGGGGAAGCTGTTCCTGCAAGCTCCTCAGAGCTCCAGGCCTTGGGCAGGCCTCGGGGGTGGGCCTCGGGGTTCCTGGCGGCCTGGTCAGCCAGCTCCACTTCGGCTTTGGCCACGACTCCCCTGAGGGAGCCCCCCGCCTGCTTCCGGCCGGTCTCCCGGTAGTCCCGCACCCTGCTGAAGGGGAGGATGCGGAACCGGTTCATGGCACAGCCGTCCTTCACCTCATTGCGGAAGTACTGCTGGAAAAGGTCAGCGAACTGAAGGGAGAAGTTCTCGGCCGCCAGGACTTCGTGCTGGGGGTTCTCGCTGACAAACAGGAGGTACTTGCGGGCCAGCTCTCTGGCGGTGGAGATGGCATGGTGCTCGCAAAACTCATTCCAGCCGCCAGGGTGCGCGGGGTCGCCTGGCGGGGCAGGGAGCCCGTTCATCACAGGGGCCGGAAACATTTGGGTGCACTGCGGAAAAACGAGAACACAACCGCAATAGGAATAAATGGCAAAAGTAGTAATAATAGTAATAATGCTGCAGGAGCAACAATGGACTTGAATTCATAGGCACTGTGGGTTCTGACTATACGGGTCAATTTTGAGAGAGTTCCCCTCAGGAGAGTTTTCATTTATTTTATTTATTTCATAAGATTTCTACACTGCCTGATTGCAAAAAGAAGAAGAAAGGAAACTCAAAGGGGTTTACCAAAAGAGAGCTGGTTGGTTTCTTACGTCCCCTAAGAACAACAACATCCCTGTATTATCTTTCAAGGACATTTTAAACCCAAAACCTCTTATTTAGTCAGTGAAACTGAGTGGAAAGGGTGTCTGGTTAGGATTCGGAGAGATCCAGGTTCCAAGGTCAGCTCAAGGGCAACCTTCAGTTGCTATGGCTCAGCTTGGCCTACCTCACAGGGTTGTTAGGAGGAGAGGGTTAGGGAAGAGACAACACAGCAATATTAAAATGCAATAAATGCATGTGGTTGTAAATGTATAGCCTTAAAAACTGCAATATAGATTTCAGACCAGGCATCCCCAAACTTCGGCCCTCAAGATGTTTTGGACTACAATTCCCATCTTCCCCGACCACTGGTCCTGTTAGCTAAGGATCATGGGAATTGTAGGCCAAAACATCTGGAGGGCCGCAGTTTGGGGATGCCTGTTTCAGACCATCTATAGGAGAAGGTTGTTCCTGGCTATCACATCAGAGCAGCCCCCTGACCTCCACCACCGCCCCCAGTTTTGCACACAGACCAGGTTCTTCCAAGGAAAAGGAATAGACATGCTACGTTTTCAAGTATCTGCTCCACAACCCATTGCATACAGGTGGCCCTGCACTCTGGATCTGACCCTCAGGATTTCTCCCCAGGCAAGACGCTCTCCCAAGCAACACCTACTTGTTTGTTTGTATTCTCCTTGCGTGCTTGTACCTGGCTGGGATGCGTCCCTGAACTCTGGAAGTGGAACTGTGGTATCATAGTGCTTTGAATGAATGTTGTGAGTGTGGTCTTAGTTCCACACTTTGCAATGGGATGATATCCTGCACTGCAATGCATCTACCTTAGCGGGGCAGGCATGCTGTGAGGCATACA
Source organism: Zootoca vivipara (assembly GCF_965207765.1). Classification (NCBI taxonomy): domain Eukaryota; kingdom Metazoa; phylum Chordata; class Lepidosauria; order Squamata; family Lacertidae; genus Zootoca; species Zootoca vivipara. The sequence continues at coordinate 7,018,117 of NC_142589.1, read as the reverse complement.
AGCACCCCTCTGTCCTTCCAGCACCTCATTCTCAGCCTCTAAGCAGCTGCTGCCTGAGGCAGGCAACCTTGTCTCTACCTAATGGTAGGGCTGGCCCTGGACCAAGCCTCTCAGGTTTGTGCAAGGAAGCCCAGCGCTCTCTCAAAGGCCTCTACACAAAGGCATGGGATTTCGCAGCCCGCTTGGCTCTAGAGCGTGCGGCCCTCCCAGCCAGCCCCTCTCCTCATCCTGCAAAAGTGTTTTTATCATTGCAGCGCACGCCACTCCAAGCAGGAAGCGCGTTCGTTGCCTGCGCCAGTCAGCAGCCCATAGGCAGCCTCTCTTCGGAGGCAGGCTCGAGACTTCCTCGAGAAAACCCATGCTTGCAATTAAAAGGCAAACTGACGGGAACGCCTCTCGAGGAAAGTTTGCTGGCAGAGAGAGGGTCCTTTAAATAATAACGATCACAATCCAAGTCTTATAAAAAGGACAGCATTCTGCCCACTGCAGAAGTGCGGTAGCTATGTCAACTTCTGAATCTAGCTCCATCCACCACTGACAGACAGGGCCCCCCCCTGACACCCCCACTTTCCCCAGGAGGCTGAAAAGGGTTCCCCGCTTCTGATTCACAGCTTGCCCAGATTGCAAGCTTCCTTTAACAATCACACACTCGCAATGGGCTGCTCCGCTGAGCACCCAGCGGCTGCATCAGTTGCGATTTCAGATCGGCCGGGAACATTTCACGGTTTCCGAGGGGGGAAAGAGGTCAGTCACAAAACGCTGAGCCGTGCGACATTTTGGGAGCTCGCCCAGGAAGAGGAAAGTTGTCGGGGTCTGGCATGTGTCAAGAGCAAGACATCCCAGGGGTCGGAGTGGGGAACAGGAAGACATAGCAGGGAGCGATCTGAGAAGCAGGGGGTCTCGATAATGGGCGAAGCAAGGAGAGAATTAGCTGCAGCAGGCCAGGAGCTGGAGCGAAGGAGATAGCAGGACGGAGAGGATCCTTCCTTACGCTGCTGGTGGTGCAGAGAATTCACATGCCCTTGGTCAGAACGAACGCAAGGAAGAAGCAGGGGCACCACGTGGCTGAGAAGACCCCCACAGATACCACGCCACCACGATTTCTGGGCGGCCGAACCCCAGGTGGGGCGAGCCACCCGGCCCAGAAGAGCCGGCAGAACTTGGAAGCCAATGCCAGAAGCCTCAAATCTGCTCCGGATCCAGAACCCAGAAAGGCATGCAAATGTGCTCCGCTGCTGGTCGGGCGCACGAGCTCTTGCCCCCCAGTCGGGCCCCCGCCTGCTGGGTCTATCAGCGAGACCAGCCTGTGGATGACTCAGCAACTGCTCTCGCTTCCACACACCAGGCCTCGTGCTTCACCGCAAGCTCTCCAGTGGTCACTGGGAAACGGGTGGGGGGAGAGGCGAGAGCGTGGGTGGGTGGGATCCAGAGACCATAGTTAAACAGGAGAAACCCCCAAGCACCACAATACCCCTGCCCTGCAAACAAACAAACAAACAAAACAAAAAAAACCGGTCCTCCTACAAAAGGAGAGGAGCCATATTTGGATTTTTCCTTCCCATCGGACAACTACGTACCATGCGTCTGGATACGGCAGCTTTGCAGAAACTCCCATTTTAAAGCCAGAATTGTCTTAACAACACACTCGTGCCTTGAGCGCACACACACACTGAAAATAGCCCACCCGGCAGTGGAACCCCCCCTCTAAGTGACACAGCCAAAAATTGCAAAACAGCAAGCCCAATTTCGGGAAGGGGCTTTCCCCGCACTTCAGCGCAGCAGAGAAAGTAAAGGAAGGAGACCAACCCCCAAATCGACACAAGATGCGCACCGTTACCTTGCAGGTGGCAGACTGGCACCTGTGGTCGTGCTGGCCGGAGGGGGAGGCCCACCCATTTGGGAATGAAAGCTCCGGGCACAAAAGTGGAGGCCCCCCCTACTTGTGTGCGCAGAGATCCCAAGCACGCACTAGGAAGGGCAGCGTTGACGTGCGCCAACAGCAGCCGCGCAACACCGAAATAGAACCGCTTGGAAGGTTCCCCCTTCTGCCAGCCGAATAGAATAAAAACACACACACAATGGCTTTTTCTAGCAAGCACTATAGGAGGAAGTCCACTCCCAACTTCTCCTCCTTTTTAGACTGGGGAAGTTGACGCGCCGCTCAGATGGAGGCAGGGGGCAGCATAATTTCATGCTCCTGAAGAGCAGGGAGGTCTGAAACTCTGAGGCAGTTGGGTTCTCAATGAGAACCCTTCCCTTGGCACACTGAAGCAACACTACGAGTGCATGAAACAGCATACATATATACAACACACACACACACACACACACACACACACACACACACACTGTACAGCTGTAGGACTGCCTGTTCTCCTCGCCAACCACCCTTCTATTTCCCCCCCCCCATTAACCTCCCGTAGAGCCTCTCTTCCTTTCCCCATGCAATTAGAAATCCTTTGATGGGGGTTGCGTGATGACAGCATTACATTTTAATGTATATAGGAAGATATTCAGTAGCTCACTAGTCTTCAGTGGGAGATGTTCAGGCCGCAATAGGATCATGAGGCCTGACCTAGAATGGGTTGCATCTGCATCACCGCAACCATCTTTCGGAGAGAAAAAGATTTTGAAAAAGCAACGACAGGAGAAAGATGAGAGAGAAAGGACGAGGACAAGCAGAAGCGGAAAAGAGAACCAAAGAGAAGAGGAGCATACAGAAGGAAAGAAAGTGGCTGCCTGCCTGTACTAACCCCTTGTTTCCACGCTGAGGGAACCCTTTCCACAGAGATGGGCCTGCCACAGAGCATCGTGGCATTGTGGACGGTGCTGGGAAGCCCCAAAGTGCACACTGGCCAGGCCTGCTATGTGTCGGCCTGTGACACGCCCACCTCTGGCTGAGCATGAAACTTGAAGCACAAGATGCCCACCGTTCCTGATCTACTCGGAGAACTGCCAACAAACCTCTGAGAAACACCAACCCGTCCCCAGAATGCAGCCAGTCCGGGCACTGCACAAACAACCACATCCAAGATTCTGTCACTCACACACTTAAGACGGCTTTCAGCCGACAGGTTGTAAAAATAAACGCTCACCCTGCAAGGAAAAGTGGGGAAAGGTGTATCGTGGAAGTTCACGACAGGACATTGAAAGTTTTCTCCAAAGTGAAAAGTCTGCGTGTTGTTCATGCACACACACATTTTCATAAATGGCCCCTCAGTACTAACAAAAAGAATCATTCGTCATTACAGTCGTACCTTGGTTTTCGAACAGCTTAGTTCTTGAACGTTTTGGCTCCCGAATGCTGCAAACTGCTCCGGTTTGCGAACTATTTTTGGAAGCCGAATGTCCCACGGGGCATCCGCGGCTTCCGGTTGGCTGCAGAAGGATTCCAGTCGACTTCCAAGCTACGACTGTATTTTGGATTTGATATCCCGCTTTATCACTACCCGAAGGAGTCTCAAAGCGGCTAACATTCTCCTTTCCCTTCCTCTCCCACAACAAACACTCTGTGAGGTGAGTGGGGCTGAGAGACTTCAGAGAAGTGTGACTAGCCCAAGGTCACCCAGCAGCTGCATGTGGAGGAGCGGAGACGCGAACCCGGTTCCCCAGATCACGAGTCTACCGCTCTTAACCACTACACCACACTGGCTCTGTATTTGTATTGAATTTGGAGAACAGGCAAGACCACTGTTGATCGGTGAAGTATGCCTGTTTCCAGTCTCTCGTTTTTAATAATTTTTAACATTGGCCTGTTAATTTTGGTAGCACTAAGCAGCCTTCCAAACCCCTCCCCTTGCTGTTTCTTCTCAGCATTTGATAGTCAGAGGTACATTGCCTTGGGCTATGGAGGTTCCATTTAGCTGTCATGGTTAGCATATTGGACTTTTGGACACAGGAACCCTGGCTCTGAACTTCTTACAGCTGTATCCATCCTTAATCTTCCTGGCATATGATGCCAGCAAGTCACAACAAGAGGCTCTGGAACTTCAAAAAGGCCGAGGCAAATCCCTCACAGATGATCCCCCTGGATGCTCTCCAGATATGGCATCAGCTCCCAGGGGGATGGGATCTTTCATTTTAACCTGCAACCCACTGAGGACATTGCAAACAAGCAAGCCTTTGAGAAACCCAGTCCGCTCTGCTCTCATATGACCAGAGTGTTGGGTGGGGAAAGGCCCATTTCAAAGCACCAAAATCACAAACCCAACTGCAGAGAGTATCCAAAGACCGCTCTTTTTACCCACAAATCCTGTTTAGGGAGGCTTTTTAATGTTTGATGGGCTACTGTGTTTTAATATTTTGTTGGAAGCCGCCCAAATATTATATATATTTTATATATTTTTAGAAATTTTAAAAGTGTTGAGCCATAAATAAAATACCAACAATCTAGAATTGGGCGCCCCCCCCCACAATTTATTGGCATTTATGCACCACAATCCCCACCCACATATGAAGTTTGAAACCAATTACCAATGATCTGGAATGCATAATCCCAGAGGGAGACACCCCCGGTCCCATCCTGCCCACAGTGACTTTTCCAGCAGGCAGAGAGAACAGGACGAGGAGACGGTTCACTTGATATATTCCACAATTCACGGAGGGAAAGACTGTCCGTAGTTATGAGTTTCGATGGTTATTTTACACCCACCATCATTTCTGCGGCGCTGTGAGATGCAGTGGTAGCCCTTAGCTCAGAGGGCTTTATAAGGAGATGAGGCTAATATGATTGAGGAGGAGAGGGGGTTTATTGACCACAGCTCCCATCAGCCCCAGCTGGTAATAAATCAGGTAATTGCCCTTCGGGAATACCCCAAATCACCTACCTGAGGCAGCTGGCTCATTCAGTTTAATGGTAGGGGCCATCTTAGCCCAAGAGAGTACACTGTTGTTACAAGTTACAGGTAGGTAGCCGTGTTGGTCTGAGTCGAAACAAAATAAATAATTCCTTCAGTAGCACCTTAAAGACAAAACTAAGTTTTTATTTTGGTATGAGCTTTTGTGTGCATGCACACTTCATCAGATACCAAAGCTCATACCAAAATAAAAACTTAGTTGGTCTTTAAGGTGCTACTGAAGGAATTTTTTTATTTTGTTTCGACTCAGACCAACATGGCTACCTACCTGTAACTAGAACTATGGAAGGCACCACATTGAGCCGCATGAAATGGAAGTCTGGTATCTGATGAAGTGTGCATGCACACAAAAGCTCATACCAAAATAAAAACTTAGTTGGTCTTTAAGGTGCTACTGAAGGAATTTTTTTATGTTGTTACGAGTGTCTACCACAGGCATCCCCAAACTGCGGCCCTCCAGGTGTTTTGGCCTTCAACTCCCATGATCCCTAGCTAAGAGGACCAGTGGTCAGGGATGATGGGAATTGTAGTCCAAAACATCTGGAGGGCCGAAGTTTGGGGGTGCCTGGTCTACCAGGACTCCCAGGTACACAGCCAGCACTCAGGTGAATATTCATATGCACACTGCTGAGAGATTTAGGATCTTTCGCTGGAGTTACGATGTGTGCTTGTTTATTGGGGGGGGGTTGTCTACAATCTTATGCCCACAAGAAGCTCTCACAGAAAGAAATAAAGAAGGTTTGGTTTATTACAAAAAATAGGAGGGACAGAATATATAAAAATGCTGCTTTAGACAGCAAAGTTACAGTCTAAGCAGGTAGCAGATTGTGGGATGGAACACTGGGGCAGACAAGTCACAACAGTTCCTAGAGTGTCCACTAACAGGAACTCACCTGGAGGGACACCTGACTACAGGTCAGTTCCTGTTCCCTCAGACATGCAAATGAGTTGGATTAGACAAAAGCCCTAGCCTGCAATCACTCTCTCTCTTAGCTACTTCCTCCCTCGATGAGGACACATCTCCAGAGAATCTCTAGTTAGCATGGTTCTCACTCTAGGCCTGCAGCCAAGAGTGAGACCAAATGGAGTCTTACTTTACTAAGTAGTCTCTAGATGTATATATACTTGTAACTTTTCTAAGCAAGCCTGCCTTTCTGAGATTATGCTGTAACTCAGGATGAAACTGTAAGTAAACTCTATCTTATTTTATAAACACTGTGTTGTGTATTTCTTTTAAGAGGGACAAAGGGGACCTTTGCCAGGAAGTGTAATATTGAACTATAAAGTGTAATATTGTTATAGAGATTCTAGCGAATCTAACGCACATGCTTTGCTGCGCACAAAAAGGGAATGTCACTCTGCTAATATTGGAAGCTTGCTAACACAAGCTTGGATAGGATCTATCTAATAATATATCCTAATCCACATCCCTAACATTCCCATAAAGGGTTATTACGGCCCAGGACTGCGTATTTTTGTGTATTTATGAAGGATTGCTTTGGATTGTGATTTTGAACTGAGTAGGATTTTTTCAGTTAGAACTTCCTGATAAGCACATGGTCTATTGTTATCCAGTGTGCCTAGGGGATTAGCTACCCCTCCCCTCCCTCAGAGTTTACAGCACTGAGAACTCAGAGGCAGTGAAGATTATTTTGCATTTTGAGATATTTTTAGAGATTTTGATTTTGGAATTTTTGGCAAATTTTTGAATTTTGAGAAATTTTTAGAATTTTGAGATTCCAAGATGGCTTTTGCAGATTTTGATAGTGGAGTTAAGCCAGGATTCATGGCTCTAGATGATGACAATTATGTATTTTGGAAACAACGCCTGATAGCATTTTTAGATGCAAGGAATGTTTTGGATGCCATTGAAAAACCTATGCCTACTGGCACAACAGCAGAGGATTTAGCCAAGATAGCAACTTGATTTGATTGATATATATATGTGTATAATTTGAAATATTGAATGTGATATAATTGGTTTTAATTGGAAAATTAATAAAAATATTTTTTTTTAAAAAAAAAAAAAGATAGCAACTTGGAAACGCATGAACAGCGAGGCCAGATACATAATTTTGAGTGGACTTCGCAACAGGCATCTAACATCAGTTAATAGCAAAGATGATGCAGCTAAAATCTTAAAAGATATTGAGCGCAGGTATGGAGCATCTACTAAGAACTCCTACAGGAATTTGATGAGCAAATTAACTGCGCTGAGGATGAATTCAAGAGAAGAATTCACTGACCATATCAGCAAATTTAGTGAAATTGTCCAGAGGATTGATCTTACTACTAAAGCCCTTGATGAAGAAACAAAGGTTTCATTTTTGATAGCATCTCTAGGACCAAGCTTCAGTTCATTCAAGAGTTGCATGGATCACAAAAAGGACCTGACTTTTGAAGAACTGATTGATCATTTGAGAGAGGAATGCAGAGATTACCTTGATTCTTCAGAAAGGAATACAGGGAGAAAGGACACTAATTATGCTTCCAAGCATTTTCAAAGGTCCAGACCCCTGGCGGCACCAGAGACGAAGAGGAGGAGCTGTACGTGGACATGCCAGCGTTGGAGGAGGATGAGGATGCTGATGCGGTTGCACAACCAGAGGTCAGATGCTCATCCAGAACCAACAAGGGCGTTCCGCCACTACGACTGTCCTACTTTGCAGGGTCGGCGTCTCCACCAGAACCTTCCACTTGGGAAGAGGTAGAGCAGATGCCAGCCACCGAAGCCAGTCTCTGGAGGAAAGCCGCGCAGGAGGAGATTGACGCACTGCACAAGAACAAGACCTGGACACTCACAAAATTACCTGCTGGTAAGAAAGCAATTGGGAGCAAATGGGTGTTCAAGGTTAAAAGGGGTTCAGAAGGGGAGGTGCAACGTTACAAAGCAAGACTAGTGGCACAAGGTTTTTCACAGCAATATGGCCACGACTATGACCAAGTCTTTGCACCGACAGTAAGATACAGTAGCGTAAGATTACTTTTAAGCATCGCAGCATCTAAAGGGATGGAGGTGAAACACATCGATATAGCTACTGCGTTTTTGCATGGGGAAATTTCTGAAGAAATTTACATGAAGCAGCCTAAAGGTTTTATAAAGCCAAATGAGGCACATTTAGTTTGCAAGCTTCAAAAGGGACTGTATGGTTTAAAACAAGCAGCCAGAGCCTGGAACTTAAAATTGCATGGAATGCTGGTGAAACTTGGGTACAAGCAAGGTGAAGCTGACAAGTGTTTGTACACTAAGCAGAGTAATGGACAATTTTCTTATATTCTTGCCTTCGTTGACGACCTTTTAATCGCAACGTCAAATGACAGGGATTATAAAAATGTAGTCCAGCACCTCAACAAGGAAGTGCAAGTGAAGGAATTAGGACCAGTTGAGTATTACCTCGGGATTCAAGTGGAAAGAGAACAGGATGGTTCATTTCTACTTAATCAGAAGCAAAAGATAATTGAACTGTTGGAGAGTATGCAATTGCAGGATGCAAAACCCGTCAACACCCCGATGGCTACAGACTTCTTAAAGAACCAAGAGGATTCGAAGCTGCTGCCAAACAACACAGAGTATCGTTCAGCAATTGGTAAACTTTTGTATTTAGTTACCACATGCAGACCTGATCTAGCCAATGCAGTAGGGATTCTCAGCAAGAAAGTGAGTAGTCCCACTGAGCATGATTGGGTTGGTGTGAAGAGGGTGGTTCGATATCTTAAGGGTACAATGGATTGTAAATTAAAGTTACCAGCTGTCAGTGACCCTAAACTCATTGGGTACACTGATGCTGACTGGGCGGGTGATAATTCTGATTATAAATCCACAAGCGGGCATGTCTTTATGTATGGGGGCGGAGCTATCACATGGGGCAGTTATAAACAGAAATGTATAGCTTTATCGTCTACAGAATCGGAATATGTTGCGGCTACAGAAGCGTGCAGAGAGATTTCCTGGCTGGACCAACTCCTAACAGACTTTGGCGTGGAGAGAAAGGAACCTATAAGCCTGCTGGAGGACAACCAAAGCTGTCTAAAGCTGGCGCAGAATGAGAAGTTCCTAGCACGCTCAAAACACATTGGGGTCAGGTACCACTACGTTCGCCAGATGATACAAGATGGACTTGTCGAACTGTCGTACTGCTGCACATCGGAGATGACAGCAGACATCCTAACAAAACCCCTGCCAAGACAGAGTTTCCAGAACCTGCGTGTCAAGCTGGGACTCTTGGGTGGTTGAATAAAGTTGCTTATGTTTTGTTTTGTATGTAATGAATGTTGTGAATTGCCTGAGAAGGGGTTTGTGGGATGGAACACTGGGGCAGACAAGTCACAACAGTTCCTAGAGTGTCCACTAACAGGAACTCACCTGGAGGGACACCTGACTACAGGTCAGTTCCTGTTCCCTCAGACATGCAAATGAGTTGGATTAGACAAAAGCCCTAGCCTGCAATCACTCTCTCTCTTAGCTACTTCCTCCCTCGATGAGGACACATCTCCAGAGAATCTCTAGTTAGCATGGTTCTCACTCTAGGCCTGCAGCCAAGAGTGAGACCAAATGGAGTCTTACTTTACTAAGTAGTCTCTAGATGTATATATACTTGTAACTTTTCTAAGCAAGCCTGCCTTTCTGAGATTATGCTGTAACTCAGGATGAAACTGTAAGTAAACTCTATCTTATTTTATAAACACTGTGTTGTGTATTTCTTTTAAGAGGGACAAAGGGGACCTTTGCCAGGAAGTGTAATATTGAACTATAAAGTGTAATATTGTTATAGAGATTCTAGCGAATCTAACTCACATGCTTTGCTGCGCACAAAAAGGGAATGTCACTCTGCTAATATTGGAAGCTTGCTAACACAAGCTTGGATAGGATCTATCTAATAATATATCCTAATCCACATCCCTAACATTCCCATACAGATAACAATCCATAACACACCTTGATTAAGGAGTAAAAGATTCCCTAACTGGTCTAAAAGCCTACAGAAGCATGGGCATGACAATTTCGCCATAAACCCACACTATGAGGAGGAGAAAAGAAAGTATATCTGTCCTTAAAGCAAAGCAGAGGAGCGCTGAATAAGTTCTGTCCTGTCTAGGGGAGCCCAACTAACTGTTGCATCTAATATTTTTTTAATACCCTTTTTTGCCAAGGCATGCCTGTGGAGAGGGGAGGGGGTTGTGAAATTTCTATAATTTCCAGAGATACTTCTGGAATTTCCTGCCCTGGTTCTCACCTTGCCCATCTTAGTGAAGAATGGCTAAAGCTGGCCAACCCCCTTTGCTTAACAAAAAGGTGAAAGACTTTGGATAGTGAGCAATTACCTGAACCTAGGCATCAGGGCCGTCTTAAGCACCTTTGGCGCCCTGGCGCCGTGGTGTGACGGATCCCTCCGCCGCCCCCCTGCGCCCCGTTTTCCAGTGCGACGGGCGGCTGGGCAGGCGGGCTCAGCGCGCAGCACCGTCACCAAGGGCGCTGCTGCGCGACGGGTGGGTGGGCGGGCTTGCTGCGCGGCTGCGTGGCGCCCTGCGCCACCCAGCCTGGCTATAGAGCCAGCCCTGCTAGTCATCTTGGTTTGACATCCTTTACATCACCTGGCCATCCTGTGGATGCATGAGGAGCTGAGTACAGTCATACCTAGGAAGTCAAACGGAATCCGTTCGACTTCCAAAAACGTTTGGAAACCAAGTGTGGCTTCTGATTGGCTGCAGGAAGCTCCTGCAGCCAATCAGAAGCCCTGTTGGATGTTCGGGTCCCAAAGAACGTTCGCAAACCAAAACACTCCGAGCAGGGCTGGATTTAGGTCTGATGAGGCCCTAAGCTGCTGAAGGTAATGGGGCCCTTTATATGTTTAGCTGTCCTTTGCCAACAACAAATCATTGCTGTTTTTTGTGTTGAAAATATGCTAGATGGTAATTTATGGACCTAATAGGTATCTAAAGCCATTTGCCACTGTTGCTGTATGTAGGTTTTATTTGTTTTTTTATCGTATATTTTGGAAATGTACAACCAGTGTTTTTTTTCCTTTAATTTTTTTTGGGACCCACAAGAGAGTGGAGCCCTAAGCTATAGCTTGTTTAGCTTATACTGTACATAAATCCGGTCCAAGGTACGACTGCATTTACTTGACAGCTAAATTTGCTTGTGTTAATCCTTAAATCAGATGTGTGTGGACTCAGGAAATTCCTGAATGCCTTTCATCAGGGGGCTGGAATCTGGCTGGTTCCATAGTCACCAAAGCTCATCATGTCGCGTTATAAGAGTTATGTCAATTTTATACTTATGCCATGACCGAAACAACAACAAAAAAAATCCTTCTAGTAGCACCTTAAGAGACCAACTAAGTTTGTCATTGCTATGAGCTTTCGTGTGCATGCACACTTCTTCAAAATGAGTGTATCTGAAGAAGTGTGCATGCACACGAAAGCTCATACCAATGTCAAACTTAGTTGGTCTCTCTTGAGAGTCCCATGGACTGCTAGAAGATCAAACCTATCAATTCTTAAGGAAATCAGCCCTGAGTGCTCCCTGGAAGGACAGATCGTGAAGCTGAGGCTCCAATACTTTGGCCACCTCATGAGAAGAGAAGAATCCTTGGAAAAGACCCTGATGTTGGGAAAGATTGAGGGCACTAGGAGAAGGGGACGACAGAGGACAAGATGGTTGGACAGTGTTCTCGAAGCTACGAACATGAGTTTGACCAAACTACGGGAGGCAGTGCAAGACAGGAGTGCCTGGCGTGCTATGGTCCATGGGGTCACGAAGAGTCGGACACGACTAAATGACTAAACAACAACAAGGTGCTACTGGAAGGAATTTTTTTTTTTTGTTTCGACTACACCAGACCAACACAGCTATCTACCTGTAACTTATGCCATGACCTACAGAGATAAACCATATCATAAATTCAGATTCACGCACACCTCCCTTACACTGTGGCTTCTTGCTCTATAATGAGACGCTGCTTTCTGGGAACAGGCTGGGGGACAGTTGGTTTGGACAACTGCTACCATGAGTCCCAGCCAGGAGGGCATCAGGCTGCTTCAGAACATTTCTCCTTTCTCCCTGCTGCCTGCACCATCGCCCTTCCCTCCCTTTGTAGGAGCATTCAAGGTCTTTTCTCCAGTTTCCTTGACAGCTAATCCTGGCCTCAGGGTGCTGCAATCCCTTGGCACCGGTAGAGGCCAGTCACCTGTACAGGTGGTGTCATCTCAATATGAATATTGTGGGGGGGGGAGAGAGAATAAGTGCTCCAACATGGGGCAGAAATCCTAACTTCAGTGGTCTAATGAAGCTTCAGCTCCACTTTTTTGCTTATTCAGAAGTGTATTTTCTCACAGAGCACGGCCAAAGCTGGTGTAACGCGGTGTTAAGCGGTTAGAGTGTTGGTCTAGTCTAGGACCACAAAAGCCCGGGTTCAAATCCCTACCCCCTACTCAGCCACAATGCCCCAGAAAATTGCCTTCCAGCCCTAACCCGCCTCACAGGGTTCTTGATAGGGTGGGTGCTTGGGGGGGGGAACAAACCACACTCCCTATATTTTGGACCCTTGCAAATTGAAAGAAAAAGTCCCCGCCCTCCAGGAGCATACAAATGTCAATGGCAGGAACAGAGTGAGATGAGTCAAAATGGCCAAAGATCTGAGAATGAAGAGGTAAAATGTGACTGTTACTACTACCACTATTATTATTCATTGACCAGATTCGCTGACCACCAAGAGTAAGGTTCCATGTTCTGATTTAATTCTTCTCTTTCCTCACAGCCACAAGGACTGCAAAACTTACAGCCTTAGCTCAGCAGCAGAGAACCCTCTTTGCATGCAGAAGCTCCCAGGTTTAACCTGTGGTATCACAAGGTAGGGTAGGGGTGGGAACGTCCCCTGCCTGAAACCCTGGAGAGCTGCTGCCAGTCAGTGTGGACAAGACTGAGCTAGATGGACCAGTGCTTTCATCACCGATTCTCATTTTCCTAAGGGAGCTACAGATTCTACAGATTCTACAGATACAGTGATACAGATACAGTGATACAGATACAGTGAGCTACAGATTCTACAGATACAGTGATCCAGAAAACCAAAAAACAAGTCAAACTTGGGGGTGGGTGGGTGGGTGTTTACATTACCCATGGAAGATACACCATTTCAGCAAAATAACCATAAAACCCTTAATCTTAATTACAGTGGTACCTCTAGTTAAGAACTTAATTTGTTCTGGAGGTCCGTTCTTAACCTGAAATTGTTCTTAACCTGAGGTACCACTTTAGCTAATGGGGCCTTCTGCTGCCGCCGTGCCGTCAGAGCACGATTTCTGTTTTCATCCTGAAGCAAAGTTCTTAACCCAAGGTACTATTTCTGGGTTAGCGGAGTCTGCAACCTGAAGCGTCTGTAACCCGAGGTACCACTGTAATCTGGTTTCTAGCAGACACCTAAATATATATAATGATGGGGCTCACCGGCTCTCAACTAGCAGACTATTCTCCAAAGCAGAGGGCATCCTCTGCTCCCTAAGAGGGCCTTGCAGATTGTTGCCTCTTAGATCTAAACCATGGGTAGGCAAACTAAGGCCCAGGGGCCAGATCCGGCCCAATCATCTTCTAAATCCGGCCCGGTCCGGGAATCAGCATGTTTTTACATGAGTAGAATGTGACCTTTTATTTAAAATGCATCTCTGGGTTATTTGTGGGGCATAGGAATTTGTTCATTTCCCCCCCTTCAAAAACAAGGTCTGAGGTTGGAGAGGGTCACAAGGGGACTTAAAAGAGCCTTAACGGGGGTAGCATTGGGTGTAAGAGGAATAGTGGTAATGGGGGAAGGGATTTGGGTCAGCCGGCCTAATTTGGATCACCCTGAACCAGAAAACACAGCCATCCTTCAAAATCTGCACTTCTCAGAATTTTGTGGTTCAGTTCTCTATATATTAAGGGGAAGATTGCCTAATACCATCCATAGCAATGAACTAACACTAAAATGCATTATGCTAGGCGGGGTGAAATTACATTTTAAAATGTTGGTTATTAGGAATGATTCACAATAAACGGCTGGTGAATTTTCATGACAACTTCTAATGAGAAAAATGGCAACAACAACAACAAAAAAGAAATGTTGGAAATCAAAATTGACAGATTTGCCCACCTGTGGCTGGAGAATTTCAGTACTTGCAGCTTTTTTTGGGGGGGGGATTCATTCTCTGTCCTGAAAGGCATAGCAAGGGCACTGGCCATAGCTGTCAAGTTTTCACTTTTCTCGCAAGGAAGCCTAGCATAAGGGAATTTCCCTTTAAAAAAGGGAGAACTTGACAGCTATGGCACTGGCCCTCTTTTGCACCAGGGCAGCCTAGCAAAGGCCAAAGGATCACACCAACCAATTCTTCTTTTTCCACATACACTCAGGACACAGTCCTTCAAGAATCGCTCAGTGGATTGAAGGGGAGACATAGGAAATATGACTGGCAAATAAAGCATTTTTTTTCAGAGATGGGTCAAATGCAAACTAACGGCTGGACTAATTCCACAAAAGCACATAGGTACATTAGCATTGCACATAGAAAAGAGAAGCCTGACATTCTCAGCTTTAATTTAGTTTGTGGGTCTTGTTTTTTTCTAGTCATTGAAGAGGAAAGGTTGCTGCAACCTTATTTGGCAGTGGGGCAGGGAAGATTTGAGGGGTGGTGGTGTTCATGATTATGTCTAGGATTAAAGCCTCTGTGGGGAGGGGGGGCCTACATGAAGGAACTGGGAACACCCATTTGAGAGGCTGTGATTTTGCTGACATTGGTTGTATTTATTTATTCTGTCCATTTACATAACCTAACTTTTAAAAATACTGCTTTTGTCCAAATGTGTGTCGGTTCCCCCCCCCCATCTCGCATTTGTATTTTCAATTAAAACCCTTACCTGGAGAGGCTAATGTTTGAATGGCAACTGGTCTGGGAAATGTATTGGGCGGATGCCCTGATCGGATTTTATCTGGACTGGGCATCTGCATGCAGTGGGAAGATTTTTGGACTGATTTGGCAGAAACATCAGTCTGTGAAGAGACGCTGCGAGCCTACAGAGGGGAATCTTGGACATAAAAAATCACACAGAAACACACTGTTTTGAGCTATCTCGCTTGCCAGAACAACTCAGAGGCTGCGGAAAATAATGAGGATTAACATCTGAATGACTTATGGGAACTATTGGGAATGATTGTGAAAAGCAGTAGAAGTATGAGATGATCAGATTCCCCCCCCCATTTTTTTTTAATATTGCATACTATTTGGTCTGTTTGATTATTGAATAATATTTATAATTCGGAATATATGATGTGGTTTGATCAGATTGTTAAAATGGAAAATTTAATAAACATTATTTTTTTTAAAAAATAGGGGTGGCAGGTTCATATATTTAAAAGGGGTGGGGGTCTGGGGAAAGTCTCCCGCGCACGAGATCGTACATTCAATTGGTCCAATATGCAGCGGCCAGATTCCTGGCTGGGTTGCTTTCACATCTCATATAACTCTCCTTGTAAAATAGCTGGACTGATTGCCAGTTCATTTCCTGGCCCAATTCAAGGTGCTCACATTGGGTGTTTAAAGCCCTCCAGTGACTCAGGCCCCAAACACCTGAAAGACCACCTCCTTCCCTATAGACTAAGGTTACCAGACGTCCCTGTTTCCCGGGGACAGTCCCTGGATTTACAAATCAGTCCTCATACAAAATCCATTGAAGTTGAAAAGCGTCCCTGGATTCATTTGGGGGGGGGGAAATCTGGCAACCTTGCTACAGACCCTCTCAGGTACCAAGATCAACCACCCTTTTGGCAAAATAAAAAAATTCCTTCAGTAGCACCTTAAAGACCAACTAAGTTTTTATTTTGGTATGAGCTTTCGTGTGCATGCACACTTCTTCAGATACACTTGAAACAGAAGAGTCAGACCCTTATGTATATACAGAGGGTGGGGGGGGGATGGGAATGGGTGATGGGCTGATGGGAGTGGTAAACCTGTAGATGGCTGTTAACGACTGCTGATGACTGCAATTGGTCCTGCGGGGAAAAAGCAAGGGCTGAGGCGCTAAAGAAAGCTTGAGCATGCATAATGAGATAAGAATCCTATGTCTTTGTTCATCCCAGGTGGCTCCATGGTTTTAAGCTTGGTAATGAGTTCCAATTCAGAAACTTCTCTTTCCACTCTGTTCCTGAAATTTTTCTGTAATAAAACAGCTGCTTTGAGATAGTTCCCTTTTGGGTAGTTCCATCTCCCTCAGAATTTCAGGGTTGCTGGGTGGCCCAGGGGGAGAGGGCATTCCCCGTGGCAGCCCCTAAACTGTGGGTCCCCCTCCCCACAGAGATGCGCCTGTCTGGCACCATTGTACAGCAGGGGTAGGCAACCTAAGGCCCAGGGGCCAGATCCGGCTCAATCGCCTTCTAAATCCAGCCCACGGACCGGTCCGGGAATCAGCGTGTTTTTACATGGGTAGAATGTGTGCTTTTATTTAAAATGCATCTCTGGGTTATTTGTGGGGCATAGGAATTCGTTCATTTTTTCTCTCCAAAATATGGTCCGGCCCCTCACAAGGTCTGAGGGACAGTAGACCAGCCCTCTGCTCAAAACGTTTGCTGACCCCTCTTGCACGACTTTTATTATAAGGTGTGTGTTCTTTGTTGTATGTTGTTGCTGTAAAACGCCTTGCGCATAGCAATGCAGAAAGGCAGTATACAAATTAAGAGTGAAATGAAATGTTCCAATTGCTGTAACCACCCCAAAATCTTGGGGTGAATTGGGGGGTAATAAATGCTCCTACACTAATGATAATAATAAGCATTGAGGGAGGCAGGATGGCAGATCACAGCCATTCCCCAATGTATGCAGGAGAGCAGGGGAAAGTAGTTGCAAAAATCCTGCACTCTTCACATCTAAACCCAGCTGTCAGAAATCCCATCAGGACTAATTTCCATGCTGCCTGCTGGCCAAAACCAGGCTCAGCCTTCTTATCCTGAGCTAACAGCTCTTGAGTACTACGGAATGGGCGCTCTGTCCATGCTCAGCAGCACTCTTTTTTGTACTACAGCACAGAGGAAAAACCCAGGTTTTTTTGGGGGGGGGGCTCGTATTTTGTCCCCGAGCAAGCAACTTTGAACAAAATACACGAAGATGCCCTTTTTATTGGGGGGGGGAGAGATAGTCCTCAAGCATGTAAACCCAAACTCGAAGTATTTCCCGAAGCAGAGGCGCGCTAGGTGAGCGGTCTGCTCCAAGGGAAGAGAAAGGGGGAGCGGCAGAAAGCGCGCGCGGGGGGGGGGGGTGTCCCCTTACCTGTAGGAGAAGCCGGCGCTCGTCCTGTGGCCCATGGTGCGCCTTGCCCGGCGCCCGTCCGCCCACAGCCCTCGCCGGGGCGGCAGCAGCAGCAGCAGCAAGGAGAGTCCGCCTCGTCGAGAGAGACAAGGCGGCGGCGAAGGGACCAGGCTCGGCTCGCCCCCTCGAGGCGCCCGGGCGGCGGTGGCGACGCCTTTTTCGGGCGGTTATGTAAAAGGCAGCCCGGGTCCGGGAAGGAAGGAGGAGCCGCCCCTCGGGGGCCGCGGGAGAGCCGGGCGGGCCGCGCGCTCTGGCGGCGGAGGCTCCTCGGGGCGCGTCGTCGGAGGGAGAAGTTGGCGCTCTGGTGCGCTCGTCGACCCGGGGAAGAAGCGGCGGCGGCGGCGCGGAGGGAACGAGAAGCGCCCGGGCGCGGAGGGAAACTTTCTAGCGCCGAGTTTCGGTCCTCGACAGCGGAAGACGGCCAGGGTTGTGTAAGCGGGAGGGCCGCCGAGCCGCCGCTCCGCATCTTTCCCACCCTCGGAGGCGGCTCTTCGCCTCGCCAGGAAACGGCGCGCAGGGGCGGAGGAGAAAGCGCGGAAAGGCAGCCGAGAGCGCATAGGAGTTGGAGAGGTCGCAGGGCTCCCCACGCGCCCCCCGCTCGCCATCTCCGTAGGGGGAAAGGGCTGCTCTCTGCCTACACAAGGCTCCGGGTTCAAGTCCCCGAAGAACTGCTGCCGGCCCGTGTCGGTAATACCAGTCTGGATGGGCTCTGTATGAGGCAGCTTCTTGTTGGAGGAAGGGCGCAGTAGCAGAGCAACAGCAGGCGGCTTGGGTTCGATTGTCAGCATCTGAAAAACCGAAGTGCTGCTGCCCGTCAGTGTTGCCAATACTAGTCTGGGTGGACTTTGTATAAAGAAGCTTCTTGTTAGGAAAAGGGCCGAGCAGCTGCTTTGCTTGCAGAAAGCTCGGATCCAGTCCCCGGCACCCAAAAACCCCGAAGAACTGCTCCCAGCCCGTGTCGACAAAACTAGCCTGTATGGGCTCTGTATGAGGTAGCTTGTTGTTAGGGGAAGGGCTGTGTTGTGCAGTGACAGGGCAGCAGCTTTGCTTGCAGATGGCTCTGGGTTCAGTCCCTAGCACCTGAAATCCTGGAGAACTGCTGCCAGTCAGTGTCAGCAATACTAGTCTGGGCGGCCCAACAGCTTTTGAAGCAAGATAAGGCAGCTGCTATTTTCCATTCAAAATATTTTAACTGGAATTTTAACAGACATAGATGTGCAACATACAACACGAATAAAACCTTTTTGTCACATCAACAAAGGGAAGAGCTATTTGCGAGTGACCTTTACTTTTTCTGGCTGGGAGTGCGAGAGAGAGGGGCTGGGGGGGGGGAAGAGTGAGAGGGTAAAATAAGGAGACAGAGAAGGGAAATTCAGTCCAGTTCTACCACAGTAAGAATGCATCCTCTCCAGAATGAAGCTTCCCCTCTAGGGCAGCACAAACTTTGCTGTTTGTTTATAAAGTCGATGAAAAGTTGCCAAATACTAAAAACTGGCCTTTTTTGGCTGTGCCTCACAAGTCGTGCCAGTTTTTCCTACAGGGTGGCGTGCCATGAAGCCACTTGTCGGAAGCCACCCAGAGTGGCTGGGGCAACCTAGTCAGATGGGCAGGATATTATTAATTCATTATTATTAATAATTTATTATTATTATTATTATTATTGGTATGACAATGTGGTTTGCATCTTTCCAATAGTTGCTAATTCTGATCTAGCAGCTGCCTGGAGCAACACTGATTGAGTTTTTGTGTTATCAATTGCCAATAATGTTGCGGGGGGACCTGGGCATATGTGACCAGAAAGAGCAGGTGCGGTGGTAAATGGCTTGCATGCATGCAGAAGGCCCTGGGTTCAATCCCTGGGGTGTCCAGGTAGGGCGGGGTGTGTCCTCTACCCGAAACTCTGGAGAGATGCTACCAGTCAGAGTAGACAATCCTAAGCTAGATGTAACTTAGCCTAACTCGACTTCCAAGGTTCCTAACCAGATATACCGACCCGCAACTTGGGACAGTCTGGAAAAGGGTTTGGACAAATTCACGGAGGAAGCCATGGGGCGGGCGGGCAGGACAACGACAACGGTTGCCTCTGAGGTAGTTGAGGCGCATGAGCAGAGATGGGATGTTGTGCTCGGGCCTTGCTTGCAGGTTGCTGAGACTAGATGGGGCCTTTGCAAAGTCTGCTCTGAAGTTCTTGTGGAACTGGCACACACACACCCCAAGCCCACTGCCAGCCAGAGCCTGGGGCTTGGAAGTCCCTCACACCTGCTAACAAAGATAATAATAATAAACTTTTATTTATATCCCGCCCTCCCCGGGCTCAGGGCGGCTAACATCAGATATGTAACATTAGTATAAAATCAAACAATTAAATTGCC
This sequence comes from Zootoca vivipara, assembly GCF_965207765.1. Taxonomy (NCBI): domain Eukaryota; kingdom Metazoa; phylum Chordata; class Lepidosauria; order Squamata; family Lacertidae; genus Zootoca; species Zootoca vivipara. The sequence goes on along the minus strand of NC_142589.1, from coordinate 6,998,559 downwards.
TCCTAAAAACAGGTAAAATCAAATTAAAGTCTAGTTAGATGGCTTTCCTCATGGTTAGGGTTGGTAACAGTAAGTGCTCATCGGCCCAACGGTTTTTTACGCTGATATTATATGGGCCTGTGAGAATGCTAGTTCTTATACAAAATGAAAAGGGGAGACAGGCTGAGCCCTGACCAAAGGCCTGGCGGAACAACTCCGTCTTGCAGGCCCTGCAGAAAGATGTCAAATCCCGCAGGGCACTGATCTCTTATGGCAGAGCATTCCACCAGGCCAGCCTAATCTCTCTGAGGCCCGGGATCTCCAAGGTGTTATTATTTGTAGACCGTAAGGTCCTCCGTGGGGTGTACCAGGAGGTGGTCCCATAGGTACGGGGGTCCTAGTCCGTATAGGGCTTTAAAAGTTAAAACCAGCACCTTAAACCTGATCCTGTACTCCACCGGGAGCCAGTGCAGCTGGTATAGCACTGGGTGAATGATATCATTTTTCTGTTCCAAAGCAAGACATGTGCAGGAGAGAAATGGTGTGTGTGTGTCTGGAATTGTAGATAAATGGAATTAGGCAGTGCTTTGTTTCTTAAAAAAATGTTTAGGGCTACTCTCATTTTGACTTGAGAAAACCACCATTTTATAGTTCCAATCGGGGAAAGGAAATGGACAAAAGTACAAAGATTCCCAAAATGCTTAGGGGATATGCGTACCCCCAGAAAAAAAGAACTGGAATTAGGATTCTCTTCCCTAGCCTGACAAAAACCAGGCGCAGCCATGGTTTATTGTGCAGCCAGCGCCCCCTGCAGGTCAAATACCCAATATCTTCCCCCTAGAATCAGAATTGTATAATGCAGGCATCCCCAAACTGCGGCCCTCCAGATGTTTTGGCCTACAACTCCCATGATCCCTAGCTAACAGGACCAGTGGTTGGGGAAGATGGGAATTGTAGTCCAAAACATCTGTAGGGCCGAAGTTTGGGGATGTCTGGTATAATGGCTAGGGGAAGGGATGGTAGCTCTGCTGGGAGACACATTGTGCTCCTTCTGGAATAGTCTGTCCTCCTTTGGCCCCCACCCTGCACTCAGCTCTCACCTGTGGCTCCTAGAAGCTGTCAGCGTGCGACAGCGGCCACACCTGGAGAACTGCTTTGGCCGGCCAGCTAAACCTGGTGAGGGGAGCGGATGGGTTTCAAATCCTCGGTGAGTTATCGAGGATTATCGCACAAAATTGGAAAGGAGAGAAGATCTCGATGATTCTTGAGTGGCAGGAAAAATTAGTAGAATTTATGAATCTCGCAAAAATGACAGCAGCGATTAGGAATCTCCCTAAACAAAGGTGTAAAAATGAATGGAAATATATTGAGGACTATTTGAAAAAAAGAAGAGATAAATATTGATTTGGTGATTTGTTTAGAGTGAAGGATATGCAGGGAAATATGGAGAACATATGTAAATAGTAACTTAGACAAAGCAAGATAAGAGAAATTAAATAAAGGAAAGCGGTGCGCAAGCAATAGGAAGCAATTTTTTTTTGTTTTTGTTTTTGTCTTTTTTCCCCTTCCTTTTTCAGTGCTGAATCTTTTTTTTCTTTTATCTTTCTTTCTTTTCATTATTTATAAGTGTTTATATTATTTGATAATGCTATTGGATGAATTTGGAAATTGTTTTTGTGTGTGTGTATTATTGCTTTTCTGTCTTTTTCCTTTTTTGTTACATGTTTTTGTATGATTTGTTATTATTTCTTTATGCATTTATGCATTTAATTTTCCTTTTTTTTTCTTTGTAAGATTTTAAAGAATTGAAATAAAGGTTGTTTAAAAAAAAAGAGAGAGAGTTAGGAACTTCCCTTGCCTGTGAAGACAGGCTACAGGGAATTGACCAAAGGTCAAGAAGGTGGTTTCGACATTATGCTGGAGAGGGAAGTGAGAGGAGGTCATCCACCTGGGAAGGGAGCGTGTCTAGGAGAAGGAAATTCTGAAAACCTCCATTGCCTTGCAGATATACTCATTCATGAGAAAGGCTTCAGGAGCAAACCCCAGGGAAAAATCTGTACCTGCTGTTGAGTAGTGGGAAAGACGGGTGAAGAGACAGCTCTTAAAACAACCAGTTTGTTGCAGGAAAATACTGCCGCCCCCTTTCATTCTTCTTATAATACATAGGTAAAAAATGTAAAGGGACCCCTGACCATTAGGTCCAGTTGTGACCGACTCTGGGGTTGCGCGCTCATCTCGCATTATTGGCCGAGGGAGCCAGCGTATAGCTTCCAGGTCATGTGGCCAGCATGACAAAGCCGCTTCTGGCAAACCAGAGCAGCACATGGAAACGCCGTTTACCTTCCCGCTGTAGCAGTACCTATTTATCTACTTGCATTTTGACGTGCTTTTGAACTGCTAGGTTGGCAGGAGCTGGGACCAAGCAACGGGAGCTCACCCCGTCACAGGGATTCAAACCGCTGACCTTCTGATCAGAAAGCCCTAGGCTCTGTGGTTTAACCCACAGCACCACCTGGGTCCCTTATAATACATAGGTTCACTATCAAAGGGGGGATCTTGGAGGATTCACCCAACAGCCATAATCCGGCAAGACAACACTTGCGCAGCCTCCTCTGGCAAGGGAATTTCCACCTCCAACTGTGCCAGGCAGCCGACTATCTTCTACACAAGGGATTTTCCTCCCAAAGTGGATTGACACAGGATCTAATCAAAGAACAGCTATCACCTTCATAATGACTGTGAAACTTATTTGTCCTGTGGAATGTAACAGGGAACAGGTGAGAAGAGGCCAGGAGCAGCTGGCCAGGTACTCAAATTCCTACCTCTGGACCCCTCCTTTTTGTCTTTATTTCAGCTCTGAGTCTTGGACTGAACAGTAGCTTAGCCCACTGCCTTATACAGTGGTGCCTCGCTAGACGAATGCCCTGTAAGACAAATGTTTCACTTAACGAAGAGATTTTTTCGAGCGGAGGTTGCCTCGCAAGACAAATTCGTTTTGTGAAAAATTCATCTAGCGAATCACGGTTTCCCATAGGAATGCATTGAAATTCAATTAATGTGTTCCTATGGGCAAAACAAAATTAAAAAAAAATTCAATGCATTCCTATGGGATTCGCTAGACGAATTTTTCGTTATGCGAATTGCACCGTTGGAACAAATTAAATTTGTCTAGCGAGGCACCACTGTATAAGTACTCTAACTTGCAACAGTAATAAACTCCCCCTAGCTACCCAATCCATGAACAGCACTCTCAATCCTTCATTTGCATGTTGTGGACCTGAGTGAAAACTGCAGCCACAGTGGGCAGGTTTAAGAACTGCAGTCACGGTGGCCAGAATGAGTACTGCAGTTAAACTTAATACATAACACCTGAAAGGGCTCAGGAGAAAGCCTGATTCAAATCCGGAGGAGAGTCCCTAAGACAGTTGGGTTGCACTTTTGACAACTCCTTCCAGCTACTCCTGCAGCCAAGCTGGTGCCAAATGTATTACTCTGCTTTCCGTCCTGATTCTGCCAACATTCAGCTTCATGGGATGCCCCCGAGTCCTAGAGTTACGAGAAAGAGAAAAACTATTCTCTATCTGCTTTCTCCAGGCCAGGCAGCATAGTTATCTCCCTCGACCACGACACCTGGAAGGGCTTATCCACACTTACCTTTCCGGGCAGATGGCCACCGTTGTAAAGGCCTGTGTCCAAATCAGAGAACTGTAGAATTGGAAGGGACCGCAAGGGTCATCTAGTCCAACCCCCTGCAGCGCAAAGACTGAGTGCTGGGTGGTTTTTTTGGTCCAGAGTTTTTCCCACAAAAAACTCACTCTTTAGTGTTCAACCAGGCAGAGGGCCTTTTCGGTAGTGGCGCCCGCCCTAGAACGGCCTCTCATCAGATGGAAATAAACGGCCACCTGACTTTTAGAAGACATCTGAAGGCAGCCATGTATTGGGAAATTTTTTATGTCCGATGTTTTACAATTCTTTATGTGTGCTGTAAGCCGCCTGGAGTGGCTGGGGAAACCCAGCCAGATTGGTGGGGTATAATAATAATAATTATCATCATCAGAGCAAACATCAATTCAGGTTTTCACTTACATTTGCTCCAATCCAGCTTTAAACAGCAGGTTTTTGCAAGGAAAACTGTGGACCCCAAAAAGGGGGGGTGGGGTGCTCAGACATGGAGTGTTAAAGTGCAGAGTGTACCTGGAAACTGTGGGAGAAATGACAAGCCGTTGCTCTCTTTCTCTCTAAACTGAAAAGTCCCAAACCAGGGATCAGCAAACTTTTTCAGCAGGGGGCCAGTCCACTGTCCCTCAGACCTTGTGGGGGGCCCGGACTATATTGGGAAGGGGGAATTGAACAAATTCCTATGCCCCGCAAATAACCCAGAGATGCATTTTAAATAAAAGCAGACATTCTACTCATGTAAAAACACCAGGCCGGCCCCACAAATAACAGATTCTACTCATGTAAAAACATGCTGATTCCCGGACCATCCGCAGGCCAGGTTTAGAAGGCGATTGGGCCAGATCCGATGCTCCACCACTTGATAATTTTGGTTACTCAGTGGGAAAAGCAGAGGCGAGAGTCTGCAGCAACATTGCAGCCAGCAGGAAGAGCAAACTTCACGCCTTCTCAGTGCGTGAGGCACAACCTAAAAATAACTCCGAATTCCAAGGAAAACAGCTGCCATTCCAACTCCTGTGTTTCAAGAACAAGAGGCCTCCTGACCATAGCTAGTTCTTCCCCTTTTTAAAGGGAAATTCCCTTATGCTGAATAGACTTCCTCGCGAGAAAAGGGAAAACTTGACAGCTATGCTCCTGACCCCCAGAGAAAGAGGAGCTGTGCAAAATGGGTTGTTTTCATTGTGTGTGCTGCTGTTTTTTGGGCACCTATCCCCTCCTTTTTAGTGTATAATCTCTCTAAGAAGTGAGAATTTGCAAGGGCAGGTTTATAAGTTTGCAGCGTTCGTATGTTGTCTTTAGAGCGAAGCGAGCGTAAAGCATTGGCGTATACGTACCGGTAAATAATGATGACTAAAATAAGGAATTGCGCCAGAAACCCCACCAACCACACAGGACAGAGTTTGCAAATAAACAAGGCTCAAGCGCCACCTGGTGGCCACCACCATGATTGCTCTGAGCAAACGGAAACCATCAGAAAATACCGCAATTACAGCGGGCCCGTAATTTTATGCAGGTGGGGAATAAATTAGTAAATGGCGAGCGGGGCAAACATTAGAATATAAACACATCTGCAGAAAAACACATGCAATTCGTTAAAATAACACACAATTATGCCTTATTGTTTATAGTTTTAGCTTCATAAAATCATGAAAATACAATAAAAATATTAAAAATCAATCAATCAATGCACAAAGCAATCCCCAACAGCAGCAATAGAAATATCATGCAGAAAAAGTCAGCCTGGATAGCGCAGTTGGTTAAGAGCAGGCACCCCCAAACTCCGGCCCTCCAGATGTTTTGGACTACAATTCCCATATTCCCCGACCACTGGTCCTGTTAGCTAGGGATCATGGGAGTTGTAGGCCAAAACATATGGAGGGCCGCAGTTTGGGGATGCCTGGTTAAGAGCATGGTGCTGACAATGGCAAGGTTGCAGGTTTGATCCCCATATGGGACAGCTGGATATTCCTGCATTGCAGGGGGGGCTGGGCTAGATCCTTAGGCTCCCTTCCAACTCTATGATGTCACAGGAAATGACACCATCATTGTAGTTCATCAACAGCCTGGGAGCAAAAGGTGTGTCTTTCCTGGAACCAAAATGAGGAGACCTTACTTTTAGCATTGATTCAAAAGTTTATGCAACTGCGACCGTATCACTCCTGTTACCATTACTAGGGGTTGTGCCCCTGCTCGTTTTACTACTCACCAACCCCAACTGTCATCCCCCCACATTAACCCTCCAGAGTAGGGGTCAGCAAACCTTTTCAGCAGGGGGCCTCAGACCTTGGGGGGGGGCAGACTATTTTTTTGGGGGGGTGAACGAATTCTTATGCCCCACAAATAACCCAGATATGCATTTTAAATAAAAGGACACATTATACTCATGTAAAAACACGCTGATTCCTGGACCGTCCGTGGGCTGGATTTAGAAGGCGATTGGGCCGGATCCGGCCCCCGGGCCTTAGTTTGCCTAACCTTGCTCCAGAGCTTCCCCTTCTCACCTCATGCAACTACTAAGCTTGCTTTTCACCTTTCCAACCCCATTCCTTCACAGAAATCCAGGACTGTGGTGCAGCCCTACCAAACATCCAATGGGGGCTGTGTGATCACAACCTTACATTTTTATGTATATAGGAAGATAACTCACAGATGCAGCCAAGGGCAGTTCCAAGAAATTTTGCTTCCACATACAGAAGCTGACCTGATAGACAGCTGAATCTTCAAAGCTGATGACGGGATCAAGTACGGCACCAAGTCCAAAAGCAGCAGACTATCTTAGTGGGGCTGAAGGAGGCAGTTCTGTCTCCAAATAAACTCACTGCTGCTTCCCACCCATTTGCCACCTGAAGCTGCCATTTTGCCTAATAGTTGGGCTGGGACTGCATGCAGCTGCAAAGGCTGATCATGTTGGAGCCTACATTTACTTCTTCTTTTTTTTTTAAAAAAAGCCACCTGCAGAAACTTTTTCAAAATTTGAGCCCCCCCCCCTTTTTAACCTCTCTGCTGAAAAAAGGCTCTCAGGCACTCCTTGTTCTCAGGCTGACAATCCAGAAGACATGACACGGGAAGAAAAGGGATTAGGAGGCTGGGGGAAAAATGTAAGCACAAGCACTATTTTTTAGTTACGGATGTTATGTAATGGCCAGCTGGAATGGAAAGCGTTTGAGCTCACAGTTGCTGCTCTTTTAGCAGCACTGACCGAGATGGCCTGCAGATGCTTCTCTCTCTCTCTCTCTCTCTCTCTCTCTCTCTCTCTCTCTCTCTCTCTCTCTCTCCTTTCTAAAGTTATGAAATGTGTCTGTAGATTCCTGCCGGTTGCATGCAAGGGGGTTCACGGACTGTGTCCAATTGTGAGTTGGTGGAGGGGCCAGTGGCATTCATCAGTTGCAGGGCCGTCTTAAGCATATCCAGTGCTGTGGTCCAAAGCTCCCTCCGGCGCCCCCCCCCGTTTCCCAGAGTTTTTTTTGGGAGGACCGCACTGCCGGCAGGGCTGGAGGAGGCAGGCAGTGGCTGGAGGGCGGCTCCTCTGGCAGGGAAGAGGCGAAGGCTGGACACGGCGCCTCCCGGCTCCACTGGCCGCTTCGTGCCGCGGTGGCCACAGCAGATGGAGGCTTCAGGCGCAGCACTGCTTTGGCGCGGCATGGTGGAGGCGGGCGAGGGGTGGCGAGGTGATGCCAGGAGGCACCGCGTCCAGCCTCCACCTCTTCCCTGGCGCCCTCCAGAACTTGGCGCCCTGGCGCCCTGTGCCACTAGCCTCTATGGGTAAGACGCCCCTGATCAGTTGTCTGTCCCTTAGTAGCCTCTGGGCCTCCATGGATATCTCACCTGATTTGCTGCTAGTGTCAGACTCTGACACCGGCTCTGTCCTGTCCTCGAGTGAGACCTGCAAGGAAATGCTACAATACAACCTCACTCCCTGTTGAGAGGCCAGGGCTCCAGGCAGCCAGAATACTGTTATGATAATCTGTTAGGGGCTCAAACAAGCCAATTCATTCCCTCCACTCAGGTTTTCCGATTTCCTTTTCCAAATGGTATTCAATATCCTGTGATTCCTGGTGGTTACTGACTCATTTCCCACACGTTGCCCTTTTCCACCTTGCCCGACAAACTACACTACTCCTTGCCTCCCCAACAACTTTGTTTATTTTAAAAAAGCATTCATGTGCAGCCGTGTCACAAACTGTTAGGACTGTGTGCAATGCCGAAAGCACAAAACTAGTTAATTATTAAACTAGCAGGCAAATCAAAGGAATAAACACCTGACAGGCATGTCAAACCTGCGGCCCTCCAGATGTTTTGGCCTACAACTCCCATGATGCCTAGCTAGCAGGACCAGTGGTTGGGGAAGATGGGAATTGTAGTCCAAAACATCTGGGGGGCCACAGGTTTGACATGCCTGCCTGAAAAGACTGCACGCACACACACACACACACACACACACACACACACACACACGTCTCCCACAGCCTGGAACCAGCAACACAACATGCCCGACTTCCAGTTGAGTTCTGTTGGGTTTCCGTGACCTGGCTGACCCTCCTCTGGATACTCTCAGTGATCAAGCGGGGATATAAAAGCTCAGGTGGCTTTTAAGGGCTTTGCATGCTGACCCAAGGCCTTTGAGGCTGGCTCAGCACTAGGTGGGCAGCCAGCGAGCACAGATGCTTCAGCAAGGGAGTCCCATTGGTTACTGCTTCACCAATTAAATGATGCTTTCGAGATAGATGAAAAGAAAGGTTTTAGTCATGAAATATAAAAGATTTCAAAAAGATCTGTTAGAAAATAATGTTAAATTGTTGTCCAAATTGTACAGCTTGCTTTTAGAGTGGCAATACAAAAGATGAACAGGTCAAGTCGGTAATGATAGACAGGTCAAAGGATCTGGGACATAATATTCAGATAGTAGACTGGGAAAGGCTATGGAAAACAGATTTGAAATTTACACCATGTTATGCAATGAAAGAAAATTATATGAAAATAATGTAAGGTAAAGGTAAAGGGGCCCCTGACCATCAGGTCCAGTCGTGTCCGACTCTGGGGTTGTGTGCTCATCTCGCTCTATAGACCGAGGGAGCCGGCGTTTGTCCACAGACAGCTTCCGGGTCATGTGGCCAGCATGACAAAGCCGCTTCTGGTGAACCAGAGCAGCGCACGGAAACGCCGTTTACCTTCCCGCCGGAGTGGTCCCTATTTATCTACTTGCACTTTGATGTGCTTTTGAACTGCTCGGTGGGCAGGAGCTGGGACCGAGCAACAGGAGCTCACCCCGTTGCAGGGATTCGAACCGCCGACTTTCTGATCAGCAAGCCCTAGACTCTGTGGTTTAACCCACAGTGCCACCTGGGTCCCTATGAAAATAATGTACCGGTGGTATTTAACCCCTACCAAGTTGGCAAAAATGTATAGGACAACTACAAATACTTGTTGGAAATGTAAAGTAAAAGAAGGCACCTTTGATCATATGTGGTGGACTTGTAAGGTAATAAAAGCTTGATGGGAGATGATATAGACTAGTACAATGAAATGAAGAAAATGTTTAAAATAACTTTTATTAAGAAACCAGAAGCTTTTTTATTAGGAATTATAGGTACCAAAGGAACAGAAGAGACTTTTTATGTATGGAACAGCCCCTGCCCAGATGTTATTAGCTCAGAGATGGGAAGAAGACAAAGCCCCTACCAGAGAGGAATGGCAAACCAAGTTGATGGACTATGCTGAAATGGTAAAACTGACTGGAAAACTCAGAAACCAAGAGGATAAAAACTTTATAAAAGAATGGGGGAAATTTATAAGTTATTTAGGAGACCACTGTAAGCAGATGGAAACATTAGCAGGATTTTGACCTCACTTGTAGTTCAATAATGACCATGGATAAAATGGTTTGATATAAAAATTGGTGTTTGAAAGAATATACAGTATTAAATGTTTAAAATGGGACCCCATGGAGGGGATAGGGGGAAGCCATGAGATTCGGAGGAATCTCTTTATACGAATTGACTTTTTGATTATTTGTTTATAACTTTGCATCTGCAAAACCAATATATATATATATATTTAAAGAAAAAAGCAAGGGAGCCCCATGTCCCTGGACCAGATACCCCCATCAGCAATAGGGCAGCTGCACTCTGCACCCTGCTGGAGCTTCTAAACCAGACCCTGAGGGCAGCTCCACAAAGAGCGCATTGCAGCAATCCAGCTTCCATGTTAGCAAGGCATGGAATACAGCAGCCAAGGGTTCTTGATCTTGATGCAGCTATAGCTGGTGTACCAGACAAAGCTAGTAAAATAAAATGCATTCCTGGCCACCAAGGTCACCTGGGCAAAATGACAAAGACTTCCCACCCCCTTTTTACTATTATTATATTAAGTGTTTTGTGTTTTATGCTGTCAACTGCCCTGTAGTCTCTTGATCAAGGGTGAGAGATACATGTGTCAATGATGATGATGATGTATCTAGGACAGGCATCCCCAAACTCCGTCCCTCCAGATGTTTTGGACTACAATTCCCATCTTCCCCGACCACTGGTCCTGTTAGCTAGTGATCATGGGAGTTGTAGGCTAAAACATCTGGAGGGCCGCAGTTTGGGGATGCCTGATCTAGGAGTACCCCTGTATTTTAGAAAGTGGGACCTATGGGTTGGGGGTGTGTGTGCCCGTGTTCTCCAGCCTATTAATGAATTCAGTGTTGCTGCTGTAATGCAATGCATTTTAATTGGGAGGCGGGCACCCCCTCTCTAAAGTGGCATTTAAAGACGCACAAATATACTGATGTTGTGGTGGCCATTTGCTTATCTCCAGAGACAACGGAGTGTACCTCAGGGGGCGAAGTCTAACCGCTGTCTTAGTAGCACCGAAGTAAAGAGTAAAGGACACAAGCCTGGGCCGTGTGTCTGGAGGTCCTGGGCTGCCCAGACCACAAGCCTCGCTGATGCGGTCCAAAGGAACGCAGCGCAATATATTTGGCACCAGCTTGGCTGCAGGAGTTGCCGGAAGGAGCCATTCAAGGCGCAATGATCCAACCTTTCAGATTTGCGTAGGGTTTACTCCTTAGCCTTTTGTTCTCCTACAAGGCAGTGGATACATGTGCCTTGTTTACATCTGTGCCATGGTGGCTGTCGCTGATCTAAAACATTAGGAATGACATTTGAAAGAGAGAGAAGCAAGCGGCGACGCCCCCCACCCCTAATCTCCACTGCGCGCCCCTCCCCACTGCTGAGCGCAGCTGCCCAAGCGCCCCCGGCGGCAAGCGGAAGGCGAGGGGCGGCCGGAGCGCGGCGGCGGGGCTCTTTGCCAGCCCGGAGAAGGCGGAGCCGTAGGCGGCCGGGCCAGGGCGCAGCGCCGAGCCCCACCGGACAAAAGGAGCTGCCTGGCTGGCTGGCGAGCGAGCGAGCGAGCGGAGAGCCTGCGCCCGGGGACCCCGCGGGGGTGAGCCGGAGGAGGAGAGGGGCCCGGCAAGAAGTCACCTGGGCGCGCACTCTGCACATGGCCAAGGGGCGCGCGCCTCTCCTTCCCCGCCTCCCCAGGAGGGCGAGCGAGCGAGGTGCGGGGGCCAAGCTTCGGACTGGGGCGGGGGTGTCCCCTTGGCTCCCCTTCCCTCCTGCGACACGCCCCCCTGGGGAGTGGAAGGGGCGCACGGGACTTTGGGGCAGGGGGCACGTGGGCATGGGTGTGTTGTGCCTGTACACGTATATGCGATTGCCAGCCGTTTAAAGCTGTTTTGAATACTGTGTTTCAGTGCTGTAACCGGCAGGGGCGTACCCAGGATCAAAACTAGGGGGGGGCAAGGCACGGGAGGGGAGGGGCCACAACGTGGGAACGTGGGCGGGGCTACGGAGAATGATGATGATGGTGATGATGACGTAAGAATAAAAATGAAAATAATAAAAATAACGTATCCTCGCAGCGCCTGGCTCTCGTTCTAGATCCCAGCCCGGCCGCCGCCTCCTCCTCCTCCCTGCCTGGTGCCTTCCTCCTCAAGAGGAAGCCTTTCTGGGGGCGGGGGGCAGCCTTCTCCGCCGACAGAGGCGGCCTGGAAGTGAGCGCTGAGGCAACTCTCTCTTCTCCCTCCGCCGGGGCGTCAGGCTTGGGGCCTCTTCTTCCGTGGGTGCCAGCGATCGCTAAAGATCGCGGCGGCGGCAGCAGCACTCCTGGCGGGCGCGGCGACATCACACCTGGCAGCCGCGGGTGAACCACGCGGTGGAGGGCAGGCGCCCAGGAGCACGACCACTGGCAACTATAGAGACGCCGCAGCGCCGACAGCCCTGACAGCAAGCCCGGGGCGGAAGCAGCCGCGCTCCCTCCCAGCTCCTGCCGAGCTCCCAAGGAGTGCAGGAGCACCGGCGGCGCACCTGGCGGCCGCAGGTGAAACATGCAGAGGAGGGAGGCCCAGGGCAGGCGCCCAGGAGCGCGGCCTCTGGCAACTACAGAGACGCCGCAGCGCCGACGGCCCCACCAGCAAGCCCGGGGCGGAAGCAGCCGCGCTCCCTCCCAGCTCCTGCCGAGCTCCCAAGGAGCGCGGCAGCGTCAGTGGCGCACCTGGCGGCCGCGGGGAAACCATGCGGTGGAGGGAGGCCGAGGGCAGGCTGTAGCACGGAGCTCGGCCACCTCTCGGGAAGCTGGAGGGCGCAGCGCGGCGGGCGGGAACGCCGAATCCGCGCTCCGCCGGGCTGTGCTCCGCCTCCGCCTCCACCTCTGCCCACCAACCCCGCTGGCCCTGCTTCTAGGTAAGGGCAGCTGCCCTCACTTGCCCCGTGCTGGGTACGCCCATGGTAACCGGCCCTGTGGCCTTAGGGTGAAGGGTGGACAATAGAATTTTTATTATTATTATTTTATTACTGCTAGTGTTGATATTATATATAATGTTTGTACATTTTAAGTAGATACACAGATCAGGCCAATGTGGCGCAGAGGTCTTAACTGAACCGGCAACCTCAAAGGAAGGAGGGTGATCATGGAATATTATCATTCCAGAACTAGGTATCAGAGAGCAGAGGAAATGCACTAAGTTGGAGGAAAATTTCATGGACAAGAGGGCAGTCTGTCTCCGTGGTCCGAGGGAGAAATGATTCTGAATGCCAGTTGCTGGAAACCACAGGAGGGGAGAGTTGTGCTTGGATCCTGCTTGCTGGCTTCCCACAGGCACTTGGTTGGTGGCTTTGAGAACAGGATGCTAGATTCGATAGGCTACTATGGGCCTGATTCATGCAGGGCTTTTCTTGCGTTCTCAAAGGACGGGAGTCTCCCACTCCTGACTGGCAACTGGGTCTTCTTACTTCAACACTGCTGTGGAGACCAGCAGGCTAGCTTGGAGGTCACGGGGGTTAGTACTTGGTGGTTAGTACTTGACAGTTTAGCTTCATTTCTGCATGGCGATATTTCGGTCTCACCTGCGAGTGCAATGGGGAGTGGGTGGGTTGGTTAAGGGGTGCCTAGGGCTTGCTGATCAGAAGGTTGGCGGTTCGAATCCCTGTGACGGGGTGAGCTCCCGTTGCTTGGTCCCAGCTCCTGCCAACCTAGCAGTTCGAAAGCACATCAAAGTGCAAGTAGATAAATAGGAACTTTTATATGCCTGTTGTCTTTGTCCATGGAGTTTTCTTGGCAGGGATACTGGAGTGGCTTGCCAGTTCCTTCTCCAGGTGGATCACGTTTAGTCAAAACTCTCCACTATGACCTGTCCATCTTGGGTGGCCCTGCATGGCATAGCTCATAGCTTCTCTGAGTTATTCAAGCCCCTTCGCCACGACAAGGCATTGATCCATGAAGGGGTCAATGAAGGGGTCACCTCATCTGTCTCCTGAGAAATCTCTATGTGGGACAAGAAGCTACAGTTAGAACTGGATATGGAACAACTGATTGGTTCAAAATTGGGAAAGGAGTACGACAAGGTTGTATATTGTCTCCCTGCTTATTTAACTTATATGCAGAATTCATCATGCGAAAGGCTGGACTAGATGAATCCCAAGCCGGAATTAAGATTGCCAGAAGAAATATCAACAACCTCAGATATGCAGATGACACAACCTTGATGGCAGAAAGCGAGGAGGAATTAAAGAACCTTTTAATGAGGGTGAAAGAGGAGAGCGCAAAATATGGTCTGAAGCTCAACATCAAAAAAACCAAGATCATGGCCACTGGTCCCATCACCTCCTGGCAAATAGAAGGGGAAGAAATGGAGGCAGTGAGAGATTTTACTTTCTTGGGCTCCTTGATCACTGCAGATGGTGACAGCAGTCACGAAATTAAAAGACGCCTGCTTCTTGGGAGAAAAGCAATGACAAACCTAGACAGCATCTTAAAAAGCAGAGACATCACCTTGCCGACAAAGGTCCGTATAGTTAAAGCTATGGTTTTCCCAGTAGTGATGTATGGAAGTGAGAGCTGGACCATAAAGAAGGCTGATTGCCGAAGAATTGATGCTTTTGAATTATGGTGCTGGAGGAGACTCTTGAGAGTCCCATGGACTGCTAGAAGATCAAACCTATCCATTCTTAAGGAAATCAGCCCCGAGTGCTCCCTGGAAGGACAGATCGTGAAGCTGAGGCTCCAATACTTTGGCCACCTCATGAGAAGAGAAGAATCCTTGGAAAAGACCCTGATGTTGGGAAAGATTGAGGGCACTAGGAGAAGGGGACGACAGAGGACAAGATGGTTGGACAGTGTTCTCGAAGCTACGAACATGAGTTTGACCAAACTGCGGGAGGCAGTGCAAGACAGGAGTGCCTGGCGTGCTATGGTCCATGGGGTCACGAAGAGTTGGACACGACTAAACGACTAAACAACAACAACAAATAGGAACTGCTACAGTGGGAAGGTAAACGGCATTTCCGTGCGCTGCTCTGGTTCACCAGAAGTGGCTTTGTCATGCTGGCCACATGACCTGGAAGCTGTATGCCGGCTCCCTCGGCCAATAATGCGAGATGAGCGCGCAACCCGAGAGTCGGTCACGACTGGACCTAATGGTCAGGGGTCCCTTTACCTTTTAAGGAGTAACTACTGCATATAAAGTAATCTTGAGTGCTCGTGCGAAGAAAGGTTAATTAGGAGAGTCACCTGGTGAAAAGAAAACTGAGTTAATTGCACAAGTTTTCACAGATTGATCGAATCCTACTAAATCTGCATGTGAGTAAAATGATAGTGTTGAAGAGGTGAGATGATTGGGCAGGGCAACAATTGCAGCAGGTAGCATCTTTCCTCCTGGGTGAGAGTGCCTCTTCTCATAATAATATTTTTATGGTATTCTAATTTTTTTTAAAAGAGAGAATAAAGGTAAAGGTAAAGGGACCCCTGACCATTAGGTCCAGTCGTGACCGACTCTGGGGTTGCGCACTCATCTCGCATTATTGGCCGAGGGAGCCGGCGTATAGCTTCCAGGTCATGTGGCCAGCATGACAAAGCCACTTCTGGCAAACCAGAGCAGCACATGGAAACGCCGTTTACCTTCCTGCTTTAGCGGTTCCTATTTATCTACTTGCATTTTTACGTGCTTTAGAACTGCTAGGTTGGCAGGAAAAGAGAGAATGCCTCTTCTCAAAGGACCACCAGTGCCATCTTAGATAAGAGGATTTCCCTTCCACGATGGGAGAGGATTCCTCTCCTGAAGTCGTGTCTGCTGCTGCTGCTGCTGTGTGAGAGATACCACCATGCAGCTCAGCAAGTACACAGGAAGCTGCCTTTGGCAGACTCAGATCCTTGGTCCGTATACTTCAGAGTAGTCCACACTGAAGGGCAGGATTCCAGGCAGGATACCTTACCTGGAGATGCCATTGGGAGTTGAATCTGGGACTCTGGAATCTGGTGTGCAAGTCAGAGACAGATAGCTCTTCCAAGGTGATTCCTCCTGAGAAAGACAACAGCTGTCCTAAGATTGCTTAACGTTTGGTAAAGGTAAAGGTAAAGGTAAAGGGACCCCTGACCATTAGGTCCAGTCGTGACCGACTCTGGGGTTGCGCGCTCATCTCACATTATTGGCCGAGGGAGCCAGCGTATAGCTTCCAGGTCATGTGGCCAGCATGACAAAGCCGCTTCTGCCGAACCAGAGCAGCACATGGAAACGCCGTTTACCTTCCCGCTGTAGCGGTTCCTATTTATCTACTTGCATTTTGACGTGCTTTTGAACTGCTAGGCTGGCAGGAGCTGGGACCAAGCAACGGGAGCTCACCCCGTCACAGGGATTTGAACCGCCGACCTTCTGATCAGCAAGCCCTAGGCTCAGTGGTTTAACCACAGCGCCACCTGGGCTTTTTACGTTTGGTAGACATACCCAAATATGCACAGCTTTGGTGATGGATTCATGCCTAGTGCCCGTTGCCCAACCATTTGACACACAGATGACTGCATATCCTCATGCCTGGTGCTTTCATATCCTGGGTTGTCTGGTTGGAGATTAAACAATGCCTTTCCATTGTGAAAACTGAAATTTTCCATTATTGCCTTCTCAGAGCCAAGTTCAAAGTGAGGCACCTGTGACCAGCAAGAAAATCCAGATTATTATTTTATCCTGTTTCAAAGAAGGAAGTTCCTTCCCATTTTGGGTTTAGACCTGCGGCCTCCCAAACCTGATGACAGACATATTTACGTGTAAGTAAACCCCTCTCAGTTCAATGGGACTCTCTCTTACAAAGAGATAAAATAAATAGATACCTTCTTTTCACATCTAAAACAACATCTGCCCCAGTTAAATCAGCAATACCTTTTTATGTCGAAGGTAGTGAGTATGGAAGGAGATGGACTTAACTGTGGGAGAAAGAAGAAAAGGGAGAAATCGAGTCAACATCTTATGGCGGTGGGGGTGGGGGTGGGTCTATGTATTTTTATAAAAGTGATAAATTGATAAAATAGCTTCTTAATGATGACATAATTCAATAATTCAAATTTTGAAATTGAATTATGGTGCTGGAGGAGACTCTTGAGAGTCCCATGGACTGCAAGAAGATAAAACCTATCCATTCTTAAGGAAATCAGCCCTGAGTGCTCACTGGAAGGACAGATCCTGAAGCTGAGGCTCCAATACTTTGGCCACCTCATGAGAAGAGAAGACTCCCTGGAAAAGACCCTGATGTTGGGAAAGATTGAGGGCACAAGGAGAAGGGGACGACAGAGGACGAGATGGTTGGACAGTGTTCTCGGAGCTACTAACATGAGTTTGACCAAACTGCGGGAGGCAGTGGAAGACAGGAGTGCCTGGCGTGCTCTGGTCCATGGGGTCATGAAGAGTCGGCCCTCCAGATGTTGGTGGACTACAAGCCCCATCATTCCTAACCATTGGTTATTTGCATCATTGGCCAAAAGGCTGGTTCAAGGGAAGCTTCTGGTTTCCTGCACTTCTTAGCTTCAGGTGATTCTTCCTACATTCGCCTGTCAGGAACACTCACTGGCCGTGATGGATTCTGGGTGGTGTGCTTCCGGTGTGAAGCACGATCCTCTTGCCACCCTTGATTGTCTATGCCAGGCAGGTAGGGCTTGCATCATAGAGGTGGCAGGGATCACAACCACATAGAGCCATAGAAAACTTACGATTTAGCTTTGGATCATAGAACTGCAAAGTTGGAAAGACCTGATCCAACCCAACGCAATGCAGGAATCCCTGACACATGGCCATCCAACCTCATGTTGCGTTGTGTTGTGCTGTTTATATCCCACCTTTTGTCCAGTTGGGGACTCGAGACTGCTTACGCAGTTAAAATAAAACCAGCTGAAAACATAGAAGAGGCTTGGACTGTGGGATGTGATAGTTAAGAAGCAGTCAAGTACAACATTCCTTGTTTTCCTAGAGAAGACATGCAGGGGAATGTTTTGTTCACCCAGTCGAAAACTTCCTGTTTCCTCCTGGCTGGAACATCCTTTGCATGTGACTGAATGTGGGCGTGACCTCACCTGTCCAGGTAACAAAAGGACAAGACACGCAGCACATTCGCTCTCTCTTTGACTTCCTCTGTCCTTGGAGCAGCTTTTTAGCTATAAACGCCCTGTTGCCTTTCGGCTGATATAAGCAAAAATCTGCCCTTATTTCCTTATGGGGTACACAAGAGCCCTTATTGGGAAGAGTGCCACTCTCGCACCCAGGTCCTGCTTGTGGGTATTTTCATGGGGCATCTGGTTGGCCACCGTGGGAAGAAGATGCTGGACTAGGTGGGCCCCCTTGGGCCTGATCCAGCCTCAGGACTCTTCTCATGTTCTCCAAGGTTCTGTGAACAAGGAAGGGCCTCTGTGAAACAATGTAGTAGTGGGTAAACAGATCCCTTTAGAAACCCCCCAACACCTCCTTAAAAGCAAATGACTTGCAGTGGCAAGATGGGGAAGGAGATGGCTGGAAGGGAGCAAATCCTCAGGAGAGTTACTCAGCACCAGGAGGGCAGGATGAGCTGTTTGACCCGATTAGCAACTTTCTCTGTAGTCAAAACCTTTTCCTGCTTCTTTCTTTCCTTCTGGTTTTTTTTAATGTGTTAGCAAAAGCTGCTAAGATTAGAATAGAGGAAGTGAATTGCCTTTGAAGAGTTTCCTCCTCGTTTGTTTTTTCGATCCTAGAAACAGCCGTCAGTCACATCCAGACACATTCCCCCCCCCCTCTGGGTCACCAAGTTGCCAAGTTGCACATTTGCCCAGCAGACGATACAGAGATAGATGCTGGTGGTGTTTGGAGAAAGCCTGCAGATTTTGGAGGCGTCAGACCTTGGCCTTGTGAGGGGTTGGGTGCTGCGGGAAGAGTGCTCGTCATTGTTCTACTCACCTCACCTCAAAATCTTCACCTGCATTTTTTCAGCTAATGTGATCTGAAAGCAAAAGAGCATTTACCGTAAGTTGCTGTTCACTGTCAGGATTTGTGTGTGAGAGCACCAAATTACAATGTTGTTCTGCTCCATTTTTTTTAAAAAAGTTTTAATTTATGCATCTCCTGTTTAACTTGCTGGCAAAGGAGCTAATATCTTGCAATTAAGAACGGGTGTAATAAGAAGCCAAGCGGGGGGGAAATAAGAAGTAAAGTGTGGGGAACATTTGTGGGATATCTGAAAAGTTATGCTTCCAGTAGCACCATAGAGACCAACTAAGTTTGTCATAGGTATGAGCTTTCGTGTGCATGCACACTTCTTCAGATACACAGAAGTATCTGAGAAAGTGTGCATGCACACGAAAGCTCATACCTATGACAAACTTAGTTGGTCTCTAAGGTGCTACTGGAAGGATTTTTTATTTTTATTTTGACTGCATCAGACCAACACGGCTACCTACCTGTAACTTGAAAAATTATGGTATGCAAGTAAAGTGCATTAGTAGGGTTAACTTAAATCAAGCGGTTAAAATTATTTTCAAGGCAAATTGTAGAATAACTGAAAAATGGAGGAAATTGGAAAATGCAGTGTTAGAAATTTAAATAAGACAAGAAACCACAAAGGGGGGGCGGGCGGAGTCTAATATGCATTTGTATGGGAAGTATGCAATTGTAAGGTGTGTGTCTGTAAACTTTTGAAAACTCAAAATAAAATGAAAAACAATAACAAATGCTCGCAATTAAGCAACCTCTGCTGCACTTGAGCAGTGAGATAACTCGGTCTAATCTCTTGCAAAGCTCCCTTGCAAGACCTTAGATCTCAGCTGTGTGAGCAGCCCAGGCTTCGAAAAGCTACCTAAACGGCCAGCTGCAACTCTTGGCAGCGAGTTGAGATGTGGGGATGGACTGATATACTGATTTCCTTTGAACTTGTGTGCTCACCTTAACTCCAGAGGTTATTGCCTTATTTGGCAATAAATTGTTTAGGAAGAATCCTGGGGGGGGGGGAGCTGATCCAGGGGACAACGTTTGTGAGATTCAGCCTGAAATTTGGGCCCCTCCCAGCAGGGCAGAAGTGTTGGAGGGCATGAATGAACATCAGAAGAGCCCAGTGTCTGGATCAGGCCAAAGGGGACCTATCCTGTTCCCACAGTGGGCATCCCGCAAGCAAGGACCCGAGATCAATAGCCTTCTCCCAACTTGTGATTCTCGCAAGGGGAATTCAGTTAGTTCCCCAATGCTAGAGTAGCGCATAATAGTCATTACAACCAGTAGTGTTGAGTTCCACGAATTTGCCTGAATGCCTTTCAAAGCCATCCCAGTCGTGACTGTTGCTATAGAGTGTGGGAGCAAAATTTCATAGTTACAACTAAGCACTGTGTGAAAAAGTCCTTCCTCGTGCCTCTCCTGAATCTCTTCAGCTGTATGGGGCTGAGGCTGCGGCCATTTTGTGCCTCCAGAAGAGGGCTCAAAATATCCGACATCTCCTGGGTTCCAGGCCTGATAGATCTCCTGGTTCCTGCCTATTATGTCTGCCAGGGGTTGGTTATGGCCTTGGGGAGCCTCAGCCTCTCTTTGCCTCTTTATTTCCCTCCTCATTTCCAGGCCCGAGCGAACATGAAGCTGAACGAGCGGAGCTTGGCCTTCTACGCCACCTGTGACGCCCCGGCGGACAATGCTGGCTTCCTCTACAAGAAGGGCGAGCGGAACACAGCCTACCACCGCCGCTGGTTTGTGCTGAGGGGGAACATGCTCTTCTACTTCGAGGACCGGGAGAGCCGGGAGCCGGTGGGGGTCGTCATCCTGGAGGGCTGCACCGTGGAGCTATGCGAGTCCACAGAAGAGTTTGCCTTCGCCATCCGCTTTGACTGCGCCAAGTCCCGCACCTACGTCCTGGCGGCGGAGAGCCAGGCCGCCATGGAGTGCTGGGTCAAGGCTCTCTCTCGTGCCAGCTTTGGCTACCTGCGGCTGCTGGTGAGGGAGCTGGAGAAGCAGCTGGAGGAGATGCAGAAGGGCTCTTCCAGCTGCCCCCGGGTCCAGCGGAGGGCACCGCTTTACCGGAAGAACAAAACGGCGCTGAATAATTCACAGGACTCGCTCCCGGAGAAGCCGGCCGTCCCAATTTGCATCCCGGCAAAAGAAAATGGCTGTGCCCTCTGGTACAACTCCGAAGGCCCAACCAGCCTGCCGGCAGGGTACCCCCAGGGCAACTCCTGGAGCACAAGGACCTGTGGGGAGGACAGCTTCGATGGGGGTCTGAAGCCCCCACCGCTGCCTCCTCGGAGGAGGGCCCTGTCGGGCAATTCCTGTAGTTCAGAGGGCCCTGGCAGCCCAGGCTGTTTTTCCAGACTCCATGACTGGTACGGAAGGGAAGTCCTGGAGCTGAGAAGGACATGGCT
Organism: Zootoca vivipara; assembly: GCF_965207765.1. Classification (NCBI taxonomy): domain Eukaryota; kingdom Metazoa; phylum Chordata; class Lepidosauria; order Squamata; family Lacertidae; genus Zootoca; species Zootoca vivipara. The sequence continues at coordinate 6,977,739 of NC_142589.1, read as the reverse complement.
GGAGGGACAAAAGGATGGAGGCCTGTGAGGGGTTCCTTGGCAGCGGGGGCACCCTGGGAGGCCAGTAAATGGAGACCTTGGCTGCTGTAGGTAACACTCAGCTTCTGGAAACTCTGCTCTCTGCCTGCCGTTGCGCCGACCTCCTGCCCAACTCATGGATGGTGGCAGGAGGATTTTCCTATTGCCTTTAAAACCTGGGCCAGTTGCTTTTCCACTCCTGTTCCCCCTCTCCGTGCAGTTCCTGGAGAAGACTTGTAATCCTTTTGCACCTAGAAAGCCTCAGCTTGTTAATGATAAAAAGGGATCTGACTTTAATACCAGCTGTCACCACCACCCAGGCCAGACTAGAACCACCGTCAGAGGTGTTGACATTTCTTACCATGGTCCTCTGCTTCCTGGCAGGGGCTTCTGCCGTTGAGACGGATGTCTGCTGTTACCAAACTCTTTCAAGTCACCACTGGGTTAGGCACAGTTTGGGGCGGTGGGAGAGCATTCTAAGCAGTGGGATCAGATGGTTTGGGCCAGCTCTCCACCAAAGGGAAGGCCAGAGACATCTACACAGACCATCCCGGTTCTGACACCATGGTGGGACTGGTTGCCATAATTTTACTTGCTGCCTCCTGGAATTCTTCCATCTTGCATCATGCACTGACAAGGTGTTGGGGCTTCCTGGTTCGTCGTTGGTTAAAGTAGAGGCACCTGAGCATACAGGTGTGAGAGAGGAGGAAGGGCCATCCCACAGAGGCCCTCGGGGACTCTTCATTCTGCATGCTTCTCTGAAGTCAGTTTCATCTTTGAATGGCACTGATTTAGGTGAGGTTAAGACTAGGGACCCAGGTGGCGCTGTGGGTTAAACCACTGAGCCTAGGGTTTGCTGATCAGAAGGTTGGCGGTTTGAATCCCTGTTGCTCGGTCCCAGCTCCTGCCAACCTAGCAGTTTGAAAGCACATCAGAATGCAAGTAGATAAATAGGAACCACTACAGCGGGAAGGTAAACGGCGTTTCCATGTGCTGCTCTGGTTTGCCAGAAGCAGCTTTGTCATGCTGGCCACATGACCTGGAAGCTATACGCTGGCTCCCTTGGCTAATAATGCGAGATGAGCGCGCGACCCCAGAGTCAGTCACGACTGGACCTAATAGTCAGGGGTCCCTTTACCTTTACCTTTAAGACTATGGCTACACTACAATTGTAAATGGGTTTAATACTCAACCTTCCCCCCCTCCATCCCAAATATGACCTTGGGGAACTGTCCACTAAGAGCCTGAAATAAAGGGCAGCTGTCCATTTTTCCCTCGTGCTCATGGTTAATGATTCAGACACGGCTACAAAATGCAAGGAACAGGCTGTGTTTATTTGCGGAAGAAAAATGTCTGTGTCCTGCCATTATAGGGTGGCAATGACCAGGGCCAGAATAATCCTGGTCAGGCCATAAGAGCAAGAGGAACTCCATTTTGTATATTCAATTCTAAATCTCTCTGCCTCTGATAGAAAGCAAACAGGCACAGCATGTTTGCACATCTAATGCAAAGATCTAACCACACACAGCACTTCTAAGAAATTCTAGCATAAACCACAAGAGCAAGAGGATGTAGCCCACCGCAAATTATAAGTAGAGCACAACCACAATTGTGCCTGTAAAATTCCACATAGACACGTGTATGAAGGTACCAGGTACATAACGCCACCTAGTAGAGTTGGGCGGGTGACTTTGCATCTTGGGGTGCTCTCTCTTGATTGGTTGATGAAGTACTGCAGAAAGGCTGATCTTCACTTCACTCTGTCAAAAAGGTATAAAAGCACTCTGTGTATGCCCATGGGTCGGGCAGAATGAGAAACTCATTCTCACTGCCACCATTTATTGCAATAAATGTTTTAATAAATCTGTTTTATAATATGTACAACTGCCTGAGATTTCGTCTGGTCAATTTGGGAAGCCAATCATCCATATTACATTTCTGGTGTCCTTACATTTCTGGTGCCGTGCGTGACTCGGATGAGGGCATTTCCCTGAACCAGAGGCAGTCCCCTTTTGCCCCACTGGACAGGGCGCAGATTCCTAACGGCGCCTCTGGTCTGGTGCACACCGGCAGACTTTTTCCGGAGGATCAGAGGTGGCCCTTGAGTTTCCGTGCCCTGGACGAAGAGGCAAAAGGACCGAGGTTGGAAGGGAAGAACAGGAAAAGCCGGCTGGGGTAAGTAGAAAGGGAAAAGGTACCTTGAAGGGAATTGGCCCCCTTTAATGAGGGGAAGGGAGATCCTGATCACATCTCCAGCGTGTTGGTAGTACTCAGTTAATCAGAGGTCAACTGGGAAAACCAGGCGCTTTGGGTAAGAGGCAAAAGGGAGGAGGAAAATGTGTATGTTAGTAGTCAGTAGGGAGGAGGTCCCCTGACAAATAGATACTTAGGAAACAAGGAAAAACTGGGAGGTAGAGTGTGGTAAAGTGTCCAATGCATGGTATGTGTGGCAAAGTTTGCAGTGTGTGCTGTGAATGAGGGGATACTTTACAGGGCCATAAATGGGAGGAGTATGGTCAAGAGGAGGGAAAAATGTGATTTCCCTAGAATTCATGATAGATAAATTCAGAATGCTATAAAAGAAATTTAATTTACAAGTCCTGCCAACAACAAGTTCAGGAAAAAAAAAAGGTGGCGTCAACCAGTATTCCCCCCCCCCCCCGAGAGAAGAAAGGCATTGTGAGAAAGAAGATGAAGAGAAAGGCAGTGGTTAAACAGCAACAAATAATGGCTCAAGGACCAGTGAGGAACCAGAAGGGGTTCAAAGGTCACTGGTGAAGGTCAGTTGCGAGGACGGAGATGTCTCGGTCAATGTAAAAGAGGAAGGAAGAGTGTTCGGAGAAAGATGGGACAAGGGGGTCCCAGCAGAAGAGAGTTCGTCGGTTTGGCAGGCATGGCAAGGAGCCGTGGTCAAAGTGACCTAAGAGTTACCTGCATCTGGACTTTGTTATAAACATAGGCACCCAGTATTCTGTTTTTAAATATCCTTGAAACAGCACCAAAAAGCCAAAAGAAGCATCAGACTGATTTTATGCCTAAAAGGGCTGTACAAACAGACAGCGGAGGATTGGTTCAGAAAAATCATCTCTGGAACCTTTAAAATGCTATTCACCACACTAGAAATGAGGCTACCGCCGCACAGGATACTGACAAAATGCCAGTAACGGTGCTCAGAAAATGTTTTCATATGCTTCAGCTGGCTTCAAAAGAAAAGAAAAGAAAAATTATGTACTTAAGTAGTTCACAACGCAAGAGACAATAGATTTTATTTGAACAATTAAAATCTTTTCCCCAAGTCCTGTTGGAACTGTGCAGACTTTAGTTTTTGGGGAAACTTACAAGAATGGGGAAAAAGAGACATTTGAGTCCTTCAAAAAGCAAACTACGTTTAAAGGGTTTAACCCTCCTACCTGCAACCCCATTTCATATGTTTTTGTGACAGCAACATGTTGGAAAATTTGTAGAACTGCATATTTTAATGAAATGAATGTCTGTCAACTAAAGAATTCAGGATAAGGTAGAAGGAAGTTATACTGAATGGAGATTTGTGTGTAAAGACATTGTCTGTTTGAATCTAACACTACCATTGGAAGACAGGCTGCGAAAAATCTCAAGCAGTCTCTCAAACCTCCGGCAGAGATGTGTGGCGTAACCCCCCTTATTTGGTTACACAAGCGATTCTGCATGATTTGTATTTGCACAACTTGCTTTCTCCTGCAACCTGCACTTAGAGACTGTGGCTGTGCCTGGCTGGTGTTGCCATTTCGGACATTCTATTGTGTGACATTGTGTGACCAAGACCGTTGCTGTGAAAGTAGGGAGAAAAAGATGTTATGCTTTGGAGGTCCACGTTTCAGCTTACAAAAACACTACTGCTCTAAATGCTTTGACTTTAAAAAATTTTATGTCTCACAGAAACAGCCCGTTGCTACAAAGCATCTGTAAGTTTTTCTTCTTCTAGAAACCACAAGACTTTGCATAATTTGAAAAACAGGCTTCAGTATCCTAGCAGAACTCAGCCGTCGGCAGCTGGATGGGAGGCAAATACGGATTTAAAGGACCCCTCCTTAACCCTGCACATGCATGAAGTTCTGTGGAAGGAAAGAGAAACCACGGGGAGATCCTGAAAGATGGACCAGACGTGGAATCCTGTTGCAAGCCTTGTGAAATTCGGCAAAACTGCTGTAAGGCACTGCTGCTATATCCCAGAGATGACTTCTCAACTAACTGCTGCTACATCCCAGAGATGACTTCTGTGTGCCAGACACACCTCAATGTCCAATACGTGGGACGCACTACCTCGGAGAGTTTGGTGGTGGACTAACCAGCAAGAAGTTCTAAAACAGCAGCGGCAGCTACAAGGACAATCTCTCTCCCCCCCCCTTTGTTTTTTATCTACAGGAAATCACTCGAGCGAAGAGCGTGTAGCCTTGCGGAGCCTGACACAATGGTTCCAGCCTGACGCTAGCGAGTCCCTGAGTGAATCCTTGAAGGAAGGGAGACGAGACCCTCTTCATTCCTAGGTGGTGAGGTATCCATTCCATCCGGTGAAAGTGCCTGAGATGACCCCCTGGATCCACACCCTGCTGTACCTAATCAGGAGTGGGTACCCAGCGCACGGTGCACCAGTTTCCCCTTGCAGCGTCTGACCGGCAAAAGACGCCCAGCGCATGGGAAACCGAAGTAGCCCCTGCTGTGACACTCCGGACGCTGTCACTCGACGCACGGGTTGAGGAATGTCCATCTTATGCAGCACCAAACATCAAGGAGACAAGGAGACGCAGTAAATCTTAGACCCTTATATATGTATGTATGTATGTATATTTGTATGGGAGGCATCAATTGAGTGGGACCCACAGTAGAAGTCTACCTGCCCCCAAAGCAGTATCCTTAATTTGGAAGGAAGGGCAGTGTACCTGCCTCACTTGAGCGAACAGACCCAAAACAGTTTCAGAAATTGAACCATGGGGTGGGTTCCAGCAACTCCCTAGGTCATACAGATATGGGGAGGGTTCCAGCAACTCCCTAGGTGATACAGGGCTATAGCTGGGTTGGGGATGTAACTGGAAGAGCTGGCCAGGTGCACCCCTCAGTTCTGGCTTTGGATATGATGGGAGAAGCTTCTGGTAGCCCACTGATATCAAATGCAAGCCTCTCCTGATTCTGGCAAACTGGAACAATAGCCATTCTTTCTGTAGCCAAATGCTCAGCTAGGACAAACCTCCAATTGTTATATATATATATATATATATATATATATATATATATATATATATTCCTGGCCTTTAGAACTGTGTAGGAACTTTTGAAACCCACTGATTTGCATTGAAGCCCAGTACTGAGCTGAGAGAGAACTGTGTATTTTCCTGCTGACATAAAGTTTTGGAAACAGTGGCTAAAGCCCCTTGGCTTTTAGATTTCCAGCAACTATAGTATCCTAGTATCTCTGAAGACTAGTGTGGCCATTATAGATTCATGGCCCACCTGAGAGAAAGAACCCTTTGTTGCCAAAAGTCTGTATTGCGATTTTTTTGTTGTGCCTCAAATGGAAATGCAATGTAGTAGAAAGTGGCACTTGTGCTTCGACAAAAATGATGTTTGTATAATGCAGATATGTGTTCCCAGTTAGGTCTAACACGAAGGCTAAAAACTTCAACAGAAAATGCTTAGGAGTTATGGAAATAGATTAATCAAAAGCTGAACCAGGCTTAAATTCAGCAAGCATTTTTACTCTGCTTTATAGCATCAAGCTGAAGCAGAAAAAAAAAAACTTTCATGGTTATTTTACACTGACAGTTCTGCAGACTGAATGCCTTAATCTACAGGCTCTCAGAGTTTGTGTATAGCCCTATGAATTAGCTGATGGTGTCTATCCTAACAATGAATTATCCTTTCCCCCTTAGGAAAGTTTCCAACCCCATGTGTATGTGTGGTAGCATTTTTAAGAAACTGCTTAGTAATGCACGTTATTCACAAGTTTTAGAAACACTAGCTTGTATACCTTAAGTTAAGAAGTTTCAAAATGAAGGTCTGAATGTGCCAGGTAACAAAATTTAGGTCTGTTTGTAAAATATTTTGCTATTTGATTTAAGAAAAGCAATGTACTATGTCTTTAATGACTGCTAGTTCCTGATCACAGCCGGAGGTTCCTGGAACCTTTTTAGTTCTGGTGACACTAAGAAACATTTAACAGCCTTGGTCAGGTATTTTAACTGTTCAGTAGAAAAGGCAGCCCCCACCCCGAAGTTCTCTATCTGCCTTGCACTGTTTCCCTGGAAGTCAAAAACCTAACATTTGAGCAAGCTTCCAGTTAGCCTTCTTCTGCCCTACATACCTCTTTGCAGCCCAGCAATCTTCTGAGGGCTCTGAACTAGCATCTGTATACAACCAGAGTAAACGTGTTGAGAGTGATGTTAAAAACATTAAGAAGCAGGCTGATTTGTACCACAAGGTTAGCCTAGACGGTGCAGGTCTGCCCAGTGTATGGAGTTAGATTAGTTCTTGGCTCCCAGGTTGGTCATAGTTAAAAGAGATTCTGCTTGTAATATTAATTTTCTTTCTTATTGTCTTAGCCCTATGCAGAACCTTGGTCTGTATAAAGCTTCTGGTAACCCTTCTGAGACAAGCTGAATAACAAGCTGGGAAAAGTCAGCAGAAGCTTCCTCACTTACTTTGCTCTCTGTTGCCCATCCTTTGGCCTAACATTGGAGCATGGGAAGCTGCTGGCTCCTCTGTAGAATCATAGAGTTGGAAGAGACCACAAGGGCCATCCAGTTCAACCCCCTGCCAAGCAGGAAACACCAGGAAACACTGTAGTGCGATGGGTCAATCAAATGGAGATGCAGAAACACACCTGTTCTTCATCTCCATATTGAAGAGGAGGGAATATAGGGTGGCAATGACCAGGGCCAGAATAATCCTGGTCAGGCCATAAGAGCAAGAGGAACTCCATTTTGTATATTCAATTCTAAATCTCTCTGCCTCTGATAGAAAGCAAACAGGCACAGCATGTTTGCACATCTAATGCAAAGATCTAACCACACACAGCACTTCTAAGAAATTCTAGCATAAACCACAAGAGCAAGAGGATGTAGCCCACCGCAAATTATAAGTAGAGCACAACCACAATTGTGCCTGTAAAATTCCACATAGACACGTGTATGAAGGTACCAGGTACATAACGCCACCTAGTAGAGTTGGGCGGGTGACTTTGCATCTTGGGGTGCTCTCTCTTGATTGGTTGATGAAGTACTGCAGAAAGGCTGATCTTCACTTCACTCTGTCAAAAAGGTATAAAAGCACTCTGTGTATGCCCATGGGTCGGGCAGAATGAGAAACTCATTCTCACTGCCACCATTTATTGCAATAAATGTTTTAATAAATCTGTTTTATAATATGTACAACTGCCTGAGATTTCGTCTGGTCAATTTGGGAAGCCAATCATCCATATTACATTTCTGGTGCGGGCTGCATCAATTGCTAGTCCTGCTCAGGGGAGACATTTTGGAATGGATGGTCATGACTTAACTTGGGGCCATTAATTTCAAGGGGTCTACTCTGAGTAGCACTTAGGCTGCATTCACACAGCAGTTACCGTAGTTCCAATTTTCCTAATATTTCCATTACTGTTAATTTCTTTAACATATTCCAGCTTTTGCATGACATAAAAGGCACTTCTGAAATATAGTGGGAAATGGAGCCAGTTTAGTGCTCATCTCTCTATCTGTGATATAGAAAAATTCATTTGCTTGCAGAAAAAAAATCATTCTGCAGATAACATGGAAATGTGTGCTATATTTGTTCCATATTATGCTATGTTTCCGGAAGTAGCTTTTACGTTGAGTGAAAGTTAAAATGTAATGCAGAACTTAGCCGTTAAAGAAATGTCGTGGAAACTGAATAAACAGCAGTGTGGAAGATTTCCTCGGTCTTGACCCCCCCCCCATTTACCATTTTATAAAGCCCATTTGAAGGGCAAAGAATCTTTCTTGAACTATAGCCATCATGACAACGCTGAGAGGGAATCTCATTGTGATCCCATTTTACAGAAAAGGTGAGTTGAGTGAGTTGCCCCAAATGTACATGTTTTGTGTGTGTGCAGGGGGACGCTCGGCTGGCTCTCGTGATGTTCATTTCTCCTTTACTCTTCATTGCTAAAGAGGGAGAAGCAGCATAGCATAGTGGTTAGAGTGCCAGGGTTTCAGACAAAGGACATTCCCAGCCTTACCTGGAGATATTGGGGGTTGAACCAGGGACCTGTCTAGCTCTGCCACTGGACTACAGCTCCTTCCCCTCAAAATGAAGTTCCTAGGCCTCCTGGCTGTTGATAAGGAGTTGAGTTAAATAGGAGCACAGGAAGTTGTCTTGCTCCAAGCCACATCACTGGTTCATCTCATTTCATGTTGTCCAAACTGGAGTGGCTGCCGAGCATCCCCTGGGCCTCATCAGGAAATGCTACAGACTGAACCTTGGACCTTCTCCAGAGGTCAGGTTCCTGCTTTTCACATTTACAAATGCCAGTGCAATGCAGCGTGGGAAATTGCATTGGTAAACTGGAAGACTGGAAGAGAAAAGAAATGCCATCTTGGGTGGGGAATCAGGCAACCATTTCCAAACTTCAGCCAAAAAGAGGTGGCGTCATGTGACACCACCTGAGCTATTTTTCCAGCCTGGGCTTTTCTTCTACAGATGCTCCTTGAGTCAGGTTTGTGTGAAGTGGGGTTCCAGCGAAACCAGCTTTGTTTATGTTTCCCTGTAGGTATATATAATCTATCACTTCTCTGTTCCTGCTTCCTTCTGATGATCTCGGCTAACACAGACTGTAAAAATAGAACGGAATATGTGCATCCCTCCGTCAGCCTCCGATCTTGCATTATGGGATAGGGGAAGAATGCGTCCTCTGCATTTCTGGTTGGTAATGTCCAAAAAGATGCATTTAGGCAAACGAAAATAGGATGCAGCTTGCGAGCTAATACTGATCCTGTCTAGTTCAGCATTGCCTACGCGGACTAGCAGCTGCTCTCTGGGGGTTTCAAGCAGGGGGCTGTTTGCAGACAAGGACAGGCTTCCTTGCAACAAAACCCAGCTTGCCCACAGCTGCTGGCTTGCAGCTGTGGGAGGCTGGGTGCCCGGTGCTTGGAGGCAGGCTTGGGGATGCCTTGTGTCGAAAGTGCAGGCAGCTCTTTAAGGACAGAGGGCATATTTTTGCCACTGAAAGAGGAGAATGCAATTTTGTCACTCGGTGTCTCCAGCCACAAGAGTCAGCAGGAAGCAATTGGTGTATTGTGCCAAGCTTTCACCAACTTGGTACCTTCCAGATGTTTTGGGCTACAACAGCATGCTGGCTGGGGGCTTTAGTCCAAAACTCAAGACTGGCACTATGGCAAAAGGTTAAGTCTTCTTCCCCCGTGATCTTTTATGCTTGAGCGTACTTCAGTGGGCACAACCTTCCTCACTAGATCTTGCCGCCTGCCTTTCAGTGATTTCAAATTCATTGCCGTCTCCAAACAGTGTGCTAGTTGCAGGTTGGATGTGACAATTCATTTCCCTCGAGTCCCTGGCAGTTGTGCCAGTCACATTCCCTGACAAGTCATGCAGTGAGAATTTGCACAACAAGGCAAAACCAGTTTGGAACTTGATTTCACTGCCGTGGCCTTCCTTTCCCTCAATAAGGGTCTTGAGGAATCTTTGGGTAAGTGTTAGCGATGAGAGAAAAAAAATTGGTTTGGTTTGCATTTTAATGCAGACCCAGCTAATTCATAATTCCTGCAACCACCTGTGATATAAAGTGCAGCTACGGTATTTTTTTTTAAATGGTCTTTTCTTAGGGTGCAGTTCTCAAACCAAAAGATGTGTACAAGAACAACTTAAGGGAAAAGTGCGCCAAAGAAAATGCATACATGGGTAAAAGTGACATACAAAAATGCGTATTAGGGGATATCACACGAAAAATATGTATTCTGGGAGAAATGTGCACTAAAATGCGCTGAGTTTTTGTGAGCCCTTAAAAAAAAAAGCTGATGCAATGCTGTGAACTGAATTTGAGATTGTTTATCACCGTCTCTTGCTTCTCCTTTGAAAGCTGTTTAAATTTGGTACTGTTGGTGAATGGCTGCCTCAGAGAGATGGATGCTATCCCGATGAACCCTCTGCACTCCCCATGAGCTGTATTGGCACCTTATTTTCACAGGTGATACTTGTGCTTTGGGGCTGTCATGGCAAGCACCCAGTGTTGTATCATATTTCTGATTTAAGAAACAGAATTAAAGATTTCCACTGAAGAACTGAGGTGCAAAACTGAACGTGTTGTGCCTGTGTTTCCCCCCTCTCACAATCCAAGGAGCCTCTCCAAGTGCAGTTGAGGGTGTCCAATTCACGCCCGAGCTGCCTGTGTGCTTTGCTCGAAACCCTTTCCCGTTCCAGATAAACACCACAAGTGTTAACATTTTGCAGCCGATCAGAAATTGCTTCCGAGTTCCCAGAGCAAATCAAAACAAGGTGAGAAGAGGCTGGGCGAGCTGGCGAGGCACAAAGAGTTGCAATCTTGTTGCGCCACATCTTCTCAAGGAGGTTTCTCCAGGCTCAGTTGTGTTTGTTGATGGTGACCCAATCAGCAGAAGGTGGGGCAGCTCCCAGTGGAAGGCAGCAACAAGGAAAACAGTGATTGAGCAACAGAGACAGGCAGACAAAGCAGCTGGGCCGCACTGACCTATTTCCTCACGTGTTTTGCTGAATTGCCAGTGTACTTCCACAACAGAAAGCTGTTGTCAGAGCCTCCTGTGAGCTAGAGCAGTAGAGAAGCTTGGGTGCCACCTGCAAATGAAGACCATCTTTACTGCCCTTGGAGGAAATGCAGGATATAGATATCATAGAATTACTCTTGCGTGAGTTCCCTTCCCATCACCTAGTGCAGGAAGACACAGGGCACAGACTTCATTAAACTAGCAGGGCGGCAGTGGACAAAAAAGGAGATCAACACAATAAACTGAGACACCAAGCCAAGATGTTATACAATTTCATTATTATTATTATTAGTGGCTCTTTTACAGAATTTGTGGTCCTTTTTTTCCTTTAAAATGTTTAACAAAGTTCAATCTTGTAGAAACTTTTTAAAGTACAGTACATGAGGCTAAGAAAAGGTGACCTGACACTCCCTGCCAGCTTTCAGTGCAACAGGATTTCTCTCTGGGTTTGAAAGACTCTTAAGTGCTTAGTTCAAAAATCCTGCTCCACTAAAGCCAGGGGGAAGAAGTCAATGGTTCCAACTCCACTTTCTGTTTCCTGCTGACGTGCAAACGGTTAGAAAAGTTAACGGTACATGAAAATTGCATTTGCATCAGATGGTTCCTGCATGGGGCCATTTTCAAGGTCTGCCAGAAGGCCAGATCAAGGGAAGCCGTGAACTGCCAGTACATAAAAATGCCTGATGAAAACAGGGGTGCGGAGGGGGGAAGCACACACCCTACTCAATCATAGCCTTAGCAGCGGGTTACTCATTGCTTCTCCATTTCCGAAAGCGGCTCGTCGTTTCAAAAGCGTTTCAAGCCCAAGTAAGGAATGGAACAACTGGATTAACCAGCATTAATTGAGAACCGGGTGGGGTGGGAGGAAAGCAGCTCCCAAACCCAAACTTATTAAGGCAGTCATTCTGAACAGCTGTACTCTCTCCTGGTCCGGTTCTGAGCACCATTTGAATAGCCTTCAAAACTCTACATGGCGTGGGATCAGGGAAGCTCAAAGACCCACCTTGTCCTACACCAACCTGCGCAGGCTTTAAGGTTAAGTCATTGGCAGTTGTGCAGCTAGGTTATTTCAAGACTTTTGGACTTAATGGTCTTACAGTCAAACAATCCCTCCAGCCCTACTGTATTGCTTCACTTTTAGCTGCTGCTTTATTATTACTGTGAACGGTTCTTGAGAGGTTGACTTTGCTTGGGCGGTGGGGTGGGAGACGACGCATGCAGGTGTCCGAGAAATAATTTAATGAAAGCAGGAAATAGTTGAAGGAAAAGCTCCTCACATCACATGAGCTCAGAGTAGCCAAATGAAAGGAAGGGTGGGCAGGCCTGCTTAGTCTGTCTCCCAGCCAACCTTCACCAGGTGATTCTGTGGCCGCCTTGCATCATCTGTTTGGATCGTTCTGTTACTGCTGATGCAGAGATGAAGCAGCAGGACCTGCCCGTGTAGGTGGTGGCCACAGAACAGCTGACCAAGCTCTCCTGAAAGCAACAGATGCAGCCAACAGATACACCACCCCTGTTTTGGATAGCTCTCACCCTACAGCTCCAATGGTTTCTGTGTGTCTGTGTTTTTGAACACCTGTCAGAAGCAGCACAATCTATCCTAAATGATACCCAGAAGTGTAAACTCTGACCTCTCCTCAAATCCTAAGGCCAATTTACTTAGGCTTTCTCTTTTCTCTATTCCAAGTGATGCAACTTTCCATGATCAATTTACGATAGTCCTCATTTGGCTGGGTTTTCGTTTTGAGGGCAGGGAGAGTTGCCCACTTCTGGGGAGATATATATACTCACTGACCAAGTGTCCCACCTAGACACATAGGCGGGACAACTGGTCAGTGATCCTCCTCTAAGCGCTCCCTGGCCAGACTCCACCTAGGAAGCTGCATAACAAGACCCTTGGTCCACACAACTTTCCACACTGACTGGCAGTGACTCTCCAGGATCTGAGAGAGGGGGGCATTCCCAGCCCTACCTGAAGATGCCAGGGATTGAACCCGGAAACTTCTGCATGCAATGCATGCGCACTCCTCCACTGAGCTATGACCCTTCCTACTTCTCAGCACGAGTTCTATGCCAGATCTAGTGCCAATGAAAGCTACATTGCAGCCGCCAAGCGATTTCTGGGAGGCTGGAGCCACCCCCGCTTCCCTGCCAATTCTGCACCAAAGAAAAATGAATTTGACAGTCAGAATAAAAACATGCACATTTGCAGAAACTTAGTTTGCATAATACATCCCACCCCCCTCTAATGAATTATGCCATACACCGCTATGGAATTAGATAGTATGCAAAATAAGTGTGTGCAAATTTGCATAAAGCTTTCAAAGGGCGTTTTCTTGGTAAGTACAGGCAAAATAGGAAGAAGGAAGGATAGAGGACTGTTGTCGTTGGTGGTAGAGGATGTCGGCAAATTATAGCTGTGGGGAACTATGTCAAAGCACCATCTTCTTAACACACTGGACGTTGTGCTTAGCACACATATGATCTACTCCAGCTTCTGAGTTTTCAGTATGCACTTCCAATATACTTTCAAGCTTCTCTTCACAGCAATGAGGACCAGAAACTTAAAGAAATAAATAAATGAAAATGGAAGTGTTCCATTTTAGGAAGCTGAATCCCACATCTGACAGGAGATTCTTCTTGATTGGGATTCCAGTGGGGTCTGTTAGAAACACAGAGTCCTGGGCACAAACCCAAAAGTCCTTTGATGTGCCCCAGACCTTCTCCTCTAAGCCTGCAGTACTGTCTTCCTTGGAATGAATCAGGGCACATGGGGAACTCATGACTAGGTGGAAAACAAATTGAGCGTGAACCAACATTTCCTCTCTATTTCCATACTCTTGTAGGCAAGAACCTCAACTGGTTGCTCCCTTCCAGAAACAAAACATTGAGCTACCGGTAAGCAAAAAGGCAGTGATTTTCAGGCACCCCAAAAATGTAAACCTTTGTATGGGGTGTCCTGGTTATTAAAGTCTGTCCTTGCCAAAAAGCAAACACACCACAATATTTTTCAAGCTGTCAAACACACCTTTCTGAAACAAAAGGTGCTACTTTCTAAAATAGTGGGCAGGAGAAAGAGCATGGCTGCCGTTTGTTTGCTACTGCTGCTGCTGTTTCGTCAATGATGTTTCTGGCCATGTTCCTTGGTTTTGGTTTCTGGCAGGTCACTTGCTAGAGGAATGCATCCCGACTAAGGAGTCAGTTCTCAAACCATGCTACATCTTGTTCAGGAAGGCTATTGCAAACATATCTCTACAACATATACAACGGCACACAACACTTCTCCCCCATGTTACAAAAAAAAAAGGAAAAGGAAAACAACCAAACAGGTTCCAAAACATACCACCAGAACTAAGTAACAGACTCAGGATGGCATCGTGGATTCCAAATTTAGAGTCTTCGCGGACTATAAGACAAGTCCCTGGAAAATGTCGCACTAATGCTGTGTCTTACAGACAGGTGGGGGGAGGAAAAAGCACCCACTCCCCCCCCCTTGGTGATCAAGTTTAGCAAAATTTGGTCAGTCTCATAGTGCTTCTTGATGGCTTTGATCAATGAGTCTGGGTTATATCTTTACATTTTTAAATTATTTTTAATCTCATCCAGTGGCAAACTACAAGACTTTTCAGTGGACATTTAATGACACAACTGATACAGTTTATAGCTATCTTTTAATATCAAAGCAGCTTGAGCTGTTAATAAATTCCAAAGTTTCCTTTTATTAAAATATCTAAAAGAGGTCTATAAATATTATTTTAATATGTTTTTTTTCTTCTAAAAGAGTTCCCAAGTGGGTTTTTGTTTGTTTTTTTTCGTTTTCACATTTAAAACAAACAAGGTCAATTTTATCTTCCCGTCAGGAGCTAAGAAAAGGAGCTACAGCGTAGCTGTTTAACCACTCTTGTTCAACAAAATGGAGCTGGTTTCTCCCTCTTCCTTAGTAGTCGAGGAAATTAATAAAATAGATATATGTATATTATATATATAGCTAGATAGATCTGTTTCTGTACACACTCCGCTGCGACTCCCTGCTTCACCAGCTTGTTCACCAGCATCTAAAATCTGGACAACAAAATATGGGTAGTTTATTTCTTTTTGACCCAGCCTCCTTAAAATTCCCACTCCAGGGTTTCATCACGGTTGGCTGCTCTCTCTAGCCGGTGGATGATGCTGTTGAGGTTGGCCATCTTCTCGTGCCGCCGCTGGATGTTTGTGTTCAGTTTGGCATTCGGGGGCGTCGAGCCCGTATCCGTGGCAGGACTTGAACTCGGCGCTTTGGCAGCCACGGCGCTCAGTGGCAATGGGGAGATGGGGGCAGACGAGGATGGGACGGGAGAGACGGACACCATGAGGCCTGGCGAGGAGGCTGCGGACGGGGAGTTCAGGGAGACCTCCAAGCTGCAACGGGAGGACTCGGAAGCAGATTTAAAGCTAATGGGGTCAGGGTGAGGCCTCTCGTTGCTGTCTGACTCCAGGGGGTTATGCAAAGAGGGGTAATCGGGAGCCCCAAGGACGTGTGTTTTGTTATGTGGGGCACTGCCCCATGTCACATTGTGAGCCTCGTTTGGGCTCCCTGTATATGCTGCCTCGACTGGCTCTTCTTTGAGGCTGGACCTGGAAAGAGGCTCCATCTCCCCAGCCAGACTGCAGGAGTCCCTGTGGTTTGCACAGTCCTCCACCTGCTCCTCCTTGATCTGGACCAGGGGCTCGCTTTCTCCTTGGCACCCGGCGTCTCTGAAGGTGGGCTTCCTGTCCTCCTCTTCGGAGTCAGGGCTCTGGGGCGGAGGGTCCTTGAGGGAGTTGCTGGCTGGCGTCGTGCTCTGCTCTGGGTCTGTGTCTTCCTGCGCTCCTTCCACCAGCATCTCACGCCGCATCCGGGACCTGCCAGGGAAAATGCCAGGGAGTCAGGGCAGCTAACAGCAGAAGACCTCGAGAACTTAGCGAGGAAGAGTGAGAGCCAGAATGGTCCGTAGGATGAAGCATCATGCAGTAAGGCTAAGAAGGTTTTGGGCTCAAGGCCCACTTTTGCCGCTGACTCATTCTGTGGGCATGGGCAGTGGTGGACTTTGGGCTTTCAAATTTCAGCGGCACCCTGTGTGACATCACACGCACCCGCCTCTCACCTTCCATTGTTTGTTATTGTTCCAGTGCCCCTGGCGGTGCCCACTCAGCTAGGCGTCGAGTGCCGGCAAACAGTTTGCACTCCGTTAAATTTGTCTCTGGCACAGGCCACTCTTACTATTCTCAGCCAAAATGCCTTACCTTAATGATACAGGGCCTTCCCGGTAGTGGCACCCACCCTGTGGGATACCCTCCCATCAGATGTCAAGGAGGCAAGTACTGTAACTGTACAACCTTGGGAATACATCTGAAGGCAGCCCTGTATAGGGAAGCTGTTTAATGTTTAATTATGTTTTTGTATATGCTGGAAGCCGCCCAGAGTGACTGGGGCAACCCAGTCAGATGGGCGGGGTACGAATAATAAAAGTATTATGATTATTACAGGAATCACAGTGGCTTCACTCCCTGGGAGTGTTGTAAGGACAAAGACTGAAAAGCCCTTTGAAAATGCACAAGAGCCATCAATGCACCAAGAAGCCCACACCGCCTAAGCAGTTTCCGTGATCACATCCTGACTGCATTAGAGATGAGTGGACAACACGGAAGTGTACTGCGGTGCCTCATTCCTTTCAGTGCCCGGAGGCGGAGCTCATCTTCAAATGAACACTGCTGTATTGGATCACCTGGGTGGGGAATCTGTTTATCAATCTGAGGGCCGCATTTCGTGGGGAGGAAATCTTCCTGGGGCCACGTGCCAGTGGTGGGTGGGGGCCAGAGACAAAATTAGGCAGGCCAATGGGTGTGACCCTTTCACATGTCACAATTGGAGCTTTTTGCATGCACACCTCCCTCTCTCCCGCCCACCATGTAACTAGGACACATTCCAGCCAGGTAAAGAGCACTTTAGAGAGAGAGATGTGGAGCAAGGCTGGTGAGGGGGTGCAGCCTAGGGCAAGTGGCAAGGGCTGGAAAGAGAGACATGAAGGGCTGTGTGCTGCCCTTTGGCCTGTGGTCCCCCACCCCTGGATTTAAAGCAGCCCTGGCGGAGACCTTAATATGGAAAGGAGGGGGTTGAAAGTTCATCTGGCCCGATTCTTCACCTGTAGTTATGGAACCAGTTGATCACTGTGTTGGTCTTGAGGTTAAGCTGGAAAGACAGCAGCTCGATGGTCTGTTGGGAAGGGTACGGCTCCAGCTGATAAGCCTTCTTCAGGGCCTCTTTCTCTTCGGGAGCCAAGACCACCCTTGGCTTCTTGATCTGCAGAATGCTGAGGTCTTGAGATTGGAGGCTGGGGCTGGGGCACTGCGAGCGGGTGTTGGAGGACTCGCTGTCTGAGCCGGCACTGATCAGTCCATAGCGACGCTTCAGGTAGGCTAGAGGGAAGGGAGGAAGGATCCTTAAAAGGCATTCTTATGATCCTGATTTAAACATCAGAATATAAGAAGAGGCTGCTGGAGTAGGACAACGGCGCATCTGGTCCAGCACCCAGTTCTCACAGTGGCCGCAACCACATGCCTGTGTGAAGCCCGCAAGCAGGACCTGAGCACAACAGATATTTCCCCCTCTCCTGCGGTCTCCAGCCAATTGGCATTATCAGATCCAGGCACCTTCTGCTTCTGAAACAGTGGGGATGATCCAGAATTCAGCCTCTTGTACAAGAAAGACACTGAGGCAGAAAACTCACAAGAACGCTTTAGGGGTGCAACTGATCTTTTTGGACTCACAGTCATTTTGGACTCACAGCTGTCCATGGAGGCGCAGGTCAATTCTGTGTCCAGGGCAGCTGTTTATCATCTCCATCTGCTACGCAGGCTGAGACCCTACCTGCCCGCGGACTGTCTCGCCAGAGTGGTGCATGCTCTAGTTATCTCTCGCTTGGACTACTGCAATGCGCTCTACGTGGGGCTACCTTTGAAGGTGACCCGGAAACTACAACTAATCCAGAATGCGGCAGCTAGACTGGTGACTGGGAGCGGCCGCCGAGACCATATAACACCGGTCTTGAAAGACCTACATTGGCTCCCAGTACGTTTCCGAGCACAATTCAAAGTGTTGGTGCTGACTTTAAAAGCCCTAAACGGCTTCGGTCCAGTATACCTGAAGGAGCATCTCCACCCCCATCATTCTGCCCTGACACTGAGGTCCAGCGCCAAGGGCCTTCTGGTGGTTCCCTTGCTACGAGAAGCCAAGTTACAGGGAACCAGGCAGAGGGCCTTCTCGGTAGTGGCACCCACCCTGTGGAATACCCTCCCACCAGAGGTCAAAGAGAACAACAATTACCAGACCTTTAGAAGGAATCTTAAGGCAGCCCTGTTTAGGGAAGCTTTTAATGTTTGATGGATTTCTGTATTTTAATATTTTGTTGGAAGCCGCCCAGAGTGGCTGGGGGAACCTGGCCAGATGGGCGGGGTATAAATAAATTATTATTATTATTATTATTATTATATTTGTAATTCAGGAACAGAAAGTTCTGAATGTGTGCCCTAAATAAAGCAATGGTTTATCAAAAGTTATCTACGAGCTATTTATATATATACTAGCAAGCAGTTCCCGCATGGGCACCCTCCCCTGCCTCACCTTTCTTCTCCAACTTCTTCATGTCCCGGAGCTTGTCGACATTGTGCGGGTCGTTCAGCCAGAGCTGCATGCGGACAAACGGCTCCCTTCCTTTAAGGCTCAGCTTGTGCCATGGCTTGGGTCTGGAAAGGAGGTCAGAGACGGACCCCTGAGTCAAGCCCAGGATGCTCTCTCCAAAAAGCCGCTGACCTAGCAGGAGAGAGACAAATTGGAAGTTCAGACTGTGGTGTGCTGCTGGGGAGAAACTTAATGGTTTCCCTTGCTGTGAGAAGCCAAGTTACAGTGGCATCCGCCCTGTGGAACACCCTCCCACCAGATGTCAAAGAGAAAAACAACTACCGGACTTTTAGAAGACATCTGAAGGCAGCCCTGTTTAGGGAAGCTTTTAATGTTTAACAGATTATTGTATTTTAATATTCTGTTGGAAGCCACCCAGAGTGGCTGGGGAAACCCAGCCAGATGGGTGGGGTATAAATAATAAATTATTATTATTATTATTATTATTATTATTATTATTATTATTATTATTATTACTGCAGCACTAGCTGTTTCCAACAGATAGGTAATGTAAGTGAATGGCACCTTAGAGCAGGGGTCAGCAACCTTTTTCAGCTGTGGGCCGGTCCACCGTCCCTCAGACCATGTGGTGGGCCAGACTATACTTTGAAAAAAAAATTGAACAAATTCCTATGCCCTACAAATAACCCAGAAATGCATTTTAAATAAAAGGACACATTCTACTCATGTAAAAACACGCTGATCCCCGGACCGTCCACAGGCCGGATTGAGAAGGCGATTGGGCCGCATCCAGCCCCCGGGCCTTAAGTTGCCTACCCCTGCCTTAGAGGGGCTGTTTTGATGCTGCTGTTATCTCAGAAGCAACAGAAGTCCTTGCAGCGAGGGGAACTGTTTGTGGGTGACCCAGAGGGATGAGATCCAGGTCTTTTGTGCTGGGACCAAGATCGGGTTGACACTCATTTCACTCTGGATTTATGTACTTAAGCCTTGTTGTTGTTTTAAAAATATTGAATTCATTCAGAGTTTGCTAAATTGTTAACTTTTGTCATTTTTGGATTTACTGACATGCTCTGTATTTTGTGTATTTTTATTTCCAGTGCTCTGTATCTTGATGTTTTGCATGTTTGCTGTGAGCTGCTTTGTGCACACATCATGAGGGAGGTGTTCATTCCTTTACCTTTTCCGCCCTGACCCAGCCACATTGATCCATGCGACAGTCACCTCCAGGCTTGACTACTGTAATTTGCTTTACACGGGGCTGCCCTTGAAGCTGTCCCAGAAACTCCAACGGGTGCAGAATGCTGCAGCGAGGCTCCTCACGGGGTCCCTGCTATGGGAGCATATTCGCCCAGTGCTTTTCCAGCTGCACTGGCTCCCGGTGGAGTACAGGTTCAGACTTAAGGTGCTGGTTTTGACCTTTAAAGCCCTTTACGGCCTAGGATCCTCGTACTTACGGGACCGTCTCTCCCAGTATGCCCCGCGGAGGACCTTAAGGTCCATAAACAGTTATACCTTAGAGATCCCGGGCCCAAATGAAATCAGATTAGCCTCTACTAGAACCAGGGCCTTCTCAACACTGGCCCCGACCTGTCTCCTGAGACCAGGGCCCTGAGGGATCTGATATCTTTCTGCAGGGCCTGTAAGACAGAGTTGTTCCGCCTAGCAATTGGCCTGGAGCCAACCCGATTCCCTCCCCCATTTTCCCTTTCTTTTCCCCTTTTATATAAGGCTGCATTTTTAATTTTTAATTTGATTTTGATGTATGTAGTCTTGTTGTTGAGTTGTATTTTAATCAGTTGTTTTATATTTGGTGGGGTATAAATAAAAATTATTATTATTATTATTATTATTATTATTATTATTATTATTAAAATAGCACTGGGTAGCACTCAGGGCCGGATTTAGGTTTGATGAGGACCTAAGCTACTAAAGGTAATGGGGCGCTTTATATGTCCAGCTGTCCTTTGTCAACAACAAATTGTTGCTGTTTCTTCCATTGAATATATGCCGTATGGTAATTTATGGACTAGTCTATGTAGAATGCAGTATATAGAATTGTGCAAACCAGTGATATTTTAGGGAGAAGGCTAGCAGGCGAGGCCTATTACTTACATCATAGGAGCCTACCCAAGAGAGAGTTTAGCTTATATGCAAATCTGGCACTAGTAGCACTATGCGTTTTGCTCTGTGAATTGCCATTCTAGGATTAATAATGTGCTTTATTAGCACTATCAAATACAAACCAAGTGAAAATGTGAAAGTGGGTCCCTTGTTGAAGCTTGGGAGCCAGAGCTGGGGTCTCAGGTCTGAACCTGCTGAAGACCACTGATCTATGTAAATTATAAAGCTGTGCATGCTTTCACTTATAATTATGTTATTTCTACTGGGATTGCTTTTCATGGGAAGCGACCAGGGAAGCAAACCCTGGAACTCTTATTCAGCCACCCATTCATTACCCATACTTTTAAACTTCGTATTCATAAGGTCTAGAAACTTGCTTTCTAAAAAACAAAACAAAAACCCCCAACCCAAAGGTTGACACTCGCTTCTGCAGAATCACGGGATACATTGAGCTCCTGATCTGGGTCTTTAGGGTGAAGGGCAGATCATTAATAAATAAATACGTGACTGCCATAAGACAGGAATACGTTACACCAGGGTCCCCAAACTAAGGCCCACAATCGCCTTCTCATTCCGGCCCCCAGATGGTCCAGGAATCAGCATGTTTTTACATGAGTAGAAGGTGTCCTTTTATTTAAAATGCACCTCTGGGTTATTTGTGGAGCATAGGAATTCGTTCATATTTTTTTCCAAAATATAGTCCGGCCCCCCACAAGGTCTGAGAGAGAGTGGACCAGCCCCCTGCTGAAAAAGTTTGCTGACCCCTGAGCTACACCAATGCAAATATTATTTAGTTGGCTCAGTGGAGGTGCTTCAGGCCCTGAAACAAGCTAGTGGAAACCCCAACATACACACCAAGCAGTTGGTAGCTCTTCCTCGCCGCCCTTCCTTCGATTTACCTCCGGGCACTAAAATGGGCTGAGGAGAAGCCGCCATCGAGGGGCAAATCATGACTGCAAAATGTGCACTGGTTCAAAACAGAGTTCCCTGACCAGGGAAACCTTGGGGTTGTAGTTTGTTTGCCCTAGACCTCTTTGTGGCCTCCGTCCATGTAACAAGCTGAACTGTGCCCCCAGAGTACGTCGCGCCCCCACCACCGGCTGCCAGGCGCCTCCCTGAGCACCCCTACCGAGGTTGTTATCCGTTAAGACCTCCTTGACCTTCTTGGTGATGGAGTAAGTGTCCAGTTCTGGCGACATGGCCACAATCTCCTGGATGCCGACGGACGCCTGGCTGCTGGAGCAGATCTTCCCGCTGAGCGAGGAACCGGACCTGGTCTCTGGCTGCTGGTTTTCTTTGCTGCTTTCCAGGGCGAGGCTCAGTGGCTCAGGGGGGCTCTTCTCTCGCTCTGAGGGGCTGGGTGGTGGGGAAGGGGAAGACCGAACCTCCCCGGGACTGGCTGTGAACAACAAAAAAGGGAACATTGTGATTATGGGGAGCGGGGTGAGGGAATTGGGGACCACCTGAAATTCAGAAAGGAACGTAACAACAGCCTCCCTGGTTTGGGCCCAAGGCCCATCTAGTCCAACATCCTGTTCTCAGAGTGGCCAATCAGATTCATAGCTGCCAAGTACCCTGTTTTCCCCGGGAAACCCCCGTTTTTACTTATCTTTTCCCGGCGGTCCCCCATATCACTTCGTCTCCCGTTTTTCTCCGTTATTTTCTCCTGCCGGTGGCCCTCCCCCCCCCGATTTGCCCATCTATGGGCACGGAAAATGGCCGCATGTCCAGAAGTGTGTAGACGCGACTTCCGATGCCGGCCATTTTTGGTGCCCATAGATGGGCAGAGCGACACCGGATGTTGCATAGACGCAACATCCGGTGTCACGCGGCTGCCAGTCCTGGATTCTGCAGTCCGGGACTTGATCAGGTATGATCAGATGCCTGTGGGAAGCCAGGGAGCAGAACATGAGCACAAGAGCACTTTCTCCCCTCCTGTGGTTTCCAGCATCTGGTATTCAGAAACATGGCTGCCTCCGACTGTGGAAGGAGAGCACTGCCATCAGAGCTGGTAGGCTAGCCATCGATAGCCCTTTTCCTCCATGAATCTTGTCTAACCCTCTTTTAAATCCATCCACGTTGGTGGCCATCATTGCCTCTTGGGGAAACATGTTCCAATGTGCTGTGTGAGAAAGTCTAAGCTTCAATATAAATAAATAATAAATACCATGTGTAAGGGGGAGAGAGTATAGAGAACCTCCCCCTCTCATCAGGAGTAGCTCCTCCCCAAGCAGCGATGGAAGCACGGGCTCTGAAGAGGCTAGTCAGGAAGCGGAGAGAGAGTGCCAGGTCTCTGGCAGCATAGGAGAGCCCCGGCTCCACAGGCGGGAAGAGAGGCGGAAAGGGGGGAAAGGGAAAGCACGGAGCGTAGACCTTTCCCCCCGGTTCCGGAATTACGGAGGAGGAGAAAGGGGAGGAGATTCACTGTCCCGAGGCTATTATGTTGGGGGAAATCACGCAAAGGGGCAGTGCCGGATTCTGGATCGGAATGAGCAGACATGTTTCCAACACCCCGTTACACTGTAAATAGAGTGCACCAATAAAGACTGTTAAAAGACAAGCATGTGGAAGGTCGTTACTCTAGAGTAGCCGCAACCCCTGACACCATGCATATGCATAATCCCAAGCAGATCATCCTGGAGGAGGCATTTTAAGTGGGAAGGCAGATGCCAGTAGACTTTTTTTTAAAGAAACAAATAAATAAATAAGAAAAGAGAAGAATGTAGCCTCTTTTTTTTTTAAAAAAATCACTAAAACCGTCCTGTCAGTTCTCTTTCTTATTTATTGTTATGAAGGATACCTATCCAGATGAACAAGGCGGCATGCAAACTTCTCTTATTCCCCATAACACATGTGTGCTTGTATACAGAATGGGGGAGAGATAGTTCGAGCATAGGGCTTTGAAAAATAGGGTGCCATACATCTTTCCCCACACTCACTGTTTTTATGCATCTGCCTCTCCCACCGCAACCTCCATAATTAGTATGTTCAACAAGATACGGCTGTTGTGCCTCTTTGAAAAGAATGTTTTCAGAAGTTGACAGAGGAGAGATGGAGAGACAGACTGGCAGCTCAATGAAGCATATTTTTATTCTGTTTTGTAATGTGTCTAGAATTGAGGAGGAGATGAGACTTTAATGGTCATTTGATACATGCAGAAGTAATCGAGGAAAACTGGTAGTATACAAAATACTCCCCTACAGCTAAGATGTGCAGTGCAGTGCAGTGCAGTAAAAGTGATTTTATACATAAGAGAAAGAGTTTATATGATTTGTGAAGCAGCTTACAAAACAGGGGAATGTATTGAAGCATTTAGGGAACTACCTGACACTTCTACTACAAGGGAAGTTTATTTTTCCCCCCCACATTAGGAGAACAATGATTTCTACTTGATCCTTTTGCTGCCCTTTTTGTAAGTAACTTTTCAGTATATTTTCAACAGTGACAGTCTACAACAGGCATCCCCAAACTGCGGCCCTCCAGATGTTTTGGCCTACAACTCCCATGATCCCTAGCTAACAGAACCAGTTGTCAGGGATGTTGGGAATTGTAGTCCAAAACATCTGGAGGGCCGAAGTTTGGGGATGCCTGGTCTACAAAATACAGCAAAAGAGAAGATCAAAGCAGAGACTGGGAAAGGGGTTGGGGAACCATAGAAAACAAGATCAGGGGCTTGTCCACACATTCCCAGCATGCAAGTAAGGTTTGGGGACCTTTTCGTTTGGAGAAAAGGTGAGTAAGAGGTGAGCTGATGGGAGTTTATAAAACTGTGCATGGCATAGAGAAATTGGGTTGAGGAAAGTTTTTCTCCTTTTCTCACAGCACCAGATTTGGTGGACATCCAATGAAGCTGAATGTTGGAAGATTTATTATTATTATTATTATTATTATTATTATTATTATTATTATTAATTATTATTATTGTCACTACTATTTACATACCATCCTTCATCTGAAGATCAGAAGGCAGTTTACAGCATAAAAATACAAAATGAAAACAGGAAATATATAACCTGATAACAATTACCGCTCACATGTCGGAGTGGTGGGCGGGGTTTGCAACCCGGCATGGACTTCCCGAGCCTCTGAGACATCTCCCCCTTGCTGCCTAGCCGTCGCTCTGCCCCCTTTCTGGCTGGCCAACTGGCAGCTGGCTGGGGCAGTCTCCCCCACAACACTGTATGCCCTGCGCATCCTCAGGCCCAACCTGGGGCTGAGAGGGATGCCGTCCAATGCCTAAGCCAAGGTTTCCTACATCTGAAATTAATAAAGTTGTGGCCTAATTTAATCCTATACATCGCTGTGTCATGTCTCCTTATTTATAGGGCTGGCTCCTGGACAAGTGTGTGTGTGTGTTAGCGCACGGGCTCGCAAAAACCAATATCCCCACCTACCCATAAACAGATTTAAAGTCCACAGATGGTTTAATCAGCCATTATAGAGGAACATTTAAGACTGATTAACAGAATTGCACCCTACCATTCAATCAAATTATTCTCAAGGCAGCTTACAAGCAGAGGAAACAAATGAAAATTATCCAAAACACACTCCCTCTCTGAGGATGCAGGTGCACACCAGCAAATTCATTCTGTGCAATTAAAGTGGTTTTAGCGCACTCCTCCTCCCTCCTCCTATCTGACCCTTTTTTCTGCAGTAAGGAAAGTGAAAGGGAAATGCACTGGAAGATGTGGGATAACAAATGTCACATAACTTCTCCACAAACAAATCAGTATGAATGCTCAGTAAACACTGGGTGTCATATTACGGTACCTTCCCTGAAAACCTTGAGCAAGCAAATCAGGAAGAATGCTCAATAAGCAGGCCCTCTGGAAGTGATGAAACTGGCAGACGGGGAGCATGGGGTCAAAGTGTGCTTCCCTTCAGCTCTCCATTTCCAGTGGGAGCCAAGAATACTTTATTGTGGTGGTGAGAGGGTGGTTAGGGTTGCCAGACTCAATAGAGGACAGGACTTCTGTGCCTTTAATTGCCCTGCTCTCTTTTGAGTCTGGAAACCTTAAAGAGAAACAAGTAGACCCTTTGTTTAATTTCCAAGCAAAGGGTCTCCTGGTTTCTCTTTAAGGTTTCCAGACTCACAAGAGAGCAGGGCAATTAAAGGCACAGAAGTCCTGTCCTCTATTGAGTCTGGCAATCCTAAGGGTGGTGGATCCATCTCTGGCTGATGAATGGGGCAGGCTGGTCTCCTCCTGGAAGTGATGTTCTTCCCAGGAGGCAACAGCCTCCCAGGGGTTCCCTGGCTTAAACCCTTCTGTTCTGCAGTCCCATGGTAACAGGGACTAAAGTTTAAAGTTTGTTCCTTAAGCACACCTTTCACATTTTTTAGGCGTATTTCAAAACTGCCTTTACTGAAAATTATTTTGGCCACAGTGTTCTGTAAAAGCATTATACCCCCCCCCCCCCAATAACTATAAAAATGAGATAAGGACCCCACTGGAGACAGCAGCCACACAGATTTATTGACTGAACAAAGAACAGCAGAAAATAATTATGCTACAAGGTACTAAGAGGAAGTGGTTTGCGGGGAGGGTTTTTTTTTTAAGCCCACATGCCAATTTGTTCCCATCATCACCACACTTCCTGATTTTTTAATTTTTATACTCTTAATACAACAGTTCAAAGGATTGGCAGAAAACCCATAAAATTCAGCCTTGCATTTAACAACTTGCTTGATAGTCATAGGCAACCAGGAATTCCATGCAGGTGAGTAAGCCGAATGGCAGAGGAACCACTGACCACTCCCTTCCTCTTCTGCCAGCCCACCTAGTTTTAGTGGTAGCTATGGAGGAAGGAACAATCTCTTTCCTGGTAGAAGGGAATTTCTTTAAAATCAGCCCACTAAAAGGCCAGTGGCCAGCATTTCCATGCTAGCTGCAGAGAAGGGGCTTGGCCGACAGGGAAACTCAGGCCACCAGCAACTTAGTAGGCGTTGCCAAAAAAAAGAAAGCTGCAGGCTAGTATCTTTTGCAGGCTTATTTGCAAGGCTGCCTTATAAGAGCAGTATATCTAGAGTGTGCATGTTAAAGAAAGAAGCAGCAATCCCAGGTTGCTGAGGCTAGTGTAAACTGGTTAAATACAGAGTTCATTTCTCAGAAAATGAACGTTGAGGCTGAAAGACCCCAGTTTGGATCTCCGCTCGGCCATCAAACTCACTTGTTGGCCTTTGCCGTCTCTCCAATCAGTGATATAGGGATAATAACCTGATTTAACAGTGTAGGATTACTGTAATTAACCACTGGAGCAGGGGTTCCCAACAAAATTTTCTCGAGCACCCCTCATCGAGCCGCTATTGTGACAAGGACCCCCATTAATTCCTAATCCTAAAATTAAAAAGTGAGTTACAACAGAGTACTCCATCAGTATACAGTTAGTTTTAATTTTCAGTTCTTAATGAGATGAACCACTTTTTAACCAACGGTCCATTTTTAACTACACGAACTGTAGCTTCCGCGAAAAACAACGCTTTGTTTACAAACACTACTGTTTTGCAAAGAGGCAGTGCGCGCCAGGGAGGAGGAGAAGACAGGGTACCTGTGCAGTAGCGCACAAATGAAGCCGACGTGCGCAAAGCGTCAGTAGAATGCGCGCGCTGCCTCTTTGCAAAACAGTAGTGTTTGTAAAGCGCCACCTAACGGCATACAGCAGAACTACTGCCTCTATCTAATTCTAGTTTTGCGCTAGACTCTGCTCATGCAGGAAGCGGCCAAAACAAAAAATCTGTTATCATACGAAATATATTTAATATATTTTTTATTCTAATAGCATCTTGCGGACCCCTCTGGCATAGCTCGTGGACCCCTGGGGGTCCCCGGACCACCTGTTGGGAACCACTGCACTGGAGGATTCACTGCCATAAGGATTTACTGAAGTATAGAAAATGGGCGCTGTTAATGCACCATACAAATGTTAAGCTGAAAAACAAAACTAAAAGACCAGTTTTCATTTCCCTCGGGATCTTACCTGACACCTGCATGCCTCAGAATGAGGTGACAGGATATTGAAACAGGGTGACTGTGCAAGGGGGGTGCTGGCGGGATGGCCTGGGAGCCTGAGCCCCCAGTCTTCTCCAGTTCTCCAAGCAGGCTTCCCCCACCCCCTGCACTTGGAAATAATATATCTCAAAGCCTCAGGGAAAGAAACAGTGGTTTGATATCAGAGTAGCTTCCAAGTGCTGTGCAGAGTAAGGTGGGACCTTTTGTGGAATAAAGAAAAATCTACTAACAGGGAGTTGCCTAACAAGAAAAAGGTTACCTGCCATGTGAGATTTTTATCTGGAAAAACCAAACCAGACTCTTTTGTGGCAGTTTGGTGGGACTTGGTTCTGTATGCCAATGACGATCACCTAAATCAGTTCCTCATGGGACGTCTGGAAGCTCATAAGACTTCCTTACTGGACTTTCTGACTCCCTCCTTCACATTTTCAATCCTCTCATTCCTATTCAGTATTATATATATTTTCCAGATGAGTCAGTAGCCTCAGACATACG
Source organism: Zootoca vivipara (assembly GCF_965207765.1). NCBI lineage: Eukaryota > Metazoa > Chordata > Lepidosauria > Squamata > Lacertidae > Zootoca > Zootoca vivipara. The sequence continues at coordinate 6,949,699 of NC_142589.1, read as the reverse complement.
TACTTAATTCTCTGACCTCTGCCTGTCTGTTTCTCTTGTCTTATTTTGTAACGGTTTTCCTCTTTCATACTGCGTTGCAATACTGGAAAATCTTAATGTTTATTGAGAAATGTACAAAAATTACCTTAAAGATTATTGTAGTAGTAGAACGTCTGTAGCAACCTTCGAATAACTTCTGCGATACAATGGATATGTGTAGGAAAGTACAATTTTCTTGATAATTAACAACAATAACTGAGATAAGTAGTGCATTAAGTAAATGAACATTCAAAGAAATATGGAGTTGACGGGAAGTTGTCGAAGCCTTAAGAAGATGGTGACAAAGTGTAACAATTTTTTTATAATTTTGTGTTATCTATGAACAATTTTGTTTTTGATTCTATGTTACTTTCTTTTAAGTTCAATAAAGCATTTGAAAAAGAAAAAAAAGAAAACCTTAATAAAAATTGTGACCAAAAAAGAGAAAAGAGTGGCATTTCCACCTTTGCTCTGACGTGGCACATTGTAGTCAATGATCTCGAACAGCCATTGCTTTTCCTGAGGTTTTGAAGAGATATGTGTGTGTGTACTTACCTTCCAAGTCCCGGACTGCAGAATCCGGGACCGGCAGCCGTGTGACACCGGAAGTTGGGTTGATGTAACTTCCGGTGTCGCTCCGCCCATCTATGGGCACCAAAATGGCCGCCGACACCGGAAGCCGCGTCTATGCACTTCCGGACATGCGTAGATGCAACTTTTGAAGCCGGCCGCGCCCATTTCTGGTGCCCGTAGAAGGGCAAATCAGAAAGGAAAAAAATGGCCGCCGGCAGGAGAAAATAACGGAGAAAAACGGGAGACGAGGTGATACGGGGGACCACTGGGAAAAGGTAAGTAAAAACTGGGATTTCCCGGGGAAAACGGGGTACTTGGCAGCTATGGTGTGTATTCTATATTTAAGCTGTTCTTATTTTTGTCCGTAAGCTGCCTAGAGTCAGGGAAAATGGCGTGCTTTAAATTTTATACCGTAATAATGAGAAGAGGAATAGATTTTAGTGGTACCTCAGGTTAAGTACTTAATTGGTTCCAGGGTGCCATTCGCTCCCCGAAAAGTACTTAATCTGAATGGCGATAGCGCGCGTGCGCGAAGCGCCAATAGAGCGCTTCTGCGCGTGCGTGAACCGAGTAGATCGCTTCTGCACATGCGTGCAAGGCGGAACCCAGAAGCAAACACTTCCGGATCCACGGAGTACTTAAACTGAAAGTACTCAAACCGAAGCATACTTAAACCGAGGTATGACTGTATTTCCAGTGGGGGTTTGGCCTGCCTTGAGATCTGAACGCCAGGCTTTGCCCCGAGGATGGGGCTGCCCCATGATGGAGGCCCACCTACCGTGTGGTGGGTTGGCCTGCTGGCTCATGCCTTGGCCCAGCTGGTCCGTGAGCCACAGCTGCATCCGTATGAAGGGCTCCCGGCCTTTTTGGGTCAGCTTGCTCCAGGGCTTGGGCCTAGACAGCATGTCGCTCACGCTCCCTTGAGACAGACCCAGCACCTGAAACAGACAGGAGATGAGGAAGAGGAGGATAGAGGAGGCCTTGGCCCATGTCCAAGCCCCGCCATTAAAAACCACCACAGCAGACTCTTGCCAGGGAAAGCAGGCTCGGCCACCCCCCTCCACACAAAAAAACGGGATTTCATGAGGGGGTGAGGGCTCAGCTCAAACACTGAGGGAAATGGGGCAGGATGTGATTCTGACTGAGGGAAGGCTCACCTAAAGCTCCGAGAACGTGCTTGGGGCTGGAGCAGTGGTTCCCAACCTTTTTTTGGCTGTGCCTCACCTAAGCATCTCTAAAATCCTGATGCCTCCCCACCCCCACCCCCGTGACATATAATTCTTATTATTCAAAAGAGGAACTCCTATTCACGTGGAGGAAGCCTAAAAACATAGCTGCCAAGTTATCCCTTTTTTTAAGGGATTTTCCATTATGCTGAATAGGCTTCCTCGCGAGAAAAGGGAAAACTTGGCAGCTATGCCTAAAAAGGCCATTAACGTGGTCTAAACAAGCTTCCAAAGAACATGGCATCCATGAAAGAGAAAAATAAAAGAACGAAAGGACAGTTGAAGTACTGAGGAAGAAATCACTAAGAAATTGTTAAAATAAATAAATAATATGAAGTGTTATTAAAAAATAGCAAAAAAAAGTTTCAAAACAAAGAGAACTGAAATGCACAAATATATATATTAATTTTAATGGAAGCTTTTTCTGTGATTTATATATTGTATATGAGGCCCCTAGTACCTTAAGAAATGCAAGAAAATTCACTGTTAATAACTCATTCTTGAATTGCCCCCCTTAAAAATCAAATTGCTCCCCTGTGGGGCATGTGCCCCATGTTGGGAACATTGGGGCCACAAAATAAATGTAAAAAAAAAAGTATTTCATGTGGGGGCAAGGGCTCAGCTCAAACACTGAGGGAATTGGGAGATAATGTCATTATGACTCTGGAGAAGGCCACCAAATTCTTTTTAAAAAAAAGTTTATAAGGGAAGGTGGCTCTGCTAAAACTCTGAGGGAATCTGAGGCTGGTGATATACAGAGAAAACTGTATCAAAGATCATTTGTGAGGGAAAGAGTTGCAACCTGGGAAACTCATGGAGGCAGGGGATGGGCTAAGGCAGGTCTACACATCAAAGTAGAAGGGAAACAGCTAACTGAGAAGATAATCATGCCGTTGATATGATTATTTCATTTTGATTTCCTGTTCATTCGTAACAGGCACTTCCTGCCTCTTGCGTAGGGCACATGCAGAATAAACTTAAATCACTTATAAACCACTTCTGTTGTTTAGGCTTACGTCAAAGAACCTTGGGCACTGAGGGGGGTTATATCTCTCTGTTTAAAAGACTTCTACCCCCTTTACAGGACTACAACTTCCAAATTTTACAGGGTGGATTCAATTCAAATCAGCTCATGGATCGCTTCACACGGAAGAAGTCTGCAAGAAGTGGCTGCAAGGAGACCCTAATAAAAATAATAACCCATATAAACAAAACAAATATAAATTCCTGCTATGTGAAGCAGCTCTCCAAGCGCCAGGCTACATACATGCTGTGTGTCTGGCATTGCCTACTCTTGTTTTCCCACCCACAAAAATCGCCCAGCCGCATGAGGCAACCACCCCACTCTTGTAAGCATGAACACCAAAAATAAACGACCCAAACTCGGCCTATATAGCGCTGCCCAAATGCACAGGAGAATAAAAAGCATTCTACTTTGCACTCTCCTTTCACCCTCTCTTGAGCCAAGCATGGCCACAAGCCTCTTTACGGGCTGAATGTTTATCGCTGGGGTACCTTTTCCCCGAAGATGCGCTGGCAGATCCCGTTCTTGGCCAGCTTCTCCTTGACCTGCCGCGTCAGCTCCAAGGTGTCCACTTCCCTGTACATGTACAACTCATACTGCTCGGGCGTCAAGGGCGGGACGGTGGGTTTGAGAGTCCTTGGCACGTAGGATGGGTAGTAGGACAGGCGCCCGGCGCCCTGGGCTTCTGAGCCGGCCACTTCCGACTTGACCTCTATCACCCTGTGGGGCTCATCCTCAGAGGTCGCGAGGTCTTCCTCGTTCGGGACGGCATCGCTAGGCTCGCCCCGTTGCCATGCCCGCCCGTTGGCCATGCTGGAGTAGCTGGACGAGGAGGACAAGGAAGGCGAGATGGAGGTGTACGGACGGCTCAGCAAGCTCCTTTCGGAAGCCCAGTGTTGGTCAAAATAGGAGCCGGCGTCCCCGATTTCGGACTTGACCTTCCGGATGATGCTCTGCACAAAGGCCGCAGGGGAGAGCACGGTCAGGGGGTTCTGCATTGTGCTGCCACTGGCGTTTGGGCCCAGCATGCCCTCCTCCTGCTTGATGTAAGCCTGGACGATGTTCTGGCTGACCGTCGCCAGGGTTGAGCGCTCCACAGGGGGGGTGGCGACAGGCCTGCCGGCGCCCCCCGCTTCTATCTCGAGCAAGGCCTGCTGCTGGGCCTGCATCTCCCGGCGGGCCTGCTCCAGTATGCTCTTGATGGCATCTTCAGAGTTGCTGGCACAGGTGCCGTTGGCAATCACCTGGGGCACCGCAGAGCTCTTGGTGTCCCCTGAGGAAGGAAGGAGCACAGGTGAGGAGGGTAGAAAGAGGGAGGCCACTGGAGCTCAATGGAGACACCTTAAAGGACTTTTATACGGGGGTCCCTCCTCCCTAGCCCCTGGGCTACCTGATCAAATTTTAATGCAGGCATCCCAATAAAAGGCTGATCACAGCTTCAGTCATTAAAAAATAATAATATAATATAATATAATATAATATAATATAATATAATAATATAATATAATATTCAAATGCCATTAAATTTACCTTACTTTAATGTTGCATTTATTTCATTCTGTATGTAACATATATAGAATATATGGACAAACAGGCCAAACCCTACACCAAAGGATAAATAGACATAAATCTGACATCAGGAACCACAAGACAGAGAAACCAGTAGGAGAACACTTCAGTCTCCCAGGACATTCTATACAAGATCTCAAAGCAGCTGTTTTATTACAGAAAAATTTCAGGAACAGACTGGAAAGAGAAGATGCTGAATTGGAACTCATTACCAAGCTTAAAACCATGGAGCCACCTGGGATGAACAAAGACATTGGATTCTTATCTCATTATGCATGATCAAGCTTTCTTTAGCACCTCAGCCCTTGCTCCCCCCCCCGGACCAATTGCAGTCATTAACAGCCATCTACAGGTTTACCACTCCCATCAGCCCATCAGCCCATTCCCACCCCCACCCTCTGTATAAGGGACTGACTTCTGTTTCAAGTGTATCTGAGGAAGTGTGCATGCACACGAAAGCTCATACCAAAATAAAAACTTAGTTGGTCTTTAAGGTGCTACTGAAGGAATTTTTAATATATGGAATATGCAAACCATATTTTACAATTAAGTGGTGTATAAATTTTATGAAGTATGTTTTATGACATAAATGTACACACACACACAATCACACACACACACACACACAAGTGCCTGTAACACCATGCTTGAACTTTCCTCCCTTTTACTTAAGTAGGCCTGGGCCTGGTCGGTGCCTCCTGAAGAAAAGATTGCCTGGGAGCTCCCATACGCTTCTCCCCATTGTGCACTACTGCCTTGAGCAGTAGAAGGAAAGGGGAAATAACTGTGCAAATAAATAAAAAGTAGAAAGCTGCAACTTTGAAGCAATTAATTGATTAATAAATGGACAAAAGCTTTTAATCAACTAGAAAAGTGCTCCTGACATGGAACTGGCTGAGATGACTGGGAGAATTCGCGACCGGGGAGAAGAAGCGACAGAAGAAGATTGGAAAGATTTCAAAATTTATTTTAAAAAAATATGGTAAAATTGTATATTGAGATTAGATTTAGAAGTTTATAGAAACTGCGGGTTTGGGAATTATGTGAAGTAAATTGATGTATGAGAGACCTTAAATTATAAGGAGTTTTAAATAATGAATTGGAAATTGCTAAAGATAAAGGAGTAATGAACCACACATGGAGGGAACTCGAGGAAGTCCCCCCCCCCATACAATGTTAAAAGAAAAGGATTTTGCATTTGGATTTTTGTATTTGTCTTTTTAATGTTGTCTTATTGTGTTTATTGTTATTTTCATATTGTGTTGTTTTTTTCTGTTGTAAAATCAATAAAAATCATTATATAAAAAAATAGAAATGTGCTCCTGAATAATGGGGCAGATTTATTTATTTTGTAGAAAATCATTTTTTTTAAAGCTGCAGATGGCAAACACCTACTTAAAATATACATTCCCAGCCCTCCTCCGTCTCTCGCACACAAGGGAAAGGTGCTTATACTACGATGATGCAAATAGTATTCAGTAGCATTATATTGTATAATACAGGACTACAGGGGAGGAAAACCTTCCTGGATAGATACTGGATGCTGTCCCATTGCGGAGGGGTTGATTTGCAGCTCACTCTTCCTTCCAGCTGCCGGGCAAAAGACCCTCTTGAATTCTTGGACAAACTCTAAACCTGCAAAATATTAAGATGCCACCGAGGGCAACTTTGGTGGTTCCTCACAGTGAGAGATTTTACTTTCTTGGGCTCCATGATCACTGCAGATGGTGACAGCAGTCACGAAATTAAAAGACGCCTGCTTCTCGGGAGAAAAGCAATGACAAACCTAGACAGCATCTTAAAAAGCAGAGACATCACCTTGCCGACAAAGGTCCGTATAGTTCAAGCTATGGTTTTCCCAGTAGTGATGTATGGAAGTGAGAGCTGGACCATAAAGAAGGCTGATCGCCGAAGAATTGATGCTTTTGAATTATGGTGCTGGAGGAGACTCTTGAGAGTCCCATGGACTGCAAGAAGATCAAACCTATCCATTCTGAAGGAAATCCGCCCTGAGGGCTCACTGGAAGGACAGATCGTGAAGCTGAGGCTCCAATACTTTGGCCACCTCATGAGAAGAGAAGAATCCTTGGAAAAGACCCTGATGTTGGGAAAGATGGAGGGCACTAGGAGAAGGGGACGACAGAGGACAAGATGGTTGGACAGTGTTCTCAAAGCTACCAACATGAGTTTGACCAAACTGCGGGAGGCAGTGGAAGACAGGAGTGCCTGGCGTGCTATGGTCCATGGGGTCACGAAGAGTCGGACATGACTAAACGACTAAACAACAACAACACAGCCCTTACCTCCTTTCTGTGACTCAATCTCCTTCTTTGCTTGTTCTAGGATGTTCTTGATGGCATCATCAGAGCCAGTCTCTGGCGTCCTAATCCTCGGCGTGATGCTGCCTGATCAAAGAAGCACAACATTTGAGGCCTGCCACTTGCCTCGTGTTTTGTACCAGCTCAGCTCGTGTTAACGTCAGGGAAGTACTTACCGGTGCCAGTGCTCAGCTATTTTTAGGAGCTGGAAGGAAGGAAGGAAACGTCTCCTGCCATTAGTTGCTTGCCATGACGGGAAAGAGACCAGGAACCCAGCTGTTGGGCTCTGCCTTTGCGAGGCCATGGCTTGTGGGGGGGGGGGGAGGAGGAGGATGGATGGCAAGGGGCTGAAACAAGAGCAATGTGGACCAGCCCAGAAGGGGAACTGCCAAGAGGCAGTGGTACTCCACACCTGGATTAACAGATTCAACCTGTATAAATTTGCTTTGGCTTAAAACTACACTTTGGAAAAGGCACGCTATTATTGTTCTCAGATTGGACACAGAAATTTTGGCCCTCCCAGAAACACCATCACCCTTGACTATTGGGCTGATGGAATTTGGGAGTATAACGACACATGGAAGGGCAGAGTTGCCGCACCCCTGCCTCAAAGCCAAATTAAGCCATTCTGAGATAAAAGGGAAAATGTAATTGATCACAACATAAAAATAACCATTGGGGTGGAGAATGCATCTGTTCTGTGGGTCTGAAGGGACTTGTGGTCTCTTGTTGTGAATCGCAAAGCTGGCCCTACCATTAGGAAGAGTGAGGCACCTGCCTTAGGTGGTGGGGTTTGGGTGAGCGTGAAAGGGAAAGCAAAGTGTTTTCTAATCTATAATTGTACTTTCACTCCCAGGGAGAGACCCTGATGTGGCTTTCTGCCTCAGGCGCCAACCTGGCACTATGCGCCTTGACATGTGAAGAGCAGCACCATTTGTTCCTCTGCCTCAGGGGCCTGTTCCTCACAAGGCCTGGATAGTTATGCCAGAAGCGACCCTCCCTGCTTCCTCCAGGCCCAGAGAAACCCACGGAAACCGTGTCCACCTGCCAGTCCCCTGCCTAGCCTACTTACCTCTCTGGCGGACTTGGATCGTCCTCAGGGCCAAGACATTCTGCTCGTCGGAGAGGAACTGCTTCATCTTGATGAACGGCTCCTTCCCCTTGACCGTGAGCTTACGCCAAGGCTTTGGCCTGGCCAGGATCTCACTGACGGAGCCCTGAGAGAGGCCGAGGACATAATGCCCAAAGACCCGCTGGCCAATGTTGTGCTTGAGGAGCTGCTCCTTCACCTGGAAGGCAATTTCGGCCGTGTCCAGCTGCTCCTCATCGGCTGAACCCGAACTGCTGCCTTCCGACTGGTCACTGGGCGGGCTCGCCTCGCTGGCCGGGGTGGCTTGGCTGGGGTTGCCCGGCAACGCCGCTGCTTTGGCGGAGTAGAAAGCGGAAGGGAAGACTGCCATGCCACCAGCCTCGTTCTTGTACGCAGGAGGCCCCATCTGTTTCGGCAAGAGGGAGTCCAGTGGGATCCGCTCAGCAGGAAAAGGCGAGAGCGTGAAAGTCCTTGGTACCTCCTGAGCCATGGAGGGGCCCAGCAGCGGCTGGATGAGGGACGGGGAGGTTGAATCTTCCCGGAGCGGGTGCGAGAGGTGCTGAGGGGAAAGGTAGGATTGGCCTGTGCCCATGGAGTCCTTCACCGACTCATCCTCTGAGGGATCCTCCTCTAGAGACCAAAGAGGAAGGGAGAGATACACACACCAACTATAGCTTACTCTAAAGCAGGGGTGGAGAACCTATGCCTCCCCCCACAGATGTTGCTGGACTCACCATCCCTGACCACCAGCCAGGAGTTGGCGTCCAGCAACACTTGGAAGGCTGCTGGTCCCCCAGCTCAGCCTTAAAGGCCCCCAATGTCATTTGCTCCCAACCCTCCATGGCGCAATCTGCTTGTTAGGAGTTCTCTGTGGTGTTGCAACACTTAACCTCCTGCCTTGCACTGGGGTAGTGCATTCAAGGGCCCCTCTGCAAGCAAGACGTCCTCCACCCCATGAAAACTCATCAGGGAACCTCTGTAGAAATGCATTTTCATGCACCCCAACCTACCAGTACTGGGTACGAGGCCTGGTTTTTCCAAAAGGAACTTCTGCGACGGGTAGAAGGATTCCTTTCCCAGAAGCAAAACATCGCTGGGTTTTGATATGCTCTAAAAATAAATAAATAATTTGAATTGAATTGAGGGAGGTTAAGTTGGGGCAGGGAAGCAAGGCGTCAGGACTGGCAGGATGCTGATGAGTAAGGGGCAGGGGCTGAAGTCTGATTTGGGAGAGGGGAGCAGTGGGTTGTGGGGATCTGTGGGAATTAGAGGCAGAGGAAGCTTCAGAGCTGGTGGAAGAGGCAGGCCAGACCGGTGAAGGGCTGGGTGCTTCCCCCACCCTCGCCAGCACCACTGTCTCCCGGAACCAGGAGAGAATTGAAGCGGGAAGAGCAATGGCAGGTAACCACACAGCCATAGTCTCCAGGTTTATGTGCATAGGAAGGTACATAAATTGGTGTAGGGGGAGCAGTCCCCAATTGCTGCAACTGCTCAATAGGGTGCAGACCTGGGAATAGCTGCCTAGACACTAGACTGGTGTGCATAGGTACCCACAGGTATCCATAGCTGTATTATTATGATTATGATTATTATTAATATACCACCCTATACCCGCGGGTCTCAGGGCAGTTCACAGAATAACATCAAAATATAAAAACCCAAAATGCATACTCAAAATAAAAACAAGAACAAGAACGCAACCCCCCCCTCCAAAAAAACCCACATTTTAAAAGGGCATAGGATGCCAATCAAATCAACCAAAGGCCTGGTTAAAAAGGAACGTTTTTGCCTGGCGCCTAAAGGTGTATAATGAAGGCGCCAGGAGAACCTCCCTGGGGAGAGCATTCCACAGACGGGGAGCCACTGCAGAGAAGGCCCTGTTCTCGTGTTGCCACCCTCCGGACCTCTTGAGGAGGGCCTCAGAAGGTGATCTCAGGTAGGTTCATGTGGAAAGTGGCGGTCCTTGGGGTATTGTGGTCCTTTAAAGGCTTTATAGGTCAAAACCAGCACTTTGAATCACTGCAGAAGTGATTGTGTTATCTTTGTCAATAAAGGCTTAACTCTCTGCCGTGTGCATTCCTGTGGCTGGAAAGTGTCCTTGACTCTAGGGATGGAAAATGCTTCTCATGCGGTCAGAGAGTTTGCAAATGTTTGAGCGCTTCTTCCCACTGATTCATGCCATTACTGTATTTCCAGGACACTCTCAAACAACTACAAACTGGCTGGTCTTCCCCTTCCCCATTTGATCCTCACTGCAGCCCTGTGAGGTAGGTTAGGCTAAGAGCCAGTGACTGGGCCCCAAGCTGATATTCATAGCTGAGCAGGGAGATCTGAACCTTGGTCTCCCAAGTCCAGCATAACCACGACACCATGCTTCATGCAGTGTGCACTTGCCTGGGAAAGGCTGCAGTTAGAGGAGGCCAGCTTCATCGCTTTCAAAATGCTGCAAAATAAAAAGGGGGGTTGTATAAGTGATGGGTTTCCTGGACAGCTTGCAAGCGGATCTCAGGCTCCTGTTCCACAGTGCAAAGATTGGCTTCTAGGTCTTCCCCAACCTGGTGCTCTACAGATGTTTTGGACTACAGCCCAATCCAGCACATATAACAGCAAAGAGTGAGCTGTGGAGCTTGAAAACCCCAAGGCTCAAATCTCAAAAGGGCGGCATGTTTTGTGTTCAGCACAGGGAACCTATCAGCCCTCCATGCCCCCTGTCCATTGTTCATGCTGGCTAGGGGCGCAACAGGAGTCTATTTTATTTTTTTGTTAATCAAATGCGTTCATCAAAACCCCATAACAGCCTCCGCCCTCAAGCTTACAGTCTAAAAGTCCATGACATAATAGGAAAATGGATGGGGAGAGAGGAGGAAATAAAGAAACTCAGGTACAGAATTATTTTACGGGCCAGCTGCGGTGGAAAAGCTCAAGGAGAGGAGGTGCTAAAAGTTGCTGGTCTCACAGCAGCGCCTGCAGAGTGGCCCTGCTTCCCTCCCCTATCTCAGCAGAAGTGATGGCCAGTCACATCTGGAGGGCCACAAGCTCCCCCATCCTGGGTTCATGCAAACATCTGAACCAAGGCCATGGAATTTGGGGTACAGAGAGAGGCATCATTAGCAGGCCATTAGCAGCCTCAACACTAGATTCACAGTGACTCCTATGCACAGCACCCAGGTGAGAAAAGGGCTGCTTGCAAGGTCGAGCAGCTGCACAGATATACAGGCATAGGGATCCAGCTGGCGGGGCTGTGTGCCCCCTGCCTCTCCACCACCATGCTGCCCTCCAGGTAGGCGCTGCTGGTGTCAGGAGTGTGGAGCCACCCCCAAACACCACCTGCTGCTGTTTATGATACTCGCCTGGGGTGCGAGACAGTCTGTGTTCAGCTCTCAAACAATCTCAAGGACATCTCTTGCAAATTGCACCGCCTGCTTATTTATATCAACGCAGCAGTATGTTGTTGGTGGGTGCACAGAGGGAGAGAGAGAAAGTGCATGAAACAACCCCAGGTTTTCTTTTCCCCCCTTCCAATTATTTTTTTTAATAAAGATTTTTATTAATGTAAAATAGAAAAGTACAAAAGAAGCATAACTAAAGTTACAAAACATAGGAGCTGTACAGCCCACTCCCACCCCAACTTGCCCCTTTTGAGCTTGTCAGATGGCCAAACAGCAACTTCCTGATCCAAGGACTTTCTTAGGTAGATGCTGGCTGTAGAGATAACTTCTTTGGCCCACAAATAGAAGACACTACAGGATTTTAACCTCTTATTGTGGTACACAAAGATGTGGACTCTGGCTGTTTGCAGAGAAACCAACTCACAAATTATGGGTCTCTAAGGGTAAGGACAGGGACCCAGGTGGCGCTGTGGGTTAAACCACAGAGTCTAGGGCTTGCTGATCAGAAGGTCGGCGGTTCGAATCCCTGCAACAGGGTGAGCTCCCGTTGTTCGGTCCCAGCTCCTGCCCACCTAGCAGTTCGAAAGCACATCAAAGTGCAAGTAGATAAATAGGGACCGCTCCGGCGGGAAGGTAAACGGCGTTTCCGTGCGCTGCTCTGGTTCGCCAGAAGCAGCTTTGTCATGCTGGCCGCATGACCCGGAAGCTGTCTGCGGACAAACGCTGGCTCCCTTGGCCTATAGAGCGAGATGAGCGCCGCAACCCCAGAGTTGGACACGACTGGACCTGATGGTCAGGGGCCCCTTTACCTTTTTAAGGGTAAGGAAGACCTGGAGCATTTCTACGCTGTTTGGTAAGATTTCATTTCTTATGTGTCAAATTCAGGCATGCAAAACTCCTGCTCCCAACCAAAGCATGACATTTGGCTTTCGTGATGTATTTACAGCTGCTTTCATTTTCTACGTGATCTGCCTTCTTCTTTTTTTGGAAAATACACTCCTGTACTGCTCCTGTGTTTTGTAACTTTGATTATGCACTCCCTCTCTCCCTTCTGCTTCTGAATGCCGGAAAAAGCCTTATAAGCGATGAGAGCTGGGGCTGCGGAACCCGCAACCAGTCCTGCCATGACAAGGGCAGCCTACATCAAGAGGACACACTTCATGCTGTTGACATCCTTGCTTGGGGCTGTGTCTGCTTGCAACCTCCACCAATACGCTGCGGCACCCCAAAACTCTCAGGCTGGATGTGTCAAGTCATTGCCTGCTCTAGGGGACAGGGCTGAGAAAAGCTCAGTAACCCAACTGCCCCAGGACAAAACATCCAGGGGTGAAAAGAGCAGTGCCACAGAGCCCTGCAAAAGTGAAAGGAGAAAACTGCCTTATTGTGAATCTCATCTCCTGGTAGCCTGAGCATTTGACCCAACACAGCACCCAACGGAGGCCCAGAAACGGGGACCCTACCTCAGTTCCGTCTTGATTTCCTCATAATCGGACTGGGCTCGCAGCTTTTCTTCCAACTTCTAAAACAAAAAAATATATAAACGAAGGGTGTTTGCAGCCTAAAGCTAGCTTGGGTGATCCAGCCAGGGATTAGGCCGCTAGGCAGAGTGTGCCAGCCACCTCAAGCGGCAGAGACTCAGGGACTGGAGCGAGCAATGTTGAAATAACATCAAACTGCTAGTTTAGTTGGTTTCTGCACATGGAAGAGGGAGATGACGTCTCTTCCTTTGCCTCAGGCAGCACAATATCTTAGGCCAGTCTGAAGTCGAGCACATTATTAGCCATGCTCAAGACGTAATTTAGATCTTCACCCCCACAACCTTATCCTCAACTGAACTGGAGCTCAAATACCTCGATTTTCAAATGTAATCTGTTCCGAAAGACCGTTTGAGTTCTGAAATGTTCAAAAACCAAAAACTCAACAGCCGACAGCTAGGCTCCAGGATTTTGCATTCAGCGGAAGCCGCTGTGGCATGTTCGAAAACAGAAGCATCTACTTCCGGGTTCACGGTGTTCGTAAACTGAAATGTTCATCAATGGAGACGTTCGAAAACCGAGGTACCACTGTACGTGTAATGGTGCAGGCACACACTCAATCACACATACAAGTGTCTGTGCCCGTTTGCTCCACTCACCAACCCTCCCCCTATTCCCCCCACATGAACCCCCAAAACTTCCCCTTTGCACCCCATGCAACTACTAAGCTCGCTTTCCTTGGTCTCTGATTTTTTTCTGCATACAAATCCAGGGTTGTGATGCAGCAGGACAAATTCTCCCGTGATGGCTGTGCGATGACAGCCATACATTTTTATGTACGCATTATGTGAAATATATACATACACAGTGGTGCCTCGCTAGACGAATTAAATTCGTTCCATGGGTCTTTTCTTATAACGAAAAATTCGTCTAGCGAATCCCATAGGAATGCATTGAATTTTTTTTTATTTTTTTTTGCCCATAGGAACGCATTAATTGAATTTCAATGCATTCCTATGGGAAACCGCGATTCGCTAGACAAATTTTTCGTAAAACGAATTCGTCTAGCAAGGCAACCTCCGCTCGAAAAATCATTTTGTTAAGTGGAAATTTCGTTAAGCAGGGTATTTGTTAAGCGAGGCACCACTGTATATCTCGTTACGAACCTTGGGTTAGGTCCACTTGAATTCATACTCGGCGCATACCCATTGAAATCAGGGGACCTATGTTAGTCATGTGCACTAATTTCGACGGGTCTACTCTGAGTATATTATTGCTACCATTTGTTATATTTTCAGTCGCTTTTCTCATGCAAGCAACCCAAAGCGACTTATAGGAATAGTTTAAAAAAACTGTTTAATGGATACAGCTAATGATTCTAGATTAACTTCATCAATGAATAATGAGGTCAGATTCAAATAAGTGAACAAAACCCTTCTGATTCTTAAAAAAGGCAACCTTTATGCAGATGGGGTGAGTTGTGAAGGGTGGGGTGGGTCTCAATCAACAAGAGTCTATAGGGGAGGCCTTGAGCTCAATTCTCCCTTCTGCATCACGAACCTCTATTGCATCATTCTTGGCTGCCACCTGTCGCTCCAGGTCTGCAATCTGGTTGGCCGAAGACTCTTCGAGCTCCTGCAGGGAGTTTTGCAAATGCTGGATCTCCTTGAGAAGACGGAGGATCTCCCGGTCCTTGGAGGCCAGCGCTGCCTCCAGCCGGGGCCCTGGGCACAGGGAGTAATTCACTTTGTCCTGCAAAAGACGAGGAGGTTCACAGGGAAAACCCAAACCCCACGGAGCTCTTTAGTTTTTTTCTTTTCTTTTTTAAAAAAGCAACTTCTTGGTGGGTGCCCCCCACCAACAAAATTACAGCAGGATTTTTTTTTGGGGGGGGGAATTTGGAAGTCTCTCAAGGGCCGCATGCTAGCAGTGGGAAGTGATACACAAAAACTGTTTTGGGAGACAGGTGAGAGAGAGAGAGAGTGTGTGTTTGTATCTGCTATAGTTTTTGGAAAGCATTTGTCAGTCTGTCCTCTGTGGGTTCAAACATCTCTTGAGATATCATTGCCTAATTTGGCTGGAATAGCGAAAAAATATTGTCCGAATCTCAACATCAAACAAACCAAGATCATGGCCACTGGTCCCATCACCTCCTGGCAAATAGAAGGGGAAGAAATGGAGGCAGTGAGAGATTTTACTTTCTTGGGCTCCTTGATCACTGCAGATGGTGACAGCAGTCACGAAATTAAAAGACGCCTGCTTCTTGGGAGAAAAGCAATGACAAACCTAGACAGCATCTTAAAAAGCAGAGAGATCACCTTGCCGACAAAGGTCCGTATCATTAAAGCTATGGTTTTCCCAGTAGTGATGTATGGAAGTGAGAGCTGGACCATGAAGAAGGCTGATCGCTGAAGAATTCATGCTTTTGAATTATGGTGCTGGAGGAGACTCTAGAGACTCCCATGGACTGCAAGAAGATCAAACCTATCCATTCTGAAGGAAATCAGCCCTGAGTGCTCACTGGAAGGACAGATCCTGAAGCTGAGGCTCCAATACTTTGGCCACCTCATGAGAAGAGAAGAATCCTTGGAAAAGACCCTGATGTTGGGAAAGATTGAGGGCACTAGGAGAAGGGGACGACAGAGGACGAGATGGTTGGACAGTGTTCTCGAAGCTACGAACATGAGGTTGACCAAACTGCAGGAGGCAGTAGAAGACAGGAGTGCCTGGCGTGCTCTGGTCCATGGGGTCACGAAGAGTCGGACACGACTAAACGACTAAACAACAACAACAATTTGGCTGGATGGTCCCTGAGCTGAGGAGGCCAGTTCTCATCTACATTTGGAAGCCATTTTGAACAAAGATGGAGGACTGAAGCACCCCAAACTTTGGAGAGGGCCTCCGAAGTTCAGCCTCATTAAGCCAATGCAAATAGAGAGGCAAATTGGGGTCCTCATGGAGCCATTGCTGCTTGGAGGAGGGTCCTTGTGCTGGGGGGCTTCCACTGGTGATTGAAGTTCATTGGGCATGCTTTGTTGCCCTTTCAGGGGCAGGAGGCCAGTTTCCCGGAGGACTGACTAATCGAGAGGCTCTACACTTCCTGCCAACTGCAGGGGCCAATGTTGCATGCCTCTGGGGCCTGGGCACACAAAATCCCTACTCACTCACTAGGCAAAGCCCCAAGCCTTGTGCTGCTGATGTTGCTGGTTCAAGACTGCAAACTCTCAATTTGGAGAATCTCTCAAATATTTATCAAGGGATTTGGGGTAACAAAACTAGGTCAATTCACTTAGGCAAGTCTGTATCCCCCCCCCAAAAAAGTGGTCTTGGATTACAACTCCCATCATGCGCAGCCAGCATGATGGAAGTTGTAGTCCCAAACTTCAAAAGGGTGCAAGGTTGGGGAAGGCTGACCATAGGCCTCGTGACAGGTCTCCTCCTTGTCCTCACCCCGCTGGATCCTTGGGGAGAGCAGCAAGCCAGGTGAAGAGAGCTGTTTACAGATGCAAGCTGCTCCCGCAGGCTCTCCACCTCCCTCTGGGCAGCCTCGGCTCTCTGCAAGGAAAGAGAGGCGGCGGTTAGTGCGCCTGCCAAGGACAGCAATCGCAGGGGGCCCCTTGCGCTTCCCAGCAAACCCCAAAGCCCTTCCCTCATCTCTCCCCATGGTTACCTGGTTGGCTTTTTCCAGGTTTGTCATAATCATGGCGACTTCATCTGTCCTGCAGTAGCAAAGCAAAGGCAATCAGTTATATAACATGTAGGGACAAGTGCAGAGCTTGGACGGGAAATTGCTTTACTTTACACTGAAACCTGGGGTGCTTATGGATGCAGGGAAAGGCCAGCAGGAGGGCTGGATCTGGATCTGAGCCAATATTATCGTCAAGGCTCTGGTAGCCCCGCCTACGTTTCACCATGGGATGGCAAAAAGAAGAGAAAAAGGTAGCTGGGGTTTTGCTTGCAAGGAAGATAAATATATCACAGAACACACTCCATGCTCTAAACATTACGTCTTGAGTGTGTTTGTGTGTGATGTGTAAATGTACAGTGCACATGTTCTGCAGTGGCAATACGGCTTCCCTGATTGATGCTGCCACCTTCATTTTATTTATTTCATAAAATTTACACACCTCCTTGGTTGTTTTAAAAAGCAGCTTACAAAGTGCTGGACGGCTCTGGTGACAAAACTCACTCCATAGCCTCCAACTGGTCCTCTCTTACAGCCTCAAGTACATTTTGTTAATGCTACATAGTAAGGTTGAGAAGAGAATTTGCTGCAGAATCTCTGAAAGGATGGAGCCTCTCTCTCCTCCCCCAACCCCACACAAAAGGGTTGTGGATGTCAAATTCTGCCCCCACCTCATCCTTCCTCATTCAACATGTAGCAGCTAAAATCTTGATCAAAGGCAACGTTTTTTTTACCACCTCGCCCTAAGCAAACAGTCGCACATGGTATGATCAAAGAACATCTGGTTGGGCACGATAGGAGTACCTAAGCGCTCCAAGTCTGTTGCATAATCAGAACGAGAAATGTGGGAGGTGCATCTGAACGGGAGAATGCTCAAAACAGCTGGAAGAGGAGTGGGGAGGGGCCACGACGACACACCACCCATTTCTGGCTGCCTTTCAAGGGTGGTGCTGGCCAGAAAAAGGAGGCTGGGAAAAGGCACTCCTGCCTTGTGTGACAAAACAAAACCAACCCCAACTGGCACATGACCAAGGAAAATAAACACAAGAGCGTCTAGTGAAGCTCTGTGAAAGGTAAGTTGGCCTCTCAGGGATCTCACCCCCTCCCTCACCTGCAATAGGGACCTTATGGGAACAGGATCAGTATTTTCTGCTGCTTCAGAGGGAAGCAGCCAGACCAATGGATTCAAATGGCAAGAAATGAGATTCCGACTAAACCTTGGAAAGAACTTTCTGACGGTGAAGACAGAGGAGTGGTCTCCCTTGAAAGGTGGTGACTCTCCTTCCTTGGAGGTTTTTAAGCGGAGGTCGGAGGGCCAGCTGCCAAGGGTTATTTAGCTGAGATTCCAGTCCCTTCCAACTCTACAATTCTATGATTCAATGATTTGGATTCCTCAGCCTCTCTCCTTTTGATGGGTAAAGAACTGTCCCCATTGTTACCAAGGGTACTGACCAGAAACAGGCCCACTCTCTCATGCCAATTCCCTGTGCCGAAATCAGCGTATGATGCTAAACTGCAGGGTCTCACACACTGTCAGCTGCTAATGACAGCAGAACGAGGTGTTATTATGGATGCAGGAGCAAAGACCGGTTAAAAAATAAGTTTGCAACACTAACTGCAGACTTTCTCAGCCATGCCATCCCTGGAGGAAGGTTTTCTGTCCAACAAGTTTTAATGTTACCAGAAAAATCTCAATGAACAGAACAATGTGTCTATCACACATGTCCTTTTTAACTGTAGTTTTTATCCCCCAAGTCTTTGATGATCACTTTGCTTCAGGGTGGGACCCAGGTGGCGCTGTGGTTAAACCACTGAGCCTAGGGCTTGCTGATCAGAAGGTCGGCGGTTCGAATCCCTGTGACGGGGTGAGCTCCCGTTGCTTGGTCCCAGCTCCTGCCAACCTAGCAGTTCAAAAGCACGTCAAAATGCAAGTAGATAAATAGGAACCGCTACAGCGGGAAGGTAAATGGCGTTTCCATGTGCTGCTCTGGTTTGCCAGAAGCGGTTTTGTCATGCTGGCCACATGACCTGGAAGCTGTACGCCGGCTCCCTCGGCCAATAATGCGAGATGAGCGCGCAACCCCAGAGTCGGTCACGACTGGACCTAATGGTCAGGGGTCCCTTTGCCTTTACCTTTACCTTGCTTCAGGGTTCCTTTAAGGCAGGCACAGAGCAGGTGGCAAAGTTTTTGAATAAAACTCTCCTTATTAGCCTGATAGAGAGATATGGTCTGTGATTCCTGCATTGTAGGCGACCCTTTGGGCCCCTTCCAAAATTCTATTATTCCATTATTTTAATCCTGTGCTTTTCAGTTGTATTAATGTGTATTTTTTTATCAATGTTACAAAGTGTACTTGTAAATTGTTATAACATGTTTTAACAACCTGTCGACCGCTAACAAAGAAAGTAAGGCGAGCTGATACAAGTCTATCTGATTTTGTTGGCCTTTTTGGTCTCCATTGCCCTGGCTCTCTTGCTAGATTCTGTATTATTATTTTGCAGCTGCCACTGCCACCGCTGCCTGTGTTTGCTGTTTTATTCATTTCATTTGAGTGTTACAATTTTGCATGTTAAAAGCAGTGGCTTTGAGCCACTTTGGACCTCTTTAGGTGGAAAAGCGGCCGAGAAATGCATTAATGCAGATAAACAACTAAATAAATGTTACTGAGTGGAACAAGCAGAGGGACTTACTTTGAAGCTGCCTCTTCATCGTATTTACACCGCAAGTCGACCAGCTCTGTCTGGGTTGCCTTCAGTGCTGATAAGCAAGGGAGGAAAAAACAACAACAGAAGCAGAGGGTAAAAAAAACACCCTTTCATTGGAATCGGATAGATCATATTTGCTCTGGACAGCAAGAGAGAGATATGACCCGAAGCCTTTTTCAAGAATATTACTCTGCAGAAGCAATTTGGATGTGGTGAGCATCACAGGGAAGGAGATTTTTTAGCAAAATACTAGGACAGACATCACCAACCTGGTGCTCACCCAAATGTTTTGAACTACAACTCCCATCAGTTGCAGCCAGCTTTTTTCTTTAGCTCTGCCCCATCAATATGAAATTTGTTGCAGGTTTAACTGGCTGATGTTATAGCCTAAAACTCCCGTGAGTCATCAACCACACTTGATTTAAACTGGGCAGCACAGCCCCGTTATCTATCAATAAAAGGCAAACAAACATCATGTGGTGCTTTGCAGAGTATTAGCAGCAAAATGAAAGATCCCCGTCTTGAGCTTACAATGCTGTCATTTAACATCTACCTACTTTATTTACCGGTATTTATTTTCGTAAATTTGTATACCGCTTGATTGTAAGAAAAAACCTGAAAGCGGTTTAAAAAAGAAGAAGAAGAAGCAAGGAAATTGTAAATAAATTAAAAAAAACAGTTAAGCACAGCTATTTTAAAACATTCAAAAGTAATAATTAAAATCAGCAACAAACAGATTGAAATACATGTAAAAACATTCTGCAAACCTGAATCAGCTTTCCTAAACCAAAATGTTTTGAGCAGGGGCCAAAAGGAGTACACCGAAGGAGCCTGCCTGGTGTCAATAGGCAGGGAGTTCCAAAGTCTAGGTGCTGCCAGACTAAAACATTTGGGTTCTTAGAAATGCAGAATGGGGCACTGGGAACATGGCTAATCCTGCAGACTGAAGTGGTTGAGTGGGAGTAGGTTGGGTAAGACGATCTCGCAGGTAAACCGGTCCCAAGTTGTTAAGGGCTTTAAAGGTAAAGGGACCCCTAACCATTAGGTCCAGTCGTGACCGACTCTGGGGTTGCAGCTCTCATCTCGCTTTATTGGCCGAGGAAGCCAGCGTACAGCTTCCAGGTCATGTGGCCAGCATGAAAAGCTGCTTCTGGCGAACCAGAGCAGCACACGGAAACGCCGTTTACGCTTGGAGCAGTACCTATTTATCTACTTGCACTTTGACATGCTTTTGAACTGCTAGGTTGGCAGGATCTGGGACCGAACAACGGGAGCTTACCCCGTCACGGGGATTTGAACTGCCGACTTTCTGATCAGCAAGCCCTAGGCTCTGTGGTTTAACCCACAGCGCCAACTACATACTCATAATAACACCTTGAACTTGGCCTGGTAGCAAATGGGCAACTAGTGCAGATCTCTGAGCTCAGATTTCATATTCTGACAGGGCCTCGCTTCTGTCAGCAATTGTGCTGCAGCATTCTGCACTGACCGCAGCTTTTCTATCAAGTGCGATAGAAGCTCCCACATACACTTGTTTTGAATGCTTTTTAAAAAATGTTTAATTCTTCACATTATACTTTTATCTGTACTTTGATTAATCCCATCTGGAAGCTGCTTTGGGAGTAATTTGTTGCTCTTACTGTAGAAAACATATATATATAAAGACACCTGGGAGAGGGCGGGCAAGGCACGAGAATGCAGCGAAACAAAAAGTTGGGAAGAAATGCATGCTACTGAATATACGTAGATTTAGGCTTAGGTCTTGTTCCACTGAGATGATAAACCTTTGTCAAGATAGTACCACTTAAGACAGCATATGATCTACCTGTTCCTACATATAAAATACCTCCCTGCACCTAGAAAGCTAGCTACCAAGGTTCCAAGCTAGCTTTCTATGTGCAGCAAGGAGGATTTGCTTTGTTTCGTTTGGAGAAATCTGAAGTGGTGCAACCCAGAGACCCAGGTTGATGCCTCCTCCTGTAAGGAGGGACAAGGCCTTTGTTTTAATTGGGGGTAGGACTATGTAAAAGGGCCGTTTAGAAGCAGTGGGTGATCCAATGAAGGATCGGAAGGGAAGGGAAGAGAAAGGTGGGACTGTGCCCTGGGTAGAAGCACCTGGGGTAGTGGTTAGAGCAGGCATCCCCAAACTGCAGCCCTCCAGATGTTTTGGCCTACAACTCCCATGATCCCTAGCTAACAGGACCAGTGGTCGGGGGAGATGGGAACTGTAGTCCATAACAGCTGGAGGGCCGAAGTTTAGAGTATTAGACCAGGACATGGGAAATGAGGCTTCAAAGCCAGGCTCAGCCTCTGGGTGGCCTTGGGGCCAGTCACCTCTCAGCCTAGCCTACCTCACAGGATTGTTGTGAGGATACCATGTACGCCATCTTGAGATATATGGAGTAAATACGGCGGCGGGGTGTGTGTGTTTATAAATGTCATAATAAACAAATAAATTAGGGGCGGCAAGAGGAAATCTCTGGAGTCATTTGAAACAAAAGGAGACATTTAGAAAGCCTACAGCTGGGAAAAGAAAACTGCCGTCAGCTGAAAGGTGCTTGTATGTTTGGGTTCCCCACTGAGCCTCACAGATGCACGAATCCACAGAGGGTTATACGCGAAGCTAGGAAGCCTCAGGAGCATTCTGATCACGAAAGAGCTACCTGAATGGAGCACTTTGATCTTCTCTTCTGCTTCCCCCAGCCGAGCAGCCAAAGTGATCTGTGCTTCCTGCAGACCCCTGAAACGAGACAGATGTCAACTGGCCCCTTCTGAGCTAATAAGGCAGTTGAATCCCAGCCCGGAATAAAATTGCCACCTCTCTAGCCAGTCAGCAAGTTTGAACTGGGGTAAGAGACGGGCTGAGTGAGGAGGCCCCCGGACATTGCTTTTATTGCACATTTGTGATGGTTTGTGCTCTTGGTGCTATTGGGGAAGTTATACGTGAACCCATTATCATTTTGAGCCTGCAAAAGTTTTGGGGAAGCCAAGCTGCTTCCCTTCTGAACTGTGCGCCTAAACTTCCTGCTGAAATCCCAAAACTTTTTAAAACATGAATGCTCTGCTTAATTTTTGTCCTGCTTTCACTGTGCTACAGACCCTCTGGGCAGCATTGCAGAACAAGCTGAAGGAGAATGAATCGGCCTCTAATCCACTATTAGCTGTGCCAGGAATGTGTTGCGGAAAGTAAAACATCAGTCCTGAAAAAGCAACAAAAATGTGAACAGGGAGATCCTGGACTCTCTACATCCCAAGTAGTAATGAAACCCAATTACTTTAGAAAGAACAGCTGGGCATTTTTTTTTTGCAAAAAGAGCCTTCTGAAAAAGTTCCTGGCCTGCTCGGTGCTTTTTTTTTTTTTTTTAAACCACGCATTTTGTGTGGATTACAGCTGGAGTGTGTTTTAAATTCCTGCATGAATGGATTTCAGATTTTTCTAATAATTTCTCCCCTTGTTACTGATTCCAGCAAAGAGGAGCATTTGTGTCAAAAATGCATAAGGAAAAATCTAGTGCTTTACCAATAAATGCAATGGGCTGAGTGGGGGGGGGGCTGCAAAAATCTTCTTGCCAGGTTGCTGAGGGAGGAACTTGGAGAGGCAACCAGCCTCTTTCTCTGTGGTGGCTCTGTGGGAGGCAGAATAAGCGTCCGGAGGGCCCCCCCCCCACCGTTACACATTCTACAAAAAGCATCACATAGAGCAGCGTTTCTCAACCGCTGTTCCGCGGCACACTAGTGCGCCGCGAGACGCTGGCTGGTGTGCCGCGACGTGCGGCGACGAGAAGGGCGGTTTGCATTGTCACGTGCCTGGCGGCCGCCAATGGTCAACACTAAACCGCCGGAAAGGAAGCCGGCCGGGTCACGACGCAGGGCGACCGCAGCTCTCAACAGCCACCACCACGGGAGGGTGGTTTTAGACAAACTTAAAGAAGCTGGCTGGATGAGCTCAACCTGAAACTTGCTGAGCAAAGGATTGTGCTGGCAGAGAAATCAGCGGCTTGTGAAGCCTTATTACAGGAGATTGCAACCAACACAGCAATTGGCAAGTGTTTCTTACAGTCATAATTATATAGTCAATATAGGGCGGCACAGAGTTAATTTTTTTATCTTTTTTAATGGTGGTGTGCCTCGTGATTTTTTTCATGGAACAAGTGTGCCTTGGCCCAAAAAAGGTTGAGAAACACTGACATAGAGTGGCAAGAGACCCCTCCCCTCCTCCCAAGCCCCTCTGGTATGCACAGAGGACTTGCAGGGACAGGGTATGTGTGTGCAAGGTTATTTTCTTTACAAAAAGTTAAGAAGTAGCATGCCAAGGTTTGTGAATCCCTCTCCTCAACTCTCCTCCCAAGTCCTGATTCTGAAATGTGCATTTGATCTCTATCCCGTGGAAGAGGATCAATTTATTTCATAGAATCTATGCCAGGCTTGGCTTGATTGTAAAAAACAAACAAACAAACAAACTTCAAAGCAGTTTGCAAAAAGAATAAAACAATAAAATAATCAGAAAAAAATGTATTTAAACATTCAAAAATAATTAAAATACGTGATAAGCTAAAACCAAATTAAAACACATGTCAGCATTCTACGTATCTGGGGTAAAGGTAAAGGTACCCCCTGACCATTAGGTCCAGTTATGGACGACTCTGGGGTTGCGGCGCTCATCTCGCTTTACAGGCCGAGGGAGCTGGCGTTTTGTCTGCAGACAGCTTCCGGGTCATGTGGCCAGCATGACTAAGCCACTTCTGGCAAACCAGAGCAGCGCACGGAAACACTGTTTACCTTCCTGCCAGAGCGGTCCCTATTTATCTACTTGCACTTTTGATGTGCTTTCAAACTGCTAGGTGGGCAGGAGCTGGGACCGAACAACAGGAGCTCACCCCGTCGCGGGGATTTGAACCGCCAACCTTCTGATTGGCAAGCCCTAGCCCTAGGTTTAAACCACAGCACCACCTGCGTCCCACGTATCTAGGGCAGGCTTGCCTAAACAAATATGGCTTTAGCAGGGGCCAAAAAGGGTACAGCCAGGGTGCCTGCCTGATATCAATAGGCAGGGAGTTCCAAAGTTTGGGTGCTACCAGACTAAAATATCGAGTTCTTACAAACGTGGAACAAGTAGTATGCGGTACCTGTGGCAGGGCCAGTCCTGCCAACCAAAGTGGTTCAGCGGGCATTTATGGGGTAGAGTGACCTCTCAAGGGAACTTGTCCCAAGTTGTTAAGGGCTTGGGACACTAGCAAAACCCAGGCCTTGTATATATGCTGTTGGGGGTCTCACTCCTGTCAGCATTTGTGCTGCAGCGTTCTGCACCAATGGCAGCTTCCAGATCAAGGGCAAGGGGAGCCCCACACAGAGCGCATTGCAGTAAACTTTCTTCAGATGTCAGCACCCACTCCCCGCCACAAGAAAACAAGATCAAAAAACTACTCACGTACTTTTGCTTCTCGACTTCATTTCTATGGAGCGAGTTTTCCGCAAGGAGTGCTTTGCTGTTGATGCTGGCGAGCCTGGGCCCCTCCGAAGTAGCCAGGCCGGCCGGAGGTGTCCCCTCCCGTTGCTCTGGGGGTGTAAAAACCAGACCCATTAGCACGATAGGGAAGGCTGGGAAGCGGTGGAGAAGCCTTCAGAGGCTATGGTATCAATTGCAATTTGGAGTTCCGGCAGGGGCAATAGGGTTCTGAGAGCAGCCCTGGTTCTTGCCCAAGTGGGCAGCTTCCTGGCTTGGTTTTCTCTGCTAATGGCCTCCTTCAGCAAGGCAAGGCTGATGGGCAGAGCGAGAGAAGACTCTGCTCACGCCAGGCCCAAGTGGGGGCACATCCTCTCTGCGCTTCCTGAAGCTTCGTGTGCAAATGACGGGGATGGAGCGTCCTCTCCCGCTGCTCGGCAGCACCGGCTATTAATGTTCATAATTTACGGAGGCAAAAAGTCCTGTGGCCTGAGGATGGGGACAGAAGCTTGCATTTAGCCCCCTAATGCCCCCTGGGAAGTTTGCTTCCACCTGCCACAGACTGCCATGCAAGCCACACTAAAAAAAATAAGTTAGATTAAAAACAGAATTTGGGCCTCAAGAACAGCAGAACTCTGCGTTCTTTATGCACAACACGAAAGCACACAACAGGCCATTCGGAAACTCTCCATACTCATGCAAAAAGAGGCTGTAGAACCGTCAGATTGGCAGCCCTCTAAGTGAGACTTCTCAGCTGGGGCTGATGGGAGTTGTAGTCGAAATTGGCAACCAGTGTTATATGCCCTCTTGTAGGAATAAATTGTTTACTATTTGTACCATATAAGTAAGTGTGTGTGTGTGTGTGTGTGTGTGTGTGTGTGTGTGTGTGTAGAAGCAGAACCCTGCATGCCCAAAGTTGATAAAGGCAATAAAAAGAAAAACTAAAGACACTAGGACACTGAAGGCAATCAGCCCCCCCCCAGCTGTGCACTTTCAAGCATATAATCACAAGCATAAGGACTAGAAACTTGGCTGTTTCCCCACTAAATGAGAGCTGGGATTCCAGGGGGCTAAGTTCTATGGCTTTCCCCCTGCATCCCACATATCTGCAGCTGTTGCACAGGCCCTTGTCCTCACGCCATCCTATCCTGCTGCTCGGGTACAAATGGCTTTGCTGAATCATAAGGGGCTTGTTGGACCTGGTACCTTTTGCACAAAGGAGCTCCGAGTTCTTCTTCCGCGGCCTGTTCAGCTCCTTCAAAGGTGGGTTTTCAGGACCAAGGCAGTGCAGCTGCTGGCGCCGGTCTTCAAGGCTCCGCGCCGTCTCGAGGGCCGGTACAGGATCTAGACAAAGGGCGGAAGATGAACAGAGGCAGCACCAGCACCCACGAAGTCAACCCGGCAAGGAGGCCACTCTGGCAAGGCAAGATGGCGCCAGTCTCTGAATTTTATTTCCTCATTTCTGGGGCCAGCTTCACGTCTGAAGACAGCCTTGGAAAAATCCCCCTTCTTGGTGGGACTTAACCTGCAGGCAACAATGGGAGGCTGTGAGCTTCCATTTTAAATATCCCACAATCCCCTTGGGCATAGCAGCACCCTGAGGCATCGTGGGAAATTCAAATGATGGCTTGCAGACCCAGGGCAGGCAGGTAAACAGGTGGGCTGCTGCAGCCTAGTCAGTGTGGCACAGCTGATGGCACACTGAGTCATTTACACCCTAAGGAGGTATTTGGGCAAACAATTCAGCAACCATTAAAAAAACCCACAGCCATTAGAGAAGAATAACAGCCACAGAGTAAGAAGCAGAAGGTTGCGAGGCAGTGCAGGGGACGCTCCTGGCACAATTTAAAACAACAACAGTTTTATCCGCTTACCACTTTCCCTGGGGACGACAGACTTAATGCAACATTGCCAATCATTCTGCCTTTTTAAATAATAATAATTATTACTATTTGTGTGTGTGTGTGTGTGTGTGTGTGTGTGTGCCCTCCTTGCATTCTGATGAAGCCCAAGCACTTGCCACAGAAACCTCGAGCGTCTCAATAGCGTCCTGGTTCTCATCTCAAGGGCACACATTCTGCAAATCTGCCTCTTTTGCTCATGGCCACTTCATGTGAATTAAAGCTTAAGTTACGACAGTGGTCAACTCCATTCCGGAACTGGAACGCAAGTGGGGCTCACAAAGCTGAACCCCTCCTCTCCCGCTCAAAGATTTCCCGCAAGGAGAAAACTAAAATGTCAGGGCAGAAGGTTTGAGCTACTTTTCAGAGTATGTGGGGATATGGGTGGAGGTAGCATTCAATCCTGTTATTCCCCCCCCCACTGCCCACAAACAATTTTTCTGCTTTCGTATGTTGTTTGATCAAGAGGAGGTGTCCCCCCCTACATTGCACCCCCCCTACATTGCAGAGGTGAACCAGCTCTCCTTCAGGGGCACTAACATTAACAGTAATTTTCCTGAAGAAAAGCCCCACTGAGTTAGGCTCCAGGGAGTCTTCCAAACACAGCTTGAAAACCACTGTCCTCAGAAATGCCCACCAACAAGGCATCCAAAGCCGATTGAAAATGTGCACGGAGGTTCAGCTTGCCCCGCATTTCCCAGGGGGGCGATGATGCTCAGGCAACCATTCCTCAACACACGGAAGCACTGTGCGCACTGCTGAATGCGCACGCCCCATGCCCTGGAGAGCAGCCAGCATCCCTGCAGCTGTTCTTTAGCAAAACCGAGCTCTGCCACACAGGGGATCCCCGTCGCCTCTCAAGCGACTTCCTTGTATTTAAATCGTTGCTCTTAAAAGGGAATCAAGATGCAAAACAGCTCACGTAACAAGTCATAAACGATCCGTAACTCATGCCAATGCAAAGGAAGATCAGGCCGAAAGTATGAGTAATAAAAATGCCTTAGCACATGTCTCTGTGTGTATACATTCGTATTCAACCTCAACAGACATATTAAAGAGAGTGGTTGGAGAGGAAAGGAGGGTGATTGCCAGCAGGACTAGAAGCTTGTGGAATTTGTCCAGGTACATCCAGGTTTCAGCCGCCATTTCCCACCACACTTCCAAGCATGTCTTCGCAGCCCATAAAAGGCCGGAAGCTGGGTTTTGAACCTAGAGTGTTTGCCAGCTTCCTGCAGGAACTGTAGCACCCCCAGCCCTGAATTTACAGCAGCTGCCTGGAACCGAGCCACACACCATGCCATGGGGGCAAGCAATGAAGTAGAAGAACCAAGGACTGGGGAGGCTGAGATTTCCGAGGACACCTGCGGCCACCTAAGAAAGAACGGCAACCCCAGAAGCCCACATCTTGAAGTCCTGCCCGTCAGCAGGACCTGTGAACCAGAGAGCCGATCTAAGTGACACCGTCTCTTGCAGCCCAGGCTTAAAGGATTTTCCATCCCGCTCCTGTTTGCCACTGCAGGCCTGCCGGAGTTACTGTCCAACAGCACGTTCCGCCAATAATGCCTGTTTACTCAGGCCGTTGCGGGCGCAGACAATGGCGGTTTCTGCAGAGGTAAGCAGGTGCATCCCAAACAGGCCTCCTCCTCTCCGTCAGCAAGCCGCCATCATTAGCCGGCATCTGCTCAGCGGGAGAGCTCCATTATGCCTCCCAGGGCCGATGTAATTATACATTGACATAATTAACCCAGCAAGCCCATTAGGAAGGCCAGCTAAAAAATTCATCTATAATTATTTGTTGTGTGCATGCTAATGAGTCCATCTGCACTGCCATTGTACAACACGAACAAATTAATTTACAAGTCTGGATCTTTTTTTAATAAGTTCAAGAAAATGGCTCCCATTGTACTAGACTCATGTTTCTCCCTTCCCCTATTTTTGTTTTCATTTGAGCGGGGAGGAGGGGAGACGAGGAATCAGAATTTCTAGGGTCAAAAATTAGGGAGACATGGAAGAGATGGGACCAAGTGAGGTTTTTTTGCTAGGATGGCAGATGAAGCCAGCCAGCAAGAAAACCAGCCTTCAGTTATGATAATAAAAACAAGGGCCAGCATAATAACAGGCAGGAGAAAAATCAAAGGCAGCTATTTTGGACTGTTCTTGTGAATGGTGACACGGAGGTGTCGCTTGCCACGGGAACCCTCATTGCCTGAAGGTAAAAACCCAGACAGAACAGCTCCCCTCCCCCCCCAGTCATTGTTTAGATAATTCACACTCGGACACTGCAATATTCTGGATATATCCTGGAAGCTCTGGACGTATGGCAACCCTACAAGGGGGTGATGTTGAGGGATGATGGCGGACCTCCAAGAGGCAACTGGTTTTCCTGGAGGGGGCCTTCTCCTGACTGCTATTTTATGACAGAACATGGAGGACCCCCCCCCCCTTGTGTCAGCTTTTACTCCACATCACCGGCTGCTTGAAGCAGGGGAAACACAAAGGGAAATGGCATCAGGGCACATGGTTGATTTTGCCACAAGTTATAGAGGGGGAAAACGTGGACTTCTGTCCTCACTCAGAGGGCAAACAGTATATTTGCCCTGGGTTTATACAACACTGTCCAGACGTAAGCCTAGGTGAAATCACTTCAGAGACTACATCACTAATAACTAATGATATTCTCTCTCACCCAGAGACACAAAAACACGACGACAAGCAGACATTGCTCTACTCAGATAAGAACATTTTGCTGCCTGAGATGGAATAGTGAGTACCCGAGGCATCAAATTTTGGTACTTGAGGAAGAAAACCCTATTACAAGCACCTCTCCTTCTCCCTGGCTCTATCAAAATGCAATAATAATAAACAACTACTTGGTGTCCTTTCATTGATACCCAACACCTGCTGCCTGAGGCCACTGCCTCACTTTGCCTAATGATAGGGCCGGCCCCATTTGTTCCCTTCCACCTTGGGTATCACCTTCAGGATGCTGCCACCCTTTATCATAATGTTCCAGAGAAGCAATTCTCCCTGTAAAATGACTCCACCTGCCAGTCTGTTTTTGAGTGTAATTCGAAGTGCCGGTTTTGACCTTTTCCAAGCTTGAAGCTACTTGAAGGACTGCCTCCTCCTATATGAATCTACCCATCCTTTCAGATCAGTCGTTGTGTAGCCTTCCTCCATTTGCCACTGCTGTCTGAGGAATGCTTGGTGCCAATGTGTGAGGGAGCGTTCCTTGTTGTGTTTGGACTCCATCTGTGGAACTCCCTGCCCTAAGAGGTTACAATATCTTATTCTTTGTTTGTGTGCTGCCAGAAACTGGAGATATTTCTTTCTTTCCTTTTAAACAAGCTTTTGATTCTGCTTAATTTGATTTTTGGGTTGTTAGTCTTGGCTTCCTTTGCCTGTGATGCTGCTATCATGCTGGTCACTGTGTACCAGGCATCCCCAAACTTCGGCCCTCCAGATGTTTTGGACTACAGCTCCCATCTTCCCCGACTACTGATCCTGCTAGCTAGGGATCATGGGAGTTGTAGGCCAAAACATCTGGAGGGCCGCAGTTTGGGGATGCCTGCTGTGTACTGTATTTAACAATGGGTCGTTCTTATTTTTTAGAGCTTGTTCTTATGCTTTTGCAAGGCACTTTTATTAGCAACCCCTTTTGGGAGGGAAAGAACGGGGTGTGCATTTTTATGGAACTAAAAACATTCCTGGCCTTGGAAAGTCTCCACCAGGAATGAGAAATCTCTTTCAGTCCAAGGGCCACATTCCCTCATGAGCAAATATTTTGGGGGCCACATTCCAGCGGTGGACAGGGCCAGGCAATGGCTGCAACTCTTATCTGTGTACAGGTGATTATATTTGGGCCAAGGAAATGTGGAGGTTTCTACACACTCACAGACACTCATCGAGAGGCATCATCACAGTTCCAAAGATCTCAGGAACCTTTTCCCCTGCAGTCACTTGGAGCAGGGCCTTTAGTGTGGCTGCCCCTGTTCAGTGGAACAGCACCCCTGTCGAGATATGACAGGCACCTGCCATCTGCACTTCCTGGAAATAGTTGAAGACATTTTTGTTCCAACAGGCTTTCCCAGCCGGATAAAAAAGTCTTGGCAAACCACAAGGGTCCACTTGTAAGGGCTTTTGTGTCTTGTTTTAAATCTATTTGTTGTTTTTGTGTTTTCAACTGTTTTTAATTATTTTATGTGCAGATTGCCTCGAGATAGTGGTTTAGAAGGCAGTTAAAAATTAATTGTATTAAGAATAAAAACAGAAGCCGATACCCAGTGAAACAATTTACTCCTTGAGTTTTTAAAAGCCCAGGCCATTCAAACAGGAAACCTTCCTCAGCTGTGTAGCAGGTGGATGCAAATTTCACTCCAGCTAGCAAACAACACGAGCTGAAGTTCTGCCTGCCCCATAGCGGCCACATCTGACAGATGGCCATCCAACCTCTGTTTAAAAAGCTCAAATGAAGGAGAGTTCGCCACCTTCCGAGGGTGTCTGTTCCACCGTCAAACAGATCTCTTACCATCTGAAAGTTCTTGCGTCTCACCCTGCAGAAGAGGGTGTCCCCATCTTAGCGTATCACACTTTTGCAGCTCAAAGAAACTGGGAGGCAATAAATCCAGAGCCAATAAAAGGGGGCACCTGCGTCTTTTGCCTCTCTTATGGTCCACCTGTAGAACGCCCAGCTGTGGTGGGTCATCAGCGAGAGACGTCGAGCGTAGCTGGGTTTGAAGCTGGGAGGGTGGAATAAAGGACTGGGTAACTTTATGGCTGTTAATAACACTTGCAGCTATGCAAGCTAAGATAACGATACGGGCAATTAAACCTCATGCTTCAGGGTGTGAGCTGATGAGAATCCGATGGCATTCGCATCACGCCACCTAAGGCTTTGTGTGTACGCTCTCCTTTTATTTTGCTGCCAGGGTGTTAGCGAAGGTGGCAGAATAAAGGTGCTTAGAGGCCCAGTGAAAAGGGTCTCAAGCAGCAGCTGGGATTGGGGAGGTGAGCTCTGCTGGATCTGGTCAAAGCTATATAAAGTCCAGCAACTTGCTTCATACCATGGTCAAATCCTCCAGGAAGCCCTCAGGCAGGGCTTGAAGGCAATAGTCCAGGCATCCCCAAACTGCGGCCCCTCCAGATGTTTTGGCCTACAACTCCCATGATCCCTAGCTAATAGGACCAGTAGTCAGGGATGATGGGAATTGTAGTCCAAAACATCTGGAGGGCCGAAGTTTGGGGATGCCTGCAATAGTCCTTTCCTGCTGTTTTGCTCTCCAGCAACTGGTATTCAGTGGTATACTACCTCTGCACATGGAGGTTCTCCAAAGCCTTCATGACTATCACCACTACTACTGCAATTTATTGGGGGGGCCTTAGCCCCCCTCCAAAAAAACAAAAAACTAACTAACTAACTAACTAACTAACTAACTAACTTACTGTGAGCAGCATAAATATATACAGCAGAGTACAATGAAATGCTATAAATCCATCAGTAAGCAACACAGGACAGCAAAATCACAACCCAGGAGAACCATAAGAAGTCTCCCCTAATTAAGAGGACTAAAGGGGGCTCTGCACCCCACATTCCCACATGCTTAAGGACTAGAAACATGGACAAACCACGAGAACCGTCTAGTAGCCTCTGTTCTTGGAGAGCCACTGGCAGGTGAAAGAGATAATACAGGGTAGACAAACCTAGACAGCATCTTAAAACGCAGAGACATCACCTTGCCGACAAAGGTCCGTATAGTTAAAGCTATGGTTTTCCCAGTAGTGATGTATGGAAGTGAGAGCTGGGCCATAAAGAAGGATGATCGCCGAAGAATTGATGCTTTTGAATTATGGTGCTGGAGGAGACTCTTGAGAGTCCCATGGACTGCAAGAAGATCAAACCTATCCATTCTGAAGGAAATCAGCCCTGAGTGCTCACTGGAAGGACAGATCGTGAAGCTGAGGCTCCAATACTTTGGCCACCTCATGAGAAGAGAAGACTCCCTGGAAAAGACCCTGATGCTGGGAAAGATGGAGGGTACAAGGAGAAGGGGACGACAGAGGATGAGCTGGTTGGACAGTGTTATCGAAGCTACGAACATGAGTTTGACCAAACTGTGGGAGGCAGTGGAAGACAGGAGTGCCTGGCGTGCTATGGTCCATGGGGTCACGAAGAGTCGGACACGACTAAACGACAACAACAAGGTTAGAACCAATTGGCTGTGTCTGTGTAAAGCAACATTATGCTTTACAGATTGAAGAGCTCCAGCTCCCATCACCTCTCACCTTTGGCCATGGTGGCCGGGGCTGATGGGAGCTGGAGTCCAATAACTTCTGCAGGACACAGTGTTGGCTGTCCCTGGAGTAAGGCAACATCACATGCTCTAGGTTGGCGGGTGATGATACTGTTCTGAATCTCTCTCTCTTTCTCACATGCACAAATATTTGAATGCATCAAAGCATATTGACCATGGGTTCAGCACTAGCAAAAGAAGTACTTCCCACAAATATTAAAGAATGAATGAATGAATGAATGAATGGACTTTGTCGCCCAAAGATGTGGGGGGCAGCCACTACCCTGGAGGGATATTAAATTCTTAAAACACAGGCACACCTAGGCAGGGGCCCTGATGTGTACATGAAAGTTTCCGGGCATAGGACCAAAGGCACAAATGTGCGTCAATTTTGCATATGCAAAGCTTGGAATTTAAATATTGCAGAAGGCAATCCAACTAATTCCCCACCCAAGTCACTCCGGATAATTTTAAAATGAATTTGTACTCTGCCCCAGATCACCCGAAATCAGCTCCTGATTAATTCATTTGCCCCTCAGTTCATTTCCCAACAGGTCCTGCTGCGAATCAATTCAATTCCCCTCCAGTTATCCCCCTTCATTACTCTTAAATCATCTCTAGATATAGTCAGCTTCAATGTATTTCTATAATATATTTCCCCCTACCCAGTAAGTCAGATCGCCCCCCCCCACAATTCCAATTTCTTCTGAATTCATTACCCACCCTAAAACAAAAAAATAATAATAATAATAATAATAATAATAATAATAGATTTGGGGCCCATGCCTCAGACTCCTAGCAATGAACTGGATCAGGCTATATGATGGTGGCCATTGGTGATGCTTTAAGCTTTAATTGAAAAAACAAAAACCCAGAGGATATCCTCTGGTTAGATACTTTATGAGGAGATTAGAGAAATTCACGGAAGGGAAGAAATCTACCAGTAGCTATCAGCCAAGAAAGCTAAATGCAAGCTTCCAAGGTACTGAATACATGGAGGACAAACTCCAATAAACCGTGGTTTGGTTGTTGTCACAGTCTTCCTAGCAAACTACAGGGGAGGTTTCCCAGAGGCAGCTGGCCAGCTGAAGTTGGGAGACCAGGTGAGCTTTTGATCTAATCCACCAAGACTGTTCTTAGGTTTGGGCCATGGCCTTGACTGTCACACTATGCGAATATTGAAGAGCAGTATAAATCATCGGCCTTGAAAGAGGGGCAGGTGAGGAGGAGTTTTGGGTCTGGGTTGCCACAGATTTTAGCTGAATGGCAGAGCATCTGCTTTGCATGCAGAAGGTTCCAGGTTCCCGCAACGCCACTGCCAGCCAGTGTTGGCAAGACTGAGGTAGAAGGACCCGCAAGCTGACTCTGTATGATACGATAATCTTTATTGTCATTGTCCCATGCAGAACAACGGAATTGAGAATCTATATCAAAATGCATATACAGTGGTACCTCGGGTTACGAACGTGATCCGTTCCAGATTGCAGTTCGTAACCCGAAAAGTTCGTAACCCGAAAACGGCGTTTTGCGCATGCGCAAAGCGCTATTTTCGCGCTTTGTGCATGTGCAAATGTGCGCGGCGCTTGTGCGCACGCGCGCACGCCGAAAATACTTCCGGGTTTGCGCAGTTCGTAACCCGGGTTGTTCGTAACCCGAGGTGTTCGCAACCCGAGGTACGACTGTACATAATTAACTCCCTAAAAACTCTAATACCCCTCCTGATTTGCCCCATAAAACTCTGATGCCCCACAACTGAATACAGACCCTCCCTCACAGACTGCCTTCCTTTGCGTTCAAAACCGAAATCGCTCTTGGATAGAAGCTATTTCTCAGGTGGCTTGTTCTGGTCTTTATAACCCTATACCTCCTTCCAGAAAACAGAAGCTGAAAGAGATCATTTCCGGGGTGCACACTATCCTGCACAATATCTGCAGCTTTCTTATAGCACCTGGAGGCATAGATTTGATCCAAAGTGGGAAGAGGGCACCCAGTTATCCTCTCCGCAGTCTTTACGACCCTTGACAGCGCTC
This sequence comes from Zootoca vivipara, assembly GCF_965207765.1. NCBI lineage: Eukaryota > Metazoa > Chordata > Lepidosauria > Squamata > Lacertidae > Zootoca > Zootoca vivipara. The sequence goes on along the minus strand of NC_142589.1, from coordinate 6,914,962 downwards.
TTCTTTCCCCAACCGCATAGCAAGGCAGCTGCCTGTGTTTGTATGACTCTGGACCCATTAAACCGGCTTCTTCTCTTGTGATCCAGTCCTCCCTTGGGATCCTGAATCCCAGCTGCTGGGAATCACAGGAGAGGAGAGGGCTCTTGTGCTCAAATACTGCTTGCTGACTTCCCAGAGGCAACTGCTCAGCCACTGTGAGAACAGGGTGCTGGACTAGGTGCATCGCTGGCCTGATCCAGCAGGCTCGTCTCAGGTTCAGATTAAGATGTGAGGTGGGCTGGGACAGTTTGGAAGCATCAAACTGAAGCTTCCTTTGATGCCCAAAGCTGGGACAAACTTTCCCCTGATACTTTATATTTATGCTCTCTGGGGGATCTCTTTCAAATAAACGAATCATTCTGAAATGGCACAGTTGTGCAAGAAGTCTCTCTCTGTAAGAGACCCTTCCGTGAGAACTTTACCAGCAAAGCCGGAAAAATATATAACAAAATGGTACTTTAAAGTCATGCTTGCTATGGCCTGAGACCACTAACGGCTAATTTACTTTGACTGCATTTGATGGAAAGTTCGCAGGAAGAGACCAGACTCAGTGAAGTCGGTCTTTGAAACAAGCCTTGCTATCTAGATCACCTATTTGACGTCCAGCCACGAGGAGGTGCTGTTGAACATTATTTGCAACCCCTAATTTATTCTGGAAACAGTTTTTGCATCAATCAGAAAAAAAGGTACCGTATGTGTGTGTGACTTTCCCCTTCTCTGTTCAAGTCAGCCTTTTGGGTAATAAAGTATTGACTCTGTAGGGCTTCCAGGAAAACACACACACACACACACACACACACACACACACACACACACACACACAATGCAGGTGGATGAAGAAGAAAATAAAATGCATTTTGACAATGTCTTGCAAAACAAGGGGATTGCTAGGAACTTCATAGACTAAGGGTACAAAGCCATGGCAAAAAATGTGCATAAAATTGTGTATGCTAATAGATGCAAATTTAGGTCTCTAAGCAAATGAAGGCAGTGGTTGGTTGGAGTCTCACTAGATCGGCTACCCTATGAGCAAGTTTTCTTTATTTTTTTATAAATATATCCACCTAAGAGAGCTTGCAATCCTAAATCCCATTTACCAGGGAGTAAGTCCTATTGAACTGTATAATGCTTACTTCCAAATAGGCACAGTTACGACTATGCGGTTAGTCAGGTTCACTCATTTTAATGGATCTACTCTGAGTGTAACTAATGTTGGACGCAAGTATCAGAAAGACCACCTCCTTCCCCACAGCGGTTCCTAGGGTAATTCCATCACCCTCAGAAGCTTGGGGTGTCGGTGACCCAGGAGAGGGCCTTCTAAGGTGTGGAAATCCCTCCCCACAGAGGTGTGTTTCTGCAGTATGCAGCTCTTTACCTGGCCTTTTGACACCTGAGACACATGTTTTCAGGACCCACCCTATTCCTGCGACTCTGATTTGTTTTGAACTGTTTCTGATATTTTAAATTGTTGTAGTCTGCTCTGGGACCTGATGCATTTTTTTTTTAGTTTATAAGAAGAGGAGAAGGGGCAGAAGACCCAGAAAAGACTCCCCATCCCGTTTCACCCCCTAACAACACTCCTGTTGCAAAGGAACAGACATGCCCAGAGCCCTGCTGACCTATATATATTTCAGCCTTGACAAAAACTCATCTCTCTCTCTCTCTCTTCTCTCTCTCTCTCTCTCTCTCTCTCTCTCTCTCTCTCTCTCTCTCTCTCTCTCTCTCTCTCTCTGAAACCTCAAACCATGTTGTTGATTTTAATTAAACTGCAATTTTCGGAGTGCTCAATATGCCAACTTGTGAAGGTAGAGGTTTTTCAGATGTATTTGCCGCCCTAGTGGTTGGGCTCTAGAGCCACACAGCAATGCTGGGACAGACTGCTTCTGGGCCTAGTCAGACACCGGGAAACCTCTTCACTGTTAATCCATCTGAAGCAGGGGTAACCCGCTCCACATAGCAATGTGATAGGGTACGTCCCTTGCATGCCTAGATAGCCCCAGGTTCAGTCCCTTCTCCACCCTTGAGAGCTGCTGTCAGTCAGAGTAGACAACAAGGGTGTCCCAATCCATGGGGATGCCCACCTGTGCAGACAGGTGTTGGCCCAAGCAAGGAGGACGCCAGTAGTTCCAGAATTCTAGGCAGAGAGGAAAGTGAAGGTGGCAAGATCAGCACCTTGGAGAGGGACCTAGGTGTGAGTTTCAGAACCAAGGTTAGTGATCCCGCCGCTGAGGCAGATCATATAAGTTGTCCCAGCAGTATCCTGAAGCAACAGACAGATTTTCAAAGCACAGGCTAGGTATGCTTGGTGGCTGCTCCCAGAGTTTGGAGTTCCCTTCCTAGGGAAATAAGACTGGCTCCCTCCTTCTGCTGGCAGGTGAAGACTTTCTTATTCCAAGAGGCTTTGGGGAAATGACTGCTTTTAAGGAAAGGGATGGTGCTGTGATGCTTTTATTGTAATTATCTGCATGTTTTAATACACACACACACTTTAATTATTTGTGTTTAACTGCTTTTGAATTGTCCCCACCCCCATGATTTTAGTCGCTTCTATTTTATCTGTAAGCCACCTTGAGTCCTTGTTTGGGGAAAAGGTAGGCTATCATCATCATCATCATCATCATCATCATCATCATCATCATCATCATGCCCCATGAATGCTACATCTGATTAGTCATAGCAATGGCGCCTTCCTCTGTAGCAACTGGCTACTTCAAGTTGTTGGGTGGTCTCCTAAGGGCCTCCCTGATCCCCGAAGAAATCTGTGGACCAACCGTATGTCCCCCTGGAGTTCGGGGGATGAGATATGGGCTCCACATGGGATGAACCGGGGGTGGATCCATCTTCTCCTGGGGACTTTGCCTCCAAGGATTCTCTGGGGCCATGACAGCTGGGCTGCATGGGCAAAGACTCTCTGTCTCGGTGTAAGGAAGCACCCTGCACTTCGGCCAGCCTCACTCTTCTGTGGTGCTCAAACCTCCTTCTTTCCTCACGGCTCGCGATTTTGCAAGCCTGCTTTCTGCCCACCTCTGTGGTCTCTTTTCAAAATGAAGAAGCGACGCAGAAATCAACCAGGCAATTCCTGTCCTCTTTTTAGAAGGCATAGAACAGGCATCCCCAACCTGCGGCCCTCCAGATGTTTTGGCCTACAACTCCCATGATCCCTAGTTAACCGGACCAGTGGTCAGGGATGATGGGAATTGTAGTCCAAAACATCTGGAGGGCCGAAGGTTGGGGATGCCTGGCACAGAAGCTTCCAAAACATGTCCTGCATCTCTCCCCTTGCCCCTTGTACATTAATTGTTCCTTTTGAAAGGACTTTGTGGTGTCGCTAATCCTGATCTTAGCAAGACCAACCTGGGCTCTGTTCACCATCTTTCAACATCCTGCCTGCATCAAGAGACTCTTCCCATTGCATGGCTGCCCCACGTGAACAAATGCCTTCACATGCCGTTTGCAATTAATGCAGCCCAATGACATCACGCCCCAAACAGTATCAGGTATTACTGAGCTTTTGGAAGACATTTCCCTCTCTTCTTTAAATGTTGCATTAGAATAGAATAATTTATTGGAATAGAATATTCCCAACAACACCCTAAGAGGCATGTTCATAATGAAGAACAATGCAGAGGAGCAGCCTCTACACTCTACAGCAGGCATCCCCAAACTTCGGGCCTCCAGATGTTTTGGACTACAATTCCCATCTTCCCCCACCACTGGTCCTGTTAGCTAGGGATCATGGGAGTTGTAGGCCAAAACATCTGGAGGGCTGCAGTTTGGGGATGCCTGCTCTACAGGTTCAAATATAACACATGCACACGTGAACTCAACCAGCTCCTGAGATTTCATTACACAAGGCCCTTGCAAATATATCGCCAGAATCTTGAGCTCTAGAATCTTGAATGTTGGGATCCCAAGGAAGCTGAATCCTGGCCCCTATTATGTTGTATGCATTCCACATATTCCTAGCCCTGCCCTTTCTTAACAAGTTACTTTCTCCAACAAGTCTGTGGTTTGTTTGGGTCTCCCCGCCCCCCCCCCCGCAAGCTAAAACACAATGAAGAAATCATCCATCACCACTATGCAAGTCAAAAGGGAGGCTTAAATCAAACCATCCTCGACAACAATGACATTAATTATGCTTTTAACACGATTTTACTGCTTCCCTTCCCTGCCACCCTCCCAGCCCAACACAGACACACACCCGTCCCTCTCCTCCATGCCACATCTGTCTGAACAATATCAAGAAGATTTATGATTTTTTTCCTTCTTCCCGTAATTACAGACACACAAGCCCGGGCTCACTTTGTCAAAATACTTGCTGAGCAATCAGACTTTCTCGCTGCCTTTCTCTGCTTGAGGTTTGCATTGGCAGAAGCCATTCAAAACACACACACACACACACACACACACACACACACACACACACACACACCACCCCTCGAATAAATCTCTCTAAAAAAGTGTTGAATCAGGAACTTGTTTGTTGCTTCTGAAATGTTCTACAAAGAATTTGCTTGTCAACAAATATACATGTATTTATAGGTGGAATACCTGCAGGGAAAGATTCATTCTGGGGGAGAGGAGTATGCAGGGAAAAACGAGCAAAGGGTGCATTGGGAAGTTGTAGTGTGTGTCCCATCGTAGAGCATATAGTCCTTAGTTTCATGTTCCATGATGAAATTTAATGACAGGGGAGGAAACAGACATACACCCGCTTTACCCAAACTCCTAACTGCCTGGAAAATTAGTTGACATTCTTGCAGAAGCTCTCTTGCAGGTCTCTGGCAGTTAGGAGCTCTGCAGACTCAGCTAAGTGGCACTCTAGTGGGTCAGGGTTGGTTACGGGGCAAGGAGGTGAGCGGAGGACTGATCTGGCCAGGGACTCTGGTGGGGTCAGACCCAGAAACAGACTCAAGAGTGTGCCATGTCCTTGCAGCTGACACTGAGTGCAGCAAAAGTGGTCACCTCGATTAGGAAAGGAGAAAATGTGGACCGGCCAATTGAGCACCATCATACTGCCAGCCAATCGTAAGATGCAATGCTGTCTATTTCTAAATTTCTATGGGTGACTGAGTAGACCCTGAGCATGGGCACCAGTCGTGGGCCATCACAGCGCTGGATTATTTAACAGGCCGACTAAGCATGTGTTCGAAAAGCACGCCAAAAAGTGCAAGTAGATCAATAGGTACCGCTCCGGCGGGAAGGTAAACGGCGTTTCCGTGCGCTGCTCTGGTTTGCCAGAAGTGGCTTAGTCATGCTGGCTACATGACCTGGAAAAACTGTCTGCAGAGCGGACAAACACCACCTCCCTCGGTCTGTAAAGCGAGATGAGCGCCGCAACCCCGAAGTCGTTTGCGACTGGACTTAACTGCCAGGGGTCCCTTTACCTTTACCTAAGCATGTGTTTAAGGCACCAGCAAACAACAACAACAACAACAACGACAACAACAACAACAACAACAACAACAACAACAACAACAACATATTTATATGCCGTCCATTTGACTGGGTTGCTGCAGCCACTCTGGGCAGCTTCCAACAAATTAAAGCAAAGCAGGGGCACCGCTGAAAATGAGAAATTACTGAAAGAATTTGACATTTTGCACCCCCCCCAAAAAACCCACATCAAAACTATAAATCATGGGAAAAATAAGAACATCGTGAGACTTTCTTACACCCCACTTTCCCCCAGTTTTCCTGGTCTCCTTTTATCACTTCCTCCCACCTAAAGCGGGGGGGGGGGCATTCTACTAACGTAAATCAAAGCAATGCCAGGGAATCAGATCTTGTCATGAGTGGCACATGATAACCATGTGCAACATTGCAGTATGCCATATAAGCTTTGTGCCATTTTGAAAAACAAAATGTTATTTTAGTATTGTTTTTTATTTTGAGTTGTATACAGTGCTTTAATCTTTCCACTCCTTATGGCCTCTAAAAGGTCTTAATCGGGTGTTACAAAAATGTAATAAATTGTAATAATAATAAATACAAGAATTAAATAAAGGCAAGGAAACTGAACACAAGAATCAGCCCCCCAAAATCAAAGGATCACGATACAGGTAACTACAAAACAAACCGATTCCCGGCATTGCTGACATACCCAGTCTTTGGCATTCTAGTTCCAAAACCCAAACAAGCATTGCCACTTTTGCATCAATAGTACCAGAGCTATTTCTGCTTTGAGCCACTTCTGTTAATTTATTCATAGCTGCAATTTTGAGTATTTGTTTGTTTCTGCAAAATGTCTTTTTTTTCTTCTCACCGTTGGATAACCCCTAATGTTCCTAGTCAGAATATTCATTGGAACCTCTCGTGAGGAGAGTGTTCTGATCAAATCTTAGGACCTCTTCTGTCTTTGCAGATAATGTAAGAGCTGCCACACTGGACTGGACACACATGAAAGAAAATTAAAACAAACAAAGCTGGAATGAATTTACAGAGACAGTAAACAGAGCTGCAAATTTAGGTTGCAATCCTCCAGAGTTACTTCAGAGGAACTCCTTTTGAACTCAGCGGCGTTTACTTCTGAGTATAGAAGCATAGAGGAACAGGATTGCAGTGAAACCATTTACAAGAAGGAATGAAAAATATTTTAATCAACTAGTGCTCCACCCTCAGCTTCAAACAATGGAACCTCTGCTCGGCCCCCTCACAGACTTCTGACATTCAATCAGGCATAGCTCACCTGTTTGCAAGCTTATCTTCACAGCCATGGGGACTAGGAAGTTGTTTCCTCTCCAGATTTCAAATTCCAAAATCTGGGCTTGCAAGTTGTAAAGGAAAGGTGGATAAACGCTGCCCCTGCTTTACAGCTCCATAATCCTTTTGTCAAACGCACACAAATGCTACTCACAACAAGGAATACCTGAGAGGTATGGCCATAGGCATCGCAACACTTCCAACCCACCCCCGAACCCATCAAATCTAAATTCCATTGTCTGCCCCTTTGCTGTGAAGGGAGTTCAGTCATCTTAGTTAACTTGCTGTCAAAGAGACAAGCGCGGACCACGGCAGCATTATTACAAGGCGAGAGCAAATGTATTCCTTTTTTATTGTCAAGACAGATTTGGCTCAGGCACTGAAATACAGTGATAGCAAAAGATGTTTCCTCTTGTCTGTTCTGCTACCACTTCAAAAAGAACACGGGGGACACCAGCTCACCACGAGCCCTTCCTGCCATGCAGGGAGCCATAGGCGAGACCCGACGCAGCGGAGCAAATGAAGGCAGAAACGCTGGCGGGGCAGGTAGAGAGACTGATGCTCGGGGATAGAACCACTGCAGCAAAACTTTGCACCATATGGTCCAAATGTCCACACCGGGAAAAGACAATTTCAGTGACCACCTATCAGTTAGGTCTGCCAACATTACTGGACGAAAAAATGTGTCACTGATTAGTCAGGCAACATTATAATTACTATTATTGGGAGAAATTCAACATAGCGCTAAGAAGATTGTTCCACCAGCCCAAGCATTTCTGCTAACCCAATGGAATGATCTAGCTTCTCCTCCAGGGGTTTTCCTGGCACCTCTAAGCCAAGCCAATTTTACTTTTGAAGGTGGCTGCAAGGGGGTGGGGGGAGAGGAGAAGGGGGAAATCCCTGTCGCATTAGTAGAAGTCCTTGTGCGGGCTTCTGCTGGCAGGACTAGTTAGCTGAACCTGGCCTATCATCATATAATATGGATAAATATAATATATTTATTATATAATATATATGATACAGTCCGATCATATCTTATGCATGATTAAGCTGTGCAATTTCAACCTTGTGTGGCTGAATGCTGGCTGGCTGCAATTGTGCAAATTAATTGCACTCAAGGTGGCAAGCTTACAAGTTAATTTTGTGCTGGGTTTTCCTGGCATGGAAACAGCTTTTGAGCTTCCCACCTTACTTATCGGGCTCTGGGATGCTCTCCTGAAATCTTGCAGTAACTCAGAGGGACTCACGATATCTTGCAAGCCCGGAGCCTTGTAAGCAAGGCAGAAAGTTTAAAAGTTCTCTGTCTTGCTTGGGGGGGGGGGGACATAGCCCGCCTTGTGCAGTGGCTCTGGAACGATGGTCACACAGGGGTGGTTTGAGTATACGTGCTTTTGCATTGACACACCACCCCCCTAACATAACCCCTGTGCAATATGTGATCGTACTGTGTAATATTAATTTTAATATGTATTGTATAATATCATCACAATAATATGTGTACTTATAGCAGGCATAGGCAAACTCGGCCCTCCAGATGTTTTGGGACTACAACTCCCATCATCCCTGGTCCTGTTAGCTGGGGATGATGGGAGTTGTAGTCCCAAAACATCTGGAGGGCCGAGTTTGCCTATGCCTGACTTACAGAAACAACAGCCAGACAGCATCTTAGAACAGGCACCCCCACTTCACATTCACCCAGAAGGGGGCCTACTGTGATGTAACAAAACATGCCTTCAAATAAGGACCAAGTTAGAACTTAACAATTTTACACATGCTCTTTCCAGCAAACGTTCACCATCACAAGGACTAGCAACTTTTAAAAATAAAATCGGAGAGATCCAAATTGACTCCGGGTACTGAGGAAATCTGGAACACCCCCAGCAAGCAGCTCTGATGACACGTAAAAAGTAGGAAGTGAGGATGCACTGCAAGGGATGAAAAGGTTGGTTTTGTGGGAGCGGCCGCTGAGACCACATAACACCGGTCTTGAAAGATCTACATTGGCTCCCAGTACGTTTCTGAGCACAATTCAAAGTGTTGGTGCTGACCTTTAAAGCCCTAAATGGCCTCAGTCCAGTATACCTGAAGGAGCGTCTCCACCTCCATCATTCAGCCCGGACACTGAGGTCCAGCACCGAGGGCCTTCTGGCGGTTCCCTCGTTGCGAGAAGCCAAGTTGCAGGGAACTAGGCAGAGGGCCTTCTCGGTGGTGGCGCCTACCCTGTGGAACGCCCTCCCAACAGATGTCACAGAGGAAAACAACTACCAGACTTTTAGAAGACATCTGAAGGCAGCCCTGTTCAGGGAGGCTTTTAATGTTTAATAGATTATTGTGTTTTATTCTTTTGTTGGAAGCCGCCCAGAGTGGCTGGGGAGACCCGGCCAGATGGGCGGGGTATAAATAATAAATTATTTATTTATTTATTATTATTATTATTATTATTATTATTATTATTATTATTATCATTATTATTATTATCATTTTCATGGCATCGCTAATATAAAGAGAGACTTGGGCATCTTGTTAGCCAGGTGCCTTTTCCTCAGCGAAGGCATCCTGAGGATGCTCCTGTGAGCAAAGGCTTCTGGGTAACCACAACTAGGCACTCAGAACAACAATTCCGCCCTTTCGGAAGCAATTCCGCGAAAGGAGCCGAGGCGAACCATACCTGGAGCTTCAATCAGTTGCTTGTAAACACTCAGGAATGCCGCTTCTGCTTCTTTGCTTCTTTTACTAAGAGCAACCACCTGAGGGGGAGATAAAAAATAACAATAACAAAAACCACGCAGGAACATTCAAGGGAAACGCAGTTTTCTCCCGCAAACTCGTGCTCTCAGGTGAAGACACTGCAAATCGGACAGCCCAAGAAAAGCTTTTGGTGCCTGAGGCAGAACCACCCTGAAGGTGGTAAAAAAACCCACATATAATAAATTAAGGAATTTAATTTATTATTTAATGAATGCCCTGTTTCCTCAGTCTTGCAGTGAGGTCTAGTGGTCAGAGTGTCAGAAGAGGATCAGGAAGCATGAGGTTTAAATTCTTGTTTTGTCCCTATATCACCTCACAGGGTTCTTGAGAGGATGAAATGCAGGAGGGATGAGGGGGGAGAAGAATTTCTGCCTCCCTGAGCTCCTAGATGGAGGCCAAATCTAGGACTAAGCCCCGTTTCCAGGAATAGGCAACCCTTCTCCTAGGCTTACATTAAAATATCAGTTGTTTTGGAACTACAACTCCCATGATTCCTAGCTAACAGGGCCAGTGGTCAGGGATCATGGGAGTTGTAGTTCCAAAACATCTGGAGAGCCAAGGTTGCCTATGCCTGATCTACACCATACATTTAAAGCACTAAGAAACCACCTTGAACAGTTATGGCACTGCTTTTTTTCAACAACTCAAAAGTTTAGGGGTACTCTCAATTTCCTACTCATATTGAAATAATGTCCCCCAATGAGGCCAAACTTAGATTCACAAAATGTTTAGGGGTATGCGTCCCCCTGCGTCCGTCCCCCCAGAAAAAAGCACTGGCTTCCCCAAAGAATCTTGGGAACTGTAGTTTGTTCCCTGTTCAGGGAAGTTTTTAGGGTGTATTGCGCTTTTACTAATTTTTTTTTTGTTGGGAGCCGCACAGAGTGGCTGGGGCAGCCCAGTCAGATGGGCGGCATAGAAATACCGTAATAAATTACTATCATTTTATATTGAAAGATAAAGAATACATCATTGCAAGTGCACAGAGTAAGACAAGACACAGAAAGAAGAAGAGAAGAGAAGAAATAGTACCCGTGTAGAAAACAAAAAAGAACAGCAACAAAAATTTGTATACTGTATGTTGCAAAAACAGAGAGAATGTTTCAGCACCCTTAACAAACGACAGCTCCCAGGATTCTTTGGAGGAAAGGCATGCCAATTTAAAGTGGTATCATAGTGCTTTAAATATATGGTGTGGATGCGGCCTCAAAGTAGGATTGCCATATGTCTGGGTTTTGCTGGACATGTCCTCATTTGGTGGGCCAGCATGCCCATTTGGGCGGATTTTTGCATTTTACACAAATTATTATTATTATTTATTGAATTTATATACAGTACTGCCCTATACCCGCAAGTCTCAGGGCGGTTTACAGAATAAAATCAAAATATAAAGCACAAAATCCACAATCAATTTTAAGGACATAGGATATCAATCAAATCAACCAAAGGCCTGGTTAAAAAGGAACGTTTTTGCCTGGTGCCTAAAGGTGTATAATGAAGGTGCCAGTCAAACTTCCTTGAGGAGAGCATTCCACAGACGGGGGCCACTGAAGTGCCTGGGTTTGGTTTTAAAAAATAAAAATAATTAATTTTTTTATCTTGGGGGGGGGGCACGCTAGAGCCTTGCTCGGCCTTGCTCTTCGGAATATGGCAAGCCTACCCCAAAAATAATCAGTTACCTCCAGGGGGCGGGCGGTGCAGTGAATTCTCTATATTATTAATACTTCTTAGCCACCTTCATAGAATTACAGCTTCCTAAGGAATGACTGCTAAAGTCAGTTTAAGTTTCCTGTCCCTTGGGCATCTTTTGCCTGTTGTGAGAAACATAGATGGTTGCTATTCCTTTCTCCACCAGCTGACCTCAGAAACTGAATGCCAAATCTGCAAGCATTTCTTTTTAGCGACAGGCTGGCTTTTTAATATTTTTCATAAATGATGCCAGTTTTAATGCCTTTGGATTGCACCGTATATTCCGGCGTATAAGACGACTGGGCGTATAAGACGACCCCCAACTTTTCCAGTTAAAATTTAGAGTTTGGGATATACTCGCTGTATAAGAAATAGGACCCGGCGTATAAGACGGCCCCCAACTTTTGAGAAGATGTTCCTGGGTTAAAAAATAGTCTTATACGCAGGAATATACAGTACTTGTCTTGGTGCTTGCATGCTGCTTTGTGAAGATCCTCTTGCTTAAAAAGCGGGTTATAAATTTGTTATACCTAACTTTTTACAGACATCAACTTAAACAACATGATGATGGCAAAAAGGAAGAAACAAGGAGCCATCTCTCTTGAAGAAGAAGCCATGATCTTGGTTGAGTTTTTAATCCCATTTCAGGATTTTCTAGTATACAAGTTTAAGATACACACACACAAACCTGAAACTTGCTTGTTTTTCCCCCTTCCAAATTTGAGCTTCACAATTGAATAGAAACGGCCTCTGTATGGCGAAGCCTGCTTTTGCAGCTCAACAAAGATAACCCAGCTTGATTTCAACCCATGTCTTCCCTTTGTTGTTACTGTATTGGAGGGGAGGGCCTGGGGTGGTGGTGGTGGCGTTGGATAGAAGATTCCTTCAGCCCCCCTCCCTCTTCTCTGTAATCCAGGTGGTCAGCAAAATCTCACTCTCCGTGTGTGTGCTGCGCATCAAATCCCTTCCCCCAAACTGCCATTCAAACTGGCAGGAAGACCCAAGAAATAATTAATCTCCTCTAATTAGGTGCCAGGCAGGCAGTCAGGCTGGCCCCCTCTTCAACCCCCCTCTGATAGCCGGATGTGAGAGGAAGAAGTTGGGGGAAAAACACACACACACACACACACACACCGATTCAGAGCTACATCCCATCAGCGGCATTGGAACAGTCACCATTCCTGTACAAGTGCCCCCCCCCACCTCAAAAAACGCAGGTTCTATTCTGTCCCTTTAACAGCTTTGAAGCAGGCCGATGACCTCCAGGTGCAGAGTCCATACCCTCCAACACTCCTCAAATGAAAATAGGAAGATTTTCATCTGAGAAATGTTGGAGGGGTTACACCAGCACAAAAGGGAGCAGGAAAAGGCATCAGCTTGTCGCCTTTGTAACGCGGGTCTTACGTCAGAGTGATCTTTATTTACTTATTTGTTTATTTATTTTTTTAAAAAGAACTTTTTTTAAAAAAAAAGCTCAGCGGTGCCAATTCCCTCAATATGACCCCCCCCAATACAATAGGTTGTGGGGGGTGCGGCTGACAACCCTGCAGTGTAGCTTACTATTAAAATTGCTGTTCTGATAAAAGGCTGAGGTGTGTTTGAATCCCTAGCTAAATATCCCGCGTAGAAAATGCACTTTAAGCTCCAGCAAAGGTCATTTTTACTTGAACTACGCTTCCGTCAGCCAGCGTCCTTCCTTCCACCTTGCCATGTGAAAGCGCTGGGCTTTCTTGACTTGCACGCGGACGAGCCGTGCTTTTATTTCATAATAAATAAAACTGCCCCCCTCGTCCATTGCAACACTACCGGTAGGTGAAGAGCATCTGAGGAACCTCTGCCTTCCTTGAGCGCTCTGAAAGGAACAAAAGCCCAGTTCTGAATGCTATACACCTCCAAGAATTCTCAAAGGCTCTGAGATTACACCTGAAAGTTCCTTTGGTACCGTTGGATGCAGTCCACCGGGCCCTGGAGATCTGAATATATTTAGAGTAGAGTAGTACCACCTCTTTTTCTATCTTCTCTGCATCATTTAGTCTGTTATCACAAGGTTGGGCAGTTTTCCTGTTGGGAGGAGGCAGAGGCAGGGCAGTTGTCCAGCCGTTCCACATCATGGGGTCCTCTGTGGATTGCGGTGACTCCATGGGAGATGCCCAACAGTGATCCTCAGCAAATGAGTCGATGTGGAAGTGGTTCTTTGAACACGGAACAGTTGGAAATCCTCGGTATACAGCAGGGTAGCCAACACAGTGTTTTCAGATGTTGTTGGGCTACAACTTCCATCATCCTTGACCCTGGGCCAGGCTAGCTGGGCCTGATGAGAGTGGGAGACCCACCATACATGTAGGGCTCCACGTTTGCTACTGTTCCTGGCCTTAAGAGGACATGAGAAAGTAAGAAAAGCCCAGCTGGGTAAGAATCATAGAATTGGAAGAGACCACAAGGGCCATCCAGTCCAACCCCCCTGCCAAGCAGGAAACACCATCAAAGCATTCCTGGCAGATGGCTGTCAAGCCTCCGCTTAAAGACCTCCAAAGAAGGAGACTCCACCACACTCCTTGGCAGCAAATTCCACTGCCAAACAGCTCTTACTGTCAGGAAGTTCTTCCTAATGTTTAGGTGGAAGCTTCTTTCTTGTAGCTTGAATCCATTGCTCTGTGTCCACTTCTCAGGAGCAACAGAAAACAACCTTTCTCCCTCCTCTATATGACATCCTTTTATATATTTGAACATGGCTATCATATCACCCCTTAACCTTCTCTTCTCCAGGCTAAACATACCCAGCTCCCTAAGCCGTTCCTCATAAGGCATTGTTTCCAGGCTTTTGACCATTTTGGTTGCCCTCCTCTGTTCCAGCTTGTCGGTATCCTTCTTGAACTGTGGTGCCCAGAACTGGACACAGTATTCCAGGTGAGGTCTGACCAGAGCGGAATACAGTGGTACTATTACTTCCCTTGATCTAGATGCTATATTCCTATTGATGCAGACCAGAGCTCCACCTGGCCTAGCACCCTCCCAAACAAATGTCTCTGGGAAGCCTTCAACGAAGGGCTTCAACAGCCCTCGTCTGCTCTTAACTCCCCCTTGCCGCCACAGATTGCCTCAGAAAATGGGGTCAGTGGCTAATAGGCACCGAGAGACCCTTCATTATTCATGCTATATTGAGTGGCAAGTGAATTCCACCAGTCGTGTATTGGGTGGGTGGGTGGGAATATTTCTTTTGTCGGTCCTGAATCAAGGCATATGTAGTCATGCTTTGAGTTACAGACCCCTGCAACACTTCAAGAAGGGTAAAAAGAAAACGATTGAAAGATGGCCATAGCAATCCAGAGCTTCATTTTTCCTCCCCAAATACCACCTGGACATCATGTAAAACCAGAGAAGGTACAAATGCTGCTGCTTCCGCCGTCCAGGCCAGCAGCATTCAAAACTGTGCCCGACGCCTCGGGCAAAACTGTTGACGCTCCTGTAATGTCACGCCATCGTAAAACTTTAATGTGCCTTGAGTAGGTGAAAATTATAATTTAATGCCGTGGCTTAAATAAAAAATCAAATTCCGCCTCTTTGTTCAAATATGTTTGGGGGGGAGATAAGTCCCACTTCAGTTCTTCCTCAACTAGCTAGAACAACCAATGTCTTTAAGGAGAGCGTTGGGACATAAAAAAGGCACAAACTTTCATTTCTGTACTTCACTTCCTAAATGTACAGACTGAATACATCTCCGCACTCCTGGATTAAAATTGTCTCCAGAGAGAATGAGGCATATGTCGTTCTAGTGAGATGGCACAGTGATTTTTCACCCCAAAAATGAAGGCTCAGGTCCGCTCATGGGCATAGAGTGTGGGGTGCCAGGGCCCTGGGTGCACAATTTTTGAGGGGTCGTGAACCAGGTGACCCCAGCCTGGCCCAGCCCAGTGCTCCTCTCCACCCACAAAGGGCACCTTGGCCAACCAGGCAGCACCATGAGCAGGAGGGCAGGTGGCTCAGTGTGGCCCTGCTTTACTCTGCTGAAGTTGGGGGTCACGGCATCCTCGTGTGAAATCCGAGACAGCTGCTGCCAGTCAGTGCTGACAACACTGATCTTAAAACTCCACGTGGGAGGACTTCCTGGGCGTCTTGGCACTGCTTGGAAAGGAGGTGGGCATGGATGGGGGGAAGCAGGATCCCTCCTCTCACTTACATGGCCAATCTCCCTCTCTCCAAGCTGGCGCCAAGTAAATCTCTCCCAGGCTCTTAACTTTTGCAAAACATTTCTGCACCCCTGCTAATAACTGAATGGCATGGATGCAACCACAACATCGCCATTCCTCATTTATGAAATATTTACCCCAGTTAAATCTGCAGCACCGCTCTGCAAAACCTAGGGAATTTTCCCAGCTCCGTGTGGCTCCAGCTGTAATTAAAACTTTCCTCCGAACTTTGGTCAAACTTTGCGTCAGCCATGATGGATTTGCCACCAAACTCCCACAGCACAGCATCCCCCTCCTTTTTTTTGCTGAAGTCAGAGAAACGTCACCTGTCATCCTTCAATTCTCACATTGAGGGGGGGGGGTTGGGGAAGGCTCAGCATCAAACCAGGGAGTGCAGCAAGACACAGCGAAAAGACAAATGCCCGCTTTCCCCCAAAAAAGACCTCGGGTGTTTATATACTTGTCAAGTTGTCCAATTTATTGCTTGTTAGAAATGCTAAAATGAGACTCGGAGAGGGTGGGGCAGCTGTGAGATGGGCTCCTTGCAGATCCGAGCTGAGCCTTGCACATAGATATTCCCAGTGGCAGGGCCGGATTAATCATACGGTAAAATATTTCATAGAATCATAGAATCATAGAGTTGGAAGAGACCACAAGGGCCATCCAGTCCAACCCCCTGCCAAGCAGGAAACACCATCAAAGCATTCTTGACATATGGCTGTCAAGCCTCTGCTTAAAGACCTCCAAAAGAGACTCCACCACACTCCTTGGCAGCAAATTCTACTGTCGAACCACTCTTACTGTCAGGAAGTTCTTCCTAATGTTTATTAAAGGTAAAGGGACCCCTGACCATTAGGTCCAGTCGTGACCGACTCTGGGGTTGCGCGCTCATCTCGCATTATTGGCAGAGGGAGCCGGCGTATAGCTTCCAGGTCATGTGACCAGCATGACAAAGCCGCTTCTGGCAAACCAGAGCAGCACATGGAAACGCCGTTAACCTTCCCGCTGTAGCGGTTCCTATTTATCTACTTGCATTTTGACATGCTTTCGAACTGCTAGGTTGGCAGGAGCTGGGACCAAGCAACGGGAGCTCACCTCGTCACAGGGATTCGAACCACCGACCTTCTGATCAGCAAGCCCTAGGCTCAGTGGTTTAACCACAGCGCCACCTGGGTCTGATATTAGTTCTTCCTAATATTTCCCTGGCCCGTAACCCCCATTTTTCGATACTTTGGAAATCTCACCACTTCCCTTTGCTTTTCGTCTATCCACAGCATTCTTTGCAGCTGTGTTAAAATAGAGTAGAAGCTGCAGCTTCTGCTGTTTAAAAGAACACCACTGAACAGAGTAGCTCAGTCCACCGCAGCGAAGTGTCTATGAATCCTAATGCATTGTGACAAGTCAGGGAGACTTAATGGGGTAAAGGCTCCACAAAAGTTGGATTCATTTAGTCAAACTCGCTTCTGCTCAGGGATGGGTCTTGCAAAAATCCCTGAAAAACATACTTAAGCCACACCTCATCACTCTTCACAACCTCTTTACATTCTGAAAGAGACCTGGGGTGAAAGTTTTGGACCTGACCAGAAAGAAAGAAAAAACAGCCACAGAATCCAGCTCTGCTTGTTTGGCAACAGGCCTGGCTCTAGGCGCAGTCCTGGTGGCGCGGGGCGCCAGGGCGCCGGGCTGGCAGGGGGGCGCTGCGCGGCAAAGCCGCACGGAAGCCATGCTGCGCGCTGTGAGGGCGGGGGCGCCAGAGCGATCTCCGTGCCTCAGCGCCAGGGCGCCCGACCTGCTGAAGACGGCCCTGTTTGGCAACTCAACCAGATGCCACATGAAAATTATCACATTAGACCCACTAATCATGCTCTTGTCTGCTCGATCCTCCGGAGCCTGTCTTCACATTCATGATATAAGTTTATAAAATGATGCCCGCCATGGAGAAAGTGGAGAGAGAGAAAAGTTTCCCTCCCTCTCTTGCAACACTAGAACTCACAGACAGCCAATGAAACTGAATGTTGGAAGATTCAGGAAAGAGAAAAGGAATTACGTTTTCATGCAACACATAAACTATGGAATTTAGACCCACAAGAGGAACTGGTGGCCACCAACTTAGATGGCTTAAAAAAAAAAAAGGATTGGACAAATTCACGGATAAGATAAGAGGGTTATCAGTGGCTAGTAGCCACAATGGTCTCCACAGACGGAGGCAGCAATGCGACTGAGTACCAGTTGCTGGACAGGAGAGTGCTGAAATACGCTTATCTTTTCTCTCTCCTCCCTTCCATCAGATTTAATAGATTGGCTTAACAGCTACTGCTGAAAAAAAAGTCATCGACTTAAGATGATGTTCTAGGGTGGGTGGTAATGTTGCCTCCCCTTCTTCTTTTGTTTCCTTGGCACCAAATTTTAAGATTGTTAACTCCTCAGGGCAGAGAACTATCCCTTTGCACAGTGCATACTGATGGCATCCTATTATTCTAGAAATGCTTTATTAATTTATTATTATTATTATTATTGACTTGCATCAAGCTCATAAGACTCGCTGGGTCCCTAACTCCCTAACCCTAACTCACTAAGGGTCCATCTAGTCCTGTATTCTGTTTCCCTCTGTGGTCAGCTGGATGCCTCCAGAAAGCCAATAAGGGACCCCTTTCATACACAGCAGCTGGTATTTTGCAGCCCACTGTCTCTGGGCTTGGAGGTTCCATTTAGCCCAATGCTAAGACAGGCGTTTTTGTAAAAGGCAAAATTGGTGCATTGCGAGAAGCTAGAAAACAGGGCAAGACTGAAACACATTTACACGTATTAGAATAAGCTTCTCCATCTTGGGGAGAAAGGGTTATTCCTGCCTAGCTCAGATCCTATCCCAGAAGCCCTGTTGCATTTTAAGCTACACACACACACACAGAGCTGAAATTCCCCAAAGATCCTGCCACCATTTGAACCCCGCAGCAATGTTATTAGCAAATGGTTGCCACCAATCCCAAGTGGCCGTTTTGATAATTATCAAATGAAGTCTGTCCTGGTGCAGTACCTGCTAAGCCAATCTATTAAATCTAAAAGGGTGGGAGCAGAGGAGAGAGAAGAGATGTGTTTTTTCTTTTTTCTTTTCTTTCCTTTTTTCTGCTCAAAAAAGCTTGCAAACCTTCCACACAAGACTGAATTTAAATTGCTTGTCATTCAGAACAGAAGCTGTACCAGTCATTTGTAATTCACCAGCCACCTGAGCAAACGGCCTTCTCTCCATTGCTGCTGCTCCCGGGCATTGGAGCACAAAGATCAGCTCTATCTCTCCCCCCCCTTCAATCCACCCCCCCTTCCCTATTGTCAACGTTGCGCAAGGCAGGGTCTTTTTTTTAGTGCCCTAGTACACAGCCCTGCTTTCTCCCATTTCCACCCCCCCCAATGCTTCCGGAGGGAACAAGATCTTTGCAAAGTGTATTTTCATCAGTTTCCACCGACAAAAATATTGCCCTCGAGGCATTTTATTAAGAACCACAATCATGGTTCCACTGTGCGTATGAAACAAAGCAATCAGGGACTTAGGTGTGCAAGTAGCCCTTCCCACGATTACTTCCTTACATGTAATATAGTGACCCAGGTGCTGTTCTAAAGAGATGTAGCACGGTTACTAAGGCACAGACAAGGCTAAGATACTGCGATTTTGCAGAAACAGAGCATGATGGGAAATGTAGTCTTACAGAAGATTTGCTAAGCCAGACATCCCCAAACTGCGGCCCTCCAGATGTTTTGGCCTACAACTCCCATGATCCCTAGCTAACAGGACCAGTAGTCGGGGAAGATGGGAATTGTAGTCCGAAACATCTGGAGGGCCAAAGTTTGGGGATGCCTGTGCTAAGCACTGGCCAGGAACCTCAGGCTCAAAGATCTAGTGGGGTTCACCAGGACTTGGCATTTGGCCTGCGAGGCCATTCAAATAGTGCCAAATTCGTGCTCTATCGGAGGTGTCCTTAGATTGGGCTCTCAGTTCTTCCTTCTGCAACCATGGCTTTCAATCTGAAGTCAATGGTTTCCTCACTGCGAGAAGTGAGGTTACAGGGAACCAGACAGAGGGCCTTCTTGGTAGTGGCACCCGCCCTGTGGAACGCTCTCCCAGCAGATGTCAAGGCAATAAGTAACTATTTTACTTTTAGAAGACAACTGAAGGCAGCCCTGTTTAGGTAAGTTTTTAAAGTTTGATGCTGTACAGTTTTTAATATTCGGTTGGAAGCCGCCCAGAGTGGCTGGGGAAACCCAGCCAGATGGGCGGGGTATAAACAATTAATAATAATAATTGTTATTATTATTATCACCATCATGCTATGTGATGTCAGGTGACTTGGATGTGCCTGGTACTGCCCACCCATCAAAGCCATCCATTCCTGGATCTGGCCCTTCTCTGTATTAAAGCAATCTCACTCTAAAGTAAGGTTACCAGGCGTCCCCGTTTCCTGGGGAAAGTCCCTGGATTTACAAATCAGTCCCCTGACAAAATCCATCTATTTAGTAGGAAGTTGAAATGTGTCCCCAGATTCATTGAAAAAAATCTGGTAACCTTACTCTAAAGGTTACCAGAGCCTTGAACTGAGGATCGTAACAGCTGCACCTTCTTCAGCGCTAAGCAAATGCTCTTTGCGTCCAGGTCAACTGGGTGTGCTACACAATGTTGTGTTGGTGAGACCCACCTGCCAACTTTATTTGCCAAGGCTCCATCCACATATAGTTCACTGAGCTCAGAAAGTTTTTTTAAAAAACTGTTCGCACCCCACTGCTTAGAGAAGCAAGATTTGGAGGGGGGGTCTGCTAGGCCCATTTAGCCCATGTTCAGCGCAAGGAACCCAGAGCTGCAACATCTGCAAGAGGTGGTTTTCCAGCCCCTTCCTGATCTCAAGTGAGCCCTCTAGGTAATTTAGGGTTGCCAGATGAAGCAGAAAATGTTCAAGGGGCTCTTTCTTTGCATGAGAAGCTCCACTTGCGGAAACCCCCTCGGGTTTTAAAGGTGCAAGAGCCCCCCCTCTTCTCTTTTGCCTCCGACAGCCATAAGCCCACTTGTCAATCTGCAGTTCCCCCTAACGTTCAACTGAAATTCACCCTCCTGTAAGCTAAGAGGAGGGACATTCCTGGCAGTTCAGCCAGCTCCAACGGGATCAAACATTTGCCTGCTTTGTGGCACTTCTCGTGCCTGCTTCCATCATCGGGTTTAAATGCTACATTTTCTGCAATGCGACCTGATGAATTGCAGACTGGCATTTTACCTGGGTTTTTTCATACCTCACTCTCCTCAAAAAGTTTTTCTTTTTTCTTTTTAAGTTAAATGTCACACTGTAATCTGGCATTCAGTGATTAATGAACCAAAAAAAAAAAGCGCTTGCTACTCCCCCCCCCCCAAGTCTCCCACTGCTCAACACAGCCCCTTCCAGCTATTTTACTCATATGAAGTTGACTGTGGTACCTTCAGCTTCTGCACATGGGTCATGAGCACCCATACATCTGTGGGCCTGAGTTTTCTATGGTGAAGCCAGCTGACGCTTTCTCCACAAAGGGAATCCCCCAGGTGTCCTTTCACAGCTATTTCGGAAGAGCTGATAGCGCATGCCATGGCTGCCACATAGGTAAAAGGTAAAGGTAAAAGGACCCCTGACCATTAGGTCCAGTCGTGACCGACTCTGGGGTTGCGCGCTCATCTCGCATTATTGGCCGAGGGAGCCGGCGTATAGCTTCCGGGTCATGTGGCCAGCATGACAAAGCCGCTTCTGGCAAACCAGAGCAGCACATGGAAACGCCATTTACCTTCCCGCTGTAGCGGTTCCTATTTATCTACTTGCATTTTTTCGTGCTTTCGAACTGCTAGGTTGGCAGGAGCTGGGACCAAGCAACAGGAGCTCACCCCGTCACAGGGATTCGAACTGCTGACCTTCTGATCAGCAAGCCCTAAGCTCAGTGGTTTAACCACAGCGCCACCTGGGTCCCTTGCCACATAGGTAGGTGGCCACTTAAAACAGCTCTATGCCACAATGGCCATCACACAAGCCAATGCACTCACTCACTCAAACATACATACACAACTGAAATCTGTTGGAGAAAAACAACCCTGCAACTCTTTTAAGAGAGAAAGGAACTAGACCACAAATGGCTTTTGACAGGGTTGTCTTAACCATAGGCGCCAGGGGTGCAGGGCACCCGGGCGCCGGGCTCTCAGGGGCGCCAGGCCAAGAATTGGAGTCCAGGGAAGAGCCTGCCCATTGGTGCTCTGTGGGGTGGCTCTTCTGCTGCGGGCAGCTCTGTGCCACGAGTTCGGGGGCGAGCAAGCCAGTGAGGCGCTGAGGTGGCTGACTGGCTCCGCCCTCCTGAGCACCTGGGATTGGCATAGGGCCGTGGAGAGCCCCCCCCCCAGCACATGCTGCTTACACCACGAGGCACCCAGCTTTGCTCAGTCGCCGATGCCTCAGGCTAGTTTATTGTGATGGGCTCCTTATGTTTTGTTTCCTGTTTTCTTTTCCTGAGCAGAGATAAGCGTGGTGTCAGCTCTCTAAAAAAAGGTCGACAACTCTGGGCAACCTGGGGGGGGGGCAGGCGGATCACTGCACCCTGGCGCTGCAGATGCTTAAGACGGCCCTGGCTTTTGGTACAGTCAATTTCACCGGCGCAGTCAATTTCACAGTTCTGTTGACTAGTATGGGACAAAGAGAACAGACTGCAGCGCAGAAACCGCCTTTCCCCCATCTAGCGATATTCCCACCCCTCTTTCCCCATGCCTCCTTCTCTTACATTTGCACAGCAACCAAGCTACCAGGTCTCATCTCATCCTGAAGAATGCAGAACTAAGGGGAGTCAGGAACAGGAGGGCATGCACAGCACCAGAAGCACTTTTCTCTCCGTTGAGCTACTTCCTACATTCCAAAGCATGCATTGACATTGAAAAATTAAACCTTGTGACATTCACACAGGGATTAGAACCCAGGACTGTCAGGCAGGAGAGCCTGAGCGCTTTACTCTCTTTGCCACCAGGGAAGCCCTTAAACTAAAGGAGTTATGAGCCTGATATTCTACTGGGCTGTAGGGCTACTCCTGCAATGGCCAGAGGGGGTGACACAGCTCATCAGCCCAGGCTGGCAGGCATCCATTTGTCCTGGGAAGCAATGGAGGACTGTGCCTTGGGGGGGGGGGTGAAGTCAAACTGTTGGAAGGTTACAGTGCCTAGGCAGGCCTTGTGGCACCAGGGTGAAGGGCACCTGCCTTGCACATCTTCTTCTTCTTTGGCGATCACTCGTATCCGAGTAAGATTCTCTTCCATAAACATGGTTTTAACAATGGGTCCGTAAGTGACTGTGGAGGCCAATTCCGGATTCACACGTCCTTCCACAGTGGGGACATTGGTTTCCCAGCGGGAGTTGATCACAGTGTGGATTTGCCAAGCGTGCCTTCCTCTTAGCACGTTTCTCCCTTGTGTGCTGTGTTCGAATGTCTTCAAAGTCAACTGGAGCGCTTGCAGGCCAGTGTTTCCCAGTTGTCAGTGTTTAAACTACATTTTTTAAGAATTGCCTTGAGACAGTCTTTAAACCTCTTTTGTTACGCTTTCCATTTTTAAGTTCGGAATAGAGTACAGTGGAACCTCGGTTTATGAACACCTCGGTTTATGAATTTTCGGTTTATGAACGCCGCGGACCCATCTGGAACGGATTAATTTACTTTCCATTACTTTCAATGGGAAAGTTCGTTTCAGTTTATGAACGCTTCAGTTTATGAACAGACTTCCGGAACCAATTACACCCATGCTTCAGTTTATGAACGCTTCAGTTTAAGTACTCCGTGGACCCGTCTGGAATGGATTAATCCACTTTCCATTACTTTCAATGGGAAAGTTCGCTTCAGTTTATGAACGCTTCAGTTTAAGTACTCCGCGGACTGTCTGGAACAGATTAATTCATTTTCCATTATTTTCAATGGGAAAGCTCACTTCAATTTATGAACGCTTCAGTTTATGAACAGACTTCCGGAACCAATTGTGTTCATAAACCGAGGTACCACTGTAGTTGCTTTGGAAGACGATCATCAGACATCCGCACAACATGACCAGTCCAACGAAGTTGATGTTGAAGAATCCTTGCTTCAACGCTGGTGATCTTTGCTTCTTCCAGTACACTGATATTAGTTCGCCTGTCTTCCCAAGTGATGTGTAAAAATTTTGGAGACACCGTTGATGGAATCTTTCGAGGAGTTGGAGATGGCTCATCTTTAACTTGTTTTTGCGGAATTTGGGAGAGGACCTCAGCAGCTACGGGGGAGTTGCAGTTAAGGAGATGTTGGTAATGTTCTTTCCAGCGCAGTGCAATAGCTTCTTTATCTTTTAGAAGTGTGTTACTGTCTGCTGAGCGTAGGGGGAATATGCCATGATTTATTGGCCCATAGATGGTCTTTGTGGCTTTAAAGTGCTGGATCTCCATATCTATGGATATTTATGGATATGGACATAAACAGTCCCTGGTTCAGTCCCAGCGAGCATCTCCAGGTGGGTTGGGGACGATTCCCTTCCAGATACCCTGGAGACACATGGCTGCCAGTCAGTGCAGACAATACTGAGCTGGAGAGGCCAATGGTCTGATTAAGTACAAGGCAGTTTCCTATATTCCTATAGTCCTGGTTGGTTCTATACAACCAATGGCCCAGGTTAAGAAACTCCCCCCCCCCCAGAGAAAGTGCAGAGCAGCCTTTGCCTTGCAGCTCCGGAACTTGGGTTGCGTTCACCATCCCCAGATACACCTGGCAAATTGGCTCACCTGCCAGGAAGGGAATCCCCCGGAACCCTCCCTGCAGTGGCCAGCTCCCCCCTGAGCCATGACAGACAAAGCAGGGAACTGATTGTGCCTATCTGACCATACACAGTCCATCTGACACTGCCTTGTACTGAGCCAGACTGTTAGGTCCATCTACACCAATGTTGTCTACACTGACTGGTAGCAGTGGCTCTCCAGGATTTCAGACGGAGAGTCTTCCCCAGCCCCCCCACAAGGAGATGCCAAGGGGTGTGTGTGTGTTGAACCTGGGGCTTTCTGCATGCAAGGGGGGGGTGCTCTACCCCTGTGCTACAGCCCTCCCCCTACCTTCCATATCCTCGCCTCCCCACCCCCCACGAAATCCCGCTCAGCCAAACCCCCTCACACTTTTATACATCAATGTATCATTAACTCCCCCCCTCCCCGCCATGCGCACCAACTCAAGGTGAGAGAAAACACAGCCGCGCTCTGCAGCGACGCGAGGTTGATGAATTACATTTCTGCGCCGGGTCCCTTCCATGGCTGGTGACTTTCCAGCAAAGCAATTATCACCGTAGAATGCATAATGGCCTAATTAATTACTACTGTCAGGCTGGCCTCTGTGCTATGATTATACCTTATCAAGCCAACTTTCTGATTTTTTCTTTTTCTTTTTTAGAAAGCAACATTTGGAAGCAAAAATATTATTGTAATTGATGGGGGGGGGTTTGCATGCTCTCTTTCTCTCTCTTTCTCTCTCTCTTGCCCTCCACTTTCTTTCTGTGTCTGTTGATATTCCCCCCCCCCCCAGATCAAGGAATGGTTAAACACAAACAGACAAAAAGCGTAAGAATTGGCAGGACTAATTGCAGCTGGAGGAGGATTTAGGCTGCATCAAACTTGCCTCAGGTCCCCACTCCCCCGAAACACAGGACTGGTGGCAATTATATTTTAATTTAAATTGTCACTCAAAAAAACAACAACCCAAAACCAACAAAACAAAGCCCCCTAAATCCCCCCCAAAAGTTATCCAAGGTGACTCCAAAAAGCTTATGACAAGGATAAGGAGCCTGTGGCCATCCAGATGTTGTTGGCTTTCAACTCCCATAACTGGAACAGAGGAAGCTGCCTTGTGCGGAGTCTGACCATCAGCCCACCTGGCTCCATATTGCCTACACGGACTGGCAGCAGCAGCTCTCCAGGCTTTCTGGAGATGCCAGGGCTTGAACACAGGACCTTTGGCATGCAGACTGGGGGTGATGAGACCTGGAGGAGTCCAGCAACATCTAGAGCAAGCATCCCCAAACTGCGGCCCTCCAGATGTTTTGGCCTACAACTCCCATGATCCCTAGCTAACAGGACCAGTGGTCGGGGAAGATGGGAATTGTAGTCCAAAACATCTGGAGGGCCGAAGTTTGGGGATGCCTGATCTAGAGGGCCATGGGTTCCCTGTCCCTCGCTGGTGGTGATGTGGACAGGGCCGAGATAAAACAAGGTGGGGCAATTCTTTGTTCATTTCATTTTGTTATTGGCATTATAAACACCAGTTGTTGAGAAAAGGGTCACAGTCCAGCAACAGAACGCATGTGCCTTATATCGGTCGTAATATAGATGTGGAAGCACGGGAAAGATTGTGGAATATGGATATAAAGTTTACAGCATGTTACAGTTTAAGAGAATAATAATAATAATAATAATAATAATAAATTTTTTATTTATACCCCACCCTCCCCAGTCAAAACCGGGCTCAGGGCAGCTCACACCAATAAAATTACAATAAAACATAAAAAGCAATTAAAATACAGATTAAAATACAGTATTCAAATTTAAAATGCAGCCTCATTTTAAGTAATCCATAAATCCAAGCCATGAGGGAGGAAAAACACAGGGGTCAGACTAAGTCCAACCCAAAGGCCAGGCGGAACAGCTCTGTCTTGCAGGCCCTGCGGAAAGATGACAAATCCCGCAGGGCCCTGGTCTCCTGTGAAAGAGCGTTCCACCAAGTTGGGGCCAATACTGAGAAGGCCCTGGCCCTAGTAGAGGCCAATCTAGCCACCTTATGGCTCGGGATCTCCAGAATATTGTTGTTTGTGGACCTTAAGGTCCTCTGCGGGGCATATACCAGGAGAGGCGGTCGCGTAGGTACGAGGGTCCCAAGCCGCATAGGGCTTTAAAGGTCAGAACCAGCACCTTAAACCTGATCCTGTACTCCACCGGGAGCCAGTGCAGCTGGTAAAGCACTGGATGTATGTGATCCCGTGGCCGGGACCCCGTAAGGAGCCTTGCCGCGGCATTCTGCACCCGCTGGAGTTTCTGGGTCAGTTTCAAGGGCAGCCCCGCGTAGAGCGAATTACAATAATCAAGCCTGGAGGTGACAGTCGCATCGATCACTGTGGTCAGATGAGGGCGAGAGAGGTAGGGGACCAACTGCTTGATACGGCGGAGATGGAAAAATGCCACCTTTGCTGTGGATGCAACCTGCGCCTCCATGGAAAGGGAGGCGTCAAAGGTCACACCCAAACTCTTGACAGAAGGCGTTGGCACTAATTGAGCCCCTGCAAGAGATGGGAGTTGGCCCCCCAACCCCATGTCGTCCCGACCCAGCCAGAGGACCTCTGTCTTCGAAGGATTTAGCTTCAGTCGGCTCCCACGTAGCCATCCAGCCACAGCTTCCAAGCACCTGGTCAGTGTGTCCGGGGCCGAGGCAGGGCGGCCATCCATCAACAGATAGATCTGGGTGTCATCAGCATATTGATGACAACCCAGCCCAAAACTCCGGACAATCTGGGCAAGGGGGCGCATAAAGATATTAAAAAGCATCGGGGAAAGGATTGCGCCTTGCGGGACTCCACACACCAAGGAGTGCCGCGTCGACAACTCCCTCCCTAGCGCCACCCTCTGTCCCTGACCTGAGATAAAGGAACGCAGCCATTTTTGGACTGTGCCCTGAATCCCCACGTCGAGAAAATTATTGTCGGCAAGGTAATGTCTCTGCTAGACAGCATCTTAAAAAGTAGAGACATTACCTTGCCGACAAAGGTCTGTATAGTTAAAGCTATGGTTTTCCCAGTAGTGATGTATGGAAGTGAGAGCTGAGCCATAAAGAAGGCTGATCACCGAAGAATTGATGCTTTTGAATTATGGTGCTGGAGGAGACTCTTGAGAGTCCCATGGACTGCAAGAAGATCAAACCTATCCATTCTTAGGGAAATCAGCCCTGAGTGCTCACTGGAAGGACAGATCGTGAAGCTGAGGCTCCAATACTTTGGTCACCTCATGAGAAGAGAAGACTCCCTGGAAAAGACCCTGATGTGGGGAAAGATGGAGGGCACTAGGAGAAGGGGACGACAGAGGACGAGATGGTTGGACAGTGTTCTCGAAGCTACGAACATGAGTTTGACCAAGCGGTGGGAGGCAGTGGAAGACAGGAGTGCCTGGCGTGCTATGGTCCATGGGGTCACGAAGAGTCGGACACGACTAAATGACTAAACAACAACAACATATATATATATATGTAATTTATACCCCATGAGCTTCATGGTCAACTGGGGTTTGGAACACTGTTCTTCCAGGTCCTTGTCTGATACTCTAACCAGTACACCATACTGCCTCTATTAGGCTAATAGCAAACTCATCCACCCAGTGTGGAGCTTTATGCAGCCGTACAGCACCATCTGTGCACAAGAGGGCAGAATCAGCACACCTCAGTTGGGGGGGGGGATCCCTGAAGTTTGCAGAAGCACAACAAAATATCTCTTTGTGGGAGAGCGGGGTGGGGTGGGGAATCCGCCCAACAAGGACTGAGCAGGCTCAGTGGGTACAGAATGCCGAGAGTTTGTTGGAGGGATAGCAGAATGGAAAAGCTTTGAGGAGGAGAAATGCAAGGGAGTATCCTGGAGGAGGGCAGGGCTGGGGAGGTGGAACCCTGGGAGGGAGCAGGCCACACCACGAAGACACTGGATGCATTCAGATGTTGACACCGTTGCATTAGTTTTCCTGCTTATAATGCTAGTGCTTCTGCCCCGTTTTCAATTCTCCCTTTGCACTGCAGTGCGTGTTGCGTGACGCAAGTGTAGCTTTTTGACCGATATACTGGCATGCCGCAGGAAATGTCATTCATACCAGGGGACATGGTGTGACACAACAACAAACGTCACCAGGCGCCATTTCCACACAGGCGCACTTTTGTCCTTTCCACAATTCCCCCGTGAAAACAGTGGGAAAGAACGGCATGATGGTTTAATCCCCCCAAATTCTGTAGCTGCAATCCAGTGATTTTTTTAGGCTAAGGGGGCTACAATAGCTTTTACATTCAGATATAATGTAGAAATTAGCAGATGGGGCCATGACAGGAAAATGGAATAAACCGTTGTGTTAATGCAGCTATTGCCCTGCCACCCCCCACCCTGGGTTTATATCCTTTTTCCAAACTCAGGAACTGCAAGCTAAAATGGGAAAGGATGTAAATGTTAAAGAGGATGATTACAAATAAAGAACTGACAACCCAACTTATTCAAAAGATACGGAGTAAGGAAGAACAAATTAGCGAATCAAAGGTCGAAAGGATAATGAAAGGGATAGATGAGATTAAAGTAAACAAATTTAGGGAGCTCGAACTAAAATTCTTTCTAAAATGGTAAAGAACTCCAGCCCAGCTAGCTAATATGATACCAGGATTGAACCCTAACTGCTGGCACTGTGAACAAGCCAAGGGATGGTTCTCCCATATGTATTGGGAATGCCCAGAGGTAGGGGGATTTTGGAATAAAATCCTTAAGGTTATTAATGAAGTTTTTAAAGTGAAGCTACCTATAGACTTCAATCTTATGACAATGGATATACTAGGAAACACGGCCATAGAGAAAGGTGACCAGCACACCTTCAAAGCAATGATACTAGCAGGAAAGGCAACAATAGCTTTAGGTTGGAAAGACAGAGAAAAATGGACAGTAGAGGTCTGGACTAATTATTTGTTTGAATTTATTCAGTCAGACATTGTGGCAGTAACGTCACGGGAAATAACATGGAAGGCCAAGTCTACTATGATAAGGACCAGATGGAACTCCTATCTTCAATGGATAACAACTACTGGACCAGAAGACATTCAGTGGAAATTAAAGACATTGTGCCCGTGGCTGAGGACAAGGGTTTGAACCCTTCCAATGGATTATGGGTGGGGGAGGGGGTGGGAAGGGAAAGGAAAAATGGTACGGGAAATTAAAAATTGGAAAGAGAGAATATAATGTATGTAAAAATTCTCGTACTTCAATAAAAATCTTTTTTAAAAGAAAGAAAAAAAAGGCTGTAAATGTTAAGACAGGGTCTGCCAGGTGAGGGAAAGAGAGAGACCTCCTGCCTTTGTAGAAAAATGTGAGTGTGAAGAAGGAGGGGCAAAGGGATCTGTTTGATGCCTCCTTCTGTCCCCTCCCCCAATTGGTGGCTTTTGGGGGGGGTAGTTTTAGCTGCCCAATGGCTTGCTTTACAAAAAGTCTCAAACCACCTTCCTTCCAGGTACTGCACCATCACAATAAAACCCCAAACTGTGGCAGACAAAGCTCTTTGGAGCACAGAGATTTCAAGGGGGGGCTCATGTTAGTTTAATACGTACACAAGATGGTGCTGCAATAACTAGTCAGGAAGACCCTCGCCCAAATGAGTCTCCTCAGACCCTCGGGTCAGGCCTGGGGGCCAAATGGGCTTCCCTGCTTGGCCCTTGGAATTCTCCCTGCCCCTGCTTAACAACTCAAGTGTTTTTGACTATCTGGACTGTGTACTTGAACTTTGATCCTCTTTTGAAGCCATCCAAGTTGGTGGTCCTCACTGCCTCCTGGGGGAGTGAGTTCCACAGTTTAACTATGTGTGTGTGTGAAGAAGTCCTTTCTTTTCTCTGTCCTGAATCTTCCAAGCTTCCAGCTTCACTGGATGCCCACAATTCTAGTTCTAGTTACAGGTAGGTAGCCATGTTGGTCTGACGTAGCCGAAACAAAATAAAAAATAAAACAATTCCTCCCAGTAGCACCTCAGAGACCAACTAAGTTTGTCAGAGTTCCAGAAAAACGTCTACTTCTGCTTCATTGACTATGCAAAAGCCTTTGACTGTGTCAACCAAAGCAAACTATGGCAAGTTCTTAAAGAAATGGGAGTGCCTGATCACCTCATCTGTCTCCTGAGAAATCTCTATGTGGGACAAGAAGCTACAGTTAGAACTGGATATGGAACAACTGATTGGTTCAAAATTGGGAAAGGAGTACAAGAAGGTTGTATATTGTCTCCCTGCTTATTTAACTTATATGCAGAATTCATCATGCGAAAGGCTGGACTAGATGAATCCCAAGCCGGAATTAAGATTGCCGGAAGAAATATCAACAACCTCAGATATGCAGATGGCACAACCTTGATGGCAGAAAGTGAGGAGGAATTAAAGAACCTTTTAACGAGGGTGAAAGAGGAGAGCGCAAAATATGGTCTGAAGCTCAACATCAAAAAAACCAAGATCATGGCCACTGGTCCCATCACCTCCTGGCAAATAGAAGGGGAAGAAATGGAGGCAGTGAGAGATTTTACTTTCTTGGGCTCCTTGATCACTGCAGAAAAAAGGAGAAAAGCAATGACAAACCTAGACAGCATCTTAAAAAGCAGAGACATTACCTTGCCGACAAAGGTCCGTATAGTTAAAGCTATGGTTTTCCCAGTAGTGATGTATGGAAGTGAGAGCTGGACCATAAAGAAGGCTGATCGCCGAAGAATTGATGCTTTTGAATTATGGTGTTGGAGGAGACTCTTGAGAGTCCCATGGACTGCAAGAAGATCAAACCTATCCATTCTGAAGGAAATCAGCCCTGAGTGCTCACTGGAAGGACAGATCCTGAAGCTGAGGCTCCAATACTTTGGCCACCTCATGAGAAGAGAAGACTCCCTGGAAAAGACCCTGGTGTTGGGAAAGATTGAGGGCACAAGGAGAAGGGGACAACAGAGGACGAGATGGTTGGACAGTGTTCTCGAAGCTACGAACATGAGTCTGATCAAACTGCGGGAGGCAGTGGAAGACAGGAGGGTCTGGCGTGCTCTGGTCCATGGGGTCACGAAGAGTCGGACACGACTAAACGACAACAAAGTTTGTCATTGGTATGAGCTTTTGTGTGAATGCACACTTCTTCAGATGGTGTTAGGAGAGAGGGAGAAAACTTTATCTCCACTTTCTCCGCATGCCTTGCATAATTTTCTAAACTTCTGTCTCTTCAGTGAGTGCCCCGGTGTCATTCTGGCCTCCCCAGCCGGGAGAAGGCAGGATAGAGATCAGCTGAGGTGTGTGAGCCTGGCTGAGGA
The DNA here is from genome assembly GCF_965207765.1 of Zootoca vivipara. Classification (NCBI taxonomy): domain Eukaryota; kingdom Metazoa; phylum Chordata; class Lepidosauria; order Squamata; family Lacertidae; genus Zootoca; species Zootoca vivipara. Next base: position 6,883,521 of record NC_142589.1, on the reverse strand, counting down.
GACCCCCCCCCCCAACATCTCACAAGGCCAGAACAAAACTGAACTGCACTCCAGCTTACAACAATTAGATCAAACAGTTGATACTAAAGCATGGGAATTCTAGTTCAAGAGAAGACTGTGTGCTGTTCAAATTCAGTATCATCATCATCATCATCATCATCATCATCATCATCATCATTCAGTTGTTAAAAGAAGAAAGATACATGAATCAGTATTATCCTTTGGATTGATGCTATTCCTAATGGGATATATAACAAAGATCTGCTGAAAAAGACCGCTTAACTGAGGGGAAAAAACAAAGGGGGGAGGGGTGGCTTTAAATCATTTACTTTGTCAAGATGATGCTGCTGAATGAAATAAAATTGCTGCGAGCCCTTTATTTCCTCCTAATACTTCCTGACAGGCACAATGGAGCTCTGGCAAAGTTCCTGATATTAGAAGCCAAAGGACGGTAAGCTCATTACAACTTTCTCAAGGAGTCCTTTGCCTGTCACGCCACCACACACAGGGACACCCACACAATCTTGTTTCCACCGCTTGACGGGGATCCTGGCCGAGTTCAAGGAGGCAGCAGTTGCCAGCTTGTGTCTGAAGGTTGTGGATGCCTGGGCAAAGCCTGAGAACTGAGAATAAACCTCCAGTTGGGGTGGAGGGAGAGAACAGCTTGGCAGAAGCACACGTGAAAAGAAGCTCTCAAGATCTCAGTCAATCAGAAGCTGGTTGCGAGCCAGTAGTGCGATGTGGCAGCAAAATTGGCCAATGCAATTCTTAGGCTGCCCTAACAGAAGTAATAAAAGCATGTTTTCTGCACCAGCATGTCCCTCCACCCCATTTAAAAACTTTGGAAACCCCAAGCATTGGGGGAAAGGAGAAAGCGAGGTACTTGCAAACACATTTGGCAATCGTATTTTAAGAGGGACAGTTGTGGCAGGATGGACAGCCTGAAAAGGTCCTCTGAGTGAAAACTCCAGCCAGGGCTGAGCGTAGGAGATTGATTTTAAGTGCCAGAGTGAGAAAAGGT